>NC_086176.1:23420535-24045535 GCF_023053635.1 Elgaria multicarinata webbii
TACTTAGCCTTGTATCCATTAGGATGGCCATTTTGTGGCCCTCCAGAGGTTTTGTCCTGTAACGTCTATGATCCCTCACCATTGGCTATGCTGGCTAAGACTAATGAGATAGCTGTAACTTGTGGCCTGGAGGACCACAAGTTGCCCACCCCTCCATTAAAAGGACCATCTTTCATGCTGCATCATAGTTCTCAAGTGGAAATTGAGAGCCTTGGTTCTAGCCAAAATTGACTTTAAAATGTTAGCAGGAAAGTTTCCCTCACTCCTCAATTCCTTGCTGTCTTGCTTGGCAACAGGGCCCACCAGGTTGCTTTTGGAGTGGAAGATGTGGCAACAGACATGGTATGGCTGCTGAAAATGACACCCCAATATTGAGTTCCCTCTTTTCTCCCCCACAATATGTAGCTCTTGTATTGCATGACATGCATCTGGTAGTGCATGACATGCATGACACACACACACATCTTTCTCTTCTAGTTAGGCTTCAGTTTGTTTCCTTGATTTTTGACTTCCACCCACACACACACACACACACACACACACACACACACACACCCTCTCAATTACTATTCTTTCCCTTCCCATTTTTCAACTCTTCATCTCTATACTAAAGCATACTAAAAGTATCCTAAAATTACACTGGATTCCGGCAGGCCTATCCAGTGTAATTTTAGGATACTTTTAGTATGCTTTTAGGATGTTTTTTAACAGTGTATACTATGTTTTTAATCCATATTTTATGTATTTTATGCTTGCTGTTGTTCCCTGCCTCGATCCAATTGGGGAGGCGGGTAAGAAATTCATTATTATTATTATTATTATTATTATTATTATTATTATTATTATCAAAATACAACCCCCACACCTTTTCTCTTCTGTTAGGCTTTAAATCGTTGTTAGTATTATTTCTCTTCCTCCCCCCTCACCTTCAGTGCAATAAGCTCCACTGAGTTCAGTGTGACTTACTCCCAGGTAATGTATATTGCAGCCAAAGAGAGATTTAAGTTTTATTTCCCTTAATGAGCACCTCAGGACATCCAGTGAAGCCGAATAGTGGCAAATTCAGGAAAGTACTAGGGGAGAGGGTTTATTTTGCACTTCAAAAAAACCTACACCAGGGATTAGGGATAGTGACCTCTTAAATGTCACCTCCTCAACTTAATAGTCTTTTAGCATTTAAGAAAGCTATAAAGACTGGTCTCTTCTGGCAGGCCTGTCCAGTGGAATTTTAGAATGTTTTTAGGATGTTTTAATAATGTATACTTTGTTTTTAATTCAGTTTTAAGTATTTTATACTTATTGTTGTTCCCCGCCTCGATCAAAATGGAGAGGTGAGTAAGAAATAAAATTATTATTATTATTATTATTATTATTATTATTATTATTATTATTCAGCTTCTGATCAGCATCTCTCATCCCATGTGTGACTTCTGTTTTAGTTTTTGGGAGAAGGAAACTTCATGCTTTGACAGTTTTTCTTGAAAACAACAAATTTTTACCTATGGCTAGCACAAAAGCCACTGAATCTAACTGTCTGACATCTGGCAAGTTCAATCACCCCCATAGCTCTCCAAATTTCATGCATTTATCATAAAAACTAAAAAGAAAAAAGAAAAAAAAAGGTCATGGCCATTTCTTTTTTCCAATGCAAGTCAATGGGGAAACATAAAATTCAAATAATTTGGATTTCTGAATCTTGCTTTGGATCCAAAATTCGAAGTGGATCAGATTGGGTCCAAATCAGAAGTTCTGAATCAGCCTTTGAAGCCGGTTTGAGGGAGGGGGGGAAATCCCTAGTCTGTGAAGGCAGATGACATGTACATGAATGGAAGCCCAGAAATGCTTTTGACCATCACACGTTCTTTATAACCAGGTGTAATCTGGTTGTACAAGGACAAACTGTGGGAAAGAAGGAACCAACCTCCCTCAAAACATTTACTTTAACTGTGCTTTCAGTCAATTTCATAGTGCAGGGCCTTCTTAGCAGCCCTCCTCTGCAATGGCTTAGGCCACAGCTAGACCTCAGGTTTATCCTGGGATCATCCAGGGTTCGCCACTGCCTGAGCCCTGGATCCCCTGTGTGTCACCTAGATGAACAGGTTTGACCCCTGGACAATCCAGGGATAAACTTTAGGTCTAGCTATGGCCTTAGTGGTGGTGGTGATGATGGTGGAGGAGGAAATACTTCTTTATTTAAACATATGAAACTGGTTTTTTACCATTGTATCTCTACAATATAAACATTTTAACAGTGTTATCATTTTAGGGATTATCAGATTTATCTATAATTACTTTGCTAGTTGGGATTATCAGGTTTATTTATAATTACGTTGCAAGTTTTTCGCATTTTTGAACACTGCTTTGGGCATTGAGAACAATGAAAAGGCAGTACAAATGAATAAATAATGTCAGCTTCAGTTCAGTTCCCTCTCTGTAACATTAAAAACACCACCATGTATCAACGCCGGGATATTCACGGCGGGCAAGGGAGTAATAATAAGCATAGCTGTGAAGTGTTGCGTCAAAGGAAGTACTTTTCCCCACTACATTCGTATGCAGTCGGCTGTTGTTTATAAGTGACAGAAGTAATTACTAACTGTCTGGCAAAAGCATGAGTAGGATTATTGTTTCAATCAAGGAAGTTTGTTTCATACATACGGGAATGCACGTGCTTCATGGGTTAGCCAGGTATACTCTTAAGCTTCACATTTTGGAAGAGGAGGCAGAGAAAAGAATTGCCACAGGCCAGTTTCTCCGACCCCACCTCCCTCTGCAAAGAAGAATGTGACCTATACTGCTAGTATACCCTGTAGCTTGAGGTTCCTTTATCTGTGTATGCAGCTGTTTCCCAAAATTGTGGGTGCATCTCACTGTTGTAAGGAGGAGGAGGAGGAGGAGGAAGAGGAGGAGGAGGAGGAATGAGTTGTAGCCAATGGTGTCCCAACAAGAACAAGAACAACATAGGAGTTGTATCCATTGGTGTCCCTCCATGATGGGAATCCCTTTGTTCCATTGGAGGCATCCCTCAGCAGAATGGGAAGAGAGGCAATTTTTGTCAATTCCTCCTTTTTCCTGTAACCCCCTGCCTCACAAATCTGTCCTAGGAACCCACCCTCACTCCCTCTCTTATGATGTCACTGTCACGGCCAACCAAGAGACTTTGCTGCCTGAGGTAAAGGACAAAATTGCAGTCCCGCCTATTCCATGTACAAAAACTGAGTGGACTGCAGCTGAATCTTTCTTCAGCATTGGCAATGAAACCAGTGTCCTCCACCACACTGAAGGCAGCAAGCTTAGAGGGTAGAAGGCAGTCCACATAGCCCATAGCTCTTTCCATCCACTTCCTGCTGCTGCCTCCCAGTATATGCTGCCTGAGGCAGCTGCTTCACTCTGCCTAATGGAAGGCCTGGCCCTGGTCATTGTTCATTCATTGGTAAAGAGGGATCAATTCTGCGTAGGACCACTGCATACTGATGGGCATAGAATGGCAGTTGCATTCAACATACTACCTTAATTGTTCAATTCCACACTTCAGCCAATCTCATGGCTCAGGAATCTATGCTGGCATACAGTTTGGGAATCACTGGCATAAGCCAATGTAAATATAGTGTTGTGCTGTCATTTTTATACCATTTCAATTCTTGGTTCTTGTGAGGCTAGCATGCTTTCTTTTAAATGTGACATTGTCATAAGCTTTCACTTTTGTTACAACCTTTTGTGTGTGTGTGTGTGTGTGTGTGTGTGTGTGTGTGTGTGTGTGAAAAAAAGGTTATTCATAGGTTGAAAGTAGTAGAAGATTAGATCCATTTCATATGAGGTACCAAACAATATGCAGCAGCGAAGGGCATTTTCTGTGGTAGCACCCCAGTTAGAGAATCCCCTAAGCCCCCCCCTAGAGAGGCTCATCTGGCACTTATGTTATGGAAGGCAACCAGGATGATCAGGGGTTTGGAATCGAAGCCCTATGAAGAGAGACTGAAACAACTGGGCATGTTTAGCCTGGAGAAGAGAAGATTGAGGGGAGACATGACAGCACTCTTCAAATACTTGAAAGATTGTCACACAGAGGAGGGCCAGGATCTCTTCTCGATCCTTCCAGAGTGCAGGACACGGAATAATGGGCTCAAGTTACAGGAAACCAAATTCCTGCTAGACATCAGGAAAAACTTCCTGACTGTTAGAGCAGTACAGCAATGGAACCAGTTACTTAGGGAGGTCATGGGCTCTCCCACACTAGAGGCCTTCAAGAGGCAGCTGGACAACCATCTGTCAGGTATGCTTTAGGGTGGATTCCTGCATTGAACTTGATGGCCTTATGGGCCCCTTCCAACTCTACTATTCTATGATTCTATGGACTTTTCAGCACTGGGAAGGGTTAATAAAATTTATTTATTTATTTATTAAACATTAAATGAAAAATGACTTTTAGATTTTAATTTTTTTTAATCTAAATGGCTGCAAATAAATAATAAACAGGATTTTTTTAAAAAGCAACAACAACACACAATTGAATAACAGGACATAAGCTATAGAGTTAATTCCTGTACTGAAACAATGTCTCTACCAGATACGTCAAGGTAAGGAGGTTTTTCTATGCAAATGAAGAAGCATTTTCATCATTTCTCAAATATGAATATTTACACTCTGCCTAAGATACACATTTCATTTTCATCTGATGAAAGCAAACTATTCTCGTCTGCCCAGTAACCACCAGACCTTTCTTTGACCTATCCGTCATTTCATTTGTGTGTTTGGTACGTTGTTTCTGTGAGGGTGGGGATGGGCCATGGCAGAGTAAAGTGAGAAAGGAGCGATGCTGGAAAGAAAAGGCAAAATTGTCCACTTCATCAATTCCTCTGTTCTCATATAGAACCATCCAAACTGTCAGCAGTACGGGCCATAAGAAAGACCCCATTTGCCATGAGGAAGAGCTGTAAGCTGCAATTATGCAGGGATTTCTATTTTTCGGCCCACCACTTTTGCCTTTGACCCCATCTGTTTTGCCTTCTGCCCCTGGGACCTGTGGGACCTGTGGACAGACCTAATTTGTGTCCTTCTGTGCCTTTCCCAAACACATTATGGGCTTCTTTAAATGAGTAATTTATAGCACACTTGTAGCTGGCCACTCATGGAAATTTGTGGGTCATTTTGATGATGACGTGAGCCTTCTGCACATCTCCCACTCCTTCCCTCCATTATTCCACTTAAAAATAAACCTTGGAAAACCTGATTCTTCTGAAACATATCGGGATTTCCTGCCATGTGCAGTCAATGTTGTGCTACAAAACACCCCCTAGGGGCGCTGTCCCATGGAACCGTATGAGCTTGGAAGCTTTAATTTACAGACCACGTGGCTGCTGCTCTCCTCCTGTGTAATTCAGCTTGTTTCAAATGAGGAAGAGAAGCAGGAAACACAGCAAATGTAAGTTCCCTTTAATCTCTAAAGGGCTTCTATATCTAAGAAGAGATGCCTGCTATGAAAGGTGAGGAATGGGTATTTCTTGTATGGCTGGCATCCAACAATGGGGCATTAGCAGAGGACTGTCAGTACTGCAGGTGTTTGTATAGATATGTGGTATGTGATATGTTCTCCATAACTGTTTCTACTGCCCAAAAGACAAACCACTATTTTACTGCCACCATGGAAAGGAAACACAGCAGCAAAAACAAGAATCGGAGAACCAGCACTGTACCCAGGTGTCTTTCCCTTTGTACATGCCCCTTCTTTCGATTCCAGCCCAATATCTACAGAATGGGTTTTGTGTATCCTCCTCATTTTTATTCATCTTTTTTGGTATTTGACTATAAATATTTTTATTTGGAAAGCAAACTTCAGAAATTCGTTGTCGCACATAATCTAATCTCTGCCGCAAAGAAAGTCAGATGATTGTGAAACAAATGTCTGTCTTTCTCTCTGACAGTCTGACTGTAACTGTGGAAGCAAGGCCAAGAATACGCCCACAAGAGAGGAAAGTTGATTTTAGGTTGAAGCCTAATGAATGTAAAATTAGCCTGGAGACAGATGTTATGTTCCCCCTCCCCCCGGCGTCATAAAAAGATGTTTGATAGAACCATTGGGCTGGGCAGAGATACACAGAATAAATCCTGGCCGTGGCCCTGTTTGGCAAACTATTGCATTCAAGCTAGCACAAGACTTCGGATTATGTGGACTTCGTGCAAGCACACATCTAGAGATATTATTGCACAGCACCTTGTGCTAATGCTGGGAGCCCCAACCTCGTTGGGCTGGTGGGAACATTTGGAATTTCAAGGGAGGGCCATGGGTGCTCTCACAAAAAGACTGCCATGGGTGGGATTTGGTCATTCATAAACTGCGTGCCATGGTGAAAAAACATTGATTTTCTAGAAGGCAAATTGGTGAGACTAAGAGAAAGTTAACTTGCCCAAGAACTTATGTACAAGGCATAAGTTGGGGGGCCTGAGCTCCAAAATACAAAACCGTTCTTTGGTATCAAAATAAAGATGTTGCTGGAGGGCAGCACTACGCTTTGCCACATGTCCGTCAGCCTCCCAGTTGATTTTTGTTTAATTACAAAAACAAAAACCTTAAGAAAAATAAGGGAACCTGGTGGGTGCCAATTGAGGTGTCTACGGGAGAACCCAGTCCTTACAGTTAGATTTCAGTTTTGTTTTCTCATGCAAGGATCTTGCACAAAAATCAGCAGAAGCCCCTTTGTTCACTGAAGAGGTGTTCTTTGCTGGATGAGTCATTGGGTGACCATATTTTGGAAACCAAAAAGGAGGACACCCCAACATAGCCAGCCCCCAAGAGGGCATGCCCACCCCAACATGGCCTTGGTCACATGTCTGATTCTACAACTCACAATTAAGACAAACCTGTTCTACATAATTATCTTAATGTTAACATCACTGAAACAATGAATAAGTGAGACATTGCTGTATACTTTGAAGCTTTTGCTATATTATATGTGGTACAGTCTCCCCTTCCCTCGAATATCTTTTCTGACTACAAATCCTTCACTGGATCACCATCATCTCACCTTTCCTAACATTTAACACTCTTTCACAATCACCTTTCTCATAGCCATTTTAAGTCAGGATCCATACTCACAGATTCAGCACACTGTCTGCTACCACTGAACAAATGAAACAGTTGACAAGTGCAGAAAAATCTAGTACAACAAACTAGCAAACCAGCATTCAGAAAGAGTATAAATATAAAATACTATTACCCTGCCAAAATTAGCCATGGAATAAAATGGACTAAAGGCTTGTTGCAGTGACTTCTCACTATCACCTCTTAGCTTGTTTCAGCTTCTAGTTTATTTCCTGAATTTATACTGTCTCAGAGCTTCATCCCATGTACCCTTTTCCCTTGAGTTATCCTCATAGCATAAAGCTGTTGTTGTTGGTAGCTAAATCACACCCCGGGTGCCGCCGCTCCTAAGATCCTTTGCATACGAGGAAAAGAGTTTAAGGGGGGGGATGTAAAAAATCATTAAAAAATCAATGGATGATCCAATCCAATTCAAATTTGGTATTCTGAAAGCCCTCCTTAATATCTATTACTGTGCCAATTTTGATGACTTCATCTTTAAAACTTACGCAGATGTAAGCATTTGTTTAATTTGAAGTTTTAAAATATTAAATCATCCTCCTGCGCCCCCAGTGGCCACTCAGAGAACAACAAAAGATTTGTTCTTAAAGGAGTCCAAAATATGTCGGTTCTTTTGGCTAAGAAGCACAATTAAAGCAGGATTCATGGGAGTGCTTCACAGTAAAAGCAGATTATAAATTAGAAAACTTCAGAGTCCTTTGCACGCAATTCATAGTGATTGCACAGTATAACGCTGGTGTGATGAAGCTATCGGTGTGCAGAGAACAGAAATCCCAATCAGGGAGTGTAATGTTCAGCTCAAAGAAAACTCAGAAATAAGTTCCATTGATTTCAATGAAGCTTACTCCCAGATAAATGAATATAGGATTGCAGCCTTAAGTGCTTACAGGGCTATTAGTTAGTATTCTTATTGCTGTTCATGATAAATCTTAGTTATGATAGAATTTAAGTAAGTTGAACAGTGCAACGTTATACATGTCTACTCAGAAGTCCCATAGACTGCAATAGGGCCTGCAGTCCTAAAGTGTTAACATAAACATAATTACAAACACAAAACAGAATCATTGACAGAGGAGGGGGGGAAGTTGTTAGGAGGAGGAGATTTCCGCAATTGTGGACCAAGTTGTCAGTCACACACAGGATGAATATAGTTTGCAAAGATAATCCATGCAAATAACAAAACCCAGAAGGCATTCAGTGTATATATTGTGTGGTACATGGAATGCCAAATAACTTAAAATGTAATTTCATGCTTGGGGGGTCCTCAGACGCTCTTGTACCACAAACTACAGGCCTTTGGAACTGCCCTGGTCCTGTGACTTTAGGGCAAGTCCTCAAATGATCAACTCCCTAATCGTAAGGGAGTGTCACTACAGTATAAACTCTATCGTTGCCTCTTCCCCTTTAATTATTAAATGATAACAAGAATACAATAAAATTACGAATTATCTGTTGATAAATGGCAGCTGGGATCAGTACCTTCTGACAAATCTGTGGAACATCCTGGGAGGGCTCTTATATCACAACAGTTATGACACAATGGTTTCTCAGGTATGTATTACATAAGACAAAGGATGGGTGAACTCACCTGGGTCTGACTTGTCGGACACTCACCACGCTGCTACCACCACTTGCCCCACTTGGGTGCCACATGAGCTTCTTTGGTGACAATGGAGGCTCCAGACATGTAATTTCTGGGGGGTGGATGCGGGGGAGTCCATTGGACTCACGGACCTGGTCGGGCACCTGTGACATCCCTTAACAAGACCTTGGTTTGGGCTATTCTACACCTATACGCTTTTGATACCAAGAACTAGTAAAATAATTTCTCAGGCAAACCTCGTCTCCTGATTTTAGTTCTGGAAGGGCACAGCCTGTCTTGTCAAAATAATATTTTTGTTTCAGCTTCTGAATTTCCTTCCTCCTCCTGGGACTGTCATTTGTGAGATTGTAGTAAATCATTAATAGGCAAATTAGTTTGAATGCACCTTCCCAATAATAATAATAATAATAATAATAATAATAATAATAATAATAATAATAATAATAATAATTTATTTCTTACCCGCCTCTCCAATTGGAGTTGAATAGGAGATGAAGCATTCTCCAATGGAATGATTCTGTAAATTGATGGACTTGTACAAATCACCACAACTATCGAAAGCTTTCTTCATCAGATTTTTGAAGGAAGCCCCACTGAAATGAAATGGAGCTGACTCCCATGGGAGTGATGTATAGAACTGTAGCTTCAGTCATGGCCACTTGAATCGGGTTCACATTCTGTTCTCCGGTGAAGGGTGTTGCCTGGAGAGAAGATTCTTTCTCCTACAATCTCAGAGTAAATGAAAATGTAATTCATAGTCTGGATCAAACCCCTCACAGAAGAGTCAAGGGGCTGCAGACCCACCAGTCCTATCTTTTGCAATAGTCATCAGATTTTTGACAGTCTGGATGGACCTTTCTACAAATCCATTTGATTGAGGAAAGTTAGGACTAGATGTAGTGTGCTAAAAAAATAAATCCCTGTTTTTGGCAAATTGCTTGAATTCTGCACGTGACAACTGTGGGCCATTGTCACTGAAGACTTCATGTGAATACCATGCCTGGCAAAGATCCCTTTTAGGCTGGCAATCACTGATTTACTGCTGGTACTTTGCATACTTCAGAATAGAGAGACTAAGGCCGTTGCTAGATGAGGTCTTAGCCCGGTGTGAGGCCCAGTCTCCTTCCTGTGCATCCAGATGATGCACAGGGGATCCCGGGATCAGGCCAGGCTAAGACCTCCCTTAACCCGGGATAAGCGGATTCGCTTATGGCCCGGCTTTCCGCAGGCTGCGGCTGCGGAAGGTCAAACAGAGTCTGTGGCTTTTCCCGGCTGCTCGCTTACTCGCGAGTAGCCGGGAGAAGCCACGGACTGGGCACAGTGACTCCCTGTTCATTCCAGGTTTGCAGCTCTAGCGGCATTCAGGAATTGCCAAAGTCATTGTTCATGCTCTTCTTTAGATGAACTCCAAATTATGATGTTATCCATAAAGGTGTCCATCCCACTGATATGTTCATGGAGCCATTTTTATTAGATCTTCTATGATTACTTGTCTTTTTAATAGCTAACTGTACACTCAGTCCTTTTGTATGTAACTTTTGCCAGAATTGTCTATTGACAGCAATAAAGTTGTTGTTGTTGCTGAGCATATATATGGTTTTATGACAGAATTCAGGGCAGATACAATACTAAATAGTAGGCGCAAAAAATTATAACACCCAAATGAAGAATTGAATGTAGGCAATTATGAGCTTTTCTCTTAACCAATTGCCAGAACCCTGAAGAAGCATCTAATTTGCGAAAGAAAGAAAGAAAGAAAGAAAGAAAGAAAGAAAGGCATTTGCAAGTTAGGCTGTTATCTCTTTCCTAGTTTATTTGTTTATTTTATTTATTTAAAATATTTCTTGGCCACTTTGCAGGGCAGGAGCTCTCCCAAGGAAGCGTGCAACACTAAAACACATAATACAAATAGATACTGTAGTAAATGCACAGTAAAAATTGCAACAGCAGCAAACGTTCTAAAAAAGAAGAAGAAGCAAACTCAGGTGGTCATTTGAACTGCTCTTTTGATTGCCTTGTTGAGGTCCCATGGATTTCAACAAATGCTGAACTAACCATTGTCTTTTTCCGCAAGTACCAACGAGCTTACCCAGACAATTGGTTCATCAAGGTTTTTTTTTAACCTTATTAATCTGGATGGACTATTCACCTGCCAAACAGCCCAGTCCTATAAACAAATCCTGCTAGTCCTCTACATGTGACCCATATTCTTGGCCAGCATGGTTCTGTAATGCAAATACGCATTTAAGAAGATGTAATTGTTCATTCATTCATTGTTATTTATTACAGTCACAGACCATAGTCTACTAGACCCAAAATAGGTGTCACATCCTTGGGTACAAAAAGGAACAGAAACTTGTATGTGGCATTTTTGTAACTGACATTGCAGTATATCTTGCCAATACTAGTATATATATTCCATAACAATCTGCAAATTTTATATCTCTTGAGTCCAGATTTAGCCTTATTAACAGACTTTTATAATCCTTTTCCTATAAAATATTAACGTGAGAACTACTGTTTGACTTAAATGAGTTAAATGTTTCATTCACTTTCACTGAGAGGATCCAGTCCCATTCACACACCTTCCTTGCTTCAACTACCTCAACATAATACTCCTGATCTAAAGTATCTTCAACAGTGTGCACCTGACATTTTTGTGCTCTGACTTGGCAACATTTTACAAAATGATTGTGCTTCCCACAGTTAAAATAGAGTTTTCAAAATTCACCACATTGTTTAGGGCCATGCTACATTTCAGCCTTTTTGTATGCTTGTCTCCTTTGCTTGGGAAGAAGGTATTTCCACCTTGGAAGCTGGTTTTTTCCTTTCTTTTTTATACTCTATTCCTCCACATTTAGAGTATGGACAATGCCTTCAGCTGAATTCAGATCCATTGCCTATGCTCTCATGTTGTGTGAACCTGGCGTGATTTCTGCTTGTTTGGGGATTGTTGATGCCCATGGTGGCTTGTTGTGTTGTCTAAACCTGGCAGGGTGACTTCATCATGGGTTGCTGGGAATGGATACAGAGCTGGCTGGCCAGAACAGCAAAAACCAAGATAGGGACTGAGGAAATGTGGGGTTCTGCCACAAAGGCACCTGGATATATGCCAGAGCGAGTGGGAGGACAGAGGGGGAATGAGGTGGTAAACAAGCCATAGAACGCCTGATCATCTGTTGGGTTAGCAAACAAATAACCAACCCATGGTGGCTTATTCGCATGATGGTTTAGTGTGAGGTGCAAACCCTATGTACCACAGCCCATAGTTTAACCTTTTAAGCTTATAGTTGCAAATGACAACTTTCTGTCCAACTGTGCTACTTTCAAATGCCCCGAACCTTTCCATACTTTCTAATGTCCATTCTCCCTTCTACTTGCTACTCTTTTCTCTCCTGTCCATCCCCTTCTCTTGTTTTTCTCACTGTACCAATTTAGACTGTAAGCTCCTTGTTGCATCAAGCTGTCTCCTTTCCTTACATTACTCTATAAACGATTGTGTACATTGTTGGCACTACATAAATAAAAAGTAAAAATTCTTTCTTGAGAGAAGACCATTTCTTCATGGTGACTTACCTGGATGGTGTAGAGCGAGCGAGCAAGTAACTCAATTTCTTGTAACACTAGAACTTGGGGTCACCCAATGAAATTGGTGGCCAGTAGATTCAAGACAGACCAAAGATAGTACTTCTTCACACAATGCAGAATGAACTCATGGAATTCTCTGTCACAAGTTGTAATGGTGGCCACTGGCTTAGATAACTTTAAAAGGGAGTTAGAGCAATTCATGGAGTAGAAATCTAGCAGTGCCTTGGCCATCACTGTTAAATCAATGGCACCTTGATGTATATCTCTGAATACATAACAATGAGAAATGTCAAACAATGTGGGGAGGGCTTTTGCCTTCATGCCCTGCTTGTGGCATCCCAGAAGCATCTGGATGGCTACTGTAGAAAACAGGATACTATATTAGATAAACCAACTTATCCCAATGTGGTCTCTCCAGATCTTTTGGCTTCTAACTCCCTTCAGGCCCAAGCAGCATGGCCAATGGTCAGGCCAAAAATCTGGAGGAACATTCATCAGGAAAGGTTAAGATACTGATCAAGGAGGACTCATTTTACATTCTTATGTATAGCCTTTTCTACAGATAACATCCACTTGTGAGACTCTTTGAGACTGACCCCCTGAAAATAATGGCTCGAGTATGGATTTATCTGTTTACCATTCAGTCCCATGAAGACAGGCACAAAGAACTCATTTAGCTCCCATGCAATCTCTCTATTATATCCAAGTGTTCTCTTACACCTTGATCTATTAGTCCCACTGATTCTCTGGCTGTCTTCCTGCTTCTAATGTATTTAAAAATGACTGCTTTTTTTTTAAAAAAAAAATGCCTTTAACTGGCTGCTCTTCAAAATCCTCTTTTTTTAATTGCCTTCTGTTCTTACATTTAATGCGCCAGAATTTATATTCTCTTTAGGGTTCTTTTAGCTGAAGCTGGAGACAGTTTTTAAGATGAGCTGAAAATGGTTTGTGAGGGTCTTCGTTTTCCATGGTATATATATATGCATTTCATTGGTCCCACAGTTACCTCTGGTCAAACATATTTTTGAAACAGTACAAAAATGTTGAAAGCCTGTTTGCCAGAGGCAAACGTCAGAGGAGTTTCCACACCATGAGAAGCAACCCTTTTTTCAAACTCCCTTTGACTCTATGAGGGAAATAAAACCCTATCATCTGTCCCCAGCTTCAGTTAAAGAGCTCCTTCAGGAGCTATTAAAAACAACTCCCTGCAAGAGAAGTACTTCATAACAATAATAAACCATAGTTTTCTGTGCTTATCTCAACATCCCTTAGTCCAGTTCTCAGAATACTTAATACTAGGGTGACCATATGAAAAGGAGGACAGGGCTCCTGTATCTTTAACAATAATGTAGAAAAGGGAATTTCAGCAGGTGTCAATTGAAGAGGGTGAAATTCTCTTTTCATCACCACAGTTAAAGCTACACTAGCTATAGTAGAGTGGCCAGATACAAAAGAGGGCAGGGCTTCTGCAGCTTTAACTGTTGTGATGAAGAGGGAATTTCACCCTCTTCAATTGACACCTGCTGAAATTCCCTTTTCTACATTACTGTTAAAGATACAAGAGCCCTGTCCTCCTTTTCATATGGTCACCCTACTTAATACAGAATATCTCAAGGACCTTCTCTTTCTATGTAACACCCAGCACATCTGCAAGAAACGATCCATTTCTGGGGCCCTTCTCCAAGTCCCTCAGCCACCAGATGTCTTGCAGGCAGGTGTGAGAGAGTGTTCTCTCCTGACCTTGAGTACAAGCCTGCAGGGTAAATGAAGTTGCATGAGGGCTGTGCAGACCAGCAGGTGAAGCCAAAGCGGGAAGACTTCAAAGAGTTCCCAAGTGGCCAACAAAGCCTGAACTTCAAATGAGGCCTTTAAGCATCTCAGCCCAAAGTATCACTCACAGGCTCTACCTCTTTCCTAGGGAGTGGTGAGCTTAAAACAGCAGGCTCCTAACCTGGAGCCCAGCACTCTGTATTAGCTCCCTTCAGTTAACAGGCCTAAAGGGGGATCTACACTACTGCTTTAAAGTGCTTTAAAGCACTTTGAAAACGTTTTGAAAACTATATGCAGTGTGTCTTGGGCCCCAACAGTTGTCAAAACTGTTATAAAGCGCTTTAAAGCAGTAGTGTAGATCCTGCCTTGGTTCCTTGGGGGCGTTGAGCTCAGGGTTTATGGTCTGTGGCAGTCAGGGTCCAGGGGATCGTTGGCTGATAGTGTCCTGCTTGAGCTTGGTCTCAGCCTGACCCAAATGCAGTGGGAAAGCCAAGTTAGTCTAAAGTAGGAAGGGCAGGCTCTGGAGATCACAGGGAACTTTGGGAGGCAGGGCCAGCCCAAATACAGCACTCCAACCAAAGGCTGTGGTCAAAACTGAAACAGCACCAGGTCACAGTCTTCCACACTATTCCAGAAATATTTCTCAATTTCTGTCTATACATGTACATTATGCAAATATTATGCAATCCCCCCCTCTTTTGGAGATTCATAAGTGGCCGCCCAAGGCAGGTGACAGTGGTAGGTCCTGCTGGGCCCCAGCAGCTACTTGAGGATGCTATATGTGGTGCTGGTGTTGAGATTTCCCTGAAGTAATCAAGCAAAAAAATCCCTCAAGGGATTCTGTCTTCCTCTATTGTATGTATTCATAAAAAGTGTGGCTGAGGATTTTCCCAGGTTGAAAATGAAATCAGAGTCTATTGTACTGCTGCAATCCCCACAAAATCCACACCTTCTTTGTTGACTTTGAGCCCAGATCTACACCAAGCGGGATAAAGCAGTATGAATGGGGTATGAAAGTGGTATGTGTCAATGGGCCCCAACAGTTGTCAGTGTACTTCAATACCGCTATAAAGCAGTAGTGTGGCTCCTGCCTCTTATAAACTGCTTTCATACCGCTTTCATAGTGCAATATCCTGCTTGGTGTAGATCTGGCCTGAGAGACCCTCAGGCTAAAGCAGTTACAAAAGGCAAAGCAAGAGAGAGCGTGATTTTATATCACAACTGGTGGTTACTTGCAAGAACAGATGGTCTTCAAAATATTGCATATATAACTGCAGCCTCTTTCACACACTGGGCTGGTTTGGGTGTCACCAGGGCCGGCCCTACCGTTAGGCCAACTAGGCAGCCGCCCAAGGCGCAGACCTCAGAGGGGCGCAGTACTGCCCTTTAAGGGTCACAGTTTTATACAAATTACCTGTTTTAAGAAAAAACATAATAAAAGGAAAATATAATAGTTCAGAAACTCTTCTTGAACAGCTGAATCGAAGTTGGCTTTTTTTTGGGGGGGGGTGCAAATAGCTTGCCTTGCCTAGGGCACAAAACAGTCTGGCACCGGCCCTGGGTGTCACCACCAGAACCCAAATTTTTAATTTTAATTGTCGGTTGCTGTGAATGAGGCAGTGTGTTGGTGCACACTATCCGATAACCCACACTCTGATCATTGTGTCCAAACCCGGCCCCCTGGCTTGTCTCTCACCTGACAAACCAGAGGAACAACCCATGGCTTGTTCTAGGGTTGTTCCTCTAGTTTGTCAGGGGATACAGAATGAACCTGTTTGTTAGATGTTTGTTTGCCATATTTATACTTTACCTTTTTTGCCTTCTTTACTTTGCTTTTTTATGTGTACACTTAAAAAAAATAACCTTTGTTGTACTAATCTAGCTGTTTTTAATTAACAAGAAAAACACAGTAACTGATGTGACCCTATGAATGCACAATCAAATTATTTTATGTGTGTTGCTCCTTTTGCCTTGATGTGTTTTAATGAAAGTTCATTGTAAAAAGAATGCGACACTAGTGTCTTTGTAAAAAATTCATCTCATAATTTCATCAAAACTAATATAAAAATAGCTGTATCCTTGATATCTCACAGAAAGAAAAAATGTGCTAAAGATTTATGCCTTTCCTTGAACGCACAGATTTATAATGGTGTGTAATGTGTATTCATTTCATCCATATTTAAAGCCAGATTGATTCAGAGTCTTTTATCCATTACTATAATCCTATGTAACTTGAGCATCAAATAGCTGAACCATTGTTTCAGCATGCATTGTGAAATAATTATTTTTCCCAATTTAAATAGCATATTAAACCTGCAGCGGAAATTATTTATTAAATCTCTCTTTTGCTTTTAAATGCATGCATGTTTTTCACACATTCTCTGCACCTTTCTCAGTTCCATCAGATTTATTTTTTTAAAAAAAACTTGACAATAATCCTGCAGTCCCTCGTAGCAAAATACCTTGAGGGAATGAAGAAAGTGGAGGGAGTGGGGGAGAATCAGTTAAGGTTCATATTTGGAAGAATTGCTGCAAATAAATCTTTTACATCTTGGCAAAGTGAAATCAGAAATTGAAGCAGCAATGACAGCAGTAGCCTCTAGTCACTTAAACTGAAGTGAAAAGAAAGAATCAAGACCAGATCAAAGAGCCTCATTGACAGACAGTAGAAATTAAACCCAGATATCATTTCACAAACATGGTCCGATTGACACTCAACACATGGTTATCATCTAACTTTGGAATACAGCACATCTTGGCTTCTAGTAGGCTTAAAAATGAGTGGTTGGCCTTTAATAGGAGCCAACCAATTATCAGATGTAGTAGAGACTATTTCACAGTGTCTCTTTAAATTCTGAAATATTATATCGGTGCCTTTGGAAGCCTGGGCAAGAATTCAGGGATTGTTAAAAACGAACAGAGCAAAAATGGCTTTATCAGAACTGAGTTTAAATTAAAATTTATCATGGGCCATAGCTAGACAGGGCAAAATCCTGGGGCCATTCCTGTGCATCCACATGATGCACAGGGGATCCTAGGAGCAGAGAGAGATGATCCCCCATTGCCCCGGGATCTCTCCCTCCCCTTTGAGCCTGCTTTTTCCACAGTCTTGGGCTGATCCTGAGATCATGGAACATGTGTGCGGGTGTCCTGGTTCCTCACAGTTACTTGTGAAGAGCCAGGATCTGTGCATGGGGTGCAGAGCTCCTCAGGAGCTCTGCGCCTATCAGGGGTGGGGTGGGGTGGGGTAGTGTGGAAATTAATTTCAAATAAAAAAAGACTTACCTTCTGTGCACAAGAGCTTGTGCCCTCCTTCTTCTTTAAAACTAAAAAAATGGCAGCCATGATGTCGTGCACCGCATGTAGACCAATGTGATGATCTCGCAATCATAAAATCTCGAGATCATCGCCGTAAAACCCCTGGTCTAGCTGAGGCCATGGTTTCTCAAATGTACTTCTCTGTGATTTCAATGAACCATTTTTTATGCGGCACAGTCACCATCATAGGTGTCTCATCTCCCGCCAACAATCTCAGCTGTACCAAAGATGGCATCATATGGGAATGCATCACAGTCAAATCGAAGAAGAGGAGGGAGAAAACCAGAAGTAGAAAAAAAATGAGAGATACAAAAGCAAGCCACTCTTCAGCAAGGGGAAAGAGAAGCATCTGGGAGAGGACTCACCAGCATGTGGAAGCCGGGACAGACATCCCATTGATAGGAGCTGGGAAGATGGCAGTCAGAAACAACTTTGGAGGGCTAGCCAGAAATGGGGATGCAGAAGCAGATGGGAGAAAGATCCTGAAGGTCAGAACAAAACTAGGGTTGCTAGGAAGGAACAAATAGAAGAGTCCTAGTGCTTATAAGATTGTATTCTTCTCTCAATGCAAGTGAAGAATCTGGTCAGTATCCAACACTATACCTGCACCTCCACTAATTGTGTTGTTCTGCAGGTTACAAAAATTTCTGAGCAATTTGTGCAAATCTGACTTTAATTTGCATGAATTTGGCCTTGATTTGTGCAAATTCAACCATCATTTGTGCAAATTGCAGAACGTTAAAAAAATCATGCAACATTTCCAGAAAGTCAGTGAACTGGCCTGACCTGTTGAGGATTGAGTCAGGTGCCGCAGCAGGAGCTGAACCAAAGCCCAGAGGGGAGGGCAAGCCTGGGAGAACCCAGCAAATGCCACCTCCCAGACAGATCTCTCTGACATTTCTATAGGGAATTAGTCAGGCCTGGAATCAAAAGCAAGGCAAGGTCAGCAGGCAATCCAAAATCCAAAAGCAGGGGCTCCCAGAGAAAAGCAAGGTTGTCAAGGAAATACAAAGCTGGGAACTAGTCCACAGACATTGTTCCAATACTCAGTGCCTGGAACTGAAAGCTTTTAAGACTGAGCCTCAGAGCCCCACCCAAAGCTCAGTTGCAGGCCTTAAATTCACCTGAGGAATGGTTTACTCAGGTTCATGAGTATACTTTTACTCATGAGAAAACCTCATTCCTCAGGCGGGCATTTCTGTGTCTGGCAGCCAGATGAATTGAACCTTTAGACACCTCTCCTCCCTGGTGTTAGGTGGCCTCTTGACATCTGTCCAAGAGCTTTTCAACACAGGGCAGTATTCCACTGTGTCTACTTTTGGTTTCATCACAGAATTAAGATACAAGCACTACACAAAGAGCATTTCCTTTCCTGATTTTACACTACCTTACCTATAGGTTGCACTGTGGTATAGCAGAATAGCCCAAATACACAAGAGGAAATCCTGCTATCTTTCACCATCAGAAATAATACCCCATTTTCCTTGAGCAAAAAAAGACTTGCTGGAAGTGTTGTTTAAAAACAGAAGTGAAACTGGAGGGTCGTGCATCATGTAATGAACCTATAGACAACTGTCCATAGGGAATGATGAGTGCACAATAAATGCCTCATGTAGAAAAGCTCCAAGATGGGGTTTAACTGCGTATTGAGGGGAAAGGCCAGTGACCTTCTCCCCCAAAGGACCCACAACCCCCCTTATCTGCCTCAAGGTCCCTCAACACAGGCATCTCTCCACGATGTTGGGCTCGGGGGATCCAGGTCATCCTCCAAAGAGGAGTCCTCCATAGGGGGCATAACAGTGTATCAGCACACTCCTTACTATGATGACTTAGGCTTTCTACACCAGCCTCCCCCCCCCCCCCCGGGATCATCCCTGTGCATCCAAATGACACATAGGGGATCCTGGGAGCAGGCAGGGACGATCCCTCCATTTTCCTGGGATAATCCTTAGTTGTAGAAAGGGCCTTAATTGGGGAAGGAATCTAAAGATAGCCTTTTACTGTTGCTTGCATGAATTATATCTATGGGGCAGGCAGCTTTTGACCAGTGTTGCCTGCCTAAGGCATTTCATGGCTAGGAACTCCTACCAGCAAAGCAGACTGAATCTAGCCAACATTTTAATTCCTCACAGCAGCTCAGAGTGAAACTGCCTCAGGGATATTCTGGGAAATTAAAATATTGGCTAGACCCATCCATCCTGTGCTGCTGACTCTTATTGCCACCAGGACCCACTGACAAGAGCAGGGGTTCCATCGGAAGCCACTTTGCCCTGGGCTCCCTCAACCTTGGACCCATTTGGGTAGCCATTTTGTGTGTTTCTGTAATAAAATGTGATTAAAAGCAGAGGGGTTAATACTGTCATTTGACAATTAGTAGCTGCTCTTGCTTATTAAACTGTCATCTCATATGCCCCTTTCATTTTTGAATCACCAGAAAGACCTTTCTCTAGAGGATTTACAATATTTTCATTTATTTAAAGCTATTTATTTACAAAAAGGTAAGTGCCTTTTTATTAATTTATCTGTTATCTGTAGATGTGTTAAAGGAAAGACAGTGAAATAGTTAATCACTTGACAGCCCTTCTCATTATCAATTGAAAGCATCATGAAGCAAACAGTACCTCACAGGAAGTATGAAAATATGCTTTCCTTCTCCTTCCCATCATGCTCATTTTTTGGCAGATGCCCCTGTGTGTTTCTTGCTTCTATTAACGTGGAAAGGTTTAGATACAGCTGTTGGGTGTTTGAAGGCATCTACATCTTCCTGCTGGGAAGAGAACATCAGTTTCCTGTCAGCTTCTAAATTTCCCACAGCTTCTGTCATACCACTTGAAAACAGCCCAGGTGACCAAGAGGCCCGGGTTCCCTTCAACCTGAGCAATATGTGTGAGCTGCCATATGCTGCCATGGGTAATGGCTGACACTGAACAGGTGTATGCCGTCACTGTGGACCATCTGGAGGGCAGAGGTGTCACAAAACAAAGGTACACTTTTTAATTTACAAAACAACTTGTTTTCGGGAGAACCCTGGGGCCTTGTGACTGCTCATTTAGTAGTTTTTCCGTTGAGCATTTTTCAAAGGGAACATGGCTTTTTCATGGCGTGGACTGATTTGCTTCTGCTACCACTTGGATGGTTGGTTCCTTTCAGAGTTATTAAAACAATACCCAGTCAGAGGACAAATACTGAAATCAAACCGTTTAGAATTTCCCCAACCTATAGCAAAGTAGCTACAGGAACATAGGAAGCTGACTTCTACTGAATCAGATGAACCACTTTAATTTATTAATCCCTCCGCGCGCCCTCACTCCCGCCCCATAATTTTGCTATCCACCAGACTATTTCAATCAGATTAGTTCTTACTTCAATAAACACAGAGTTAGTAAAGTTATCCAAATCTCCCAGGGATGCCTGAGGATATCGTTCAGTCTGCATTTTTAAGGAAACTGATCTGTTTCACACTTCCCAGATTACTAAGCGGATCAGAATTCAGTTATCCTTCAGTTTTCACATTTCTCCTAATTTGGGGTTACAGTTCCTGGCTCAAAAAGGTACCCCAATGCATACGGAGATGTGTATTTTAGGATAAAATGCATACATAAGTGTGTATTTTATGGTAAAATGTGGAAAGCCACATTCACAAATAATGTGAATATTGGTTGTGCAGTTTTTTAAACAAAAATTACAGAAATGTGAGAAAACAGACTTATGAATGAACACATGCACAACCGATACAGACCAGAAAAAGACTGATCCATCCTTTCCTTTCCTCCTCAAAGTAGGGCTGTCCTTCAATATGTTGGTTGGAATAACCAGGAAAGAAAAGGAGGAAAAGGAGTTGTTGTTTTAGAGCTTTTTAATCAGAACTATAGGCTGGCCTCCAATTTGGTTTTTTGTGCTTGAGAAGGTAATGGCAATTCAATCTGGTTCAAGGCCCAGTTTGGGACAGAAACTACCTGGGTGGTTGATATGATGTCCTACATGGAGAGACCCTGTTAATTTTCTGGGATGCTGCACATCTCCTGCATCACCAATGATACCTTTCTGGACCAAGTCTCAAGGTTAAGGTTGGGGGGGTACCACATTCTGGCCCTTCTTTAGAGATAGTTTCTAGAAGGAAGTGCTAGAAGGTTGATATTCCTTGCCAGGAGTTCCTCTTTGGAGTTTCTCAGGGATTTTCTGTTATGCCTTTAAAAAGCTACATGAAACTCCCCTGGGTGAGGTCATCCGAGGTCAGGGAGGGCAGTGTCACTAATATACTGACCCAGCTCCATTCTTTATGTTCATCACATATGGGGGAAGTGGTGATGTCCCTGAACACTCAGAAATGGGCTGTATGATGGGGAATACATTTAAAGACAAGGTAAAGATGATGAAATTGGTGGTACCTGGAGGAATTGTGGTCGCAGATGGGCTTGCACTCAGAAAACAGGTTGTGTAGAATTGCTTCAAACTAGCAGTGTAGAGGGTTATTTCAAGTTGGGAGCAGTTTGTGGGGCTGAGTGCCTAAACCTTCCATTGGTCATCATTTCACTCTTGCCATAACTGAGCAGGAAGGGGCGGGGGAGTACAGGTGAATGTTTAGTAATGGCCGCCATGGCAACATTATAGTCTCATGCTGGAACAAAAGAAAGAACAGTTATTCTATACAATGCATAATTTCAGTGAACTGTAACAGTGCAAGTATGAAGTTAAAGGATTTCAAAGCTACAGAGTTGCATCTTGTTTAGCTGGTAGAAAGGGAGTTGTGCGTCCTGATTGTTTTTGAAGTTTAGACAGCTGCTCCAGCCAAGGCATGATGGGAGGTGAAGGCATTTCAGGTAAAACAAAACAAAAAAGTGGTTTATCACAATGCCCTAATTTAAAATGCAGTTCTTATTAACACAATTTCCCATTTATTCGAACAAAACAATTTACTAAATCAACCAAACTAAAAAAACCAACCAACCTAAAGATAAATAAGTTGCAGAGAAATTTATTATTTATCAAATAAATGTTCTAAACATTATTCACGGACCCAGGCAACTCCGGGCATATCAGTTAGTCAGTAGGTAAAGTGGTGCTATGGACACCACCATGATGCTATTTCAAATGGCATCCATGTGATAAAAACAGAATGTTGATTTGTCCCTGGGTGGATATTTTGGAAGTGAAAGAAGGCATTCACTTATTTATAATTTTATTGAGCTGTCTCCAATGTCATGTGAACAGACACATCTGTTCACACAGTGGGACGTATCCTCCTCCACTGCACCCCCCTGCACCCCTAAATATACGCCAGGTGGCCCTACAACCCCTAAGGGTAGATCTGGCATGTATCCAGGGGGAATCCATTCTGCAGCAGTTTCTGACATACTGGTGAATAAACATCATTTGATACAAACTACTAGGATTTTTAGATTTTTATACTGCTTTTGCCCAAAGATGGAATTACAGTTCTAAATACAATGTAAGTAATTAACCAATACATGACCTGCATCAGGTAATGATAAAGATAGTACAGATTGACACATATTGAAATATTCTACACGTTTTACAGAATTTTATTGTGTAGAATGTCATGGAATTCATTGTATTTGGATTGTTTGTATTGCACGGTACACTAATTCCATTTCCAGTAATTTGACTGTGGCCTACTAATATTCTTCCATATCTCCCTGCCTCTCAAGACTGCATTTGATTTTGTCTCACCCAGCTTCCCTTGTGATCATAATGTCGCATTAATTCAACAATTTATTTAATAATTATTCCTGGCTGTTTAAAGGGGTTTTTGTACACTGTTCAATTCACTTTAAAAAATCAAAAATGTAATATACATCACAAATATACATCACCTGTCCTTCTCCATCACGTACAGTGACCCTGTTCAGACAACATATTAAGCCATGGTGGTTAAGCATTTTGACCTAAACATTATGGCTTAACGTGTCATAAGATCCATGACTTAGGCCTTAGCTAGACCTAAGGTTTATCCTGAGGTTGTCCCGGGGTCATCCCTGCCTGCTCCCGGGATCCCCTGTGTGTTATTCACATGAACAGGGATGACCCAGGGATGATCCCGGGATAAATCTTAGGTCTAGCTAAGGCCTCAGTGTGTCATGTGAACTATTCCTAACCATAGTGGCTACATAACCACAATTTAAACATGCTCACTAACCATTTGCTGCAAAAGGATTAACGGACTAACCATGGCTTAGCATGTTGACTGAACAGGCCCACTCTGATCTTAGAAATATCATTGTTATTTCATTGAGCTGTGTGGTGTACAGCTGTCCACATTTTTATTATACTCCTTTTATTATTGAGCTTCATGAGTGGCTCTACAGTTAAGATGTGTTCAACTATAATAAAAACCTAAAATGTTACTCATTATAATCTCTCTCTCTCTCTCTCTCTCTCTGATCAGTATGAATTTGGCACATTAAATCTACTTGAGGATAGGTATAATCTGTGTCCCATGAAAGGGTGGGGGACAACAACATTTTCAATCACTTTCACTGGGGAAGGGTGAGTTCTCTAAATTTTCAGAGAGTTGAGGGGGTTACCATTATGACAGGAGGTGGTAGTTCTATTTTCTTTAAATGAAAAAAAGTTTTTTTTTCATTCCTTCAAGTGGCAACAGAGCTGCAATTGAAAGGTCAAGCAGGTGCCAACGCTAGGCTGCTTCCGGTGCCTCCTGAAAACAACTCTGTTTTGAGAAGCCTTCCTCAACTGACTAGCCACTGTTTTTCTGGTTCCTTAGTTTTTAAACTGAACAATTTTAATTTGCTTTTTAAATCTTCTTTCTTCTACTGTTTATGCCTATGTCCACTGCTCTGGAATCTGTGTTAGATAATTGAGCAGGATGTAAATTAATAATAATAATAATAATAATAATAATAATAACAACAACAACAACAACAACAACAACAATACCATGCCCAAAGCTGTCTCAAAAGGAATAACAATAGGTCATGAAGTATGTCATTCCTGAGGGAATTGTAAGGGCTGGGAAATATGGTTGCTGTCATCAGGCAAAAAGAAGGGTAATACAAACTAACCCACCTTGCAGGATTGATGTAAAGATTAGTGACATGATATATGTGAACTGTTTTTAATACCTTAAGGCAGAGGGAGACCCATCTGGCAATTTAAGAAACTGCCCTAGGCACTGCCACAAAATGGCTGCCATGGGAGATGTGGCAAAGGACAAGTAACTTGCCCAAAAGACTGAGCACAAATCAGAGGTGAGGTCAGAGCCTCAACATACTAAGCAATTGCTTTGAACCCACAGTTTTCAGCACCAACAAAAACCAATAGCAATCCCAGCTGCTAGTAAGAAAATGTCTTTATTTTTTTAAAAAAAAACATGTGGGAGGGCTTTGGCACCTAGTCAGGTGCTAAGAAAGGTGTCCACGAACACCAACATTTATAGGCCAAAATGAAGTTAAATTAATTTAATTTAAATGAATTCCCCTTTGAAAAGCAAAGGCATGTGAAGATCAAAAACGCCTCCGTTAAGGAACTTATAAATTCACTCCAACATTTTTTAAAATGGAAATGATAAGCTAATTGATTTAATTTCCCCACCCAATAATAATAATAATAATAATAATAATAATATATTTATTTATTATTTCTTACCCGCCTCTCCCTTTGGATCGAGGCGGGGAACAACATTAGTACAAAAATCAACACATCTTAAAAATTCTTGATTTTACATTGATCTGGGTATTTATTTATTTATTACACTTATATACCACTCCCATAGCCAGGGCTCTCTGGGCGGTTTACAGAAATTCTAAAATTGAGATAAAAACACATATACAAAATTTAAAATTCTAAAACACAGAACAAACACACATAAAGCATTAAAAATCGTTAAAAAAACTAAACATGTGGGTGATTAAGATGTGCCGCCATATGCCTGGGCAAAGAGGAAAGTCTGAACCTGGTGCCGGAAAAGGCTAGTCTTCAAAGCTGCATTAAAATCACCGAGAGAGTTAATTTTACGAATCTCCTCCGGCAGGCCGTTCCATAAGCAGTAAAGACATTCTATTATCTCACATATTGGCCCCGTTCAGACAACCTGCTGGCTAAACCATGCTGCTTAAGCACAAAACTATGCTGCTTAAACACAAAATTCCATTAACCATTTTGCACTTAAGCAGCATGATTTAGCAGGTTGTCTGAACGGGGCCATTGTATTCACTCACACCTTTGCCTGGATGCAGCCACATCTTCCCTTGGTTCTCAGTCTCCTTCCTTTGTGCAGTCTGCAGCTAGGCAGCCAATGACCTCAATGCGTCTGAGCTTCACTATCCCTCCAACCTGCACAGGAAGAGGGTTGGGGTCCAAAAGACCTCGGTGAAGTATGGCATGCAGGCTACGTTGTACGCTAACGCAATATGTGAGACTATGGTGGTGAACACATTCTACGCTCTCACACATTAAAGGTATATATGATGTATAAAAACAATTATTATTTACATTTTTCCTTTTTGGGGTTAATAATAATAATAATAATATTTATTTATTTATTTGTTACCCACCTCTCCTTCCAGATCGAGGAGGGGTACAACACAAATGCAAATGCCATAAAATCCATATAATTGATTAAAACATTTAAAACTAATACATTATTAAAAGCAGCATATTATTAAAATGCATCTTCAAATTCCACTGGGTAGGCCTGCCAAAAGAGATCAGTCTTTATCGCTTTCTTAAAATCCAGAAGACTGTTAAGTTGATGACTCTCTCCCGACAGGGTTCAACATACGGTGGCCATGTAGGCATTGCCAAAAAAGTGGGCACAAGAGGACACAGATTTACATAACATTTGTTTTATGATAATTTATAGGTATAGCAGTGAGGCTGGTGGCTTCCATTTCGGTGGAGCTGCGCATCCATTCTGGGTTTCAGTCAGAACTAGCTAGAACTCTAAGGGCATTAACCAAGGTGTGCATTCAGCACCTGGGATAGCTCCTTTGCTGGTTCTGACTGAAACCCAGAATGGATTTGCAGCCCCATTGAAATCAGAGCCACCAACCTCCCTGATATATGGATGTAAATTTAGAAATAATTATGATTTAAATACATCTGCACATAGTGGGGAAGACCATGACCAGGGCACCTGTGTGTCTGCTCAGTTACATTTTGTCCAGGTGCTAATGGTTAATTGGCAAGTTCAAGCCCCCTGTGCTCTCCCCCTTTGAATTGTTCTTTATCTTTAAACAGGCTTTGTACAGGACACCCCTTAAGACAGAGGACTGTCCTCTGAAAGCTAAAATATATTGTCACTCTGGTTCAACTTGTGTCTGTAGTTGGGAGCTTACCCTCCCCCACTTTTTTTAAAAAAGTTGCAAACAAATGGTACCATTGCTATGGTTTCTAGTCAAATGAGTCACAGAAAATATGGCCTCCGAGCACATGTACATGTACCCCAAAGGGCTACCTCGCCTTGTGCCTTTATCTGCAGAAGTGGCCATTACATCCGAGTGTAATTTTACCCAAGTGGATTAGAACGGTCATTAAAATAAAAGTAGCATTGAATGTCCCATGTCAAGTGGTTAAGTTTCCTGTTAAGACCGACTTTTGTAAGAGTGGATTCGTATTGCGTATTATAATTTGCATCATCCTTCACTTCTTCTGCTGTGGCTCCCAGGAGATTTGGATAAAGGGTGTGTGCTGTAGCAACATGCAATTGAGACATGCAGCAGCTGGATAAAGCAGCACATGAAGTTCTTCTCTTCGGAGATTGCAAACATGATTAGAACAAGTATTATTTTTAGACAGAAAAGGCAGATTAGGTGGTATGAATGGCCTCGAATGAAAAAGCACATTTCATCAGTGACCTCCTACTGTGCTTCATACATTTATTATTCTTGTTTTGAAATTTAAATGAACCCACAGCTTTATTTTCAGAGCTGCCGAGAATCTAAATCTCCAATTGAAGTTGATATCGGCGATAGCGTTTCAATACAGCTGGAAAAAAACAACACACACACACACACACACACACACACACACACACACACAAAACCGGCCTCTGAAAGTTTCAGAGCAGAATTTGTGGTGGAAAACAAATTTGTACTCTGTTCCAAAGTCACTGAATTTATCAAGCATTGTCAGCCATGTTGTTGTTTTTTAAACCCACCCAAGGTGCCATTTTCTCATGTCAATAAAGAGCGATAAATGCATGATAAAAATAATAACGTAAGAAGAGCCATCCTGGATCAGTCCAAGGATCCATCTAGTCCAGCGCTCTGTTCACACAGTGACCAGCCAGCTGTCGACCAGGAACCCACAAGCAGGCCATGAGCTCACTGCCTCTGATATGGGAGGTAGTACATAGCCATCAGGACGAGTAGCCATTGATAGCTTTCTCCAGGAATTTACCCAACCCCTTTTAAAGCCATCCAAATTGGTGGCCATCACCACATCTTCTGGTAGTGAATCTTATAGTTTAACTATGAGCTGTGTGGAGAAGTATTTCCTTTTATTTGTCCTGAAGCTCCCACCAATCAGCTTCATGGGATGACCTCAAGTTCTAATATTAACAGGGAGGAAAATAGGGGTGTGCACGGACCCCCCACTCCGCTTCACTTTAAGATCCGCCATTTTCGGATCAGCCCGCTCCGCCCCGCCCCCACTCCGCCTGTGCCCACTCCGCTCTGCTCGGAGCTCCGGATCCGGATCAGAGCTCCGGTCCCCCCCCCATAGGGGGGGTTACCGGGCCCTGCCGCCATCGCCGCAGAGCCCGGCAGAGCCCGGTAAGGAGGAGGGGGGCCTTACCTGCCTCCGTCCGTGGTCCGTCGCCGTCTTCAATTGAGCCCGTGGTTCCACCAGGAAGTCTGGGCCGCAAGTGCGGCCCAGACTTCCTGCTGGAACCACGGGCTCAATTGGAGACGCTGACGGACCACAGACGGAGGCAGGTAAGGGAGAGGAGGGTGGGGGGGGTTACCGGGCCCTGCCACCATCGCCGCCCATGCGGCGACGGCGGCAGAGCCCGGTAAGGGACCAAGGGGGAGGGGGGCCTTACCTGCCTCCGTCCGCGGTCCGTCACCGTCTTCAATTGAGCCCGTGGTTCCACCAGGAAGTCTGGGCCGCAAGTGCGGCCCAGACTTCCTGCTGGAACCACGGACTCAATTGGAGATGCTGACGGACCGCGGACGGAGGCAGGTAAGGGAGAGGAGGGCGGGGGGCGTTACCGGGCCCTGCTGCCGTCGCCGCATGGGTGACAGTGACAGCGGCAGGGCCCGGTAAACCCCACTTACCTTTCCGGCGGAGCTCCAGATCGAGGCGGAGGATCCGCCTTCACCTTGATCCTCTTCACCACGCTCCGTCGGCCCCCCAATCCTCTTCGCCTCCGCCTTAAGGGCAGGCGAAGCCCCCCGCTCCGCTACTGCTTCTCCGGTCTGATTAGAAGCGGAGCACATCCCTAGAGGAAAATGTAGCTCTCAGTCCCATTGATCATCACCGCTTGTTGTTGTGCCTATGAAGACTTTGGCTGTAGCTAGACCTAAGGTTTATCCCAGGATCATCCCGGGGTTGTCTCTGCCTGAGCGTTGGATGCCCTGTGTGGCACTTAGATGAACAGGTTTGACCCCAGGACAATCCTGGGATAAGCCTTAGGTCTAGCTATGGCCTTTGACTTCAAACCTTAATCCTCTTCCCAACCAGGAAGCGGGGGGGGGGGGGGAGAGAATTTTTTCTGATTTGCTTAATTTTGCATCAATATGTGAACCAAAACTCAGTTATCCTTTGAAATTTGCACTTCTCTAGTTTTTGCAACCGAGTTCTCCGATCAAAAAAATACATACAAAAATTTCCGTACTAGGGGAAGCGCACAAACAAAAATGTGTACATTAGTGAGGGGGAGTTCAAAATGTGTTATATTAGTAATATTGCTTGCAAAAAATATGAACACTGGGCAAAATGCATATATTAGGAGAAAACTGCCCAAAAAATCATTCACGTTTTCATGCAAACTTTAAACCTCTACCTATAAAACAAAGTATGTGTGTGAGATGTATGTCCGGAAATGTTTACCCACTTTAAATTTGGTACACTGATAGGTCTGGCTGTACAATGTACCAGAAAAATCTAAAAACTCAAAATTTTATATTATAAGTATTTTTAAAAGAATTTAATTAAAAAAAAACCTAGGCTTATTCCTACAATTCCCAGCATGCCTTGGGCAGAACTCCCAGCATGCCTTGGGTGGGAAGCCAGACTTACCAGGCTTTGGCAGCCATTGTGAGTGCATGGACCACTGCATGCCTTTCACAAACCAGACTCCTAAGGTAAGTTTTGAGTAGTCAACCCAATCCCTCATAAAAGGAAACAACCCACATTGGACATGTGTCAGGGGAGAGAGAGTTGAAACAAATTTAATTCATTTTAAAGTTACCTCACAGGCATAGCAATGCTCTACTACTTTAAGATGATTACCTCACAGACATATATTTTAGGGGCCCCGAGGAATGATGGGCATATCAACACACACACACACACACACACACACACACACACACACACACACATATATATTTCAAAGACTGAGACAAGCCAAATGTAAGATGTAAAAATTAAAAACCGAGAAACCAAGTTTGAAAGATTCATCCATCCCTAAAACTGACACTAATCCTAAACAAATTTCCATGCATTTATCTCCTTTTACCTTTGACTTCTTCCTTCCTTGTCTCTCCTTTACTTTTGTTGTCTTCTTCCTTCATCAAAATTTATATTATAAGTTCTTTGGGGTCCAAAATTTCTTTTGTTTGTTTATACAAAGCACAATCTATACTGATGGTGAGTTTTAAATGACTGCTAACTTGAGCTTTCATGGTAGGGTAGATATTCTCAATATTTTCCCCCATGAATGTATGGTGTAGTGGTTAGGGCTGGGGTGGGCAACTTTGGGAGGTCCAGGAGCCATTGCTGCCCCCTTTAACCTCCCCACTCACAGGCTACACAACCCTTCTGCAAATGGGAAAAATGGGAAACAAAAATAAAATGGTGCCCGTATATGCTATAGATCATCAAAATGGTCAACATTAGCTTGTTTGCAACAGCTACCAAATTGCTACAGAGTCCCAAAAGGGTGGAATTAGCTTGCAAACAAGTGAATATTGACCCGTTTTGCACTCCATGGCAAAAACATGGAGGGGATGCCCCTAAATTTGGGAGCCACACGGGGGCTGAATAGCTGCATGTGATTCACAGGCTGCATGTTGCCCACTCCTGGGTTTGGGTGTTGAACTCCCACTAGGAAGATCCAGGTTCAAATCCCACTCAGCCATGAAGCACACTGTGGGGGCATTTGGAAGATCACAATATCTCAGTTTAACTTACTTCACAGTGTGGTTGTGAGGTTAAAATGGGGCACCACTCTGACCTGCTTAGAGGATCGGTGGAATATATATCTTAGAATCTTAGAGACATTGGAAGTCACCTAATCTAACCACCTGCTCCATGCAGGAATCTGGCAACTGCAGCATCCCTGGCAGATGCCCATCTAGCCTCTGCTTAAATATTTCCAGCAAAGGTGAGGTCACCACCTCCCAAGACAGTTTGCTCCATTCTTGGACATCTTTTACTGTTAGGAGGTTTCCCCATATATTTCGCTGAAATCTGCTTCTTTACCATTTCCACTCGTTTGTTTTAGTCCTGACCTCTGGAGCAACAGAAAACAAGTCTGCTCCATTTTTTGTGTGATAGCCCTTCAGATATTACAACACTGCCCTTAATCTCCTCTTCTCCAGGCTAAACCTGCCCAGGTGGGAATCTACACTGGTGTTATTCTAACATTTTGAATGGGTTACTGTGACGCACAGCGTCATGTGACCCTGGGTCTCCAACGTTGTAAATGAGTCGTACTTACAGGTTCTATTTCTTAGTTCCAGCGTGGCTACAGATTCATGTGCCTCGTTCTACCGGTAATTTTCCTCTCCCTTTCTCAGAGCTGCTGAGTTTGCTCCACCCACTTCCTGTTCTCCTTCCTTCGCCCCGTTTGCTATCTTATCTGCTACAGCAGATAAATCACACCAGCGTTATACTGTGCAATCACTGACAATTGCATGCAAAGGACTCAGAAGTTTTCCACCTTAGAATCTGCTTTTATTGTGAAGTACTCCCATGCATCCTGCCTTAAAATTTGAATCAAATTGGGTCATCGGTTGATTTTTTATGATTTTTTTTTAACATTTCCCCCCTCTTTGCAAAGGAGCCGAGGAGCGCTCAAAGGATCGCTGTAGCTCCCTGCAGGAAAATTAACAAGGGTCCAAAGTCCAAAACTCATGACCAGCGGGGCTTAAATGCGGCTGCTGCTAAAACTTTTTAATTTGGTCTCCCATCCAAACCCTAGCCAGACCCAACCCTGCTTATTTATTTATTTATTTATTTATTACATTTCTATACCGCCCAATAGCTGGAGCTCTCTGGGCGGTTCACAAAAGCTTTGCTTAGCTTCAGCAAAGTGGCTGGCTCCTATGCACTCAGGCTATTCCCTGGGACCTGCATTAAGATGTTTTGGGAGGGGATTTGTGTGTGTGCTTATGACTATTGCCCTGCACTGCTGGCTAAGGATGAGGCAGGCAGTGGGCAGAGCAAACCTGTTAGCAGAACTCAGGCTACAGGTCACTGACCTGAGGCTAAAGGGTTAACAAACACCTACAGGGTGGGAGGGGATTGCTACAATGCTTGACTTGCTACTTCCTGTCTCCTACCTCCTTCTTCCTATTCCTTCTGCCGTTTTTTTTACCCACCTGCATGGCGTGCTGACTAAACCATCCCATTGTAGGATATAAGTTAAATGTTGCTAAGTAAAGTTTTCTTTCAGACCACCTGGAGTGTTTCTATTGTCTGTACGCGTGGCTACTCACAGGGAGCTGATTCAGTCGACAACAAAACCCAGCAACTCTGCTACGCTCAGAGGGAGGGAGAACAACGAAAGGATTGAACCATGTGCCCTGAAGTTCCGTTGCAGCTAAATGTAAGTAACGCTAGTGTGCCCCGTGATACAGAGAAACGATACAGAGAACCACGTTAGAAAGGGACACTAGCAACGTTATAAGACTTAGTGTAGATATAAGACTAGTGTAGATCCGGCCCAGCTCTTTCAACTATTCCTCGTAGATCTTGGTTTCCAGTAGGGATGTGCTCTGCTTCTAATCGGACCGGCAAATTAGAAGCGGAGCGGGTGCTTCGCCTCCCCTTAAGGCGGAGGCGAAGAGGATTGGGGGGCCGGCAGAGCGTGGCGAAGAGAATCGAGGTGAAGGCGGATCCTTCGCCTCGATCCGGAGCTCCGCCAGAAAGGTAAGTGGGGTTTACCGGGCCCTGCCGCTGTCGCTGTCGCCCATGCGGCGACAGCGGCAGGACCCGGTAAACCCCCCTCCTCTCCCTTACCTGCCTCCATCCGTGGTCCCTTGGCTTCTTCAATTGAGCCCACGGTTCAACCAGGAAGTCTAGGCCGCACGGCCCAGACTTCCTGGCTGAACCGCGGGCTCAATTGAAGAAGCCGACGGACGCAGACGGAGGCAGGTAAGGCCCCCCTCCCCCTTGGTCCCTTACCAGGCTCTGCTGCCATCGCCACACGGGCAGCGACGGCGGCAGGGCCCGGTAAACCCCCCCCGCCCTCCTCTCCCGGCCTTACCTGGCACCACTCCCCTCCACTGTGGAGCTCCGATTCGGAGCCGGAGCTCCACGGCGAAGAGGAGCGGAGTATGGGTGGAGCGGCGCGGAGCGGAGCGGGCCGATCCGAAATTTTTGGATCGGCCCGCGGGGCAGAGCGGGGGGGTCCATGCACACCCCTAGTTTCCAGACCCCTCTCCATCCTGGTTGCCCTCACCTTGATGTGCTCCACTTTGTCAATGTCCTTCTTTACATGTGGTGCACGGAATTGGACACAGTACACCAGATGAGGTGTATTACTTCTCATGACCTGGATACTATACCAATGCAGGCCCTTTATACTAGGGATGTGCTCCGCTCCGATTAGAAGCGTAGAAGCAGGAGCATATTGGCCTGCTCCGCCTCGCCCAGAGGCGGAGTAGAAGCGGACCGCGGACCCCTAGAAGCAAGGCGAAGAGAAGCGCCCATTTTCGGAGCGCTTCTTTTTCCGCGGACCGATCCGATCACCATTTTGAAACATTTCGCCCATAGGATTGCATTGCGGAGAAGAAAAGGGGATAACTGTGTTGTTTTCGAAGCTATCTTTCTGAAACTTCTTGTGCTTAGAGAGTCATGGCTGGGGGTCATTTTGAGCCTACTCTCAGCTCTTTGTGTGGTGCGGTTCGCTTGCTAGAATTTTTTTAAAAAACCGGCGGGAAAAATACCTTTTCCGAAGGGCTGAGGGGCAGAGTCAACTCCCAGTCATGATCACATGATCCCAAAGTTGGAGGAGGGGATAGGCAAAACGGATAACTTGGGATTCTGGGAACTTCTCTTTCTTATTCTGAACAGACTTTTCCCAGTGTTTTTTAAAACAGTAGCCCCACCAAATGCACAAACACAACCTGAAATCATATACTAAACCAATAATAAGAGAGCACTGCTACCCACCCTAACTTTGGGGAACAACTGAAAAGATGTGGTGCAAGGGGATGAGCTCCCCTAGGGCATGCCATGTGGACGTGCCCTCACTCTCTCCTGTACTTGGAGGGCCATTAGAGCCCTCCAAAGAGAGTAACCCGGTGGAGCAATGCCTATCATGAGTTGAAGTGAGAGCTTTGCTTCTTAAGACTGGGTCTCAGAGCCCTCATGGTGGAGCAATGCCTTTCATGAGTTGAACTGAGAGCGTTGCTTCTTAAAAGACTGGTGTCACTAGGACCAGTCAAATTGGCAGATGCTTCCCCCTCCCCTGGGCACGTCCCCCTCTTACTGGTAAAAGACAGATATAGCCTTTTTAAAAAAGTTCTTCTTGTTGTTTATTCAGCAACACTGCTGCTTTTAATTCCACCCCTCCTTCGTTTATTTATTTATTTATTTATTCCATTTTATATGCATTATTGGCTTATCCTTGGCTCACTTCCTTATGCCCCCAGAAATGTCTGCTGCCTGCCTGCCTTCCCTCCCTCCTCCCCTGCCCGCCTCGCAGGGATGGTTTGTGTCAAGCTTTGACTCAGGGGAGAAGTCCTTCCTGCGCTCACTTGGAGTTTTGGAAGTTCCAAATCCATTTTTCAAGTGTGGAAGAAGATTCATATTAGGTTGATGATCTCTACTCCCCAATTCATGGCATGTTGGGATTTCCTTTGAAATGGCCCCATTGAGCTGTCTGCAGGTTTAAGCCCCGCCAAAAATTAGAGGATGATGGGATTGTCTTGTACCTTCGCATGATTGTGGGTCTAGATGGCATCTGTGAGTGTGCTTACTTCCCTTTTTTTTATCTGTCCAAATGTCAGAGAACAGTCCACGTCTGCAAATGGGATGCCCGATTTTCATAAATTCCCCAAAAATCAGGGGATGATGCGACTGCCTTGAGTCTTGGCATGCATGTGTATCCCTGGATAAGCTGTCGTGGTGGCGAGTTTGAGGTTTATAACGTGCAAATTGACGGAGCTATCGAAAGGGGTGTGAATGGGGTGCCCAATTTTCATAAATGCCCCCAAAATCAGAGGATGATGGGACTGCCTTGAGTCTTGGCGTGAATGTGTATTCCTGGATAAGCTGTCATGGTGGTGAGTTTGAGGTTTCTAACGTGCAAACTGACGGAGCTATCGAAAGGGGTGTGAATGGGGTGCCCGATTTTCATAAATGCCCCAAAAATCAGGGGATGATGGGACTGCCTTGAGTCTTGGCATGCATGTGTATCCCTGGATAAGCTGTCATGATGGCAAGTTTGAGGTTTCTTTCTAATGTGCAAATTGACGGAGTTATCGAAAGGGGTGTGAATGGGGTGCCCAATTTTCATAAATTCCCCAAAAATCAGGGGATGATGGGACTGCCTTGAGTCTTGGCATGCATGTGTATCCCTGGATAAGCTGTCATGGTGGCGAGTTTGAGGTTTCTAACGTGCAAATTGATGGAGCTATGGAAAGGGGTGTGAATGGGGTGCCCGATTTTCATAAATTCCCCCAAAATCAGGGGATGATGGGATTGCCTTGAGTCTTGGCGTGCGTATGTATACCTCCATGAGGTGTCATGGTGCCAAACTTGAGGTTTCTAACTTTCACAGAAAAAAAGTAGTATACTTTTTTAGCTTAAGGCAAGCCTATGGGGGAAACGGAGCTCCGATCCGGATCCGGAGCTCCGCAGCGGAGTGGAGCGGACATAGGCGGAGCGGGGGCGGAGCGAAGCGGCCCGATCCGCAAATCACGGATCTGGAAGAGAAGTGGAGCGGGGGGTCCGTGCACACCCCTACTTTACACCTATGGATTATCCCAAGAAAATGGAGCGATCATCCCTGCCTGCTCCCGGGATCCCCTGTGTGTCATTTGGGTGCACAGGGATGATCCCAGGGGAAAAGGCAGTTAGCTCTCAGTCCAATTTGGTACCAGTTCTACAATTTCCTTTTCTTACTAATGGCTGCTCAGGAAAGCAAAGTTGGTTCCATGTCTCTATATCCAAAAGGATCGGTAACAATAGATACATCATATATTCAAAGAATAGGATACAGAGTGTCCCTTCTGCAAATGAAAGGATCGTTCTATTCATGGAAGAGACTGAAATCCAGTGGAAGTGCCCACTAGAGGCGGGGAGGGATCTTTAAAAATAAATAAATCCCCTCCTTCTTTTACAGCCTCTATACCACATCCCATAGTATTTGTCCCCTAGTTCTCTGGAGCAGCTGTACAGTGCTTGCAGGGAAAAGAGGAATTGGCAAGAATCATCACTCTGCTCTTCCTCCAGCGAGAGGAACTCCAGAGGAACGTACAGGAACTTCAGGTCCAGGTGGAGATATGAGATTGAACATAGAATAGTCCCCCCTTTTCAAAAACCAGCCTTTCTTCAGCTTCATGCTGGCTCTCAGAAATCAGCCCAAGTAATGTGGTAATGTTGAGAACATAATTCTTTAAGCTGTCCTCCTACCTTCTCCCTGGAGCATGAATTGCCAACAATTGCAATGACAGGGACTTTGTTTAAACGACATAGCCAATGAGCTATTTGGGCGATTGGTCTAGCAATTCTTCTCCCAGGGAAACAGAATTTAATTGCTAAAAGGTGGAGTTTGGCATTATGGCACAGAACTTAATAAGCACGGTCTTGCATGTTACTCCAATTTGAAATGAATTAATGGTTAGCGGGTTATACATGTTAATTACTGCAATGAAACCACATGGAGCACATTTCTTCCTTGTTCTTGCTTCCCACTCTGTACTCCTTTATAATAAGCATCATTTTGAATAGTTGATACATTTTGCAGGTGTGCCTTCACAGTCCAGTTGAAAGCTGATCTTCCTGTTTTTCACCACGGTTTCACTGTTTTCTTTGATTGTGTTCTACAGTTTGCGAAATAAATCCAGTTTTATATATACACATGCATCCATATACACAGCACATTGGTCAAATTTATGTATTGAAAATATCATTCAGTTCAAGCATGGTTTATTCAGTGTTAGAGTTGGGAATTATCAGAATTAGTGCACAATGTTCTTATCAGTGCTGATGGAATCCACAGCTTGGCACAACGTAAGCAAGGGATGGAAGGTAATCTTTCATCTTTGTAAACCGCCCAGAGAGCTTCGGCTATGGGTTGGTATATAAATGCAATTAATAATAATAACAACAACAACAACAACAACAACAACAACAACAATTTGTATAGAAAAGGGAATTTCAGCAGGTGTCATTTGTGTGCATGCAGCACCTGGTGAAATCCCCAATTCATCACAACAGTTTAAGCTGCAGGAGCCCTGCCCTCTTTTGTATCTGGTCAAGAGGGCAGGGCTCCTGCAGCTTTAACTGTTGTGATGAAGGGGGAATTTCACCAGGTGCTGCATGCACACAAATGACACTTGCTGAAATTCCCTTTACTATACAATTGTTAAAGATACAGGAGCCCTGTCCTCCTTTCCATATGGTCACCCTATCTCATTAGGAATGCTAATAGCCAAAAACACTGAGGGACCAAAAGTAGCAAAACATCAAAAGTGATACAAAGAGAAGGCTATCAATGGCTAGTCTTGGTGGCTAGGTGCTGCCTCCAGTATCAGAAGTAGTAAGCCTGTATGCACCAGCTGCTGGGGAACATGGGTTGGAGGGTGCCGTTGCACAGTGTCCTGCTTGTGGGTCCCTGGTTAACAGCTGTGAGTGAACAGAGTGCTGGACTAGATGGACTCTCGATCTGATCCAACATGGCTCTTTTTATGTTCTTATTTTGTGCTGAATCACCAAACATTTCAGAGTCTGTCCCCTTCTTCTGGGACTTCCTAAAATGCATAATGTATTAGTTTTACACAAATACATATACAAGATAGAATGTATTTTAGGGAGTCCCTGAGGAAGGAGATAGTATCTGAAACACTGGGCAGTTTGGCACAAAATAAGCTAGCACCTATGTGATCTTGTATCACTTTTTGGGGTTTTTTGGCCATATTGCAAAGGGGAGGTTCAGATAAGAGCGATTTGGCAGTAGGCTGAGAAGTAGAATTCTGAGAGAAAGAGGGGTGGAAATGGTCAGAGAATTGAGTTAGGTGAGACAGAGTAGTGCGCGAAGGGTGGAATGGTTCTGGGGAATACTGATGGAGGATGTCTATCAATGGGCGACTTTACATTAAGGGGAAATTGTGTTGTTTACCCAGGGTGTTTGTGCTTCCTGCACAAACACCCTGGGTGCAATTGTTTGGTGCAATTGTTATGGGCTTAATTACACAGATGGATTGGGGCGACCACATGGTTTGAATTCAGTACTTCCCCACGATTCAGTTCCATTGAAACAACACCATCTAGTGGTAGAAGATCCTGCTTTTTTCAGATGTTACCACTTTAAAAACGGTTCTTTTAATGATGGAATTTCAAATGGTTGTTGCAGGAGATGTCCTGGTTGTTCACGACGTCATTTAAAAGACCCACAAACTTTTGTAAGTCGCTAATCACGGATGTGCAATAAATCACTCATTTAGAGGAGCCCAATGACTTGTAATCATTACGCCTAAATGGAACCTCTGAGTTTAAAGAATCTGAGTTTATATATCTTGAAAGCTCCCCCCCCCCCAATGCTAGGAGCCCATTACAGATGGTGGGGGGACCCTGTGCCTACTCTTGAATATAAATAGTAGAAGGCAATGAGCCTTCATGACAGTCAAGTCACAAACACAGATTTGGGGGGGGATTGTTCCCCCCTCTCACCCTCCTGAAATGGTTTTGCCAATGCTTTTTCCTCAGGGCTGATGGTCTGCACATGTGACTGGCCCAGGCAGGCTGCTCCTGGGATTAGAAATGAGAGCTGAGGCAGAAATGGAGTAGCATGGCTGTGCCATGCCATGCTGCAAAGAGAGAGACATACACATGCTAAGAATGCTATGTGATGTCGTAGGGGAGGGCGCCAACGTCCCCACTGCCACATGTAAAAAGGAACCATTACTGTCAGGCCTGAGTTTCAGATATTGAGTGAAAACTCAGCCTTGTTATTGGCAAGGGAGGGAGGTGGTGTGTGGGCCAGAAAAGGGTTCAGGAGGAAGGCCAAGGTGGCACATGGGGTGAATTTTAAGCTATTGACCAGCAAAATAACCAGCCAGATCTTTAGCTATAGCACTCCGTGTTCAGAATTGTCATGAAGCATTGATCCAGCCTTCCAGGAAGGTTTATTTCCAACTTCCCAAAACAATATCTGAACAGCAGTCCTTTGACTTTTTCAAATTATTTTTAGAATATGTGTTCAGAGCCTTGAGACAAGGGTTTTAGAGGGGACTCTGAGACTGGGTCTTTACCCCTGTGCCAACCCCATGGGAGACTCTGCAGTAAGGGGCCCTGCTGAGTTTTGTCTCCAAGCCAGAGTCAGCCTTCGAAGGAACTGGGGAGGACCACAACATGGAATCTTCCAGTGTGGGTCTGGGCCTTATCTTCATGAGGAGCACACACTGTTATTATTCTCCACAGTATGCTAGAATTGGCTCCGCTGCATCATTGTTACAAAGCAGAGCCAGCCATCCCTAAAACCTGTCTTTTCCATACCAGAAAAGACATACTTCCAAGTTGGGGGGGACGGGGACGGAATAGAACCAACGTCCTTGGATGGCAACAAGGGAGAGGGCCTTTTCAGTGGTGGCCCCCCAATTATGGAATGATCTCCATGACAAGGAGGCTCGCCTGGTGCCCATATGTACCTGCCTGGACTCTAAGGTCATCCTCAGGGGGTCCTTCTCCATGAGCCCCTGCCAAAGGAAATGAGGCAGGTGGCTACCAGGAGGAGGGCCTTCTCTGCTGCGGCACCCCGGCTGTGGAATGAGCTCCCTAAGGAGGTTCGCTTGGCACCTACATTATATGCTTTTAGATGCCAGGTGAAGACCTTTTTATTCTCCCAGCATTTTAACAGTCTATAAATAAATTTTAACTTGGTGTTTTAAATTTGTAATTTTGCATTGCTGCTGTTTTTATCTGGTTGAGCTTTTATATTGTATTTTATATTATGGTTTTATACTGTTGCTTTATACTTTGAATGTTTTTAATTTTTGTGAACCGCCCAGAGAGCTCCGGCTATTGGGCGGTATAGAAATGTAATAAATAAATAAATAATATCTTTTCGGTGCCAGGCTAAGACTTTTCTCTTCTCCCAGGCAGTTAACAACATATGCTGAGTTTTTAACTGACCCCAGAATAGCTCCTTTAAATGGATATTGCTGTTTTTATGCTTTTAAATTTTTGTATATTTGTTTTAATGTTCATTGTTTTTATCTTTTGTAAACCACCCAGAGAGCTTCGGCTATGGGGCGGTATATAAATGTTATAAATAAATAAATAAATCCTGAGAGAGGCTTTTTCTCCAGGTTCTCCCTACCACTACAGTTTAATGAATTGGAATGGGGAGTAACTACCCCACAGTAATGGCTCCCCATGAAAGCACCACTGGTGCAAATAAACCCCACTCCCAAAATTATCACACCAGCCCTAACACCACATCAGAGAAGCCAATTAACACAATCCGTTTGCATCTCTGGAGCTGCACAGCTTCGGAGCTAACATCACATCACAGAAGAGAAGAGAATTAATGCAATCCCTTTGCAACTCTGGAGCTGCGCAGCTCCGGGGCTGACAACATATCCGAGAAGTGAATTAACAAAGTTCCAGAGTTAATTAACACAGGAAGTGCATAGACATCTCTCAATGGGAACGCTAAAGGAGAGAATGGGGGAAGGGCGAGACCAAGTCACAGCCAGGTCACAGGCGTGTCCAGGATTTAAGGAAGAGGCATGGGGGGACATTGCAGATCAAGCGCCTGGGAGCCACTTTAATTAAAAAGAATGGAGTGAAAGGACTCTCAGATACTGTTGTTTTTCCAGGCAGAAGCAGCTGGTTGAGAGCACACTGGCTATGATATCATGTGCTGTGAAAGACCACACAACACAGCCAAGCCACAGGGGGAAAAAACTCATGAAGACAGCCTTGGGTGACCATATGGAAAGGAGGACAGGGTTCTTGATTCTTTAACAGTTCTATAGAAAAAGGAACTTCAACAGGCATTATTTCTATGCATGCAGCACCTAGTGACATTTCCTATTCATCACAACGGTTAAAGCTGCAGGAGCTATACTAGAGTGACCAGATACAAAAGAGGACAGGGCTTCTGTATCTTTAGCTGTTGTGATGAAGAGGGAATTTCACCAGGTGCTGCATGAATACAAATGACACCTGCTGAAATTCCTTTTTCTAAACAACTGTTAGAGATACAAGAGCCCTGTCCTCCTTTCCATATAGTCACCGTAAGACAGCCCCCTGGGGTTTATCAAACACTTCTAGAAAGAGAATCATTTCCTCTCCAGCAGATAATGTCAGTAGCATTCCCCACTGAATGGTCCATCAGTGGCTGGATTCATGGAGGAACAAATAGTGGAGAAGAACGAGAAGCAAGATGGAGCATCCTGGAATAGCTATATATATTCAGCTACAAAATGTAGTAACAGTCGCTAATGTGGAATAGAACGGAGTTTTCTGATGAATTGTCCGATTATTCTGACTTTGCACTTCAAATCTAAATGTTGGGTTTTGTTTGTTTGTTTTTACGGATAAGTAAGATGGAATGAACTTGCCATGAGCTGTCTCTTTTCTCCATATTGCAAGAATTGTATTTTAAAAGAAAAAGAAAGACCAAAACCCCTAAACAAAACACACACAAAACAAAATTACAACACAAAAAGAAAAGAGAGATTGCTTTTCTACTCCCAGGCCTTTAAAAAGGAAATGTTCTACATTCCTCCACTTCGGATAACCTTTTATCATTTCAAGCTGGCTGAGGCAATCTGGAAATCCTTATATCCTAATTCTTTTGAGATCCTCTATAATAGATGTTTCCAGTTCTGGAAGAGGCATGAGATTAGCAAATGTGTCATGAACTCTAGATTATCTCCCCCACCCCATTGTGTATAAACCGATTAAATGATCTCCACCCAAGATATACCTGGGGAAAGGGGTATCATCACTTAGAATAGAAAATTGCACTAATTTCTCCTGTCCCTGCATCAAAATATTAATTGCCCTTCCAGGACTTTGTATAAGAGTTAAGGCTGAGATTTCCTGGGTTTGGGGTTCCATGTTTCCATTCAGCTGAATGAATTGCTTAATTTACTACTAACTCTTATTCTTAGAGCATCATCAGACAAGATGAAAATCGTGTTTCCCTACCGTCACTTTGCCTCCTGCTGCTGTCCCACAATAGGGACAAACAGTTTCCTCTTTCTTCACATGGGGAAGAAAGAGGAAGCAAGCAACGACCACGTGGCCCATTCAGTGGGCATTTTTATTGTGCTACTTATTTTTATTTTATTTATTTATTTATGATTGCATTTATATCCCACCATTTTTCCTCCAAGGAACCGAAGGCGGCATACATAATCCTCCTCTTCTCCATTTTATCCTCACAACAACAGCCCTGTGAGGTAGGTTGGGCCGAGAGTCCGTGACTGGCCCCGAAGTCACCCAGTAGGTTTCCATGGCTGAATGGGGACTAGAACCCAGATCTCCCGACTCCCAGTCCAACACTTTAGCCACTACACCACACTGGCTCTTCTCCTACATACAGCAGGAAATGGCAGTAAGTTCTGTTACAGCAAAATAATAATCAGATTTTCCTGGTCTTTTTTTTGTGATGGAAAAACAAGGAGAAGGAGCAGGAGATGCGTGGGAGGTGGAGGGCATCGTGAAAAGGACCTGCGAAAAAGTGTGAGTGGCCAGTAACGAGTCTGCTATAGAAAGCTCGACTGATGAGTCCCTTAATATTTTCATAATAGTTTACAGCACAGCTCTAACCCCTACATCCACCAGCGGGCTCCCGGTTATGGAAATTTCCATGGGAATAGACCAACTGCTGGTGGGGTTCCCCCTGGAGGTAGCTCCCAACTCAGGATATTCCAAGCACGGGAGCTGCTCTGTTCCATCAAGAGGTCCCTAGATCAGGCCAGTCTGGAAATAGCATAGCTAATCCCATCCATTGGTTTCACTCTGCTCCTTGTCCCCAGTTAGGATTGCTTTGTCTGTCTGTTCAAAGAACTTCACATTCATTATCTCCATAATTCTTACAGCAACCCTTTAAGGTAGGCCAGGGTTGCTATTATTGATGATGATGATGATGATGATGATGATGATGATGATGATGGCATTTATATCCTGCCTTTTTCCCTCCAAGGTGGCGTACATAATCCTCCTCTTCCTCTCCATGTTATCCTCACAACAACAACCCTGTGAGGTAGGTTGGGCTGAGAGTCTGCGACTGGCCCAAAGTCACCCCAGTGGGTTTCCATGACCGAGTGGGGACTAGAACCCGGATCTCCCGACTCCCAGTCCAACACTTTAGCCACTACACCACACTGGTGTGGTGGCTAAAGTGTTGGCATTATTACTAAGTAATAATACTTAGTATTTGAATAGCATTTTTCAGTGTTCTAGATTGCTTCCTGTGCATTATCTCAAAACCAGGCTAGTTAATGCTAAATGCTGCTGCCACAAACCGCGGCCATACGTTTTCGCTCCCCCACCCTTGGCCTTTTGTAGCATTTAGTCGAACTGAACTGCACCCTGATGTCACAGTGTTCTAGCTATGTTTCCACATCTAATGATTTGAGGTAGGAACACAGATGTCAAAAGCATGAGTAAGGCCTCCCAGATCTTATTTGTTTATTTGTTTATATACAATATTTATATACCGCTCTCCATCCAAAGATTTTGGAGTCATGAACAACAAATAGAATGAAAGAATGAAAACAGAATAAAAACATCGTGTTAAAAATTACATTTTTAAAACAATGAAGTTCTGCCTGTCACGCAGGGAAAGCTTCCTGAAACAACAATGTTTTCAGGAGGCTCAGGAAGCAATACAATGTTGGTGCCTGCCTGACCTCCAAAGGCCGGGAATTCTATAGAAAGGGGGGCCACTATGCTGAAGGCTCTTCTCCTGGCGGACTCCAATCAGTCCATAGGTCATAGGAGTCATTAGGAACATGTCTTCAAATGACCTCAGTGACCGGGCAAGTTGATAAGGGAGAAGGCACTCTCTCAAGTATTCTGATCCCAAGACGTTTATGGCTTTGTACACTAGTCCAAAGGAGAGGGGAGGAGTTACATGTGCAGCTGCCATTTTCGGAGGTAGTCACACATTTAGAGTTACAAGTAGTTAAATTTATTCCAATCCTTCCAACAACCCTAACAGGTAGGTTAGATAGCATTATCTCCAGAGATGGGGTCTTCTCTAACCTGGTGCCCTCCTGACGTTTTAGGCTACAGGTCCCATCATCCCTGACCATTGGCAGTGTTGGCTCAGGCTGATGGGAGTTGTAATCCAGAAGGTACCACACTGGGGGATGCTGCTGTAGAGGGACTGCACGAGAGTGTTAAATGAGGCCATCATTGCTCACCATCCATTCACCTTGGATGGGATTGCAAAACAAAGCCAAAACCGCCCACCTGAGTGCAGAGTCGGAAAGCTTTGATTTGAGTTTCAGGTGATCAAACCAATATACTTAAGGTACAGGGGTCATTTACAGTTGCAAGTGAGCAATCAGGACGAAACCAAGTAATGTTTGCTTGTCTTATGAAATGTTGTGCATTTGGCAAGACACGCTGGGGATTTGTTCCGTTTTCGCAAACCTGGCAGAACCTCGCTGTGACCTAAATAAGAATACCTTGCTCTCTATATAAAGCCTGCATCAGGATGTTTCCTGATTTATTCATGAAAGGTTTGCTTTACAAAGGCATCTGGAGCCTTTATAATCTCCAAACACATGATACATATAGCTTGCTGCCTCCGTTGGCATTTGCGCAAATTGCTTTGAAATATGGTTATAATATATGAAAGCACACCGAAGCTAATTTAAATACATGATGCCGGCATAAATTGGTTAAAAGCGTAAATGAGACTAGGCGTACACATTCCCCCCGCCCCCTGCTACCGCAGAGAGAAGGTTACTTTCTGGAGTGAATAATTGATGGAGGGGGTTTGCAAACTTAACCTGTTAAGTGGATAAAATCTACCTGTAATAAGTGGGAAAATATGGAAGGGTGATGTAAACTGGCATAACTCTCTTGGGTCTAATGGGGCTTTCACCTTCACAACGCTTCGCTTTATAATATTTCATTAGCTCATTCAGGTGCGGCGATCTACCATTGCTTTAATTTGATCATATTGTCCTCCATTTATTGAGTTCTTTAACCCCTACCCATGAAGAAAGTGAGTTTAAATTAATCCTTAATGATTAATTCATACATCCTTCATATAATGTCCATAATGATGCATTCTCTCTAATATTCCTGCCATTTCTTGCTGCAGATTTTTTTTTTTTAACAGCAGAGCAGATGGGAACTGGTTGCTTGCAAGAGAAGCTTTGTTTTGGAGGTTTAGAAGAAATTGGTTTAATTTACAATAGAATGAAAAGTGACATTTGTAAAGATGGTAAGAGTGAAATGCCAGGATCCATTATACTGATAATTCTACAAATGCACCAGCATTCTCCTTTGGTAAGTTAATGCTCAGAACCCATCAACATTAACCTGCTAAACCTATTGCAGCTTAATGGCAAATTTCCAGATTTCTACTCTGCCAAACACCTTCCTGTACTAAATGAGGAGGAGGAAGAGGAAGAGAGAAGAGAGCTAGTGGTCCACCAGCATGGAGTCAACCATGGCAGCACAATAGCAGTTTGGTATGTGCCTGTGGGATAACTGGATCAGACCAAAGGGGCCAGGCCACAGTTTATAGAGCCAGGTGGGATGCTAGTAGCCCCATCCCTGCTAACTTGGTTGTTGCAGTTCCACAATTTCGCCATCTGCAATGGTGGTGCTATAGTGCAACCAAAAGTAGATTAGCTGGCAGTGGCCTCCTCTAGAATTTGTTTTGGTGGGTACTATTACTTGAGTTGCCTGTACAAGATCCATATGCCTATGCCTTAGATTAACTGATTTAGCATTATAGCTGTGGTCCCGAGAGAAATTCGATTGTGAATAGATCCACCAGCTTTATGGATGCTAAAGGATTGTGCACCAGCTTGACTGCCATATAGCCTAAGAAGTCAAAATATGTTACCAGACAAGACGGATTCATCTGTTGGGTCTCACAGACATTCAAAGAATGATGATGAAAATATTTCAATTCAATTTCCCTCTGGAAACTGAAAATATAATTTAGTATATGTTCATAAAGAGTCTGTGGCCTTAGCTAGACCTACCTGATAGTCCACGACGGAGGAGGGAAGATCTTGCGTTGCTATTAACACAAGGTCCCTCCTCCATTTTCACTTGAGGCACGACGACCTCAGGAAGAGAAGCGTCGCGCCCGCCATTTTTTATTTTTAAAGAAACAGGAGCGCACAAAAGGTCGTGCGCAGAGGTATGTGCTTTTTTAAAATTTAAATTAATTTCCCCGCTCCCCCCCACCCTACCCCCGATGGGCGCAGTGCTTCAGAGGAGTGCTGCGCCCCATGCGCAGCTCCCAGCTCCGCGTGAGTAATCACGCGGAGCCAGGTCAAACCGCGGCAATGGGCCACACGTCCCACAGTCTTGGGCTCAGCCTGAGACTGTGGAAGAAGCGGGCCCAAAGTGGAGGGCTCTATCCCAGGGCAAGGGAGGGGTTATCCCTCCCTGATCCTGGGATCCCCTGTGCGTCAGGGACAATCCCGTGATTTGCCCCGTGATAAAGCCCGGTCTAGCTAAGGCCTGTATTTCTGTTACTAAATGCTTCCCAGTGGATAGATCCCATGTTCCATTAATGTTTGGATTTTGGAAATTAGTTGTTCTTTAAAGATACTGTATTTATTGTAAAAACTGCACAATTGATTTATTATTTATATTAATAAATTTATTATTTATAATAATCTCAAAGCACAAAGCCCCCCCCAATTATATGCAGAAATTTAAACAAAGCAAAGCCGAAAAAGAATAAGTACACACATACACACACTAACAAAACACTCACCAAAATGCAGTTTAAAATGAGACATCCACATTTCAGTGGCTTCCTCTCCCACCCCTCTTCATTTGTTTCCAGACAGGAAAAGAAGGGGAGCCAGACAGTGAAAAAGTTATTTAAACTCCCAGGATTTCTGTTTTCATGAAACCGAGAAGTAAATTTTGCCATAGTCATAATAATTTCCCAAATTTTATTAACTCCGTCTCTTTAAGAGGGTGAATATGAGCCCTTCCCACTTGCTTGCCAATAAAGTTTTGATTTCCAGAAATAACCCCTTTTAGAGTTCAACATACTATCTGGTTTCAAGACGTGTAGAACCACCAGTTCTGGATCCTTAGGTTTCACAGATTTCTACATATTCTTTTCTAAGAAAAAAACATAGTTCCAACACGTTGCCCTCATGGGCATCTCCACCATATGTGATAATATGAACCAATTTGGCCAGGCTTTGGGAGAATACACTGTATTGATTCTGTGCATTCTTCCCAGGGTGATATATCACTATGGTATTAATTTATGTTTCTTGGAAATTATTGCTTGGATTGTTACTTTCTTTTTGTGAATGGAACAAAGACCATGGAACAGGGCTTTCCAGCTTTTTCTTCATTTATTTGAGGAAGATGTGTATAAAATTGCATATATTGGTGGAAATAATGTACAGAAATTATTATATTAAGTAAAATTGCTTGTAAAGTGTGAATACTGAGCAAAATTGCACAGTGTATTGTAGATAATTGGAGAAATGCCCATGAAAATGTGTACAAATCTCCATGATAACTATTAAAATAAGGTAAAATAAAATAAAATAGCAAAATGGGGTGGAACAAAATTAAGATTGGAAAAAGATGAAACTGAAAGAAATCAAAACTGACAGTTTCTTCCATTCCTAGGTAGATACTGAAAGCTTCTGTGAAATTTCTCAAAAAGGGGAAGTACAGCTTCCTGTTTTCCATTGATCCTGTTCAGACAACACTCTAAGCCATGGTGGTTAAGAATTTTGAGCTAAACACTTTGGCTTAGCGTATTGTGTGAACCATGACTGTGGCCGTTGCTAGACGAGGAGTTAGCCCAGTGTGAGGCCTGGGCTCCCTGCTGTGCATCCAGATGATGCACAGGGGATCCCGGGGTCAGGCCGGGCTAAGTCCTCCCTTGACCCGGGATAACCGGATCCACTTGTGGCCCGGCTTTTCCGCAGCCCCGGGCTGAGGCCAGGACTGCGGAAGGTCTAGCAGGGTCCGTGGCTTTTCCCGGCTGCTCAGTTACTCGCGAGTAGCTGGGAGAAGCCACACACTGGGCACAGCATTCCATAGGAGCGCTGTGCCCATCGGGCCGAGGGGGGGAGGAAATCACAGGGGAGGAGATGGGAGCCGGGGGAAAGAGCGGACCCGGCAGGAGAGATGGGGGGGAAGAGCGGAGCCAGGGTGGGGAGATCACGGATGGGGGGGTGCGGAGGGGGCATCGGACATGGCAGGCAAGTGATCGGGTGGGCATGGCGAGTGGGCTGGCGAGTGAGCAGGGGGGGGCATCAGACATGGCGGACGGGGGGGGAGAAGAACAGGGCCAGGGCATGGCGAGTGGGGATGGGCATGGTGAGCGGGGATGGGCACGGCGAGTGGGGGGAGGACGGGCGAGCGAGTGGGCAGGGGGGCATCAGGCATTGTGGGGGGGAAATCAGGGGCAGGGAAGCAGGGAACCCTTTATTTTTTTTAAAAAAAAACAACACTTACCTTTCCGTTGGTGCGCTCCTGCGCACATGGCCCTTTAAGTAAAAAAAAAATGGAGGACGCGACGGGGCTTTCCATTACCCCGTCGCGTGTTACATGTAGAAAAGGGTGACAGCCCGCGCTAGCTGTAGCACGCGTCGCCCCTACTCCCCACCAGATTATCAGGTAGGTCTAGCAGCGTGCCGTGTTAACCATTCCTAACCATGGTGGCTACATAAGCACGGTTTAAACACACTCACTATTTGCTGCAGAAGAGTTAGAGGCCTAACCATGGCTTAGCGTGTCATCTGAACACGCCCATTCTCTGTCATCTGGGGGGGGAAAGATTCATCCATTCAGCATTGCAAGGAAGACAGCATAAGGTTAGGAAGTGGTCTGGCCATGTGTAAAAGCACACTAGATACTATTGGTGTTAGCAGTCCTCAAAAGTACTTCCTGGGGGCAGCTGTTCAGTCTGAGCCTTTTTTTTTTCCAGCTCATATTTATCCTGTCCAATGATTTCTCCTGTTGAACAATAGTATAGACTGGTTTTCCACAACCAGATGAGGATGCTGAGAGTGGTATATCAACACATCTTGATGGCAACTGGTTGAAGAAATCTGGTGTAGACGATTCCCAACACCCCAAATGAAAAAGTCGCAGTCTAGACCAGCCTTTGCCAGCTTGGTTCCCTCCAGAAGTATTGGACTACAAATCTCACCATCCCCAGCCAGTATGGCCAACAAATCTGGAGGACACCAGATTTGGGAAGACAGGCTCACAGTGTTTGGTGTTTTTTTGTATTGAAGGTTGTTGGGGGTGAATCCCTTTCCTCCAGAACATTGGTGATGGCTTTTGGTTGTGCGTGGGCTTGCCTTTAGACATGAGATGGTCAAGGATTTTTCTTTTTTCTCTCCCCCTTCCCCCCCCCCCCACCCCGTTACACTAGAAAAAAGCTTCAACGCTGCTTCATCTGGTGGCTTGGCCCAGTGACATCCCCTTTGTAATTTGGAATGTGTCATTCCCAGGGACATTCTTGGCATGCAAAACACAACGACTGACATTGCTGTATTCTCCCTTCCCTATTATTTTGCCACTCATAGCTGTACTTTCCCCTTGGCTAGGGTGACCATATGAAAAGGAGGACAGGGCTCCTGTATGTTTAACTGTTGTATTGAAAGGGGAAATTCAGCAAGTGTCATTTGTATGCACGCAGCACCTGGTGAAATGAAATTCCCTCTTCATCACAACAGTTAAAGCTGCAGGAGCTATACTAAAGTGGCCAGATACAAGGGCAGGGCTCCTGCAGCTTTAACTGTTGTGATGAAGAGGGAATTTCCCCAGGTGCTGCATGCATACAAATGACACCTGCTGCAATCCCCTTTTCCATGTAACTGTTTAAGATACAGGAGCCCGGTCCTCCTTTCCATATGGTCACCCTACCCTTGGCCTACTGTGCCAATTGCTTCCCCCTTTACTTCCGAACATATCAGTGTTCCCTAAATATTCCATACACCCCATTTGCTGGGCCAATGGATAGGAGGGAGTCATTTCTATCAACCGAAACTAGAATTCTTTCAAACAAAAGCTATAAATGTTTCGAACAATGCCGTCTACATTTACCTTACCTTTCCCCGCCTCCATTTTGTTGACTTTGTCTGATATAGAAACGAGAGTAAATTGGCAAACCACTTTCTTCTTTTTCTTTTCCCCATTCTGCATGTTCTGTGCCTTAATTTGATATCTCATTTGTTTCTGTTTGGCTGCAGCCTTGTCCTAACTGCCTTTCTACTGCTGACTTGGAGGGTGTTTTTTTAAGAAAGCCAGGGAAGATTGGATTAAAAATAAATAAATCTTTTTTAAATAAGATTTTTTTTTTAAAAAAAGAAAAGAATTAATGTGATGTGTGTGTGTTTTAATTGCATTTATAGTAGAGGTGGGCTTGGTGGTGGTGGTGGTTTTAATTTCTTTGATTTAAAAAGAATCTGAGTTTAATGCAAAACCCATGGTATGAATCCGGAGTTGCAGGAAGGGTTCCTTCTGTTCATGGTAGTTCAGGGTCCTACTGGCGGAAGTGGGGAAGACCATTTTCAGTCATTTCCCCATTCCCATGGCAACATGGGAACCTCCCACAGTGTTCTGGTGGTTCCCTCAACACTCCAGAGCAGGAGGGGATCCGCACGTCGCTCCCAGTGCGCTTTTATGCGGTCCCAGTGCACCCCGAAAACTATAGTGTGACTTCCCTGTAAAAGAAACGACGAAGAGCCGTCCATGCTGCCGCCGCCGCCGCCGCCAAGGAGAGCTTGGCAAAAGAAGGCGGGGTGGAGAGCTTCTTCCGCTTTTCACCCCACCTTCTTTTGCCGAGCTCTCCTCGGCGGCGGAGAGCTCTCCTCGGCAGCGGCGGCGGCATGGACGGCTCTTCGTCGTTTCTTTTACAGGGAAGTCACACTATAGTTTTCGGGGTGCACTGGGACCGCATAAAAGCGCACTGGGAGCGACGTGCGGATCCCCCCCAGATTTCCAGGAGACACCAGGAGGGGGGCCTCAGTGAAAATTGCCGCCCCACCGCCCCCCAACCCCACCACCGTCTTGCTTTAGCCAGGAGGAGCGTCTCATGGGCAGAATGCCACTCACGGGATCTCTGGATTGAAGCCATTTAAAGTGAATCCATAACTCTGTATTGAACATAACAAATTAAAGGCCATGTTTCTACGTTAGGGGGAAAAAAAGGATGAGTAAAAATATCTGACTTATGAGGTCAAGATTATCCATATAATACAATAGGCTCTTTATTGTATTTATTGCTGAAGCAAATTATCAATATTTATGACCCTATCAACCAAACAGCACGAACATTTACTTTTCATGTCATGGATTACTTGTCCTCAGTAATCTCTCTCCCTTTGTTTGTTGCTATTTTTGAATACTGTAACATTTATAAAACTTTAAATATAAAAAATATTTAATATAATATACTTTGCCCATAATCCATGAGAGTCCATGTTTTCCAATAAGTGATCTTTTCCCTCAGTGTCCAGTGTGGGCTAAATGGAAAATCCATTAATTTCACAATTAGTCACTTTTATCTCTAGTCCAGCTTCCCTCAATCTGGTGCCCTCCAGTTGTTTTTGGACTACAACTCCCATCATTCCTGACCATTGGCCATGCTGGCTGGGAACAATGGGAGTTGAAAGTCCAAAACATCTGGAGGTCACCATCTGGCAGGCCAGACTGTTATAAGCAGATATAATTTTATTTTATTTATTTAATTATTTATTGCATTTTTATACTACCCAACAGCCGAAACTCTCTGGGCAGTTTACAAAAATTAAAACCATAAAAACCATTCAAAATATAAAACAAACAGTATAAAAGCATCATATAAAATACAATATAATGACACAACTAGGATAAAATCAAGCCAGAAATTAATGCAGATTTAAAATACAAATTTAAAGCAGCGAAGTTGAAATTAAATTGCTTAACTGTTATACCACAAATTATGCAGTTGCATTGGCCGCATTTGGGGAAATTGCAGGGGTCAGCACACCCGGAGTGCAATGGATAAGCCTCACCCTGAGAAAAACACCTTTGTGAACATGGTAAGGTATGGATTACCAGGTAAGGATTTTGCCGTTTCAACACCTGCCTTTTCCCCCGGGATTGTCCCGGAATCATCCCTGTCCATCCAAATGCCACACAGGGGATCCCAGGAGCAGGCAGGGATGATCCCTCCATTTTCCTGGGATTAGGGTGACCATATGAAAAGGAGGACAGGGCTCCTGTACCTTTAACAGTTGCATAGAAAAAAGAATTTCAGCAGGTGTCATTTGGATAAATGGAAAACCTGGTGAAATTCCGTCTCCATCACAACAGTTAAAGGTGCAGGAGCTATACTAGAGTGACCAGATTTAAAAGAGGGCAGGGCACCTGCAGCTTTAACTGTTGTGATGAAGAGGGAATTTCACCAGTTTCCCCATATATACAAATGACACCTGCTGAAATGTCCTTTTCAATACAACTGTTAAAGATACAGGAGCCCTGTCCTCCTTTTCATATGGTCACCCTACCTGGGATAATCCTTAGGTGTAGAACGGGTCATAGGCCTTAGCTAGACCGGGTGAAATCCCAGGAAAACCCTGGGATCGTCCCTTTGCATCCACATGACGCACAGGGGATCCTGGGATCAGAGAGGGATGATCCCTCCTTTGCCCTGGGATCTCGCCCTCGGGCCTGCTTTTTCCATGGTCCCGGGCTGAGCCCGAGACCGCGGAACTTGTGGCCCGTTGCCGTGGCTTGACCTGGCTCCACGCGATTCCTCACGCGGAGCTGGGAGCTGCGCCCATCGGGGGTAGGGTGGGAGGAGCGGGAAAATTAAAAATAAAAATAAAAAAGGACCTACCTTTGCACACGACCTTTCGTGCACTCCTGTTTCTTTAAAAATAAAACAAATGAAAAAAAAAATAAAACAAAAAAATAAAACAAATGGCGGGCGCAACACCTCTCCTCCTGAGGTCGTCGCGCCTCACGTGTAAACGGAGGAGGGATCTCGCGTTAATCACAACACGAGATCTTCCCTCCTCTGTCTCGGACTATAATAGGGTGACCATATGAAAAGGAGGACAGGGCTCCTGTACCTTTAACAGTTGCATAGAAAAGGGAATTTCTGCAGGTGTCATTTGTATGTATGGAGAACCTGGTGAAATTCCCTCTTCATCACAACAGTTAAAGCTGCAAGTGCCCTGCCCTTTTTTAAATCTGGTCCCAGTATAGCTGCAGTATAGCTCCTGCAGCTTTAACTGTTGTGATGAAGAGGAAGTTTCACCAGTTGTGACATGCATACAAAACGACACCTGCTGAAATTCCCTTTTCTATGCAATTGTTAAAGATACAGGAGCCTTGTCCTCCTTTTCATATGGTCACCCTAGACTATAAGGTAGGTCTAGCTAAGGCCATAATCACAAAGCCAGAAGTTTTTGGGCTATGATCCTAGGTTAGTCTTGAGGTCCACCGGCTTAGTTGTTTTGGCAGTCATTTGCTCTGCGTGAAAGATTTGATTATTTTTTTAAACAACCACAACTGTGCTTTTTGTCAAACTAGACACGGTGGTGGTAAATCCAAGCGTGTGTGCACAGAGGTGCCCCAATCACATCACCAACAAGGAGGGCCCAGTTCTAATAGCAAAAAGGCTGGGTAGGTAGTTGAGAAGTGCACACCTCTGCCCTAGAATGCAGCATAACTCCCCGGAGTGCTTTACCCCCAACTCAATGACAGCTTTGGATCCTGGCTGGGGAGAAAACTGCCAGAAGGACTGATTGAAAAGAAGAGAGTGGAGTGGAGAGGAAGGGTTTGGCAGCCTCCGTTGTGATCCACTCTGCTGTTTTAAAATAGACCCCACCCTCTCTTTGGCTGCTTAAACACAGCGATCTGCTGCCGTCACGTCTGGTTTGGCCTTAAATCGGTCTTGTTTCATGGTGATTTAAATCCCTCCCTGACAAGAGCGCACAGTGACCTGAGGATTCCATCACAAAGCTCCACCGTTCTAACCATTACAACATGGGAGGTTCTCCGTAATATCTTCCAACATTCCATCAGCCTTTTATAGATGGCAGGGAGGGTGACTTGCCTCTCTGGTTCGTATGCCAGTTAACGCTGATTGATGGTGATGGCGTGTTTTTTCTTGCCTTTCAAAGAGCCTACTTTTACCGTCACTGAACTGACACTGAACTCCCTCTTCTCCTGACGCCTGAGAACCTGGAGCCAGATGTGAAAAGGGGCAAAGAATCAGAGATGAATAGAGGAGGCAGTGTAATGACAGTTCTTTTGAATTTCGGGGTGGGGGAGGAGAGAGATTAGGGGCTCCCTTGGTGCGTTCACATTGGAAGCGCCTTCGGTAGCGGCCTTGGCAAAACCTGGCAATCTCTACGTAATTACATCTTTTTCCATTTGATGCTAACTCCACTGCAAAAGCCGGGGAGGGGAGGGGGAAATCCTATGATGGAAAGAAACTTCTCTCTCATATAGGTCCCTGGACTCAGAGTCAACTGGAGCTTCTACCACCCACACCAGTACCATCTCCTAATGAAACCCAGAGGAGCAGGGTTGTGATTCGGGGCCACTTCATACATTACACTGGAATGGGTGTAAAGCTAAAAGAGAATGTGTGGATACCGCCAACACGTTTTCAGACATGCCATACCCTGAAGGGCTGCCACCTGATCTCAGGGGCATTTTGACCATTGAATCACATTGGTGTTTGTTGACTAATTGGTTTAGAATGTTATCCATTTGCATGTGGGTGAAGCAATATTCCTGAAGCAATTTTCTGAATGCCTAGAAGACTGCAAGCATTGAACAGAACAAATTTAAGCCTATTTTTCCATGTCTTTTTTTTTTAAAAAAAAGACAAGTTAAAATGCCTGACTTCTGAGATCAAGTTTATTAATATAACACAATATTACTGAAACAAATTATCAATATTTATAATCATATCAATGAAACAGCATGAGCATTTGTATGTGAGTGTGATGGATTCTCACACTATCCTAATCAATATGGGTGCAGGGGGTGAACTTCTGAATAGGGGTAGTGTGGTTCTAGTCAATTGTTTCTGAAGAGGCTCATTTCTCTTTTGGATACACAAGGACTTTTGTATTTAACATTGTTTTCCAGCAAGCTTTCAGAGCTTTTGAACGGTACTCCAGCGATTGGATTTCTTTTAGTGGACCGGTTTTACAGCATTACCATTTGTTGTCAGTGTTACTATTAAATATGAGTATGGTTATGCCTTTTTCTGTTCTTGGTTACCTAGGGTGACCATATGAAAAGGAGGTCACCCTGTATTTTTAACAATTGCATAGAAAAGGGAATTTCAGCAGGTGTTATTTGTATGCATGTCACAACTGGTGAAATTTCCTCTTCATCACAACAGTTAAAGCTGCAGGAGCTATACTGCAGCTATACTGGGACCAGATTTAAAAGAGGGCAGGGCCCCTGCAGCTTTAACTGTTGTGATGAAGAGGGAATTTCACCAGGTTCTCCATATATACAAATGACACCTGCAGAAATTCCCTTTTCCATACAACTGTTAAATATACAGGAGCCCTGTCCTCCTTTTCATATGGTCACCCTAAACGGTTACCTTTTCGTAACTTTTCAAGGAAACATCCCATAAGCTTTAGATAGTAAGCCAGCTTGGGGAGAGGAAAATTCTTAAGTAAATTCCCCAAATTTGAATTTCTTTTGTCCTCACCCACCACCCCATAAATTGAATATATATCTTTCTAAATGGATTTTTAAAGAAATATTCCTACTTATCATTGCCTTATGTTGGGAATTTTGGAGTGGTGGAGTAAGTGTAAAGTATGGCCAGTTGACGCATTGCCATTCTGTGTGGGAATGTTCTGTGGAAGCTAGAACTCAGAAAGAAAACACAGTTTTGAAACAGGAGACCTCAGAACTATTGCCCTTGAGGAAGACATTCTGTCAAAGCATATCAGGCAATGTATTTTATTATTTTTTTGTAATGAATTCTTCACCTGGCATCAGTTTGAGGTTTGCCTCTTCTTTATTCGCTTTGCCTGGGGGAGGCAGAGGCGGAGGAGAAATGCTTGAACCAAACATTGCCCTAACATTAGGGTTGTCATCTAATTAACTTAACCATATGACTTAATAAGTCTCATTATTCCTGACCATAGGCCCAGTTGTCTGGGGATAATGTAAATAAGCTAACATCTGGGGGAAGGGATGTAAGGGTGGGAAGGGCTGGTTTAAGATGATGTCCATATGTGTTGCACCAAGTCCTATTTTAGAAGAGGCATTAAGAACATCTTAAGAGCATATGAAAAGCCCTACTGGATCAGACCAAAGGCCTCTTTCGTCCAGCACTGTGTTCCTACAGTGGCCAGATGCCTACAGGAAGACCACAAGCGGAACATGAGTGAAATAGCACCCTCCCGCTCATGTTCCCCTGCAACCATCTCTGACACGAGTCCAACCCCCTACATTGAGCTGGGGGTTGGACTCGATGGCCTTATAGGCCCATTCCAACTCTATGATTCTATGACACTGGAGGTAATATATAGGCTTTTAGGATGGCCAGTTATGCATTGCCAAAAGAAGAGGAAACACATCCCCGAAAAACAGGGCGCCAATCTGTATAGTATTTGCATATATGAAGAGTACAAATGTAGAAATAATAACTATTATTTAAATAGAAATACAATACATCTCACCATAGTGAAGACGACTGATAAGATGAGCTATGTGTCTGTTCGGTTTGTTGTCCAGGTAATAAGTGTGGATGAGTAATTTCAAGGCCCCTGCTGTTTCCCCTCTTTAGGGCTCTTTGACTTTAAACCAGAGTTGGATTGGACACCTCTTCAAATAGAGGACACCTCCAAATAAAGAACTGTCATCTCCCAGCACTCCAGATTAGAGGACTGACCTCTGTAGGTAGGACAGCTAGTCATCTTATTTATTTATTTATTTATTACATTTCTATACCGCCCAATAGCCAGAGCTCTCTGGGCGGTTCACAAAAATTAAAAACATTCAAAGTATAAAACAACAGTATAAAACCATAATATAAAATACAATATAAAAGCTCAACCAGATAAAAACAGTAGCAATGCAAAATTACAAATTTAAAACACCAAGTTAAAATTTATTTATAGGCTGTTAAAATGCTGGGAGAATAAAAAGGTCTTCACCTGGCGTCTAAAAGCATATAATGTAGGTGCCAAGCAAACCTCCATAGGGAGCTCATTCCACAGCCAGGGTGCCACAGCAGAGAAGGCCCTCCTCCTGGTAGCCACCTGCCTCACTTCCTTTGGCAGGGGCTCACGGAGAAGGACCCCTGAAGATGACCTTAGGGTCCAGGCAGGTACATACGGGAGGAGGCGTTCCTTCAGATAGCCTGGCCCCAAGCCGTTTAGGGCTTTAAATGTTAATACCAGCACTTTGAATCGGGCCCGGACCTGGACTGGCAGCCAATGAAGCTGGAAAAGGACTGGCGTAATGTGGTCTCATCGGCCAGTCCCTGTTAGTAAGCGTGCTGCCCTGTTTTGTACCAGTTGAAGTTTCCGGACTGTTTTCAAAGGCAGCCCCACGTATAAAGCATTGCAGTAATCCAAACGAGAGGTTATCAGAGCACGGATAACTGTAGCTAGGCTATCTCTGTCCAGATAAGGGCGCAGTTGGTATATCAGCCTAAGCTGATAAAAGGTGCTCTTTGCCACTGAGTTCACCTTGTGCCTCAAGTGACAGTTCTGGATCCAAGAGCACCCCCAAACTATGGACCAAATCCTTTAGGGAGAGTGCAACCCCGTCCAGGACAGGGCAAACATCACCTCGCCGGGCAGATGAACCATCTTACATGTGACCTCTGCTCATTGATTACCTTATTCCAACTTCCTGGGTTGGAAAGATGGTTGCAGATGTCGCTTGTAAGGTAGCATCCAGCATCTATCATTTTCATCAGGACTTGTATTAAAAAAAAATTAAATTATTAAAATCTGCTGCTGTGGGCATCTCTTTGATCAGTTAAAAGCTTTTTATTGATTAATCAATTACATGTTGCAAAATTACTTAAAGCAATGTTTTAATTTTTGATTTTTCTAAAAGTACCTCTCTGACTCATTGAAATTTCAAGAGCAAAACTTGAAAATATACACATTAAAAAATGCTTTAAAAAGACCATTTTTGCTCAGTTTTGAATGTGTGAAACAAAAATCCATTTTGGTTACAATTCTTTCCCCTGAGCTACCCATATGTTGTTGCAATAACTGTAGTATCTCCTTCGTACCCCAGATTTCTAGACTACGTATCACAGAAATAGCAAATGAGGTAGAAAAACTGTTCCTGGACCACACTACTACTGATTGCAGAAGAGGGATCATATTGTGTCCCCATGATCCCAGCACATACAAAATGGCTTGTCACTGAAAAGAGTTCCAAACTTCACCTTTGCCCTGCTATGTTAACATGTGGGGAATATTTTTTGCATGGGGAAGCACTCAACCATGCAACCCCCCATCTTTGGTCTGAAGTAGTTTGGCCCAGGAACAATTTGACCACCTCTGCTTGTGTAAATGAGGCAACCATAAAGGTGTCCATGTGTCCTACTTTACACCAGACATCCCTCTACTTGCAGAGTTGTCAGAGGATGGTCCTTTCTTTGAAGTTGACCTCTATTCAAAGGGTTGTTCAGCCCAAGTCCAATTTAAAGATTAAAAAAAAACCATCAAAAGCGAGAGCAGCAGAGGCCTTGAGGTTGTTCATTAACACTTAGCACCTGGACTTAGCAGGATGAGCAGGCAGACACAAAAGTCACCTGATCACACCCTTCCCCACTGCAGTGAGTTGCAGTGTATTTCTTGAACTTAGGCCTTAGCTAGGCCTGCCTGCTATCCCGCGACGGAGGAGCGAAGATCTCGCGTTGTGTTTAATGCAAGATTCCTCTTCTGTCTACACGTGACAGGTGATAACCTCAGCAGGAGAGGCGTTGCGTCCGCCATTTAAAATTTTTTTTAAGGGACCAGCACCGCACAAATGCTCGTGCGTTAAAGGTAAGTCCTTTTTAAAATTTAAATTATTTTCCCCACTCCCCCCACCCTACCCCCGATGGGCGCAGCGCTCCTGAGGAGTGCTGCTCCCCGTGTGCGGCTCCCGGCTCCTTGCGAGAACCCGTGGCATCTGGCCACATGTTCTGCGGTCTCGGGCTCAGCCCAGGACCGCAGAAAAGCCAGGGCCAAAGGCGAGGGCTATATCCCGGGGCAAGGGAGGGATGATCCCTCACTGGTCCCAGGATCCCCTGTGTGTCATGTGGACACACAGGGATGATCCCAGGGCTCACCCCAGGTCATAAAGCCCCATCTAGCTAAGGCCTTAGAATCATGATTTCTAAATTTGCAACTATAGATATTTGATGTAAATCCGTGTCCTTTGTTGACAAAGTGTAATTGGTTGCCCTAGGCGTTCATCTTTGGAGACAGGGGAGGGAGTGTTAGTGAAATGGCAAAGTTAGCACAGGACACCTTATCTGCTAGTCTTGATAGCCCTGAACGATCTTCGGTCGGTCCTCCATTTTCCCAAGCATCAGCTGAAACTGGAAGCTTCAAAATGCTGTAACTCTATCTTCCCAGGAGCTCAAGAGAGTTCATTGTGCAAGCAGAATTCCAGGGCTGAAAACAGCCGAGGTACAGCAGGTGTTGTGCTGACATCCCTTTAGTGGAATCTGATCACCAGTTTGGTTGCTTCCCCCCCCTGTCTATTTGATAGGGTGAGTTTGGGAAGATGGGACTGATGGTGCAATTTTAACTCGAGTACTGACAGAAATCAGGTGTCTTCATTTTACAACGAGAACCATTAACCTCTCAAAGAAGTGTCTCACTGGTAGGAGATATTGCTCTCAAGCTCTTCCAATAGATGACAGGGCGCTTTTTCTCCCCATTAGATTCTTCTTGTGTGCATTTTCTGAGCCTTCATGTATAAAGCCCAAAAAGAGTTACAAAGGAATGGGAGCATTTAGAGAGGAAGAAAGGAATACATGAGAAGAAGGGGACTGAGACAGAAGACAATTATCTGGATTCATAAGCGAGCAGGAATAGACTTCTGTTACTGAGTGAGGAAGAAATGATAAGAACCACAGAGGGATGGAGCCAATGTTATTCCTACTTAGAGTAGACCCATTGAAATGAATGGGTCTTAAGTTAGACTAACATTGAATACCAGCCATTGGATACAACCCAGAACTATTATTGGTAGAACAGTAAAATATTAATAAAGGAACAAGGTGTTGAATATTCGTTAAGTTTGTTTTGGATCTCCACCATGTGCTGAAGATTTGTGTTGACACATGAAGTACTAATAGTTTGAAACTCCGACTGCCATTTCACTGTGTTTTGGCTCTTATGAAAACTCAAGAAATAAAATGCAAAATTAACGTCAGGAATGGATTGGTTAAAAACAAAAGAAAAGGAAGCCTTTGAGAAATTCATGGACAGTAGACCTACTAGTGATGACAAATCGCCCTGCAACAAATGCTGTGGTGCATCTTCACCTTCTAACAGTATGCTCTTGTTCTTAGTTTGAGCCAGCCGGCCATGTCCTTCTCCAGGGTACTCCATTTCATTTTCCTTCCCCCGCCTCAGTTTTTGGTTTTTCTTTTCCAACTGACACTCTGCAGCAACTGGGCATCCTGTGTTCTCATTGGGCTGTTTTAGGGGAGTTACCCCTGCTATAGATTCGCAATGTTTAACGAAGTCTATTGTACTCCTGCAAACCTTGATGTTCCCCCAAGCATGATGATACTTCCCTCTAGTTTCTTCATGCCCCCGTTTGACCACAATGCTTTTAGCTCTCATCAGCTGAGTTTGCTATTAGACAGAATGACAGATGATAGAACTGCTACTCAAAGAGATAGTAAACCAGATAATGGGGACAAAGCAGAGCATGGCTGTTTCCTTTATGTGAGGTTTCAAAAGGACCAGGCTGATTACTGTTGGTCCTTGGTCTGGCCCACCAAGGCAATTCTTCTCTTCTTAAACTACCATTGGCTTATCATCACCCATCTTGCATTTAAGTTTGGGTGCCTTTCAGCTGACATTACTGTCATGTGATGATCTCACTTTAGGATGGTCATGTGCCCTACCTTACAGAGGACAGCCCTTTATTCCCTATCTTAAGGTGGCCTCTGTTTGAAGACGTGTCCAGTCCATGTCTGGTTTATTTTTGAAGAACCCTAAGGAAGAGGAGCAGACAGAAGCCTTGAAGCTGCTCATCCACAATTAGCACCTGGAAAGCAGACTGAGGGGTCACACAGGTCACCTGGTCAGACTTCTCCCTGTGGTGAAATGGAGCAGTTTTCTATTTAAACTATAGTTCCTTTGTCTAAATTTGCACCTATACATATGAGTTTGCATATGCAAGTGTTATGTAAATTGGTGTCATAAGAACATAAGAAGTGTCGGGCTGGATCAGACCAAGGGTCCATCTAGTCCAGCACTCTGTTCACAGAGTGGCCAACCAGCCATTGGCCAGGGACCAACAAGGCAGGACATGGTGCAACAGCACCCTCCCACCCATGTTCCCCAGTCATCTTTTGTGTGATACACGTCTATTTTTCTTTCCTTTCTTTTTTCTTTGCTGTTTCTCAAGTGCCTCCAGATCTCACTGACTGAAGCAGCCCAATCTACCAAAAGGTGCACCACTGGATTCTAATTGCATGTGTAGATTGGCTTAAGGCTATCAAAGGCTACTAGTTCTGATGGCTACAGTATGTGTTACTTCCAGTATCAGAGGCAGTAAGCCTATGGCCCTTTCTATACCTAAGGGTTATCCCAGGAAAATGGAGAGATTGCCCCTGCCTGCTCCCTGGATCCCCTGTATGTCATTTGGGTGCACTGGGACGATCCCAGGGGAAAAGACAGGTGTAGAAATGGCCTATATATATACCTGTTGCTGGGGGACATGGGTGGGAGGGTGCTGTTGCACCGTGTCCTCCTTGCAGGTCCCTGGTTGCTAGCTGGTTGGCCACTATGTGAACAGAGTGCTGGACTAGATGGACCTTCTTCTTAAAGGCCATGGCAAGAGAGTCCAGAACAGAGTGGTTTTCCATCACTCCATTCCACCAAAAGACCTTCCATCCACCACTGATGAAAGTGGAACAAAATCATCTGAAAAGTTAATATAATAATTGGCAAACTGTGGGAGGGCAGGGGAACGCTGTTGTTGAGTTTGGCTTCTTGAGGAGTATCTACCATCCAATGCCTAAAGGGAAGGGATGGGGAGTCTCATGGGTGACACAGAATCCCCAAAGAGGTTTTGGAAAGAAAACCAGAGGAATCTGGGAAAGCACACCAGCTCACTTGGAAAAGAGACGTCCCTTCTCTTGAGCGGAGGAATGCAAACAGGAAGAAGCCAATAGTCTTTTGGAGTATGTGCAGCTGCATTCGAGTCTGAAGACATTGAACGCTCTGCCAGCAGTTATTCAGTCTGCACCTTACAATAGAGGAGAAACACTTGCTTTGACACAGCATTTGATAACTGCTTTTGTAGCCTGAGTGGAGATCCTTTCATTTGCTAGGAAAAGAGAAGGCAGCTGTGGCTGTCTTCAGCTAAACTTGCTATTCTGTATGTGATGGCATTCATTTTCCTTCCCCCCAAAAAACAAAAATGGAAGTGCAGGTGGCTTTTGGTTATTAATCAGCGACGCTTAATCCAGTCCGGAATATCCAATGCAGCTTCCTACACATGAATCTGTGGCATTGACTGCGACATACTGTGCTTCTTTGTGGCGTTTGCTCAATATTATTTGCAACTCTTAAGACGGCTCTTTGGAAACAGGAGTGTTTTCCTCCTCTGGGCAAGGAAGTCCTGATTTTGAGTTCTGGAAGCAGAAAAGACCCGGCTGGGTGGGATTGGATGGAGGCACTATAACAATATCTTCTAATTCAGGGGTCAATCAGCCATTACTCCAGGTAGCAAATTACGCCCACTCAAATTACACAAATTGAGGACATAATTCCTTCTAAATTGCCTTTTCAAACTGGTTGGCTCTCTGTCTTTATTTGAATGGCTCTAAATGACCTCACCCTAGTTTTATTCCTGATAAGCAATTGACCTCCTCCTGGGTTCTTCCTTGAAACATGCGCCAAGCTGGCACCCTTGAGATGCTGGACTACAACTCCTATCATCACCAGGAAAAAAATTGGAGTTGTAGTCCAGCCTCTCTAGAGGGTGCCAGGTTGAGGGAAGCTGTGCTAGAATTGCTGTTCCATTTCAAAGAGGCTTGCTGAAACCAGTCTTTTCGGTTCTCCATTTACTAGGATTTTATTAACACATTTTTGAGCCTGCTTGAGATTCTGCTTCAGGTTGAAAAAAAAATCTATATTTCTTCCTGGCCTATCATTTCAACATCTGTTACTGAGTGGGCTGCAAGATTCGGGGTGTTGACACTCAACGAGCTTGACTAAAGACTGCGTAATTGGGTTTTTTCACCTCTCATTATTGTGCATAGGGAGAGGACTGATCTTTTTCCTTAGTATTCTGGAAGAAGGGTCATTACATTCTCTTCCAGATTGATTAATCCTAAATGAATGCCCAATCCTTGTTCCGCATTTGCAATCAATACAGCGGATTTAGAATTGCCATTCCACACCACATGGCACCTTCTCAAGGTCACTTGGGATACATTCCTAAACCCACTTACCTGGGAGAAAGCCCCACTTGCTAGACCCGTCGCGCCTATCCAGACGTCAGACGCGACGGGGAAAGGAAAGCCCCGTCGCATCCTGCATTTTTAAAAAACAGTTAAAGGGGCCATGTGCGCAGGAGCACACCAACGAAAAGGTAAGTGGCTTTTTTTAAAAAAACGCGTTCCCCGCTACCCCTGCCCCCAATTTCCCCCCATGTCTGATGCCCCCCTGCTCGCCCGCTTGCTTGCTCCCTCGCTCAACCCCCCTGCTCACCCGCTTGCTCATCCCCTCGCTCGCCCCCCTGCTTGCCCCCATTGCTCGCCCCCCGCTCGCTCCCTCGCTTGCCCCCTTGCTCACCCGCTCGCTTGATCCCCCCCACTGGCTCACCCGCCCGCTCGCCACCTCCACTTGCCATGTCCAATGCCCCCTCCACCACCACTCCTGCCACGATCTCCCCACCCTGGCTCTGCTCTTCCCCACCCCCATCTCTCCTGCCAGGTCCGCTCTTCCCCCCTGGCCCCCATTACTCCCCCCTGCGATTCCCTCGCCCCCGGCCCGATGGGCACAGCGGCTTCTCCCGGCTACTCGCGAGTAAGCGAGCAGCCAGGAAAAGCAGTGGAACCAGCTAGACTTTCCAGACTTTCAGCTCAGCCCGGGACTGCGGAAAAACCGGGCCAAAAGTGGATCCAGTTTTCCTGGGTCAAGGGAGGATTTAGCCAGGCCTGACCCTGGGATCCCCTGTGCATCATCTGCATGCACAGCAGGGATCCCGGGCCTCGCACCAGGCTAAACCCTCGTCTAGGAAGGCCTTTAGTGGCCCTGTTCAGAAGACACCTTAAACAGTGGCTTTAAGAAGCTTTATTTACCATGGTTAAAGCTGTGATTTAAGGTGTCTTCTGAATAGGGCCAGTCTGGCTTACTTTTGAGTATTTAATTATTTATTCAAGGTATTTATAACCCAAATGCTAGGGTCAAGTCCTCGCAAAGCAATAGACCCTAAAAAGAAACTGTTAGTGTTCAATAATTACAGCTTATGACAATCATGCCTTCACTAGAGGAATATTCTATAGAGGAAGAAGTAGAGCCTCCAAAAGCCGGGGCCTTCAGGGGAGAGAGCTCCAGATCCTTCCCTACCAGGGGTGGCAGGAGGGGACTCTGACTCTGGAGCAGATGCTGAGGACCACCAGGAGCATCATCCCCTCAAGGGACAAGCCAGTAGGCCTCCTGTAAGAAGGAATGCTCCCTCACAAAGCAACCCCTCTTGAGTAGGGCTCTGGCCACAGAGCTCTAATGGTCAGCAACAGGCTCAGCAGCCTTTGTGATTAATAGTCTTCAGTCAGAGCTTGCTAGTTGCTGGAAACAGTATCTCATCAGCTTTTCTTGTCTTGTCTCCTGGTTTCCTCACCCTGCCTTGTGCTTGAAGCCCTGGGCTACAGATCTTGGACTCCTGCTTGACTCTGCCACTGGATTGTGTCTGTATTGGACTGCCTAACTGTGCTTTGACCCTTTTTCTGTTTCACCACTCCTGCTTCGCCTGAACTCCCTTGAACAGAAACCTGTCTGCTAGAACATTGGCCTGGGTTATTCCTTGGCCTGGTAGTCAGCCCTATCGCTGGAACTACTACAGCCAATGCAGAACAATGAGTGTGTGAGAAAACCTGCTTTGGATCACACATCCTTCAGTTGTCTTAAGGACAAACAGCAGTAAGAAGTTAAATTTTAAAGCCCTCATACTGAAGGAATTAAGTGAAGGTTATCTGGCAGGATGTTCCATAACTGGCGTCACCACCAAGAAGGCACTGTACTCACCAACTTAACTGATTTGACTGGTAATCATAAATAAGATGACCTTAGGGCTTAGGTAGAGCTGAGTTCCCCCTCAATTCCATTCCATTCCTGCATTAATCTGAGAATGCTTTTTCTTTTAAAAAAAATCCTCTCAAAATATTATTTAAATGTTATAGTACACGGTTTTCTCAAAATACGTGATTTCATGTGTACTTTGCTACTTTTAAACTGCAGAGAACTGTGCTGCACCATTTAGCAAAGTATGAAAAGCACTGGCTGGCTAATTCCTGATACGCACTTAATCCAACAGGTGTGGATCAGGCATTTGCTGGAACTTACAAAGCCCTAATTCCTCCATCTTCCCTTTACACTGAATGGCCTCATCTTCATGGACAGAGACTCACAGCGGGCCCAGGTTGTCCCTGTGCTCAAAGTAGACAGGGCCGGCGCCAAGCATAGGCATGGTTGGGCACCTGCCAAGAGCCCGCACCCCAGCAGGGGCCGACGGACAACAGCTCCCTGGACTTGTTCTGTCCATTCACCATTGCAACCTGCTTGTTCACCCTGGCCCTGACCACAGTGGTGATGACAAGGAGGAGCAGTAGATCCCATGGCCTACTTGCTCTCTGGCTGTCAAGCAATGAGGAGGAGGAGGAGGAGGAGGAGGAGGAGGAGGAGGAGGAGGAGGAGATAATGGTGATGAGAAGGTAGACTCACTAAAACAGGTGGTCCCATTGAGGGTGTCTTACCCAAGGGCCCTCTAAAACCTGGAGCCTGCACTGGAAAGAGAGGCACTGCAGCTACACCCCCTCCCCCAGTGCTTAGTGACATCCTGGCCCTCTGTCCATGCCTGCACAGCCCATCCTCACAGGCTTTTGCCTGACAGACAAACAGAGAAGGGGAGTTCAACTTCCCCTTTGCACGGGGTCAGCATGTTATTATTCACTGGGGAAACCTGCTGCTGCTCACTTTGCAAGCTGAGCATTCGTAACAAGGGCTTTTGCTACAATGCCAGAAGTCCTCTCTCGCTGGGGGACGAAAGGCCTGAAGTGATGACCCGATATATAATGCATGATTACAGGCCGTAATTCATTCTGCGGTGTGAACATAACACAAACATGCTTATACTAAATCCTGGCTCCCTCTGTGGTCTTGCATTCAGGCTGAAGGGAGCATATATAAAGAGCGGTCGTCATGGGCTCATCTGCAGTGTGAGCCCAGCTTCACAATTTGCATGAAAGATATGCCCATCAGCTAGCCGGATATTGTTTTAGCCATTCTTTGTGGCCAGCTACTCAGGCTCCAGTAGCTGGCCACTCTCTCTCGCTCTCTCTCTTTTTTAAGTAGCAGCTCTATGCTTATGTATGTAAGGGATCATTCTTCAAGTTACTTACAAAGGCAAAAAACAACAAGCCCAAAGTATTTTAAAAGATGCGGTACTGCTCCAGGGTTGAGGAGGTGATACATTTGTGATGCACCAGGGTGTCACCAATCAGCTGGCTGTTCCCTGTTCACACTGAACCATGCTCTATCTCTAAAACAGTCCACTGCTCTGAAAACGTTGGATCTGTCTTCATTTATATTGTGTGATGATACAAGGGAAATCATGACTGGCAAGGGCTTTGTTATAACTGCATTGCTTGTTTCTAATGGTTTTATTCACATTTAAGGTGACAGATTGAAGTGCAATGCCAGACTGGGGCCTAATCCACACCAAGCAGGTTATAGCACTATGAAAGCAGTATGAAAGCAGTGTATGGTATGTGTCGGGGGCATGACTAGATGGAGAGATATCCTGGGGATCACCCTGGGATCATCCCTGTGCATTCACATGATGCAAAGGGGATCCCAGGGGCAGGGAGGGATGACCCCTCCCTTGCCCCAGGATATGGCCCTACACTTTAATCCCGACTTTTCCCACAGTCTCAGGATTGTCCCAAGACCGTGGGAGGTGTGGCTGGGCATCCCGGTTTTGTCCCAGCTCCTCACGAGTAACCGAGGAGGTGGGGTGGGGGGAGTGAGAGGGGTTTTTTAAAATACCTTTTTCATAGGAGTGCTCCTGCACTCAGTTCCCATTTTAAAAAAATGGTGGGCACGACATCCTTCCTCCCAGGACATTGCGCACCATGTGTAGACTGAACGGGAGGATCTCGCGATCACCATATCACAAGATCTTCCCCCTCCGGACCTTAGGTGTAGACATGCCCATGAGCCCCAACAGTTGTCAGTGCACTTCAATAGTGCTATAAAGCAGTAATGTGGTTCCTACCCTTTATATACCTCTTTCATACCCCTTTCATAGTGCAATATCCTTCTTGGTGTAGATTAGGCCTGGGAGGTGCTGGGATGTATCAATTATAATTCCATGTGTGTGATTTAACTGGGTGTCCAAACCTATGTTGAGGAATGGCATCTTGGGGCGTCTTTTGTGGCAGAGAAGAGGGAAGTTCACGTAGCGAGAAGGCAAGTGTAGGTGCATTCTACAACAACCTTTAGGGGAAGACACATCGGACACACCGAAAGAGACAAGACTGTAAAACTGCTCAATAAGAGAGGAAAACTAGATGTCGTTGGGGCCCACAGGCCAAAAGCTGTCAAATTGTAGTTATCCCAAACCTTTCGTCTCCTTAACACCTTTGGTGCTGCTGTTCTCGTCTCATCGCGACAAGGTGGAAATAAAGTTTTGCAGAGTAAGTCACAGTTTCAAAAGGTTTCCTCCGTGTGGTCTGTCGCCCAACTCTCTCAGCCCACTGCTATTTAAACAAGCCAAGCTTTGCAAAGAGAGACATAGATCACAATGGCTAGATTTCCCTCCATAGGTTCTGGCTTGTAGCTTAAATTTGTTTCCTACAAAATTTGCTGCCATTCAAATTTGTTCTCCTACAAAATTCAGTAGTCAGGCATGTCTTGGATTTAGAACAGGACTGATCACCTGCAGGAGCCCATTTTCAGCCCCAAACCATTCCTCCATGGCTCTCAGCCTGCAGGTTGCCTTACAGTCTGCAGGGCACCCCCCCCCCCAAAAAAAAAAGTTTTAAAAAAGAAAAATCACTGGTTTGGCTGCTGAAATTGGGCAGCAAACTGCTCAGCAGTGCTACAGAGTGTTACAGGGTTAAATTTAGCTTGTTTGCAAGCTAGGTTTAACCTACTCAAACAAGCTGTATTTGATCTTCATAGCACTCTATAGCACTATGGATGCCTCTCTTTTTTTGTAAGTGTGTATATCTATAGTATCTATCTATCATCTATCTATCCTTCCATCTACACACACATACTTTTTTTAGGAAGCACAAGTGAGTCAAGGTAGCTGAATGAGGCCTCTAGGTGGAATGTTGCTCATCCCTGATTTAGAAGATATTAAATAGCTTGGAATGTGTGAGTGCGCTCCAGCTTTGGCCCTTTAAAAAAAAAAAAGGCAGTTGCGATGGGCACAATGCCCATGACGTCGCACGGCCTGTTTAGACTGAGGGAGACGATCCCGGAAGCAGGTAAGTAAAATTCCAAAATCCATATTAGTGTAAAAGTAAAATTTCAAAATCCATATTAGTGTAATTCATTTATTGGCCAACCAAAAGATCACAAAAGATGTTCAAGCTTTTGAGGTCTCCAGATCTCATAATCAGGCAAGATGTTATGAAAAGAAGATGGGGTAGAAGGAATAGGGGAGGGGAAAAACTGACTTGATGGTGAAGTCACATCATTATTATTATTATTATTAATTATTATTATTATTATTATTATTATTATTATTATTATTATTATTATTTGTATCCCGCCTTTTGCGGGATACTGAACCTCATTGTCTGAAGGTCTAGAGTCCCAAGAAGAAATGTTCAGACATGTCCATCATGTTTCGGCTCCCAAACAGTCTTTTCCAAGATGGAACTCTAACCAGCACCATCAAGGAGTAAAGCTGGTGAAATAATCTGCATAGCACAGTTTAGAGATTGGAGGGGTATATTTGTAATATGTAAACAGAAAAATTAAATTACTGGGAAATTATTAACCATTCATTGAGAAAATAATCCATCTTCCCACTATTTAAATAAACCATCAAAATGATAATGTACTGTATATATCATTTTAATATGATATTTTGTTATTATATGCAATAGTTTTATACATTCCACTTCTATATTGCAATAAGAACATAAGAAGAGCCCTGCCAGATCAGACCAAGGGTCCATCTAGTCCAGCACTCTGTTCACACAGTGGCCAACCAGCCATCGGCCAGGGATGAACAAGCAGGACATGATGCAACAGCACCCTCCCACCCATGTTCCCCAGCAACTGGTGCACACAGGCTTACTGCCTCAAACACTGAAGATAGCACACAACTATCAGGGCTAGTAGCCATTGATAGCCTTTGCCTCCAGGAATTTATCCAACCCCCTTTTAAAGCCATCCAAATTGGTGGCCGTCACTACATAATGATTTCAGTAAGAAGTGATGTTTAAGATTTTATTTATTATTTATTTATTTATTTTATTACATTTATATACCGCCCCACAGCCGAAGCTCTCTGGGTGGTTTACAACAATTAAAAAAAAATTGCCAGGATTATATTCCTAGGATACAGGTCAGTTGTTTTAGGAAGGTGGTATTCCATTCCTTGCAACATTACCTGTTTGAAATCAGAATTTCTAATACCCAGTATTCGTCAATCATTAGAAGAAAGATGCTTACCTAACTGCAATAGACTTAAATATTATGGTTGTTGTGTTCCTAATAGCAATTTGTTATTTAGTGTTACTATAATTGAGCAATTTAAGTGGATGCAAAATGGCTTTACACTATTTCGTAATTATTAACATGTACGTTGCATTCGGTTGCAACGTGCAAAAGTAATTGAGGAAATTATTTCAGAAAAAAAGTTTAGAAAATCTGCATATACGAAAATGTTACACACATGTGTATGACTTAGCTTTCTACCCTCATGCAGCACTACAAACTAAACAATAGATAACTAAGGATTAACGATTGGAAAAAAAGCTGCAATTGCAATATGATTCCTCAATAATGTTCAAGCTTACAGAAGAAAAACAAATTGTACCAATGTGGAAAAGTGTTATTATATTTGGTATAGTATGTTATTTGAAATGGGATCTGCACAGATCAATTCATAATAACAAAATAGAAGGGAAGAGATGGGGCTGTTACAATAAAGATGAACATTGATTCAAAGTACAATCGGAGCCCTTGGCTTGAATCCAGAGAAAGTTAGTCATACTTACGTCCCATTGAAATAAAAATAACAAGTTGGTTCCACCTAATGTAAATACAAATACCCCTTTGATTTCAATGGGAGCTAAATCTCTCTGGCCAAAGAATTTTAAAGCACCACTGGAAAACCGCAAGGCTATTTCTAATATTATAATTTTTATCACCCGGAATATTTGTTTATTATTTATAAAGCCTGTTAGCCACAATTATGGCTATCCGTTTATATAAACATAGCCACGCAGCATGGGCCTAAATGTGCTTACTTAGAAGTAAGTTACACTGAGTTTGTGCCTCAGGCTGTTAAATCTCTGCTGTGTGTGCGCTTGCGTGTGTGTGTGCACGGGTGTGTGTGTTTAATGATTTCTGAACAATTCTTTGGCAAACCTCTTGGGAAGCCACCAAGATCTACTGTGCACATACATGCACTCTCCACGTTTGTCATCCGTGCAGCCCAAATGCAGCTGCAGGGCCACTTGAGGAAAGGCTGTGAAGAGTCTTAGGCCTTGGCTAGATGCGGATGTTGGAGGGTGACGATCTCACGATTTTATGATTGCGAGATCATTGCCCTTGTCTACACAAGGCGTGCAACGTCCCAGAAGGACAAGGACGTCGCGCCCACCATTTTTTTTTAAAGGAGAAGGAGTGCACAAGCGCTGGACCATAAAACATGAGGTTTTTGGTGTTTTTTTAAAAAAATCCCTGCTCCCCCCCCCCCCGATGGGCACTGAGCTCCTGAGGAGCTCTGTGCCCCATGCCCAGCTCCTGGCTCCTTGCAGTTACTCGCAAGAAGCCGGGACAACCTGCGACGCCCAGCCACATGATCCATGGTCTAGAGATCATCTGAAGACTATGGAAAAAGCGGGCTAAAAGGGTAGGGCGATATCCCGATCCAAGGGAGGGAACATCCCTCCCTGCTCCAGAGATGCCCTATGTGTCATGTGGACAAACAGAGATGATCCTGGGGCGATCACAGGGATATCGCCTGCTCTAGCCAGGGCCTTATTCATGAGTGACTCTATACTTACAAAGGGTCTTTTTAATTAGGTAGGCACTTCCTTTCCTGCCGATCGGCCAAGCTTGCACCTTTAGGCACCTGTGCTCCCTCTGACTAGGCAGCAGTTGACTTCCAAATCAGAATGGGGGCTCTCTCTACATATTGAAGGAATGATTCGAATGCTGTCCATCCTGAGGGCCCAGGATCCTCCTGACCTGCCTCCTGGCTGCGCTGCTGAGATGGTCACCTCAGAGAGCTCAGAATCCTCCAGAGGGAGAAGGAAAAGATGGAGGAGATCATTGTGAAGCCAGCTGTAGAAACTATTAGGGCTGTGCAAGCTCCAGATTCGGAATTCCGAAGCACGCCAGGAATTTTGTGTGCAATCCACCATTTTCTGCATAGCTCCTCCATCCCTGGAACAACAACAGATCCCCGGGGGGTGGGGATGATGGGTGTTGCAGGTATGGAGAAGCTGTGCAGAAAATGGCAGATCACTCACAAAATGGCTGCCATGCTTCGGAACGCCGAATCCGAAGCTCGCACAGCACTAGAAAGTGGTGAGAGATACGGGTGAGAGAACATTGTTCAATCTTGAATTTTAAGAGATTCCTGGGAACAAGTTGTTTAAGGCTTTTTAAGTCCTGATCTCTGCTTACTCCTTTTGACTTAACCATATTAAACAGGTGATCTTGCTGGGTCGAGCCAATTCAGGCGCAATTGGATGACACAGGCAAATGTCCTCAAATATATATTCCTGAAAGCATCCTGGTAGAGCCAACACGTTGCTTGCAAGCCTGCTGAAAAACCTGGGGAGAAGGAGAATAAAATGAACATTACCAAGGAAAACTTTTGAAAACCTACAACGGCATGCTGATAGGATCCCCGGAGAGAGCACATCATCTACAACCGTGCAGGCATCACACATGCTGATACTATTAATAAAAGGGAATGGCTCAGATCACAGGAATTAATTAGTTTGAAACTCCAACTGCCAGGAAGGGAGCAGCACACAGTAGCATCCTGAAGTGTGTTCGTATTAATGATTCTCCGGCTGGTGCGCTGTCGACAGAATCTTGTCTGTTTCAACAAAACTCTGGAAGCAGCTTTTAAACTTCAGGGGCACCCCTATCAAACAGCAAGTGGTCTCGCAGTAGTACTCTTGTGCGGAAGCTACTAAATCCTGCAAATAAGAACTCGGCGTCGGCATCTCCTGCTGCCGTGTGGAAAAGCCTACCTCCTGGAACTGGAAATGCCCTTTCCGTTTCCATCAAGCGATTTTCTTTGTGAAACTGGCAGAGACGAGAGCTCAGTGCAGCTCCAAAGTCCCCGTTTAGCAGGCTCACAAAGGACAGGAGCGTCCTGTTAAGGGAAGGCAGAAGGAGAGGCTTTTCCAAGCATCGGATGCGAGCAGATAGCGGAGGTGGCAGAACAGACCTCTGAGGCCAGAGAAGCCGTGCAAACTCATCGCAACTTAGGTTGCATGGAAGTGGGACTTGGGGAGCAATCCTATGCGGGTTTAGACAGGGGGAAAAAAGTCTTTCAAGTCCCAGTATTCCCTAGCCAGCAGTTGGCTGAGGAGTTGTAGGACGACTTTTTGTAAACTGCCCAGAGAGCTTCGGCTATTGGGCTGTATAGAAATGCAATAAATAAATAAATCTTCTTTGTCTAAGCATGCATAGGATTGTGCCTTTAGTCACCCCAAATGTAAGCCCCGTTGATTTCACCTGAGTTTCCTTGGCTCCCAATTTATTGCTGCTACGAGATCGTTGAAGACAAATTCAAGGCGGTGCTCAGTTAAACAGTGCAATTCGTTATTACAAGATGTTGTGACGGCCACCAGCTTGAACAGCTTTAAAGGGGGCTTAGACGCATTCATGGAGGAGAAGGCTATCAATGGCTACTAGTCCTGACGGGTATATATTACCTCCAGGATCAGAGACAGGGTGCCTCTGTATGCCAATTACTGGGGACCATGGGTGGGATGGTGCTGTTGTGGTTTTGACGGGAGCATTTATTTGGCCACTCTGGGAATAGAATTCTAGACTAGAAAGGCCTTTTTTCTGATCCTTTTTCCTTCTTTTTTGTGGTTTTGTCTTGCTTTCTTCAGTTGACCTTTACAATAAAAAAATAATAGAAAAAAGCACTTAAGAGCATTTTTACTTGAAAAATGGCTGCATTTCCCACTAATCATTATAAACAGCTCTTAAACTGGCTTTAATGTGTTTGAGGTGGCATTTCCTGCCCCAAAGGATCCTTGGATTCATATTTTTATTAGAACATTGGGACTAAATATTCCTAGCCCCTTTGAAGAACTGTGGCCTTAGCTAGACCTAAGGTTTATCATGAGATCGTCCCGGGGTCATCCCTGCCTGCTCCCGGGACATCCTGTGTGTCATTTACATGAACAGGGATGACCCCGGGATAAACCTTACGTCTAGCTAAGGCCAGAATCTCCACAGCCCCACCTCAGCTATATAGGCATAATAATTAAGCCCATGTGAAATTGGTTTAAGCTTGGAAGAGTTTTAGATCAGGGGTGGAGAGAAGACAGATTATAGAATCATAGAATAGTACAGTTGGAAGGGGCCTATAAGGTCATCAAGTGCAACCGCATGCTCAATGCAGGCATCCACCTTAAAGCATACCTGACAGATGGATGTCCAGGTATCTAATGTATCTAGTGTGCTAGAGCCCACAACCTTCCTAGGTAATTGGTTCCATTGTCAAACTGCTCTAACACTCAGGAAGTTTTTCCTGATGTCAGGCCAGAATCTGGCTTCCTTTAACTTGAGCCCGTTATTCTGTGTCCAGGGGCGGAACTGCACGTTGGCCCCAGAGCGCATTTATGCAACTCTAGGGCACCCCAGAAATGATAGTCTGTACTTGCCTGTAAAAAGAAACTAGGAAGAGATGGAGACGACGACGACGACGATGCTCAGCTCTCCCCGGCCGGCTCCTCGACCGGGACGGAGAGCTCGGCGGAAGAAGGTTGGGTGGACAGCCGAAGAAGCTCTCTACCCCCACCTTCTTCAAAAAGAACTCTCCGAGCCGGCCGGGGAGAGCTGGGTGGCGGCGGCGGTGGCATCTCCGTCTCTTCCTAGTTTCTTTTTACAGGCAAGTACAGACTATCGTTTCTGGGGTGCCCTAGAGTCGCATAAATGCGCTCTGGGGCCGACGTGTGGATCCACCCCTGCACTCTGGGATGGTTGAGAAGAGATCCTGGCCCTCCTCTGTGTGACAACCTTTCAAGTATTTGAAGCGTGCTATCATGTCTCCCCTCAGTTTTCTCTTCTCCAGGCTAAACATGCCCAGTTCTTTCCATCTCTCCTCATAGGGCTTTGTTTCCAGACCCCTGATCATCTTTGTTGCCCTCCTCTGAACACGCTCCAGCTTGTCTGCATCCTTCTTGAAGTGTGGTGCCCAGAACTGGAAGCAATACTCAAGATGAGGCCTAACCAGGGCCAAATACAGGGGAACCAGTACCTCGTGCAATGTTTTTGACTTCAACTCTCAGAAGCCCCTGCTAAAATGGCCAATGGTCAGGAATACTGGGAATTCAACTCTAAAATATCTGGGGGCTGTATTTATGATGGCGGGTTGCCACCGCAATTATCCAAAACCCCACGCTTTCGCTGCAGTAGGGGGGTGGCTAATCTTGATGCCGCAGGAAAAGCCTGGAGTTTCTGACACTGGTCACATCCCCTGTACTCTGCCCGGGTGGATGGTGGCCAATCAGGGGGCACCATCCGCCTAACCATGCCTCCGCTGCAACTCCAGAGCGAGGCTTAGAGGTTGTCTTGACGTCATCTTGCGTGTTCTTGCCTCGCTCCAGAGAAAAAAGTTGGGGGTAAGTCCCCGACTTTTTTTCTCTGCAGCTTCAGCGGAAAGCCCCGGGGTGGGTGCGTGATTGCAGCTGCATCATAAAATCAACACCGCGCCACTGTGCACCCACCCCGGGGCTTTACGGGCGTATAGACAGCCCCCTAGAGATCTACTTTCTGCCTGCCCCAGCTTTGGATTATTTGCTTTCTCCCAATTCATCAGTGAGGCTGCTCCCACAGTCAAGATTACCTGATCTTCCTCAAGCTCTTGTAGGAGAAGACTCTGTACCAACTGTTTAGTCCAAATACTAGAAAGACCTCTGGCAGAGGTAGGCAACCTTTTGGGTCTCGTGGGCATATTTGGAATTTTGAGGAACTTTTCCTGGGCACCACCACTAAATGGGTGTGCTGCAGATGAAAGAATCGGCTCGCAGCCATCCCCCATCTTCATTTCTGAAGAATGTCTCAGATGCCACATGATTTAGCATTCATGGGAGACGAAGATGAGAGCAGCTGAGGCCTGCCCTTTGCTTTGAAGCAATCCCAGTTGCCAGTAAGATACAATGTTGTTTAAAAATATAAAGTGGGAAGGATAGGGCAGCTCAGTCGGGACAAGAAAGGTGTCCGAAAGGGCACTGGTGTCCACAGGTGCCATAATGTCTACCCCTGGTCTCTGGTAATAATGTACATGGAGGAACACTTCAGGTAGAGCCCACCTGTTCACAGGTGATGTGAAAAGCATGAAGATAAAATGCAAACGTAAGGCCACTTGCCTGCACCGCTCTGAAGGAAAAACAAGACTGTTGCTGATTCAATTCCACACGACCGTCAATGCACACATCCCATTCACAACAGCCCATGAGAGGCTAAAAAGCAGTTGTTTTCTAAAAGAAACAAACACGCCAAATATGATATGCGTTTCATGATGCACCAGAGTATGGACAGTGTGCAGCTCCTCCTCTTTCCACAATTGCATTCCTCGCCGGACCTCTTCTACATGGAACCAGGCACGGCACCAATGTATGATGAAGTCCCAGACTATGTGAACTGCGAGGGCGTTGGATTATCCATTTGACCTTTCCCCATAAAACCTTCGATGCGGACACACCTTCTGTTAGATCCTTTCACATCCGCTTACCGGGTTTTTTTCCCCAGCGAAGAAGTGGCGCACTGTTCCCGTCTTCCTAAAAGTGTGGTCTCACTACCCTGCATTTGATCTTCCTCTGCGGCCCCCTGAAGTAACCAAGTCCCCATGTCCATTAACTCACAATTTACGGCAGTGCTATGTGATATGCAACAGAGCTGGTTCATCTCCTTCAGCCTCAGAGGGGGTCTGCATTTTAGCATCTTGCCAGTTTTATCTCTGCCATCTGAAACTCATTTCCAGGATAGACAGAAATTCCATATAATTACTGCCCTGGGGCGGGTGTGTGTGAGATGGGGGGGGCGGGGGAGAGAGAGCATGTGTTGCTTTAAGACCTTCTGACTTTGCAGAAGGGGGACTGGTGCAATGTGCTTTACATGGGGAAGTCACTGTCCCATTACAAAAGAAGTAAATTGAGGTTTGCACTTATACACACGTACCTGGGAGTAAGCCTCATTGAATTCAATGGGGCCTACAACTGAGTAGACATGCATAGGGTCATGCTGTAAGTACAAGAACATTTTGATAATATGCTTCCATGCATAAATGCTGCTTATCTTGGAGTGAAATGCCAAATTACAGGGCTCTTTGATAAGGCAATGTGTTTGCCACCAATCAGCCAGTCCAGAGCTGTGGTTTTGGCTGCACGAACGAAACCGAAGAAATGGGGGTGCAGTAGATCTATATGTGGATTTATTATGATAGATTTCTGAGTTGAAGTAGGGAGTAATCAACCATCACCTTCTCCCTATCCCAGCAGCAAGTCATCGGAATACTACTCAAACATGATTCTAAAGCGCGGGGGGCAACGTATCGCCCTCCAGGTGTTTTGGCCTACAACTCCCATCATCCCTCTGGCTAGGGCTGATGGGAGTTCCAGGCCAAAACATCTGGAAAGCCACAAGTTGCTCTTCTAAGGGCTCGGGAATGATATTGGATTGAAGAACTGTGCACGTCACCTCTAGAAGACTCGGGAAGTAAGCTATAATTATTAGTCATTCATAGTAATAATTAATGTACATGCTATGTAATAATTATATTTATGTATAATTTGTACTTATTTAATTAAAATATTTCTAAGCTATCCTCACATCCATTATATGTTGTGATGAGATTGTACCCTCATTAGTAAGTTCATATAGGAAATGGGCAAACTGACCATCTTCCCAATGTGTTCACAATATGATGATCGTACACACTGTGTGAATTGTACTATGTATATCACAAAGATGTGATCCAGCTTTGATGTATATTTGTATTTGGCGATTGTGCTTGTGAACCAATAGAGTTAAACTTAAATATTCTATTCGTGCAGGAATATGTTTACATTTCTTATTTCTGTGTTGCTTTTTTCCACTATTTTCTTGACCATTCTTCATCCAGTCTTGTCACAGGGTTGCATTTGCCGTATCCATGGGAGCCCTGCCCCCACTATGTCACTGATTTCATTTCGCTACCAGGGTTTTTTTTAAAGCAAATTTTCCAACTGCACAAATGCCCTGTCAGTCACACACACAAACACAGACACACACACACCACCCAAGCCAAATATATTATTTCTCTTTCACGACTGGATGGATTATCACCAACACTAGTACCACCTTAAACTTAAAGACAGATTGACAGTGCCATACAGATACCCAGGAAGGATGACAGACCAAGAGAAGTACACCACTGGTTGTCACTGACAGCCCCCAATTGAAACCACTGCAATGGATTGTCAATGAACTCCAACCCATCATCAGCACAGACACTTCTCTCACACAAGTCTTGGGAGGCAGACCAGCCCTGGCCTACAGACAACCTCCTAACCTGAAGCAGATGCTAACCAACAATAGTACACAGGTAGAGACACACACAGAGGGACCAGACCATGTAATAGACCCCACCGACAACTCTGCCCCCACATCTATTCAGGCAACCCTGTCACAGGACCCAACAACACCAGTCACACCATCAAGGGCTCTTTCACCTGCATCCTTCTATAATTTGTGTTACATGCCATCCCTGACCTTTTCTATTGTTAAGTTCTTAATAAACACATACTCATAACACATAACGTGTCTTATTCTTTTCACCACTTTTTTCAACTGCACATTATCAGATTTCCAACTGCACATTTTTTCCCAACTGCACATTTTGTGCACACTAAAAAAAAACCACCCTGCTCGTTACTGCCTTTTGTTCCTAATATGCATGTTGATCGTTCGTTTTATCAGCAACACCATTTTTTTCTCTCCATGTGAGTTTCTGTTTCAAACTCATTTCCATTGGCAGGACATACATGGTGGGATGAATGTGATCTGTGAGTCAGTGAATCCACAACCACCTTGGCAGTCTGAGGGGCATTTTGTAACCAAGAATTGGAAGACCAGTTGCCAGTTTGGGCCTAGTTTCCTATGTTTAGGGTGACCAACTGTCAGGATTTCCCCGGATTTGTCCTGGTTTTTGTTCTTTCCATGGTGTCAGGGGGGATTTTCAATAATTTTCAATAATGTCCTGGAATGACACACCTTCCCCTTTAAGGCTGCCATTAGCATGGCAGGAGGGAATGACATCCTTTCTTGAGGCACATCATTCCCCCACCCCGAGCTCCAATTGAGGTCTTAAAGGGGAAAGTGGGTCATTCGTGGACATTATAGAAAAGGCCCCAATTGGAGTGGATGGTGGTGGTGCAGAATGAAATCCTTTCCCCTCCTCCACTCCAATCGGGTTCTTTAAGGTGGCGGGGGAATAACGTACTTTCTGCAGGACTCAGAAAGCTGCTTCCCCACACACACACTAGGTGTCCTCTTTTTTGGTTTCCAAAATATGGTCACCCTACCTATGTTCACATTTCCATTGATTTTTTTTTAGTAGGACTCCAGATTTGGATGGAGCTTTCTTTCGCACAGTACCTAGGAAAAGAGGGAAAGCGGCTTGTGTACAATTTTTAAGAGAGAATAGGCATAAACAGCAGGCTAGTCCTCATGTCTGAACATGCTACACAGATCTTGTGTAGTAGTATTGACTTTCTAGACTTCCACACTTACTAGATCTTTAGCTCTCCAAACAAAGGCCAGATGTACTGTCAAATTTATAAATGCACCTGTTCTTTTGTCTAATCAGAAAAAAGGATGTACTGTATAGTAGCGAATAGGATAGATCTCTGTGTTTAGTATTTCTTCTTTTCTAATCTTGATTAAAATTAAAGATGACAGTGCTACTCCTTCAGGGGGGAAAATGATAAATTATTATTTCTTGGTCTTCAAAACATGACTCTTCCATGGTCGTTCTTCTATTAGTCAATTCAGTGATTTTAATTAAAAATGGAATGGTTTGAACATAAGGCATAATTAAATAGATGCCTGTTATAGCTTCTGCATTGGTATGGCTCATTTCACTATCCTCGCACATGCTTCTCCTGAAACCAGGACATCACATAACAAATCTACTCCTTTGCATTTGCTGATTGCTAGTGACTATTTTTCAAAACTTTGCCTTTTTAGCTGCCGGAGCTCCATCAATTACAGAAGAGTTACAGTAATGGAAAAGTGAACAGATGGAAAGGCAAATTGCAGCCAAATCCTAACCATGTTTACTCAAATGTATGTTTTCAGTCTGTTTAGGATTTCAGTCTCATAGAGCAATGCTATTCATGTTTACTTGTAAGTAAGTCTCACTGGTTGCAAGAGGACTTACTCCCTAATAAGTATTTTATGATTGCAGTTTCACAGCTCAGTGCTATGTAGGTCTACTCAGATGTCACCTCCACTGAGTTCAATTGGACTTATACCTAGGAAGGTGTATAGGGTTTCATTCATTTAGCAGTAGAGGACGAAGATTAAAATGGGGGATTTAATGCAAATGGAGGGTCTGATTCAACCAAAGCTAAATACTTGAGAGCCCCATTTATTTTAATTACTTATTTAGCTAAGCATGTGCTAACTCCAGTGGGACTTAAAGATGCATCATGTTGGGTTGATGTTTTTATCCTTAGATGGCCAAAATAATACAAAGTTTAGAATACACTAACACATTTCTTGTGGCATACATTCCCCATACTGTTGGATCCATATTGCAGTTGCCAATGATGCATTGACATATATTGAAAACCCCGGCACAGAAGAAAATGCAGTGAGTCGCTTTGGGTGTGGAGTCCATACGTACTTTGGAGCCACACAGAACCTTGTAGTAATCCATGGCCATATGAAACTGAAGTGTTCTAAAAGAACACTTATTTGGTTTGCTCCACAACCAAATAATAAGCAACCTGGTCACCTTATTGAAGCTATAGTGTTTGGCTCAAAAAGGCACAATTAGTAAAAGTAAGCCCTGCTCAAGTGAAGCCAAACTTAAATCAGTCTATAGACCAACTCAATATCCCATTTATCAGAGAACCCATTCCTGCTCCTGAAGTAGTTCCTTTTCTGTAGGAAATCCCGCAGCAAGGAGGAGTTCTGTCTTGCTGTTGCAGCTGCTTAACGTGTGGATGGTGGGTTGGATCCATATTTAGTGAAGAGAACAGAGGTCCTGCAGCTTTAACTGTTGTGATGAAGAGGGAATTTCACCAGGTGCTGCATGCATACAAATGACACTTTCTGAAATTCTGTTAAAGATACAGGAGTCCTGTCCTCCTTTCCATATGGTCACTCTAATGTTGGACCCCAGCAACTGGTATTCAGATGCATACTGTGTCTGATCCTGGAGGTTATATATAGCCATTATAACTAGTAACCATGGGTAGTCTTCTTCTTTAATCTGTCCAATCCCCTTTGGATGTCATCTAAGGTGGTGACCATCACCATATCTTGTGGTAGCAAATATTCCATAGTTTAACTATGTGCTCTTTCCTGAATCTCCCACCACTCTGCTTCATTGGTTCTAGTACGATGAGAGATGGGGAGAAACTATCTACTTTCTCTATACCAGGCATGGGGGGAAATGGCTCCGAACCACCACTTTGCTGCCAAAATTTAGTGCCAAACTGCTCCCTGGGCCTACAGAGCACTACAGTGGCTTAATTTAGCTTGCTTGCAAGCTGAACATAACTCTTTTGTTCCTCCATAGCAGCTATGGCACACCAAAGGAGCCAATTTTAGCTTTCAAATGAGCTAGATTTGGCCAGGGGGGCGGGGGTCCTTAGCTGCTGCAGATGCAATTTTTAAATAAAATAAAATAGTCTGTGCATCGCTTTGGATTGTGATTTGAATTCCAAGCTGAAATGGGACCCTCTTGTCCTCCTCCTGCCTCGCCACCACTGCTGCTGCTGTGGTAGCCAGGAGGAGAGGAGAGCACCACTGTGGCGGGACAGGAGGAGGGTGAGAGGGAAGTCCCACTCCTTGTCGTTCTGCTCCATGGTCACCACGGCTGCCACAATAGTCAGGACTGAAGGATGATGAGAGGGAAACCTTTCCTGATGACCCCCAACACGGAATTTGCCTCCTTAACAGTTGCTGCTCACTGAGAGCTCCATCAGATGAGTGTTTTATTGCGCACCCGTTACTGGGCACTCACAGATTTTCACGGGTCCCTCTCACGATGCCGTCTGCCTCTCGCTTGCCCCCCCCCCGCTCACCATGTCCAATGCCCCCTCCACCACCACCCCGGCCGTGATCTCCCCACCCTAGCTCCGCTCTCCCCCCTCATCTCTCCTGCCGGGTCCGCTCTCCACCCCCCAGCCCCCATCACTCCCCCCCCCCACGATTCCCTCGGCCCCGGCCCGATGGGCACAGCACTCCTATGGAGCGTTGTGCCCAGTGCGTGGCTTCTCCCGGCTACTCACGAGTAAGCGAGCAGCTGGGAAAAGCCGTGGAACCAGCTGGGCCTGCAGAAAAACCAAGCCACAAGTGGATCCGGTTATCCCAGGTCAAGGGAGGGTTTAGCCCGGCCTGACCCCGGGATCTCCTGTGTGTCATCTGCACACACAGCAGGGAGCCCAGGCCTCGCACTGGGCTAAACCCTCATCTAGGAAGGCCCAAAGTAATGAGGGGCAAATGCGTGGGCAGAGAAGCAACAGTAAGCAAACACGGTTCTCCCCTGTGTGATGATGCTCAGAGTCAATGCTTTCATTCATCTACCTACCACAACCCCGAGATTCCTCTCTTGCCCAGTCATTCCCAAATCAAGCCTCCATCAGTGTATTCAAAGCGTTCGGATTTTCTCCTCCACATGCATCACTTCTCATTTACTGACACTAAACTGCATTTGCCATTTTGTTGCCCGTTCATTCTTTTGGCACTCATTGCAATCCATTTATTTTTTTTTAGTGCCACCTGCAAACTTTAAGACCTCGAAGTTCTTTAGGAACTCGGTGATTTAACTACGACTACTTCTTTGCTACAATTTTTGTGTGCGCTATGAATTGGGTTCTTTCTTTCACTCTGTTTTTTAAATGAGGTATTCTACTGTTGCTCTTTCTGTGACCTTTTGAGGGATTTGATCATGTCCCTGCTAGGTGGATGCCGCTATTATCATGTCATTTGTAATAATGGGGATACCTGCCATGTCTCAGAAAGTTTCTGCAGGTTTTGTGTGTGTGTGTGTGGTTTTTTTGGCTCTGTCAAAACACTTCACTACTTGATTTGATTCCCAAAAGTTAGGTGCTGGCATTTCAATCTCCTTTAGAATGTGTTAAAGCAGCACAGGGCTGATGATCCATTGTCTAATCTTATTGGCCAATATCTATCTCTGTCACCTCGCAGAAGAAACAGTTTTATTTCCAGCTACACTTGCTACTTTTGGTACAGCTCATTTGTTTATCTCTCTGGATTTAAATTGATCTCCGGGATATGAGCAAGCTTATTTTTCCTTTCCATTTAGCTGCAAACATTTTAAAAAACTAAAAATAAATAAATCATCATCATCATCATCATATGGGAGCAAAATGGTATTTTGCTACATTTGTGGTTCCAACAGGGCCGAGACCAGCCAGCAGTACCACAGTTCGGAGGATGAGGACTCATTCTCAATGCATACACACCGCCATGTCCTATGGAAGATTTCCTCCTTGGATCTATTATCATAGCACCCAGAGCTCCTCTCACCCCCATAGTGGATCTATTGATGGTGTATATCTGTGGAAGGGGACCTCTAGCTGGTGGGCCTAAGCAGGCCTGAGGAAGGTCCCCACCTGGCCCAAGGAGGCTTTGGCTCCCTCCATGGGCCATGCCCCCTGCACAAACTCTTCCCCCAGGAGTCTACCAGGGGCATGGAAAGGGGGTTGGAATCCCCCTGTTATCTCTGATCAATGATTGGAGATAACAGGGGGATTCCCCTCCCCTTCCCCGCGCCCCCTGGAGGAAGAGGAACCCAATTGGGAAGTCGAGTGGTGTGCTAAGTGTTTTGCATGCTCTGCGCCTTCCCCCATTGGGGCAAAGCAGCACCAGATGGAGCTCCAGATGGCGCTTTGCATTGGGGTTGTTTCACCCATGCCTTCCTCACCAGCTGGTGTTTTGTGTTGGGAAACAAAGGCATCAAGGGCATGGCCACATACCCTGGTGTCATCTGGCCCATGGAGAAGTAGGAGGCATCTATCTCCCACCCCAACTATATACAGAATTGGAGGGGGGCCATCCATCCCCTGCACTATATATAGGATTTCTGGATTTCCTACCATATGTTTATTGACAGTTTAGATAGGTGTGTCCCTTTTCCCCACTCTGCTCTCCTCATCTTTGACTACCTATTCCCTTCCCTTATTTTTCTTCTTTTATGGTAAACTTGCTTCTTGCTCCTAATAAAGACTGCCTGACTTGTGAACCACCAGCAGTATTCTGCTCTGAGAAATCTTTATTGCCCCCTCTTGCTTGGTTATTTTTCTGTTCCACACCGGCAGAAAAACTAGGAGGTTACACCAACCATCCTGGGCTGTCAAACATAGCCAATGGGCTGCCCTCAGCTTGATGGATCTGATGTTGTCCAGATCTTTCCTAACAGCAGCATCATTTCTCTTATCTGTGCAGTAGTTGGAGCAGTTCTGTAAAATGAAATTATATCAACAGACAGAGAGACAGCCTGGGAACGATGATCTCTTTCTCTTTCTCCACAAGCTAGACTTGGAGCTCCATCAGTCGAGCATTTTATTGCATGCTTGTTACTGAGCACTCACGGATTTCCGCGGGTCTCTCTCACCATGTCGTCTGCCTCCTGCCCGCCTCCTGCCCCTTCTAGCCTTCTTCACGTGACAAAAAAACACCCCAGTAAGTCCAACTTATTTTTAAAGATGGAAGTTGCCGCTATCTCCTGCTGTGTACAGGAGAAGCAGCAGGATCAAAACCACCGACTGAATGGGCCACACGCACGTTGTTTACTTCCTCTTTGAAAAGAGGAAGTAATGAGGGACAAACCCCAGGCGGAGAAGTGACTGTAAGTAAACACGAGTTTCCTCCGTGTGATGACACTCCTGGTCAGGTGGCAAGGAAAGATTCTGGTAGGCTTCTCTCTAAGAACGTGATTCTAATGTTGTGTATCCTATATATTCTCCATGTTATGTTCAGATCCTTCTGTAGTCAAACACAACAACATCCATGCATAAGAGGAAGATATCAGCATGGAGAAACTCCAAGGTTTGCAGAAGTACACACACACACACACACACACACACACACACACGTCTTGGCGGGAGATATCAGGGGACTTTAAAACAGCCCAATAAAACAAAACGCTCAGTGGCTACAACACTAAGTTGGGGGAGTGGGGGGAGAAGGGTGAATCATGGAATTGTATCATATAAGAGGAGCATGATTTTGTGAACCGCCCAGAGAGCTTCGGCTATTGGGCGGTATAAAAATGTAATAAATAAATAAATAAATGATTGGTGGTAAATTCTGGAGAAGAATATGGGCCTTGCTAGACCAGGGGTTAGCGTGGTGCTCGTCCCGTGCTCGTCCCTGTGAGTCCAAATGACGCACAGGGGATCCCGGCCTCAGCCAGGGCTCAAGCTGCCCTGGCACCACGCTAACCGGAACAGCTTGTAGCGCGTTTATTCATGCGGTCCCGGCCTCAGGTTGGGCTGAGGCCAGGACCGTGGGCGTGTGGACCGTTCTGCCGCTTTCCCTGGCTACCACACTTACACGTGAGTAGCCAGGAAAAGTGGCGCACGGGCCACAGCGCTCCCGCCCCCCTTCCCCCAATTTCCCCTATGACTTCCCCTGGCCTCCAATCCCCCCGTCCCCACATCCATGTCCCGCCACCTCCCTGTCCCCACCTGCTGTGTCCTGCTGCTGCTGCCACCGCCAATGTCCCAAGCCGCTCTATCCCGCTGCCGCTGCCACCGCCAATGTCCCCAGCCAGCGTTTCCTGTTGTCGCCATTGTCCTGCAACTATTTTGGTTTCTCTCAATTCTTCATTTTTTCCGGACTTCAGTTCGGTTTGTCTCAAACTTTGAGATTATTTTTTTAAAAAAAAAAAGTTTACATGAAAATTCGTAAGAATTATTGTGCACATTTCTCCTATTACAGTGTATGCCTTTTGGCATAATGTATACATTTTTTGTAAGCAATTTTCCTCATAGGATGGATTTTGTAAAATGTTACTTTTCGGGATATATGCATTTTTGCATGAATTTTTTTAACTGGAGAATTCCATGGCAAAATTTGGAGAAGCGTGAATTTCAAAGGATAGCTGCATTTTGGTTCGCATAGTGGTTCAAAAGTGAGACATTAGGTAAGTTGTCATTCAAACACATTTCTTCCCCATCCTGAGCTGAGACCCTGAATAAGACGCTGAATAAGACCCTGAATAAATCCAGTCCATACTGCAACATTATCTTGCAGGTCCCACTTGTAAAACCATCTTCTGTTTGAGCAGTTTGCTGCATTTTCATGTGCCCCTGGAGATATATTCAAGACGTCCATGCACAAGTTACGTTCCCTCATGCCAGAAGCATGAGGACTCCTGTTGGTGCATTATAAGGATGACGCTAGCCCTAGCCCTAGCATCAGGCATGCTATGGGTCCTGCCCCCACACGTTGGTGTGGTGTGAATATGTGCAGGAAGGAGATCCACATGAAAACAGCTGCTGGCATGTACATTGCCACACAGCTGGGAACCTTGCATGATCTGGGCTATGATGTTTCCACTACACCACCTTCAGCACTTAGGCTGCAATCCAGTGCACATTTACCTAGGAGCAAGCCCCATTAAACACAGTGGAACTTACATCTGAGTAAATATATGTCAGTTAAAGAATGCTTGTCAGCCTCCAGCCTCAGTGTACCATCAGTAACAGTAACAGCCTTAGTTTGGGTTACTTAGGGTGACCATATGAAAAGGAGGACAGGGTTCCTGTATCTTTAACAGTTGCATAGAAAAGGGAATTTCAGCAGGTGTCATTATATATGGAGAACCTGGTGAAATTCTCTCTTCATCACCACAGTTAAAGGTGCAGGAGCTATACTAGAGTGACCAGATTTAAAAGAAGGCAGGGCACCTGCAGCTTTAACTGTGATGATGAAGAGGGAATTTCACCAGGTCCCCCATATATAATGACACCTGCTGAAATTTCCTTTACAATACAACTTTTGAAGGGACAGGAGCCCTGTCCTCCGTTTCATATGGTCACCCTAGGGCTACTCCTCTCCTGGACAGGGACAGCTTGGCTGCAGTGGTATAGGCGCTAGTAACCTCAAGACCGGATTACTGCAGTGCACTCTATGTGGGGCTGCCCTTAAGGCTAGTCCTGAGGGGGGAGCTAATGCGGAATGCAGCAGCTTGGCTGTTGACATGAGCTATCTCTTTTCAGCAAGCAACTCCTTTCCTGAGGACTTTCAGTGGCAGTCTGTTTATCAGGCCAGGTTTAAGATTTTGGCACTAAAGCTCTAAACAACTTGGGACCACGATATCTTAAGAACATAAGAAGAGCCTTGCTGGATCAGACCAAGGGTCCATCTAGTCCAGCACTCTGTTCACACAGTGGCCAACCAGCCATCGGCCAGGGATGAACAAGCAGCACATGGTGCAGCAGCACCCTCCCACCCATGTTCCCCAGCAACTGGTGCACACAGGCTTATTGCCTCGAACACTGGAGATAGCACACAACCATCAGGGCTAGTAGCCATTGATTGAAGGGGAATAGCACTATATAACTGTATGCAGTATTTTTATGTCCCTATAGTGGCCCAAGTATGGGCTACTTTCTCCGCTGTGGCACCCCAGTTGTGGAACGAGCTCCCCAGAGAGGTCCGCCTGGCGCCTACACTGTACTCCTTTCATCGCCAGCTGAAGACCTTTTTATTCTCCCAGTATTTTAACACTTAATTTTAACTTAAATTTAAATTTTACTGCTTTAACTCTGTATTTTAATGTTATATCAATTTTGCTGCGTGGTTTTTATTCTGGTTGTGCTTTTTATATTGTATTGTGTATTTGTGCTTTTAACCTGTTGATTGTCTTAGTATGATTTTAATTTTTGTGAACCGCCCAGAGAGCTTTGGCTATTGGGCGGTATAGAAATGTAATTAAATAAATAAATAAATACTTTTAAGGTGCTCCCCAAAACGAGGCATGTTTTGCCTTTCCCTCCATGCTGAGAAGTGGCACTTGTAATCCTGCATTTCAAATGGGTGAAAACAGGCAGGGTAATCCATGGCACACTTCATAAAACGACGCTGATACCGAGCACTCATGTGATCGTCCATGGAACATCCCTTGAAATTATGACTGGACAATTCATATCCCTCCTAAGCCTCCTCAGCGCTGTTCATTCAGAAGGGATGTTTAAAAGGAGGATTTTATACAATTTAATGGAATTACACTGGGGATGGATTTGGCCCAATGAGCAGTGTGGATAATGATAATCAACCCATCCTGGCTCCAGTTGGACGAATTTTGCTCTCTGGACTGGCTGGCAAACTGTCCTCCTTTTTGGCATCAGTGACTAGCATACAGGATCAATGGCCCTGCTGCTATTTAGTAAATGCTGGAATTAACTCTTCTGACACTATCCTGCAGGAGTCTCATTTACGACAGAAACAATTCCAGAAAGTCATTTCAACTGTAGCAGAGTTTTGTTTATTAGAACAGCTGTAGGCACTTGTTAACCATCGCTTTGCTTGTAGCGAGTGATTCAGGTCTATGTTTGAAGAGACAGCAAGACCGGAGTAATAGAAGGTTGACATGGGATGAGAATGACATCAGCATGGTCATCATCTGAATCATAGGATGGAGAACATTAGATTGAGCTGCTTGTCACTCTTGGTGTGCAGAACTCCCATTAGCTTCAGCAGGTGCACATTATCGATAGACAAAAGACCTTGGTTGCTTCCACAGTAGGCTGTTATGTTTTGTTTACTCATGTTTGACTGGGCATCAGCATGTTTTGAGCCAGGCTTCCCCAACCTGGTTCCCTCCAGAGGGGCTGGACTATAAATTATCCCCAACCATCAAGGTCCTGTTCATTGGGGGTGATGGGATTTCTAGTCCAACCCCTCTGGACGGTACCAGGTTAGAGAAATCTGTTGAGCAAAACATCCTCCCTTGTGGTCCCCCTTCAGCTTCCTTTCCCACACCCCTCCAACACAGAAAATTGGATTGTTTGGGGTTGATTCTTTTTATTATAATGATAATTACAAAATATATTCCTGAACATAGAAGAAGGAGAAGGATAAACTCTTCATAGTAGTAAGATGGAAAAAAAAACATAGTTGCACCTTATCTTCAAAATTATTATTCTACACAGTAATGAACCAAGGGCCCTTCCACATGCCGTACTGAAGGTGCATGCATGCGCCCCAAGTACGACCCGAAAACGATAGTGTGGACTACAGCCAGAAGAGATGGAGGAGAAGGCGGCTGGGGAATCTGGGTGCATCCTTGCCGCCACCGCCGCCTCCCTGCCAGCCTCCTGCTGCTGAGGTAAGAGCGACCCGGGTCGGAGAGCTCGGCGGAGGCGGAAGCTGAGCTCTCCGACCTGGGTCGCTCTTACCCCGGCAGCAGGAGGCCAGCGGGGAGGCGGCGGCGGTGGCAAGGATGCGCCCGGATTCCCCAGCTGCCGCCTCCTCCGTCTCTTCTGGCTGTAGTCCACACTATCATTTTGGGGTCATACTTGGGGCGCATGCATGCACCTTCAGTATGGCGTGTGGAAGGGCCCCAAGACAATCTCTCAATAAACTTGGGGTTGGATACAGGATCTGCCTTCCAAGGGCAAAAGAGTTCCACTCACAGAAGGTGCCTCTGCCCGGTTTGGGGGGAATCCTCCCCTCCCACAGCTCACCCCATTCAACAGGATCCCCCGAGTCTCTGTGTAGCATTTTCAGGGACTACCATGGAGAGGATAGGTTGGGAAAGTCTGCTTCCACCATCCCAGTTGCATGCACCTAAATCTTGATTTCTAAATTAAATTCTCAAAAAAATAAATTAACTTTGTTAGTAAGGTGATATCACATATTTTTAAGACACTCTGAAACTGTCAGAATTTGTGGAGCCTTCAGATAAACTGCTATACAAGTTTGTGCAGCTGTTGATAAATTAAAAATTAGCTCTAAAATTTACTCTTTCTGTGGCTAAATCTATACTACTGTTTTATAGCGGTATTGAAGTGAACTGATAACTGTTAGGGCACAATCCACATTCCACTTTCATTGTGTTCTTCTTTCCTGCTTTCTATTCCACATTTGTAATGATTTGACATAAGGAGTAAATCTGGCCTATGACTTCTTCTGAATAAAACTTTAAAAGAGAGAGAGAGAGAGAGAGAGAGAGAGAGAGAGAGAGAGAGAACAATATATCACATTGTTTCCAAAATCTTATTCAAAATTTCGTTCCTTTTTGGTCAGTAATGCATTATATAAATTCTGATTGCTCTTGCCATTTTTAAAATCTCTTCACTGGCTGCCAATTAGTTTCCAGGTGAAGTATAGGTTATTACCTTTACAGCCCTACATGGTTTGGGTCCAGGCTACCTGCGGGATCGCCTTCTCCCGTATGATACGCCCCACACACTCAGGTCCTCTAGGAAGAATCTACTTCAGTCATCCAAAACTAGGCTGACGGTTATTACCCAGAGGACCTTCTCTTCTGCTGCTCCCAGACTGTGGAATGGCCTGCCGGAGGAGACTCATCAACTTGGAAGTCTTTTAGCATTTAAGAAAGCTATAAAGACTGATCTATTCTGGCAGGCCTATCCAATGGAACTTTAGGATGTTTTAGCAAATTATACTATGTTTTTAATTCAGTTTTATGTGTTTTATACTTGTTGTTGTTCCCTGCCTCGATCCAGATGGAGAGGTGGGTAAGAAATATAATAATAATAATAATAATAATAATAATAATAATAATAATAATAATAATAATAATAAATAATTCCTTCTCTAATGGAACCAACTCAAGGAACCAGCTCTGTCACTTTAACCAAAAGGTGCCAAACCTCTTTCAGTCCAAGGTCTGAATTCAGTTTCGAAGAATTTCTCAGCAGGGTGCATTCCAGTGGTGGATAGGACTGAAGGCAAAGGGAGTGAAGGGCCAAAAATACCATAACATTTTAGCTTAAAGCTCTTGCTATTACTAACTAAGCTTTAGGAGAGGTATTTCAACCTTTTAGAACAGGACGAAACTGTGCAAAATCCAGCAAATCTCCCAAATACCAAAATGGTTGCAGGGAAAGTGAGTCAGGACAGGGGAAGGGGCGAGGTCTTCTGGGGAATCGCAAAAGGATGGATTGGTGGGCCATATTGACCCAGGCTGTCCATCCAGATCTACCCCATCTCAGTGTTTAAATTACAATGTGTCCGAGAGGCCCTGCCCCCCCTATCATTTCTGACGTCACACTTCTGTTTTCAAAAGGCTATGGTGGGCCATGATTGGGCTAAAATTTGAAGGAGTCCAAGGTGGGATTTGTAGATTTCATGAAAGGATCCCTACGTTTACCTCCATAAACTGAGCACTACTTGAGCCATCCATTTTGAGAGATGATGTATGAGTGAGTGATGGCTCAGCATCTTCCAGGACAGCAGGATATCACCCATTTTCTTTACCCTGGACATGGCACTAAGACTTCTTTGGCTGATGATCTCCACCAAGAGACTGGCAGGGAAATTATCCCCCTACTGCTCTTGTTAGACCTTTCTGCAGCTTTCGATGTGTTGATGACAACTAGCAGCCATTCCCAGAGACAAGAACAAGTTTGTGTGAGGGCACACAGCTGCCTGTGTGCACATTTATCATTCTTTTTAATAATAATAATAATAATAATAATAATAAGAAGAAGAAGAAGAAGAAGAAGAAGAAGAAGAAGTCAAGCCAAAGAAAAGCTAATTTGAAGAGGAGAAGAGCATCTGACAATTATGTATCTATGTCCTGACTTTTGAAGACCTTTTGTCAGACTATAATAGCTACATGTATGATGTGTGAACCAGGAAGTAGAGATGGTGGAGAAATTTGTTTGGTCCATATTTTTATATGAACTTACCCATTTCGCACCTTATAAACTTATATGTTAACCGGAATGCACATTTGCATTGAAATCTGCACTTTTTTTTTTTTTTTTTTTTAAAGCCATTTGCAACTCAAACAAATGTCCACAGCAATGTATGTATTAAGAAAACGTGCACACGCACAAAAACACATTACGTTCAGGGGAAATCGTTTGCAAAGGGTGATCCCACTAGGAAAAGTGGGTACAAAAATGTGTAGCTTAGGAGAAATGCCCACAAGTGTGTGTACAAATATTCACGGGGACTTGTTTGGCCAAATTCACAAGCTTAATGTGGATATGGGTGGAAATGAACTTACAAGCAGAAAAATGAGAAACAAAGGGAAAACGAAATTGACAGATTTGCCCATCCCTAGTGGGGAATCCCTGTTCTGAATCTAAGCCATAAACTTGCTAGATAGCCTCAGGCAACCTGCTCTCCCTCAGTTTAATCCTCACCCATCCTCCTGATATAATGCAACATGTGGTACAGTTTGGAGTAGCCTTCCCCCACCTAGTACCCTCCAGATATCTTGAACTATAACTCCCATGCTGGATGGGGATGATGAGATTTGTAATCCATCCCATTTGGAAGGTACCAGGTTGGGGGCAGGGTGCTTTCGAATTTAAATCAATAGTACAGTAATTACAATGATGATCCACTTCACATTAATTGAGGAACAGTCAGTAGAAGGAAAGTGCAAAATATTCTTTTTACTAAGAGAACCTTCTGCTTTCTATGGGGTTATTTTTTTTTAAAAAAAATGCACAGTTTCATGGCAGCAAAATGGCTTTTAAAATCTAATGGCATGGTCCATCCAAAGCACATTTCTACTAAACGTGTGTCTTCTTCTGTTGAAATCAGTGGGGCATAAAAGTAAACGTTGGTCCAAACGCCCATGCTCAAGTGGGGTGTCATACCATGTGTTCTTTCTGAATTTCAGTCCCTGAATATCAGTCGCTGATAACTGTTTGGGCTCCCGTTTTTCAGCGTGGCGCTTGCTGCTTCAGCGAGAAATCATCTAAGATGCAAGAAGGGGTTTCCACCTCTCCTGGGGAAGAAGAAAGGGTGTTGCTCTTTTGCATGGGCAGCACAAGAGGCCGTGTTCTGGACACCAGCTTAAGCAAGGTGGGGACTTTGGCGTATCCGTGCCTGTAAAACATGGCAACAAATGTATTCCCTTTATTTCTCCAACAGCTCCAGGGCAACGGGCCCAGTGCTAACAAAGCAGCACATGCCAGGGCCCAAACACTCTCACATTAACCAGGTTGGCATCACTGCTGCCAGCTCTTCACTCAGCTGAAAAAAGAGAGGGCCCTTTGCTACCTCTCTCTAAGTTGTCCCAGACCTTTTCCACCTGTTATCTCCACGAGGTCATTCTTACTGTTTTCTGAACAGCTTTTGAAAACTATGTGGGAGATTTCAGCATAGTGGGTGGTGGGTGGGTGAGAGGTTTAATCTTTATTTTATTTTTTTAAGGAACTGTGAAAATGTGCTTTCTGAACATCACAAACCCAGCAGTAAGTCTTCCAATCCACAGATAAAGATGCCTTTTAAGCACTAAAGCACTCACAAATTTCCCTTGATATAAACAGCCCTGCAACCTGGTGCACATTCTTCTTGGCTAGCAGGTTCTGTGAGCCAGATGGACTCATGCCATGTGCTTTAATGCTGCGTGTCTCTCCTCTTCTGAGCATACCACAAACATTTGGTATCATCATCAATGGAGAAACCCCAAGGCTAGTCTTTTTCCAGAATGCTGAGCCATATACTCATATGATGCTGTTTCTTACCCCTTCCCATATGAAGATGGAGGGCATGCAGGGATGGCAGGAGTGTAGATTAGGAATCCATAAGTGTTGTATTCCCTGAGATGCAAAGAGTCCACATTGGGAAGAATAAAGCACAGACATTCCTTACCACTTTCATTGTCTGTTATTATATTATTCTTTCCTACCTTATGGAAGCATTTCCACTTCTTTCATAAGCACTAAGAATAAGTATTGAAATAATAGATCAGGGCCATGGGAATGGTTAACCACCACCACCCCCAGTCTTGATCCAGATCGGGGCCCAAGCAGCTGCTATTTGAATTTTTTAATGAGATGGAAATGCTTTCATGTGTTTCAGTTGCAACATCTAGTTTGACCCACAGGTATTATGGCCAGAAGTTCCACATCTTCCTTCACCCATCCATCCCCCTATTCTGTTATAGTATTTGGTCAGATTGGGTTTGAAAGTGGGTTTTTTAGAAGTGCTTTACAAACACTCTTTTTCTTTTTTTCTTTTTTGGCCATCCATACAGATGTTCTCTGTATTCTGCATGAATCTAATGTGTTCACCAGAAAAAATAATGACATTTCTCATGGGTAGGCTGCAAATTTATGTAGAGCATTTTTTAACCACTTCCTTGCACATTAAGGAGACAACCATATTCACAATCTAGCTTTCTTGGAATCTCTTTGTCCTGGTTAGAGATCAGACAGGCACACAAGAGATCATAATGAAAAACTCATTATATTGTTTGCTGTAAGAATATTTAAGCACAGCTGACAGGGTAAGGAAAGGAAAGTGGGGAGGGAGAGAGATTTTGGTGGGGACATAAAGGAGGTTGTTAACATCTCTCTTGAAGAAGCACCAGGCACATATCTCTCATCATATATAACAAATCTGGTCATAATTGATTTGTCATGGATGCACAACAAGTAAGATGTACTTGTTTAAAAAACACAACTGGATTCTAGGGGCCCTTCCACATGCCGTACTGAAGGAGCATGCATTCAAAACAATAGTGTGGACTACAGCCAGAAGAGACGGAGGAGGAGGCGGCTGGGGAATCCGGGCGCGTCCTTGCCACCGCCACCGCTGCCTCCCCGCCGGCCTCCTGCTGCCTGGGTAAGAGCGACCCGGGTCGGAGAGCTCGGCTTCCGCCTCTGCCGAGCTCTCCGACCCGGGTCGCTCTTACCCAGGCAGCAGGAGGCCGGCGGGGAGGCGGCGGCGGCAAGGACGCGCCCGGATTCCCCAGCCTCCTCCTCCTCCGTCTCTTCTGGCTGTAGTCCACACTATCATTTTGGGGTCATACTTGGGGCGCATGCATGCGCCTTCAGTACGGCGTGTGGAAGGGCCCCAGATCTCTCCTCTGCCCTATAGATCAGAGGTTGTTCATGTTGTACTCTGAGGATTCTGGGAACCTTATGGGAGTTCTTCAACAGCCCTTTGCAGAAAGTAAATACACGTGCATTGTGAATGCACCAATGGCAGGCCGTGTCCCTGAGCTGTGCATGTCAGTGTACTGTTAGAACAGATCCTACATGCATGACAACTGTATGTGCAAAGGCTCATCCATCCGACAAGGAACCCTACTTTTTGCAGGGTTTCCATTCACATATACAGAACCTAGGATCGCAGAGAGGATCTACTGTTGTGATCCTGTGCCTTCTCCCACATACATTCAGTGTACACACTGTACACCTACAAAGGGCTAAGGAGAAGTTCAACAATGGCACAGGAGCTTCCCTGAAAGTTAACTTGTCCTCTGTTATCAGTCCTCCCCTGCAATGTGCAACCACTGGAAAGTGTTGGAGATATTCTAGGTCAAGCTGACGATTAAATGAATGTGAGCAGTAAGATCCAACAGGCCTAGCCACTTCCCTGCATGAACTGAATATGCACCCGGAACATGCCCCATCATGTTTTGCAATGCATTGGCGTTCCATGGCAGATGTCCTATGGTTTCTCTGGTCGCTGTGGAAAGAGTATCCTAAAATTTAGAAACCATTACTCTAGGCGTCTCTCCTTAGTTTCCCTAAAACAGGAGAACAGCAGATCTGGGGACTAAATCTGGCCTGCCTGGGGTCCCTATATGCCCTCTGTGGGTCCCTGAAGGCCATTTCCCCTGACCACTGATCATTGGATGGTTTCCTGGCTTTTGTGCAATTTTTTTCCCATTCTAAAAGGTTGGAATGCCTCTCCTAAGGCTTAGCTAGTGGCAGCGAAAGCTTTAAGCTACAATGTGCTGGCATTTTGGCCCCGCCCCTTTGACCTTCAGCCCCACCCACCACTGGCATGGTGCCCCTGAGAACCTCTCGAAAATGTAATTCAGCCATTGGAATGAAAGAGGTTTCAACACCCCTGCCCTAAAAGCACAGAGCACACCTTGGCTAGATCTACACTAGTGCACCGATAACTCTTGGGGTGCAATCCACATTCCATACACTGCTTTCATAGTGTTATATCCTGCTTTTTATTCCACATTTGTAATGATTTGACACAAGGTGTAGATCTGGCCAAGGGAGTCCATGACTTTCACATTCTTGCTTAGCCATGTCTTCTGTGCAACCAAATAAAGTCAAGGCCCAATTTTAGCCACAACACTCCCATGGGTCTCTAACAATGATATAAACAGATGGGTGTGGGAGACAGTGGGCTTGTAGCATGGGGGTTCTATATATTTCTACTCTTTGGTTATGATCCTTGGACTATAATCCCATATTTGAAGGGAAACAGAAGAGCGGCAAGATGGCTTAGGTTGCCCCAGGCATAGGAATGCACAGCTGTTTCATAAGCAATGCAAGGTGTACCTGTTTTTTTCTGGCGTTTGACAATGGAACATCCTTTGCTGCTGCTATTTTAATGTTTGCTTATATGCTGTGTCTTCTTTTACTATTCAGGTATTTTTAGTGTGAGAGTTTAATAGAGATTGCTTTAAACACTTTTGAATTTTTTCCTTTTGGTTTTATTGTAGTGTGTGTGTGTGTGTGTGTGTGTGTGTGTGTGTGTGTGTGTGTTGCTGTGTGCCACCCTGTGCTAATGGAAGAGCCACATGTTAGTGGATTCAAAATATAAAGCGTATCCATTCTTTTAAAGAAATTGTATTCACATGTGCACTTCTAATGCCAGGGGAAGACAGTGCACAGCCTGAACAAAGCCCTTAAAACATCAAAACTGAAATTCAAGAAATGGCATGGAAATCCTATGAGCATAAGGATCGCCTTACTGGTGTTCACCACTGTTTTAAGGATTACATGTGCACCTCTGCACATCAGCAGTGCAGCAGGAACCGCTCAACTTCTAAAGAATCTAGCAGAGCACGCAACCTCTAAAGCAGCCTTCTCCAATGTGGTACCTTTCAAATGGGCTGGATTACATCTCTCCTCATCCTCAAACGTTGGTTTCACATGTGCAGTCTGATGGAAGTTGTAGTCCAAAACATCTGAAGGGTGCCACTTTGGGGAACCTGGATCTCCCAAGTCCCAGTCCAACACTCTAACCACTACACCACACTGTAGACCAAAATATCTGGAGGACCCCCTGATGCAGATCTTTGTGAAAAGCATAGATGTCTTAAAACTGAGGAAAATTTTCAATGGAACTGTTCAGTACTGAAGCAAGTCAAGTTAATGGCATTTGTGTCAGAGTTTGGCTGGGGGAGAAAGAGTGGAGAAAATGGCAGTGAGGAGATTGTGGATGAACGATGGTGGATGAAGGAAGGGTTAAGCATCCCTCCAATTGCCTATTCTCCTCTGCAAAAGCCCCCAAACTTCCGCATTAGTTGTTAACATAGGTGTGTGCAAGGGGTGTGCTGGGTGTGCCCAGGCACACCCTAATGTCTCAAGCAACAAGTACAAAATAGAGGGTGTCATTGAGTAGGGATCCATAGGGAGATCTAGTCGTAGTGGGAACTGTCCACCCACTGCCCTCTGGCTGCTCCACCACCGTGCTGAAGAACCACTGCTTCTGAGAGAACACCATTGCTCCTGGCACCAGGAGTGAAAAGGAATCGCTCTGCTGGGACCTTCTCTGCCAGGAGCCGCGCGTCGAAGAGGCCAGGAGGAGGGCCCTGGAAGGCTAATATTGCCTTGTAAGACCCTCCTCCAGCCAGTGTCACCACAAAGCCCCACCAATGCTGGAACTTGAGGAGCATCTCCTCATTCCCCACCCCCGTCCTCTGCAACGGCCCTCCCATGCTGAGGCAAGCTGAACACGGAGAATGGCATCAGTGTCTACAGTGTTTTAAACGAATAAAAATAATGTCCTTTGTGATTGAGTATTCAATAACTGTTCGCCTTGAAGAAATAAATAAATAAAATCCCCTGGGCGCACACCCTAATGAAATGTGCTGTGGTTGTTAACATGCAAAGATGGGATTGGGAATCACCACTTTGTCTCATCAACTGTATTTCTGCCCAGTCCTGATGTGGTAGAGGTGGATGTACCACTTCAGACTGCAGCTTGAATGCTGGCCCCCATGGACATTTCCTGGAAGCAGAAAACAAACATCTAGCGTATCACAGAGAAAGGTTGTAGCCGCATCCTTTCTCTGCTCTACTAATTTTCTACTTGCAGGAAGTTTTTGTTTTGGTTTGGTTTTGGTTAAGATGAGGAGCATTCAAAATGGTATCCTGCAAGTGATAGTGTCCAATTTGCCACCTCTGTATATAGATCCAGCAGAGAGATGGCATCATGATGATGATGATGATGATGATGATGATGATGATGATGATGGGGTCTATCTAAATAGTCCAAATACACAGTCCAGGTCGACGTCTTGCTAGGGTCAGACTGGGAGAATGACTCCACTAATAGGAGAAAATATTTACTGCAAGTTCTTAACAGAGCCTTCCTTGTTATCTGACGCTGCGTGTGATGTAACCTGTCTCTCATTTCACTTCTTGTTCTGTGCTTCAACCAGCGCAGAGGAACATTTGGATGGAATCCTGGGAGGTGGGTCTGATTTCCAAGAGCTCCTTTTTGAGCCAAAGCTCCTGCCATAGAAAGAGGCTTTACAGAGGCTGCGAGTGCAAAGCAGCACAACAGACAGCTTCTCTCAGCGAGTGCCCTGTGCCAAGAGACGAGAAGGCCAAACATTCCTCCCTCCTGGGGCAATGTTTCTGGAAAAAGAACAGATCCTTTCATTCCCCCTTAAACTGGGATAGAAAAGAGCTCCTCCCCCAGTTCAGTGCTGAGCTATTGGGTACAGGTGTCTTCTTTTGGTTCCACCTGAGGAGGTTTTAGAAAGAAAAATTAAAAGCTGGCCTGCACCAAAGCCAACAGATCTAAGACAATTTGCCATAGCTGGGCTATCTCCACATGCCTTACTGCCAGTAGTACATTTGTTCTCCTTGGGATTCCCTTTCCTTTTTTTTATGGTTTTCCCTCCTTAACCACACCAACATCTTTTTTTAAAACAGTTTATGGAAATCCATGTGGAACCTTCCCACACAAATGAACTAGCATACGCTGTGTTTGCTTCTTATATGCAGGATACATAAACTAAAGTATCAATGTACAATAACACTTTATATCCTTCAAATCTGCACTGCTGTGGCGGGCCCATTAAGGTTTAGCAAATCTCCATATTTTATTCTCAGAAAAAGTCCCCCAGGTTGTGCATTCATGGATCATTTGCACTAGAGTGCCCAAGCATGGTATCCTTAGTAGGGTGACCATAAGAAAAGGAGGACAGGGCTCCTGTATCTTTAACACTTGCATAGAAAAGGGAATTTCAGCAGGTGTTATTTGTATATATGGAGAACCTGGTGAAATTCCCTCTTCATCACAAAAGTTAAAGCTGCAGGAGCTCTACTAGAGTGACCAAATTTAAAAGAGGGCAGGGCACCTGCAGCTTTAACTGTTGTGATGAAGAGGGAATTTCACCAGGTTCCCCATATATACAAATGACACCTGCTGAAATTCCTTTTTCAATACAACTGTTAAAGAGACAGGAGCCCTGTCCTTCTTTTCATATGGTCACCCTAATCCTTAGGGTACAATCCTAGGCATGTTTAGACAAAAAAAGGTCCTACAACTCCCAGCATTCCCAAGACAGCCATGGTTGTCTGGGGAATGTTGGGTGTTGTAGGACTCCCCCCCCCCCTCGTCTGAACATACATAGGATTGGGCCCTTATTCTAGAGACATATTTACTTATGACATCAATAGTAACAGGCAAGACACTGTCCTCTATCCATGGCTGCAAGTCTGGGGATATTTCTTTAGTCTGTAAACAATTATTATATTCTGAAATTCTTTGAAGGCTGTCAGTAGTGCAGCTCGCAGCCCAACCCCCTGAAATAATCACCCAGAGAGATGTTGGGGCAAGTTGTCAACAAGCCCAGAGCAGCACCTGAGCCGGCACAGGCATGCCAGGAACCGAGAGGACTAGCCCAGGTTGCCAGGCACAGCCTCCATTCTTTCATTATTATTATTTTTAAAATGATGGTCAGTGGGATGGCTGTACAGGCATGTAGATGTTTACAGACACTCGTTTTATTAATTTTACTTTAAAATATATTATCCTTTACTAAAACAATTAGCTTTTCTAGATGAGTCCTTTTAATCCACTATTTGTGCTTCTGGATTCTTTGTGGGAGTATGATTGGCGCTCTACGCACACGATTTTTTTCCCTTTCGTGTCTTTCAGTATGTTCCACAATATAGCCTTTACATTGGTGAAGCCTGGTGAAATGCATCAGATGTCGGTATTATTCTCCCCCACAAACATCCTCAATGCAAAAGTTCCTCCACATACAGCCCAGCTAATTGGTCTCCCCTTTATAATACCTATTGTTTTTACCTGCAAAAAACGGTGGTGGGGTACAAGCTTATTCCTACAGAGATCAAGCTGCATTGCCTTTTGGTTTTCTGCACAATTACTTGGAGGCTTCTCTAGGTGGCGCTAAGGCACAGTGAAACAAAGCAGACTGATGCAACTACACTGGTGGATGATGCTGATTTCAGTTAGCATTTCCAAAAAATACTGCATCCCCCCATTCAAAAATAAAAATAAAATAACAGGAAATATGGCTGGAAAGCATGGCAGAGAAACTGGAGGGTGCCAATGTCGTCTAAAGCACTTGTAAACTACCACAAGTGAGGAAGGTAAGCACACAATAAAAGCTTCATCTACAAAAGTTAAAATGTTGCTTCTCTCAAGTCAATGTGTTTAGCTTTAGGGGTGTAAAGCAAACTCCATTTTATTCCTGTAGTCATGATGGTGCTACAATTCAAGTAAATTGAAAATGTGTAACTGGCTGTGCTCAGATTATTATTATTATTTAAAAAATCAGGATTGGCAAACTTTTTCTTTTTTTTTTTTTTTTTGCTTGTCTGTTGCTCTGACATATCAGGAAAGTCAAAGTAGTTGTAAAGCATGGGATGGCAATGCATGGGGAGAGTCACAGGAAATAATTGTGTGATTCACAAATGAAGTAGTACTCATGGCTGTCTAAAGGGCACCTATTACACCCTTAAGTCCAGGTTCTAAAATTACCTAGCTGCATGACCGAAGGCTGCGCATCTCACACTGTACAACTCCAACAAGGGGGCACTCCTGTAGTAACACTTTTTTATATATAAAAATGATGAACACAGCGATACTTTACCCTTTCCTCTGCCCCTGAATCAATGAAACTTTTTGTTCGTCTTCATTGCTTTCAATTTTAATCACTCTTTCAAGGCTCCTATGCACTTCCTGGGCTGGAGGGCACAACTAGAAAGATTATTTAAAGTAGGGTGACCATATGAAAAGGAGGACAGGGCTCCTGTATCTTTAACAGTTGTATTGAAAAGGAAATTTCAGCAGGTGTCATATGGAGAACCTGGTGAAATTCCCTCTTCATCACAGCAGTTAAAGCTGCAGGTGCCCTGCCCTCTTTTAAATCTGGTCACAGTAAAGCTCCTGCAGCTTTGTGATGAACAGGGAATTTCATCAGGCTCCATATATACAAATGACACCTGCTGAAATTCCCTTTTCCATGCAACTGTTAAAGATACAGGAGCCCTGTCCTCCTATTCATATGGTCACCCTATTTAAAGGATGGGGAAGAGCTATCATCAGAGCTTTCCCTGCTGCACAGCTGTCTGCTCCCATCTGTTAGGTGCGTATGGGATATTGCATTAAAAGGCAGTTGTGGGAACAGGGCCAGCCCTACTCTAAGGCAGAGTGAAGCAATTACCTCAGGTGGCAGATGTTGGGGGCAGTGGTAGCAGCCCCCTGAACTCCCCGACTTTTACCTTTTTGAGAACACATCTCTGTAATTCCACACAACCTGTCATGCCCCTTCCCAATCTAGCCTGCTGTCTCAGATATCCCATTTCCACTGCTGAACTAGAATTCAACTGCCAGTTCAGCTGGCTTCTATATCTGGAAATGGGAGGGGGTGCCATCTTGCCCTTCACCTCAGAAAGCAAAATGGCTTGGGACAGCACTACATGTGAGAACTGTGTACAGAACAACTGTGCAGGGCTGGATCAAGACATGTTTCTGCCTGAGAAGGACAAGTTGGCACACACACACACACACACACACACACACACACACACACACACACTCACATACAAAGGCTTGCACAGGAACAAACCAGACTGGCAAATGAATTTTACTTCCAACGCTTATGACAGGCAGTTTCCTCCAGCACACTTGATGGCAACAATCTACCTTTGGGGACTCTGGGCAGGCTGCAGATCACACATACCTCTTTCCTCCAACACCTTGATGCTGTACTTTGTCTCCCAGGATCTGCCGCCTGAGGTGGCTGCCTCACACTGTCTAATAGTAGGGCCAACCCTCTAACGGTGGGAACTCAAACCCATCTCCTTTTCTCATTCCCTTGGCAGAAATTTAAATTGCTTTCCAACTTGTCATTGGTACCACTGAGATGGGAGAATTCTGCCTGATCCTGGCCAGTTTTTCTTCTGCAATTTCCCCAAGAGGATGAAAACTATATATATCAAAGGAAGCAGGGTAATATTTTTCCTTAGCTTTCTAAGGGCTGGCTTACAGACACATATCATCGTCATTATTGTCATTAATAAAGTGCCTAAAATTGGCTCAGTGAATTGTCTAAAATTGTCACATCACTTGATCATTCATTCAGCACGATGACTCACAGCTGAATGGGCGGCCTGCCTCCATTGAAAAGCATTGTGTCTTCTGAGTTAACACTGAGTGATATGAAAGTTCTGGCTCATTCACACATGCGTCATGGCTTGGGTGATGAGTGATGAACATCTGAACCAGCCCAAAGTCACATCAGAACGGTACTCTCCGTCCTTGAGTTGCCCATTCCCTTCCGTTTGGGAAGACCAGCGTTTGAACTTACGCCACCTCTCTTTCCACTCAGGCTGGATTGACGTTACCTCCCCACCATCACCATTGAAGGGCAGGCAAATATGACTTCGGCAAGCTTTGTAGAGCAGGATTGCTATGTAAGTCTTTGAAGGAAGAAACAGTCAGAGTAGCAGCCATCTAGAGGAGGGGAAACTATAATGCATGCAAGTCAGGCAGCCTCAAGAGGGCTTCAGTTGCATGCTGGGAGGGAAAACACAAAAGAGCCATAGGAGTTGGGTTAGGGACCAGAAAACTACCTGCTTAAGAGTGAGCTGTAATGTTTGTTTTAAAAAGCTGTGATGTTTGGAATGGGGCTCAGCAAAAGAGAGAGGGGGGAGAGGGGGATCCGCCTAAGGAAGGCCTGAACTCCCTCTTCACAACTTAACCAACTCTGGTGAGCAAAGGAGAGTCTTGTTGAAAGTTTTAGAAGAGCTGGGGGCTTTATTCCCCCCCCAGTTGCTCACTGGAAAGACTGCGAGAAGACTAGTCTTTAGGGAAAACTTGATGAGTTAACAACCAGTTTTCCCCAAGACCCAACAGCAGAAGCTGGGTAAATAAGCTATGCATAGGATGACTTGGGAAGAGCTGTCTGTTTGCTACAGAAGAACAAGCAGTTTTAAAATGCTAGATTATAATCCTAGGTTGTGCTCGAAAGCATTTCCCAGATTTATTGGCCGACTATTTATTTTATTCATTTATCTGATTACATTTATATACCGCCCCACAGCCGAAGCTCTCTGGGCGGTTTACAACAATTAATTAAAAATAGTAAACATTAAAAGTATACAAAAATTAAAAAAACATAAAAAACAGTATAAAACAACAGTATCCATTTAAAAACAACAATTCTGGGGTCCATTAAAAACAAACTTAACGTTGTTAAATGCTGTTAAAATGCCTGGGAGAAGAGAAAAGTCTTGACCTGGCGCCGAAAAGATAACAATGTTGGCGCCAGGCGAGCCTCATCGGGAAGATCATTCCACAGTTGGGGGGCAACCACTGAGAAGGCCCTCTCCCTTGTTGCCATCCTCCGAGCTTCCCTCGGAGTAGGCACTCGGAGGAGGACCTTAGATGTTGAGCGCAGTGTACGGGTAGGTTCATGTCGGGAGAGGCGTTCCATCAGGTATTGTGTATTTGGAGGCTAAAAGCAGCCAAGCTGCTGAGTTCAGGGCTGACAACAAGCTTAGGCATTGTTTGGGCACCTGCTGAGGACCCACATCCCAGCAAGCATCCACTGACAAGAGCCCCCGTGGACTTGCTCGTCCTCATCCCCATTGCAACCTGCTGGTTTACCTGCCTCTTGATCTGGCCCAGGCAATGGTGCTGGTGGTGTTGAGAAGGAGGATCAGTAGATACCATGGCCTCCTTCCTTACTGACTCAGGCTGTAACTAGACCTAAGGTTTATCCCAGGATTGTCCTGGGGTCCAACCTGTTCATCTACATGCCACACAGGGCATCCAGCGCACAGGCAGGGACGAACCCGGGATGATCCTGGGATAAACCTTAGGTCTAGCTATGGCCTCACTGCTTGTCAAGTAAGCAAGTGGCAGCAATGATGAAAAAAGGTGTGAGGAGCAAGAGCAGCTGGTGACAATGGTGGGGGAAGGTGGACTCACTGAGGGAGGGGGCCCATGGAGGGTGTCTGGCCCAATGGCCCTCAAAAACGTGGAGCTGGCACTGGAGAGTTACCACCTGGATTGGTACAGCAGTTCATGCGAAGAAACATGGCTGGGATACCTGGGAGGGGGGAATGGAATTGTAGTTTACACATCTAATGTTATTCTCTTTTACTTACTATGCTGAAATAAAGAAGACTGGCATTGTACAGCCTTGGCGTGTGAGAGCTTCATCACACCTACCCGTTTCCCTCAAATTATCTCATAGCGTATGAAAGCTGTCATTGTTGTTGTTAGCGCCATCATACCAACATTATACATCCACCTCCGCCCTGCTCCGGTGTGTGCCCCGAGAGGGCTGGGCTGGGCTCCATGGCGCTTGCTTGGGGGCTGCAGAGGTGGCCGAGTGGTCCTGCTCCTCATCTTCCTGCTCACCCCAGGAGGGCTGGGCCTGCTCCGGGTTCTGCAGCTCTCACTTGGCGGTTGCCAAGAGAGGCAGCCAGGCGACTCTGCTCCTCATCATCCTTCTGTGCCCCCACCGGCCACTCGGAGAACAACAAAAGAATCACACTTTCCGTGGTCCAAAATATGTTGCCTATGTTTTGGGAGAAAATGCAGTCAAAGCAGGACACATGGGAGTACTTTACCGTAACAGCAGATTATAAGGTAGAAAACATCGGAGTCTTTTGCATGCAATTTGCAGTGATTGCACAGTATAACACTGGTGTGATAGAGCTCTGAGTGATGTAGGAAGTCGCCCAGTCTCAGTGGAGGCTCAAGCAAGTGAGAATGAGATTTATGAACCCAGCCCTTGGGAAGCCAAAGAGTTACACTTCCATTGTCCCATAGTTCTAATACACTTTTTATTATTCTCCCTACCCAGGACCATGCAGCTTTCCATCATAAAGGCATTATAAAATACTACCTCATGTGGGGGTGGGAGCAACACTTTTGTAAACACGCCTCTTGGAGATTTTCTCCAAACTGTTGGGTATTCCTGATAATCCATTAGAAAGGAGACACTCTTCACCCTAAACAATGTGAGCAACATGATTTTCCTTCCATCAGAATGATGGTGTGAACTTCCAAAGAGTAACGTTGGTTCTGCAAAGTCATACATTTTAATCTTTTAATGAAACAGCTCTCTGATTTCCTGAGCTCAGCACAGAGGAAAATGAATCCTGACTAAGGCATGATAGAAACTATTGCCTGCCAACCGCCTAGCAGAGAAGACAAGTGAGACTTAGCTCTGTGGTTCTGCTCTGTTTGCCTCGTAATAGGATGCCACATTAACATTACAGTGTAACCTTCTGTTGCTAAAGTGTGGGATAGGATTGGGTTGTACATCAGCAAACCACACTTGGTTCAGCCTGGTAACCATTAGGTCTGAGGTGTGTGGGGGGAGTCTAATGACATTTAAGACTGCAGCCTTATACACACTTTCCTGGAAGTAAGTGTCACTGACCACATTTTAACTTTCTACTGTGTAAACATAGATCCCATCAGGAAGGGTATGAATTTGGGTTATCCCAAAAGGCAAATGGTTTACTCTACATTTAGCATCTTAAAAGAGCAACATTGGTGGCTGAATGTACACAAATAGTCATCGAGATTCGGAATGAGGTGCATGCCTCTGAGCAATTTTAGGTGCTTTACTTACAATATTTCCTCATCGAAGAATATCATAGGGGTAAGGGGGGAAAAGAAGTGTTTATGTCATTGGAGAGTAGGGCTTCGTTCCATTTTTCCATGTCTCTTGACAGAGAGTGTCATTGCACAGGGGTATATCATGTTTGCTTACCATCGCTTCTCCGCCCATGCATTTGTCCCTCATTACTTAGACTTTTGAAAGAGGAAGTAAACAATGTGTGCGTGGCCCCTTCAGTGGGCTGTTTTGAACCCGCTGATTCTCCTGCATACAGCAGGAGATAGAGGCAACTTCCGTGTTTAAAAATAAGTCGGACTTACTGGGGGTGGTTTTTTTGTGTCGCGAAGAAGGCTAGAAGGAGTGGGAGGCAGACAACATCGTGAGAGGGACCCGCAAAAATCCGTGAGTGCCCGGTAAGGAGTGTGCAATAAAACGCTCGTCTGGTGGAGCTCAGAGAGTCTGCAGTGGTGTTTACTTGTTTTTGTTTTTCTCTGGATACAGCTTAGGGGGTGCACCTTTTTTGTTGGTGCGTATAAGAAATGTAGGAAGAGAAGGGAAGAAAAGTGTCAGTCTTCTATCTTTTTTTTTTGTCAGGAAAGGCTTGTCCACCTCTTCTCCATTGGCTGGTCTTTTAAGAGAGAGATTCTGGGGGCAGGGACATTGCTTCAATATTGACACATTCTCCACCCCCTCCAACCTAGGTAGCCTTTCTCCAGGATGAGCCATTGAAAGACTGAAAAGCACTGGCATGACCGTGAGTGTAGGCAAGTTGTTAGCTAGTGTTCTTTTACTCTTATTTTGCTCTGCATTCATAGACTGAAAGTTAATAGATTGTGCTACCTTAGTCCCTCTTAGGTGCTATATATGCTGTGCGTAAGAAATGTTCAGGAATCTCAGAATACCAAGAATCAGGTTTTTCTTTTCTCTCAGAGAGAATGAGAGAGAGAGAGAGAGAGAGAGAGAGAGAGAGAGAGAGAGAGAGAGAGAGATTCCACAAGGGAGGCTCATCTGGTTGTGGTAGTTTGTGACTGAATGAGAGAAAAGTGCCCTAGAAGCTATTCATTAGGAATTCACTGGAAGCTCTCAAACAAGCCTGGCAGAAGCTGAAATTGAAGTGGTCTCTGACCTAATTTTCTTCTGCATGAAACATCTGCATCAAGGCACTCTTTGATGTATTCCACTTGGCTCTGTCTACAGCATCGCATCACATGGCTTCAGCTTTAAAAGACATTTCCAGCCTGTAGAAGGTAATGTGATGTTACTGTTACCCAAACTAATCACTCGATGCGCTCCCGAAATAGAAACAATAGAGGTTCAGCCGCGTTATGTCTCTGCTTTGCCGCTGACGCTGTTGTTGCTACTGCCGCCTTGGCTCACCGTTTCAAACCCAGATCTCTGATATTCATCTCATGTAATTCATCAGCGCAACAAGGTAGGGGGAATGGCAGTCACGCAGAGAAAAATATGTCGGAAGAGACAATGCGTTGGCATAAGCGTGCCTTGCTACGTTCCACCACCGCCCCCCCACTCAAATCCATATCATCACCGAGTTTAATATGTTAAATATAAAACAGACCAACGTTGGAAGAGATTATCATAAAATTACAAAAGGTGCGTCCGGGTTGAATTGTGCTGCTTGTTCTCTGCTGATTGACACCCAAAAGAAGCTGCAAGGGAAACAATAATAACAGCGTTTGGGCACCCTTGTGAGTATTCAAAACAGGATCGCTGGATGCAGCATCTCCTTGCATACATTTTAAAATCCTGCATCGGTCTTCAAAAAGGGATCAAATAAATAACGGAAAACCTGGAGGTGAGGCTTTCTTTACCAGTGTGGTTTCTGGGCACCATCGGAAAGGTTTGCACACTGGCATGACGGTACCTTCTCCCTCCACCTAGCGCGCTTACTTTTTGGATTATGAATGGCTTTTGGTGTCTTCTCTAGTGGGGCTTCCACAGTGAGAAGAGAAAAATGCTGGGCAGATGCCCAACAGGCGTCTAGTCCACCATTTCCCCTGCAATGTGCAGCAGCTGGAGAAAGTTGGGTGCCTGGACTTTGCTAGGCACCTAAAAGATTCAGGAACCGGAGCCCTAGGATACAAATCTGCCCATGCTGATTTATATCTATATATGCAAATTTAGAAATGACTCAATTTAAATTTCACAGGAGGCAAAGCTAGTCGATTAATTTCTCATCCAAATAATTTCAAATAAAATAAATTCTTCAATTAATTTGTTCCCTGACCCAGATCATCCTAAACCAATGGGAAAAGATATTTCCCCCCTAAGCTTAATTGCCATTCAAGGAAGCTTTTTTAAAAGAGGTGTGTGTGTGTGTGTGTGTGTGTGTGTGTGTGTTGCAGCATGTAGAAAGGGGAGTGTTAACCCTTTCCTTCCCAGCTACAATCCCCTTTGAAAATCAGAATTAAGCCATGCAGGGGCAATATTTCCCAGAGCTTCGGGGAATAAATCCGGGGAAATAGAAAAAGCAACAGTCCTCATTGGATGTATTCTCAGTTTACACAGAAGCACTAACAGGCCTAACGAACCCACCTCCCTGGACATGAATCACATACCGTAGAACCTGTCCCAGAAACCTCTCTACCTACAAGCAAGCATTTCTCGGATATATTCATGCATGAAGGTGGTGGGAAGCTTAAAAACCACAGCCTCTGAAAAAAAGAATACATTGACAGTCTACCTGAGACTGTGCAGAAGCGTTTTCTGTGTCTGCCTGAAAAACTAAAGCCCTTTGCAATGTCTTCAGCTATTTCCATTAACTTTGTTCGCTGCAGTGCTGAGAAAGGCAATCCTTCATTAAACTGAGGACTGACAACATGCATAGTCCATTAGGCCTCATGTGGCCTTCCAGGTCTTGCTCAGCCCCACAGATTCTTATCTTCCTGATGTTCCAAGAGTGTTATCAGCTTGACAGACTTAAACTGGCTTAATGGTAATCCCCCACTCCCTGGAAACACTGTGATTTGTAGATGGGTGAGAGGGGATCGGGAATTCTCAGCACCCTTCCAACCTGCCATTCCCAGGATTCTTTGCATGACAGTTAACCTGCTAAAGAAAATCAGTATCAGTTTGCAGCCTGGATAGGATATACCCGAAGGCTGCCATCCTAAAGACACTGACAGTATTGAGCTGCAAGCCTCCTTTATTTATTTTTTATTTTTTAAAGTACATTTCTAGGTCATGGGGAAAATAAGAAAGAAATAATTTATTTATTTATATCCATGCCACTTGTAAACACCAATACTAAACTAATTACATGGAATGGAAGCAAACCCCATTATTTTCATTGGAAATTGGAATTATAGGGCAAGAATGGCACTTCCTTTGACAGTTCTTGGATCATTCGTCCCCACTACATCTTTGAGCTTTATCCCACGTACCTGCTTCCCTTGGATTATCCCCATAGCGCTAAGCTTTCGCAGTTGTTGTTGTTTTACGGCAGCGATCCTTTGCATACCAGGAAGTGAGTTTAAGGGGGGAAATGTAAAAAATCATTAAAAATCAACGGATGACCCAATTCAATTCAAATTTGGCATGCCGAAAGCCCTCCCTAATATCTATTAATGTGCCAATTTTGGTGTCTTTATCTTTAAAGCTTACGCAGATGTAAGCATTTCTTTAAAATCCTGCTCCTGTGCCCCAGCGGCGACTCGGAAGATACGCTCAAAAATCAGGGGCTAAATAGAGCGGATCTTTTTTGCTTTGAAGCACAATTAAGGCAGGATGCATGGGAGTACTTCACAATCAAAGCAGATTATAAGGTGGAAAACTTCGGAGTCCTTTGCATGCAATTCACAGTGATTGCACAGTATAACGCTGGTGTGATGAAGCTCTTTGAGTGGAACAGCTAAAAGGAATCCCAAGCCCTACTCTCTCTTCGTGGCTTTGCTGTTACTTTCTGGCTGTGGGTGGAAACAAAATGTTGGACTAGAAGGACTTTGCTCTGATGACTAGCAAGGCAATTTGTACGTTCCTAATATTCAGGGTTGGCTCAGTGTTAGCAGTGAGCCCTCCCCTCCCCTAATCTGCCCCACTGCCCAGAAGGCTCCTCCTCCTTGCTCCCATCACTGTACAGATGAGCGGCCAAGGAGGAGAGATAAAGGCCAAGGGGAAACAGAAGTGGTTGTGGGCCTGGTCAGGTACCCTACAGTACGGACGCCTGACGTGGGCCCTGAGTGTCGGCTTTGACCTATCGTATTTTACTTCCTAATTTGGTTTCAATAGTTGGCAGTGTTTTATAGTTGCTTTATAGTAGGTACTAGAGCTGGAACTCTGAAAAGTATTTGGTAGGCGCCATTTGATACTGGAGAACTCAAGCGGGCTTCGTTTCAGGTGGAGCCATTGGGCAGTATCCTATGCTGCCCGCATGCCAGCAGGACCCACTACTAGCACAACAGTGAGCTAGTGGTTCTAAAAGCAACCCAAAATGAACATTTCCAGAATGGGGCAGGTCAGCTGACCCATCCTGATCCAGAAATGAGTGATTCTGCTAGATTCCGGGGTTCCTTTAGGAAGTATTAACTGCCCACTGCACAAGTGTGCTGCTGGTGCAACAAAAAGAGCAGAAGCTCAAAGGCCGCGTTGGGTATTACCCATTAAGCAAATGATTAAATTACCACATTAGGGGAAGTCGGCTATAAAGACAGGATATAGGTAAAAGGGCAGGTGAGTGCAAGCCCCATTTTGCTGTTCCAGGTGGCTTTCGCCCACACTTCTTTCCCTAGGCAGCCAGTTTTAAAATCTCTTCACTGGCTGCCGATTAGTTTCTGGGCGAGGTATAAAGTGTTGGTTTATCACCTTGAAAGCCCTGCATGGTTCGGGTCCAGGCTACCTGTGGGATCGCCTTCTCCTGTACATTCCACCTCGCACACTCAGGTCCTCTGGGAAGAATCTACTTCAGTTAGCCAACATTAGGCTGTCAAGTATTACCCAGAGGACCTTCTCTTCTGCTGCTCCCAGACTGTGGAACGGCCTGCCAGAGGAGACTCTTCAACTTAAAAGTTTTTTAGCATTTAAGAAAGCTATTAAGACTGATCTCTTAATCATGACCTTAAGATCATCTACAGGGGCCCTTCTCCGTGAGCCCCTGCCAAAGGAAGTGAGGCAGGTGGCTACTAGGAGGAGGGCTTTCTCCGCTGTGGCACCCCGGTTGTGGAACGAGCTCCCCAGAGAGGTCCGCCTGGCGTCTACACTGTACTCCTTTCGTCGCCAGCTGAAGACCTTTTTATTCACTCAGTATTTTAACACTTAATTTTAACTTACATTTAAATTTTACTGTTTTAACTCTGTATTTTAATCTTATAATCAACTTTGCTGTGTGGTTTTATCCTGGTTGCGCTCTTTATACTGTATTTCGTAATTGTGTTTTTAACCTGTTGGATGTTTTTTGTGGTTTTAATTTTTGTGAACTGCCCAGAGAGCTTCGGCTATTGGGCGGTATAAAAATGTAATAAATAAATAAATAAATAAATCTCTTCCAGCAGGCCTATCCAGTGGAACTTTAGGATGCTTTTAGGATGTTTTTAGGAAGTTTTAATAATGTATACTGTGTTTTGATTAATATTTTGTGTGTTTTATACTTGCTGTTGTTCCCCACCTCGATCAGAATGGAGAGGCGGGTTAGAAATATTATTATTATTATTATTATTATTATTATTATTATTATTATTATTATTCCTCCCTCTCTCCATTCCTTGGAATCTTTGTGATTGTTCGCCACTTCTTCAGTACAGTTACCCAGTGCCAACTCCAGGGTTCAGAAGGCCCTTGGGCAAGACTCTCGGTGGGCGCCTTCCCTCAGTGAGTGTACCTTCTCACTGCCTGGCTTCCTATCTGGTTTCCAAACTCAAGTTGCATTTGTTGCTCACAAGTGCATGCCCACATTCAATCATGGCTCTGTGCTTCCAGGCTTGTTACACACCCTAGTGTGAGGTGTATTGATTATCATGAGGAGCCGGGAGCCAGGCACGGGGCACAGAGCTCCTCAGGAGCTCTGTACCCATCAGGGGTGGGGTGGGGTGAGCAGGGAAAATTATTTTTTTAAAAAATACTTACGATTTGCGCACAAGCGCTTGTGCGCTCCATCCCCTTTAACAAAAAAACCCCAAAATGGCGGGCATGATGTTGTGCACCACATGTGAACCAGAGCGACAATCTCGCAATCATAAAATCACAAGATCACCTCCCTCCGACGCCCTCATCTAGCTGAGGCCTCAGTCTTTTCCTTTTTTCTCTTCAGTCTCATTCAGCAGTAGCCCACCCATATTGCCAGTTTCAGATGTCTACCAAAAGATAGGAATGTGTAAGCAAACCAGGCCTAGCGAATCTTTGTGATTGTTCGCTGCCTCTTCAGTACAGTTATCCAGTGCCAACTCTAGGTTTAAGAAGGTCCTTGGGCAAGACGCTCTGGGTGGGCGCCTTCCCTCAGTGAGTGTACCTTCTCACTGCCTGGCTTCCTATCTGGTTTCCAAATGCAAGTTGCATTTGTTGCTCACAAGTGCATGCCCACATTCAATCATGGCTCTGTGCTTCCAGGCTTGTTACACACCCTAGTGTGAGGTGTATTGATTATTAGATAGGAATATTGGTCTGAGATGAATTAGTATAATGGCTGCTGATGCTTACAGACACAGAAGCACCAATGGATCCTTAAAGAAGGGAGAAGCAGTGATATTCTCATATTCTTCTTTGCCATTTCTACATCGACAGGAGTTTTAGGGAGTTCTTTGTCATACAAAACTAGTTCAATAAACACAGCCTATTATCTTCCCTAGCTTTTGGACAATTCCTCTCCCACCCATCCTGAGAAACCAGTTCAGGAGGTCAAACTTGACAGACTCACAGAGGTACAGGACCACCATAACGTTGAGCGTGAGCTCTGTATGAGCTCTCAGTTTATGTGCTTTTCCACTTTAAACTTTCTAAACTTGATTAATCAATAATAATAATAATAATAATAATAATAATAATAATAGAGGATATGTGTCTGTCAGTTCATCAGTGCCATAGTTTTCAAACCATGAACGCAGACACCTGACGTGCATACTAAGGGGACCGTAAGGGGACCTCAATGTTATTCATTAATTTTAATTAATTTAAATGTGTCCATGTGATTGAATCCCACAGTAACATTTTCAGTCACTGGGGGAAAACTTCCCTAACCAGTGCTTAGCTTTGTAATAAATTCACTATGAATCAGGGGGAGCTTAGTCGGCTGAGGGGCAACGCTTCTTTTCATTTTAGTGGCATTTAGTGGCATCAGGGGTGGGGAACCTGTGGCCCTCTAGTTGGTGCTGGACTCCAATTCTCATCAGCTCCAGCTAAGATGGTTAATAGTCAGGGTTGATGGGAGTTGTAGTCCAACACCATTTGGATGGCTACACGTTCCCCCTTCTGCCCGATACTTTGCATGAAATGACATGTAATATGTAGTTCGCCCTATGATTTATTTCACCTGCTGCTCTAAGGGCTGGTGTCAAGGGTAGGCATGGGTGGGCACCTCCCAAGGGCCCACACTCCAGCAGGGGTCTACTGACAAAAGCCCCCTGGATTTGCCCCTCCTTCTCACCATGGCAATGTGCTTGTTCACCTGCCTCTCACTCTGGCCCAGATAATGGTGGAAGAGGAGCAGGAGAGGCTACTGCCTAGTCGATCTCTGACTCCCTGTCTGTGGCAGCCATGATTAGTCTATGGCAGCCATGATGAGGAAGAGGTTGAGGAGCAAGAGCAGCTGATGACAATGGTGGTGAGAAAGTAGTCTCCTTGAGGGAGGAGGCCATTCAGGGGGTCTTGCCCAAGGGCCCTCAGAAACCTGGAACTGGCACTAAAGGTCATAGATCTATGTTGGCCAAAGGATTGCCTTACCCAGGCATGCTCACCAGCTGATAGCTGAAACTTCAAGTGATCTCAAGCAAATGGGCCATTATCACCTGTATCACCTCATGTGCACTGCTTTGCAATGGCTTCAGCACATTCATTCAGCTGCCATTCAACAACTGTACAGTAATGTAGCATAAAGACATCAAATAAGATATTATGGATGTGTGAATCAGGCCAAAATTTCATGCATATTCATTGAATCTTGGTCCCCACTTTTTCTCAGTTTTTAGGGAATGGGTGCTTTATGTCTGCTTGACATTGTGGAGGACTAGTGGAGACATAATTTTCTTTGTTACTAATGTTGATGGTTTCTTCTTCTGTTGTTGTTGTTTTAAATTGTTTTTTGCCTGCTCCTCAAACTGGCAAAAGCAAAGAGGTTCCTTACAGTTCAGGAGCTTGTAGCTCCATTTGTTACCAAAAAAAAGTAATTTTTTAAAAAAAGTAAATTCAATTTGTAATAATTGTTTGAATACACGGTACTTTTAATATACCAAATGTAATAATTTTATGCCAAACCAACTTGGACATAATTACATTTTATGTTCCTAAAGTAACAAAGTGACTTTCAATCTGTAAAAAGTGCTAATATTGCATTATTTCAATTTTTCCAAAAATATCCGTTTTCCCCAGAAACCCCCCGGAAAAAAACACCCATTTTTTTCCATGGCTTCAAAATTTCCAGAAATTTTACATCTCTAATTGTGCCACCCTTCCGATGTAAGGGGAGATCATTAGTTACATCATTAGATCATTAGTTACTGCTACTCTGTACAGCACCATGTACACCGATGGTGCTATATAAATAAATAATAATAATAATTAGAAATGTAATAAATAAATAAATATCACATCCCCCCCACACTCACATCCCCCCCACTCCCAACCTTCCAAACACCTAAACAACAGACTTGGGGGAGTGCACTTGCTATGGGGAGATGGCACGTAGGGAGGGTCATTCCCGTGTGCATTTTCCCAGTGGAAATTTCTGTATCTGTAACTGTTTATGAGAGTATATGTATGGGAGTGTATGAAGAGTGTATGTTTGACTGTGTGTGAATGGACGGGGAAGGCTATGGGGAGGGCACACTCACAGCCATGCCTGCCAAATGTGGGCCCCGACCTACCATTGCATGTGGCCCTGGGAGGCAAACAGTTGCCCAATCCCTGTCTTAAAGTAAGCTTTGGCTTGAATCTGCCCTCCTGAACTGAAACCTGAAATGCCACCTGTGTGCTATTTTCTTGCCTCCATCAAGTTCTCCACCCGTGTCTTCCCCTTCCTCTGTGCTTTCTGCACTATACATTCATCTTCTTGCGCATGTTCCCCATTAGTGGTTCCATCAAGGTCAGTTTACATCACTGGAGTTTCATCATTCATGCACAAAGGCCTTCATTTGCCCTCAGGGAACATGCGAGTCCAAATACTGCTGAAAATATTGCAGAAAAACTTTCCCAGAGCACACCCTCAACAACAGCAGACTTCGGCTACATAAGATATTTCAGAAGCTCAATGAAAGCTGAGAAAGATAAGGGGGGAAAGAACAGCAGCATAGTATAGGAAAGGGGAGGTGAGAAGAACCCTGGATATGGCTCAAGAATTCAAGACTCAAACCACGGTATCTTAGGCTTCTTGGCAGTAGAAGTTAATAAACCAGCAGCTTTTGCACCTCACACACCGTTTGACTGAGGGCTTCATCCCACATACCCGTTTCCCTCGAATTATCCCCGTAGCGTAAAGCTGCTGCTGTTGTTGTTAGCTAAATCACACCCCAGGCGGCGGCACTCCTAAGATCCTTTGCATACCAGGAAGAGGGTTTAAGGGGGAGAAATGTAAAAAATCATTAAAAAAACAACGACCCAATCCAATTCAAATTTGGTATGCTTAAAGCCCTCCTTAATATCTATTACTGTGCCAATTTTGATGTCTTTATCTTTAAAACTTACATAGATGTAAGCATTTGTTTAATTTGTACTTTAAACATATCAAATCCTCCTCCTGTGCCCCCAGTGGGCGCTCGGAAAACAACAAAAGATTCGCTCATAAAGGGGTAGTAAAATACGTCGGTTCTTTTGACTAAGAAGCACAATTAAAGCAGGATGCATGGGAATACGTCACAGTCAAAGCAGATTAGAAGCTGGAAAACTTCAGAGTCATTTGCACACAATTCGCAGTGATTGCACAGTATGTCGCTGGTGTGATGAAGCTATGAGTCCTGCTGAATATTAGCTTGCTTTCATTGAAGAAATTAATTTGATGTGTCTAGCTAATATTCTGCTGGACATAACTCAATTTGAACTTACTTCAAACTCAATTGGCAGTACAATTCGCATCATTTCATAACCTGCCTGGTTCTGCACTTGATCAGCTGCATTTCAGGCAGAAGTTCAACAGGCATAACTTTCACTATGTATGGTGAAAAGGCTCTGTGTGGGGCATAGGGGAAGTGACAACCCTAATTGCCAGCTTGCCCTTAGAGGAAGTGTCCTTGATTGACTAGCTCAAACTGTTTTCATGTGCAAATATTGCAAGGTTTACGCTCTGGAGAACACTTTTAAGTTCAGACTAGAAGGGGACATTTCATCAGGTGCAGCATCTCCAGACACTGTATTTATTTATTTATTTATTTATAAATTATGCAGGTCTTTTTTTTTTTAAGAGGGGGATCTCAGAAAACAGCTTAGCTATAATTTCCATAAAAATAATAACAACAATAGCAAAGTAGGAAAACCAATAAAAACCTCACCGCTTAAAACAGAACTAGCAAGTCAGCATAATAATGGAACCCAGGGTCAGCCAATAAAGTTGAATGGTAGGAGACTGAGGAGAGAGAAAAAGAAGTACTTCTTCACTCAGTGCAAACTTAAGCTATGGAATTCAACTCCACAGGAAGTGGTGGTGACCACCAATTTAGGCAGCTTTAAAAGGAGCTTAGATATATTCATGGATGATAAGAGTTAACCCTACTTGTTGGCTTCCCAGGGGCATCTGCTTTGACACTTTCGGAACAGAATGCTGGACTAGATAGGCCTTCTTATGTTTTTGGGTTCATACAGACACATTAACCATAAAACACCTTCCAGAATAAAAGTATTTCCAAAGCACGCTTAAATGCACACAGTAAGGAAGCTTAATGGATTTCCCCAAGGATGGAATTTGGTGCCACTACGCAAGAGGCCCTATACTCACCAAATAGGTCTAGTTAAAAAGGACATTGGAGAGCAAAGCCTAAAATGATGAGCTTAAAACCTGGGTAGACATGTTGTACTATGAACAACATAGAGGACATGTTGTACTATGAACAACAGAGCACCACTTCTCACGTCAGCGATGGGGAGTCAACATTTTAGGAGGGGGGGGGTGAGATTGACGGTAAGGGTCCAGGCCTTGCCCTTTAATATGTTTAGGAACTTAGAAAGCCACCTTATACCAACTCAGACCATTTGTCCAATTAGCTCAGTATTGTCTGTACAGACTAGCAGTAGCTCTTCAGCATTCCAGACAGGTTTTCCCTCCTTCCAAACCCTACCTAAGAACATAATAAGAGCCATGATGGCTCAAAGCAAGGGTCCATCTAGAAAACAACCATACTTAAAACATGTTCAATAGTAGGGAAAGTTCTGAATCATTAGAAGACAGCATGGCTGGGCAAAGCCCGTCATGTTCATCTAGAAAAATCACCACGAGCATGAAAAGAGAGAGAGAGGAGGAGGAGGAGGAGGAGGAGGAGAGATAATGACTGGTCACCCAGTGAGCTTTAAGGCTGACTGTGAATTTGAATCTGGGCCTTCCAGTCTTACTCTGACAGGCTAGCCAATGCATCACACTACCTCTCTAGAATAGAAATAGCCTCCCTAGGGAAGTCCACCGAGTCCCATTGCTGCTTGCTTTTAGATAGGCTGCTTTATTTCCACAAGTTATTTGCAAATTATTGCTCATGTTGATTTTATGTTCCTACTGCCTTTTTAGCTCCTTTAGCTATGTTTTAATAGAGGATTGTAACTTGTTATTTATTTGTTATTACATTGTTTTGATATTTTAAAATTTCCTACTATTGTAAGCCGTCTTTCATGTTTTATAGAAAGATGGGCCATACGATTTTAAAATTAATCAGTTAATTAAGGCAGGGCGGGGGAACTTTGTACACTGTCCTGATATAAATGTAATAAATAGTGTTGCTCTTGGGGAAGAAACAACCACATGTGGTGCAAAATTGTAATTAACCTTGTTTTTAATAGTGTTTTAGTAGTGCATTTAAATGTATTTTAATGTTTGTAATTATTATTATAATTATAATAATTATTATTATATTTATTTGTATCCCGCCTTTTGCCCAGTACTGGAGATGTTTTTATATTAAGCAGTATATATGCCCGTCCAAGACTTGAGATCTGTTGAAGGAGCTTTCCCCTACCTCCAAGCAGTGTGCGACATACATTATGGTGGGACATGGGAGAGGGCCTTTTCTGTTGTGGCACCCTGGCTGTGGAATGCCTTCGCCTTGGAGGCCCAACTGGCACAAACGTTGGCTTCGTTTCAGCGCCAAGTTAAAACGTGACATTTTATCAAAGCCTTAGAGGGCTAAATTTGCCTATAGCTGCACATCGTTTTATTTGTTTTTTATTGCTTTTAATTTATTTACTTTTACTGGTATTAGTTCGTTAATGTTTTAATACATTTATAATACATTATTTATTGTTTTATACTATTTGAATCAATTTTATCTATATGCCTGGCCTGAGATCTAAATGATATAGGGTGGGATATAAATGTTTTCATACATAAACAAATAATATTAATTATTTTAATATGCCCTTTTTGCCCTAAATAGCACCTCTGAAGAAGGGAAATGCCCAAGCTCTATGGTACAGAAGATATCTAGCAATCCTATCAGGTGCAGGAGGTTTGCAGATTCAAATACAGTTTCAGTAATATAGAAAGCTTCAAATGGTTTCTGAACCGTGGCATCCCCAAAGTGAACATTGGTGAGTCAGATATGAATGCCTGGAAAAAGCCAGCGAATGGAGCCAGAACCTACATTTTTGGCAGTGCTCCACTGAGTTACCATCAGCCAAGGGCCTGGCCCGTTGTGCCCAGACGCAAAAGGTGGAACCAAAATCATGCCCATTTGACTGCTGGAGTGCAAGCCACTGTTTGCCTGCCTTGAGGAAGATAATTTGTCAGGCACCAGCTGCTCTTTCCTCATGGGCACACTTGTTATTATGTTCCAGCGCGTGTGAAGAATGTTTAACGCCAGTGGAGTGGAGAAGGGGGGGGAGGAAATACGACTGCATTTGCACAAATAATCGGCAACCTTCTTTCTCAGATGCTCGCAGCCGCGAGAACCTGATAGTGCCACAGTCACTGGAGCAGTGCGGCGGTTGGGCCGCTCATTCAGGAAACATTAGCAAAAGAGGAGGATGGTGGGTGGGAGTTGGTTGGTGTCAGTTATAGTTTTGAAATGCACAATGAGAACTATGCGCCTGCATTCCTTTTCTGCTCCTGTGTCCTCAGCAAAGAGGTACGTGGGAGAATTTCAATGGGTAGGTTTCTAGAGCGACACCATGTCTAATTACAGACAAGGTGGAATGAAAAGCGGTAGGCCTCAATCTCTCTGTCTCTCGCTCTGTCTCTCTCTCTCTCCCCCCACAGTTCAGGAGGAGGGGGAAAAGGGAGAGAGATGTGGTGTCCTACGAATAAGAAATGAACAGACTGACCTTTTCAGAGCTGCTGAAAGAGAAAACCAGATGTATTCCTCAAGAGTCACTATGACTGAAGGGTGATAAAGACTTTCATTGTGCACTTGAATAAAAGGAAAGCTAACCAGAAAACAGCAGCTGATAATAGTCAGGCCAGGCTGTGCTATTGTGCAACTCACAAACGTTCCGCCTTGGCCTAGACCACCACGGCTGGTCTATGCAGCACAGAGTAGATTGTAAAGAAACCGGCTTCCCCTTCCCCCTCACCCCTGCCCTCTCCTAGAGAGGTTTTCAAGGAAATACTAGCAATTATGTGAGAATATCTTGATGCCTTTGCACACTTTTGACGAGCTTTGCAAGGTGGGCCTTCAATTTGCTTCATTTCGGTGAAATCTAAAATCCTATATATCTGTAAGATCAACACTAGTAGGCCCAAGTCAAGCTGTAGTAAGTCTTTCTTTCTTTTTTTACCCTTTTTTTTTTACCATGTGAATCCACTTGGGAGCATTAGCCTGTTGCATTGTGCCATGCCTATGTACTGCCAAGTGAATTATAATATTTAGGGTAACGGGGAAGAAAAGCGATCCATGTACAAAAGGGTGAAATGCATCGGGTTAGGCATGCGGGAGTCTCCAGAGGTTCAGCAGTACACTATAAAAGAAAGATACGTTTGAAAGGAAGCATCTGAGTGAGTGGTGGACCACCCAACTCTTCACAAAGGAGCACTAGGCAATACTAAATTAGGGGGCGGTAGTATAATAGGGGCAGGAGACGACAAGCGGAGAGCCATGAAGGTATGTTAAATGAGGCAAAATGATAGAAGCCTTCGTTGGTTGTGAAGCAATTTTGCCATGAGACAGAAGGCAATCCAAAGATCTATTTTCCTTTTGCTTCTGAGGATTCCACCAAGTCTGGACTCACCTTCAGATGGAATCTTCCCTACACACATTGTGCTAGCAACTACTATTGCTGCAGGTGAGACCATCAGAGGGAAATATGACCTGTATGGAAGGTGGGGCCATGGGAGGGTGGACACACCCAGGAGTGGCCCTACCATGAAGCATTAGGAAGTGGTTGCAGCAGGTGTCAGAGTATGGGAAGAGTGCTGCTCTCCTCCTCCAACAGGTCACCCATGCACCTACCACCTCATGTCCCATAGGCATGCACACACACCCTGCCCATGCATCTCCCAAACCAGCTACCTCTATTTGCCTGGCTGCTGGCTGGCTTACTTCTCCTGGTGAAGATATGTGTGCCCGCCTCACCAGTGCACCTCCCATAAGATGTTTCCACCTTCATGAGCCACACAGCGCCTGTGTGACGTTGGTCAACGTATTATGAGAAGTCCCAGAAATTCCAGAATCTCTCCCAATACTTTGCCAGACGTGAAGGCAAAGATGTGTTTTGGTTTGGCTGAGATCATTCAAGATGAAGAAGAACGTAACCAAGCCTCCATCCCTCATGATGTTGGCCACCACATTCACACTTGGCCACAAGCAACTGTTATTGTATACACTTCCATTTTGCAGTTTGAGAGTGGGCCCAGTGGCCTGTTCCCCCACTTCATAGACTTTGGAAATGATGAGTAAGGAAGCAACATTGAGTACATAGAAATTGTTTTAACCTGAGCTGGAAGGAGACAGAGCTTGGGGAGTATTGGGCCGATTTCTTTGGCTGCAGATAGGTGAATGTGGAGTTCCTCATTTGAGTGGGAAAAAGAAATTGGAAGGAAAGCACTTGATAGAAGTTGGGATTCCCCCCCTTATTTTTAAACAAACTATGAAAAGAATCATAGAATCATAGAATAGTAGAGTTGGAAGGGGCCTACAAGGCCATTGCGTCCAACCCCCTACTCATTGCAGGAATCTATCTTAAATCATACCTGACAGATGGCTATCCAGCTGCCTCTTGAATGCCTCTAGTGTGGGAGAGCCCACAACCTCCCTAGGGCAGGATCTACACTACTGCTTTAAAACAGTTTAGAACAGTAATGACAAGTGTTGGGGCCTAGGACACACTCCAAATACAGTTCTCAAACTGTTTTCAAAGTGTCATATCCTGCTTGGTGTAGATCTGGCCCAGGTCATTGGTTCCATTGTCATACCTTCTCGGTGGCTGCTCCGGTGCTCTGGAACTCTCTTCCCGGGGAAGCTAGGCTGGCTCCCTCCTTGATGGGCTTTCGGAAGCAGGCTAAAACTTTTTTGTTCAAGCAGGCCTTTGGAGAATAATCCAGCCCTCCATCTATGTTAATGTCTTATAATTTTGTTGTGTATTTTTAAATTGTTTATGGTTTTGTTTCCCTCCCTCCCCCCCATGTATATTTTAAACTTTGTAAGGCCGCCTTTTGCCCAGCATTGGGCAAAAGGCAGGATACAAATAAATATAATAATAATAATAATAATAATAATAATAATAATAATAATAATAATAATAATACTGCTCTAACAGTCAGGAAGTTTTTTCCTGATGTCCAGATGGAATCTGGCTTCCTGTAACTTGAGCCCATTATTCTGTGTCCTGCACTCTGGGAGGATTGAGAAAAGATCCTGGCCCTCCTCTGTGTGACAACTTTTCAAGTATTTGAAGAGTGTTATCACGTCTCCCCTCATTCTTTTCTTCTCCAGTCTAAACATGCCCAGTTCTTTCAGTCTGAATGGAAAATATCAGGAAGGGTAAAGAAAGGTTAGGATAAACTGGTGGGAGGAAATGTAAAATATTGCAAGCAACCTTTTGGATGGGGCAGAGCATAAATACAAATAAATAAATATATCTTTGGTGTGGTAGAATTTCTAAAGCAGGGATGCAAAAAGTGCAGCCTGCAGGCAGCCCCCCAATAAGGGGGAAAAAACAGTGGTGTGTGTGTGTGTGTGTGTGTGTGTGTGTGTGTGTGTGTGTGAAGAAATAGCCTCTATGCTTCCTGCCATAGTAGCCTCATTCCTAAAGAATCTCCATCCTATGAAGCAGCACTCTAAGGTTCCTTCCCACATTTGTGGAAGCAATGCTCAAAGGTTCCTACCAGCTTCCTAGGATGCTCTAGGAATGGAACTTCTATCTCAGGAACCATGGAGCCCATTCCTAGAGCATTCCCACATTTTTCTTGGTTGTTGTTTTTTTCTGGAAAAGTTGCAGGTAGCAGCATGTGGGATGTCAGGATCCTTCAACAAGGGAGCAGATTAGAGGAGGGAGAAGGGCTCAGAGACAGGATTTCTGGATGGCTGGAAGATTTGAGAACTGGGGTTTACTTTCTGGGAGGACTTTTGGTTTTCTCTGATCAGACCTGGCATCAGGCTTCTGAAATGCTGTTGGGCAGGTGTGTGTTTGTGTGTGGTGTGTTTGTATGTGTGTGAGTTGTATGTAGTGGGAATCTCAAGCCCAAGAAGGTTGTGCAGGTTGTGCACCCCTGTTCTAAAGAGTACTGTGTCAAATACTGCATCACCATTTTAGACTCCCATCTATTGGAGCTGGTTATTTTTAGAATTGGCAAGATAAGCGTCTTTCCATCCATCTCTGTGCAGAAGTCTATTCTGGCTTTGTGTTCATAGCAACATGGAAATCTTCACATATTTTAAGGCATGTAATCAAATTATAGAAATAAAGGATATGGTGGTCAAGGATGTCATGAGGTTATTGATTATACAATCTTATTACACGGTTTATATACATTTAGTAAGGTCATGTGCTGAAGATTATTCTGGATTGGACTACTTCAGGCTGCACGTGGGGGAATCACATCTTTTATTGCTTCCCTCCACATGCAGAGAGAGAGAGAGAGAGACTCCCAACACATACTAAAACAGCATGTCAAGAAAAATGTTAGTCTTAACTCCACTCACTGACATGCTAGTTTTCTATGTGCAGGGAACTCCTGCACTTTGCAAACTGTTCATTGACATAGAATCATAGAATAGCAGAGTTGGAAGGGGCCTACAAGGCCATCGAGTCCAACCCCCTGCTCAATGCAGGAATCCACCCTAAAGCATCCTTGACAGATGGTTCTCCAGCTGCCTCTTGAATGCCTCTAGTGTGGGAGAGCCCACAACCTCCCTAGGTAACTGGTTCCATTGTCGTACTGCTCTAACAGTCAGGAAGTTTTTTCTGATGTCCAGCTGGAATCTGGCTTCCTTTAACTTGAGCCCGTTATTCCGTGTCCTGCACTCTGGGAGGATCGAGAAGAGATCCTGGCCCTCCTCTGTGTGACAACCTTTTAAGTATTTGAAGAGTGCTGTCATGTCTCCCCTCAATCTTCTCTTCTCCAGGCTAAACATGCCCAGTTCTTTCAGTCTCTCTTCATAGGGCTTTGTTTCCAGACCCCTGATCATCCTGGTTTGCCTACACAGAAGATTGGTCAGGTGTATTGGGGTCAGCAGCATCCCATGAGAACTGAGAACATTAGAGAGCACGCCCAATAAAGGAAAGGGATGCACAATGAGGAGAAAGATGGAGAGTAGCAAATAAACTAAATGTCAGAAAACACTTCAGGGATTCCCTGGAATATAGTTTGAGAATCAGTGGGTTAACACACAGGGAGTTGGCAGTCATGCCTCTCTTCTCCATTTCAGATCAATACTCCAAAATCAGTGACGTGGGTTTTCTGGAAAATGTTGACTTGGAAAATTGTGCACTTCCCTCCATACTCCAGGATCACCTGCCCCTGCCAGGTGTTCTGTAAAGCCCCGCCGGCCACTCTACTGTTGCGGTATTTGCCACCAGCTCGGAGCACCTGGTGTAGTGCTGCTGAGTGGGCAGCAGCTCCAGAAAGCCCTGCTGGTCCTGTTCTTCCACCTCTGCAAATGTTGCAGTGGAGGAGCGGCCTGCAGGGCTCTCTGTAGTAGCTACTCGCCCTCTGGCTCGCTCTGAGAATCTCAGATGAACCAGAGGGGAGCCGGGCTCTCTGAAGAGCTGCATTGGCTGAGGAAAACTGCCAGCACAGGCTGGGCCCGAAAGCCTGACTCTGATGGGTTCCTTTCCTAGAGCCTGGCATTGTGGGAGGCAGGGGGGTACAGTGAGCCCAGGCAATGACAGTAGGGTGCATGGAGGGACGGGGGGAGCCTTGGTGGCACGGGTGGGTGGAATGCGTGGTGGCAACAGGGGTTGGACGCAAGCGGGTGGGTGAGAGGGCGGGAGGGAGGGAGGGAGGACATGATGGGGTGCAGAGGCCTGGGAGACGTGGCAACAGGGCCAGTGCCAGACTATTTTGCACCCTAGGCAAGGCAAACTTGCACCCCCCTCCCAAAAAATTGCCAACTTTGATTCAGCTGTTCAAGAAGAGTTTCAAAACTATTATATTTTCCTTTTATTATGTTTTTTCTTAAAACAGCTAATTTGTATAAAACTATGACCCTTAAAGGTCAGTACTTCACCCCTCTGAGGTCTGCGCCCTAGGCGGCTGCCTAGTTGGCCTTATGGTAGCGCCGGCCCTGCGTGGCAGAGGCAATAGGGGTGGGATGCGACGGGCGGTGGGACATGACAGGGTGGGGTGGGCTGCGGGGGCAGGGCGGTGACAGGGTTAGCATCAGCAATGCTGGCTAGAGGTGATGGGAGCCATAGGCCAAAACATCTAGAGAGCCACAAGTTGGCCACCCCTGCCCTGAAAGGAAAGGAAAGGAACCTCTCATGAAAGCACTTGAGTCATTGCTGACTCCTAGAGGGACGCCTGCTTTTGCTGATGTTTTCTTGGCAGACTTTGTAGTGGGGTGGTTTGCCATTGCCTTCCCCAGTCGTGGCTACCTTTCCCCCAGTTAACTGGGTACTCATTTTACCAACCTCGGAAGGATGGAAGGCTGAGTCGACTGCCTGAGAACTGGCTTCCGCTGGGATCGAACTCAGGCCGTGGGGAGAGTTTCGGCTGCAGTAACTGCCACTTACCACTCTGCGCCACACCCCTGCCCTAGAGAGAGAGAATTTGTATTATTATTATTATTATTATTTATTTATATAGCACCATCAGTGTACATGGTGCTGTACAGAGTAAAACAGTTTCTTTTACGTGTATTTAGTAAGCAAAGTTTTTTTTAAAAATGTTCTGCGTGTTTTTTTTTGTTTTTGTTTTTGCTGCAATACATCACAAGTATTTGACCTGAAATATTTGAAGGGGGTGGAATTAAAGCACACTTAATGTGATTTAAATGTTATAATAGGCAGAAAAAAATATTGGAATTGGAGACAATAATGTGGAATGAGAGACAATACCAGGTACTTCCCTTGTGTTATTTAAATTTAAGAAAAACACACAGAGGTGCTGAAAATTGTTGACATGCTAATTAATTTTAGTAATCCAAGAAAATATCCATGATACCCTGAAAAACCACTTATCTCCTTGAACAGAATTCAGCTCTGTTCTACTAAGTAATCTGCGGTTTCACTGTTACTACTTATTAGTTCCATTTCACCCTGAGACATATATGTATTTCAATGACATGTATGTATTCTTTCACATTCTTGCTAAGGATAATCAACTGAAAAACATTAACTACAACTTTGAAACTGGCAAGCTTGCCAACTATTGCATTTGCAATTGGCATCCATTCATTTTTTGTTAATGAATGTAAGAAATGCACATTTTTTTCTGTGGAAAAATAAAGCACTGGAAATTTTTACAGAAATTTTCTGCCCCACATCGCTGTCCAAAATAGAAACCATGTTGGGGGAAAATAAAGGCTGATTTACACCTACAGGTAAACCATGTGGTTATAGAGATCTTTACTGTTTCAGACAGAAAGAATGTAGACTGTATGTTTGAATGTGGTTGGCTGGGGCATGTAAAAAGTTGCAGAACTTTTTTCTGTCTAAATATGCATAGGATTGTGTCTTTGACTTCTTTTTAGTTACACCCAAGTGTAAAAACAGCAGAAGGAGAGAACAGCAGTGAAAATGGTTTTAAACATTAAGCTGCTGTGCTACTGGGAAATTCAGTAAAGCAAAAAAACTTTGGCTAAAAAGAGTCCACGTCATTTGTTGTCGCCAATTGACATACACAAGCTTGTGCACCAGATGTTTGTTCTATTAACCTTTTTTCCAAGGAGTTCAAGGAAACGGCATACATGGAATTAATCCCATTTTATTCTCATGACAACTTTATGAGGGTTAATCTACATGTTCTGGTTAAAGTGTAAAAACTGACTTGATCAGCACTCATGATGTAATGACATGGTGGTCTTGGCATGTGATTCTATTTCCCCTTAATCCTCCTGCACGTTTTGCCTCCTTCCGTGTTTCTGAAGTGCTGTTTGACTGACCAGCCACACAGCTACTGCTTTGCTCCACTGTTATCATGGACTCTGCATCCCAGTGTCCAAACGGTCCTTTATGGTTCTCTCTTCCTGTACCCCATTCCACTCCTAGCTCTGCTTCTCTGCAGTTTGCAAGAGGCCACCCATTTAGCTTCAGGGCAGCAGAGATTTGAACTCAAGACTTCCCCAACCTAAGTCCAACATTCTCTCCACTAGAGCCACCACAATGGCCTTTCACATGCACATAGTCCTCTGCTCTTTCTCTGATCTGTTCAGAAGCCTTTTGTCACAACATATTGTATCCTACCAGCTTATGCGGATCAGAAAAGCACTCTGTCATGGGCCTATTCTACACTTACAGCCCTTTTGTGATGGAGGAGGGATAATTGCGATAGTTCTCAGCTTCCCCGATCGGCGCTCACGGGGCATGCGCCACCGATGTTTCCCGCAATTAAAAGAGAGCCGTTGCAGGAGAACGTGTGCCCCATTTTGGTGGTTCTGAATGTGTATCAGCAGAAGTTGGTGGGACTAGGCAGATGGCCTATGGGCCACGGGATTATTATTTTTAATAACTTCTGAGAGATGCGCACCAGCGCAGACAACACAAGGGGGGATAGCACTGTGCCGAAAATGCGCTCCTGCACAGAGATATGTTTGTTTAAAAAAAACACGCCGATGCCCAGGCACACGTCCCTGACAGCGGGTTGGCTGTTCGCTGAGCCAGCAGCTCATGCCAATCAGCAACAGCTTTGCAGATGTAGCAAGGGAGCCAGAGAAACCGTGGCAAAATCATTCAGCGATATTCCTGAATAACTGAGGGGTCGACCCAAGATCACAGCGGGATCAGCTGTGCGTCACGTGGCTTGGAAGGGACGACTTCGATATTATCCTGGAATAAATGGCTGGTGTAGTCACGGCCATAGTCTAAGGGCCTTGCTAGACCTACCTTTGAATTTGGTTGGGAGGAGGGGCCAGCCCGTGCTAGAAGTAGCGTGGGCTGTTGCCCCAGTCTAAACGTCAGACGCGACGGGCTGCAGGAAAGTCTCGTCACGTCTGCCATTTTTTTAATTTTTAAAGGGCCGGGTGCACAGGAGCGCATCATCGATTAAGGTAGGCTTAAAAAAAAAAGGTTCCCCACTCCCCCGTGCCCCTGATTTCCCCACCCTGACCACGATCCCGCCTGCCCACGATCTCCGATCCCCCCATCCCTTCTGGCTCCATTTCCCCCCCATCCCCCCTGGCTCCGATTCCCCCCTATCTCCCCACCCTGCCCTGATGGCCGCAGCGCTCCTGTGGAGCGCTGTGCGCCGTCCACTTTTCCCAGCTACTCGCGAGTAAATGCAGTAGCCAGGAAAACCGGCGGAACGGGTTACACGCCCGTGGTCTGGTTATCCCGGGCCATGGGAGGGTTACCCCGCCTGAGCCTGGGATCCCCTGTGTGTCACCTGGAAGCACAGGGGCCAGCCCGGGGTTCGCACCAGACTACCCTGTGGTCTAGCAAGGCCCTAAGTCTCACAGCCTTAAGATTTTTCTCTATTGCAAGGATAGACAGATTTCAGGCTTGCAGGATCTCTTCTGATTCTTACTAGAACTCTGAGATCCACCAACTGGAGCATGGTGCGAAAGACAACAACAACAACAACAACAACAACAACAACAACAACAACAATAAAATATTTCTATACCACCGAATAGCCAAAGCTCCTGTGCAGTTCACAACAATTGAGAATTAAATAAATCTGAATCCAGGGCTTTGTTTTGTGAATCAGAACCGAACAGAATTTCCACAGAAAAATCCACACCTGGTTACCCCCAAGCTTTCTTCATTTCAGCAGAATCATTTAGGATGGGAGAGGAGTACTTTTGTTGTTGCTGTTGTTAAACCATTGGGAGATGGAAACCCATACCAATCTACTGCAAATCACCCTAAAGATCTGCCAGTAGATTCAGATCTAACATCTGCCCACCCTTGTGCTATTGTGAATCACATTGAGTCTCTCACTGTCTCCTTCTTCCTCAGATGGAAACACTACAATTGTCAAACCGCCTTTCAGCATATTTCATTTCTATTTCCTTCCTGTTTACAGCTCCTTGAAAAGACTGACACTGAAATATTTTATTTGCCTCTTATTCTTTCCTCCATCTCTCATGTGTGTTAGCTGCTGTTTTTTTCATGAGTATGATCAGGCTGGAATTCTGAGTCTTTTTTTTAAAAAAAAAAAGGACAGCAAAGGATGATTGAAGCATATGTCTTCTTTTATGAAAAAAAAGTAAAAATTGCATAGCTTTTGCATTTTCTAAATATGCCCCTGAATCAAATATCGCCTTCAATAACCTGATTGGCAGGAAAAGGGAGAAGAAAGCGTTGCACACGCAGTGCATTTTGATCATTCGTAATTCCTTAAATGTGCAAAGCCATCTCCTAGGTTTAGGAATGTAATTCGTGCCTCTAACATTATTGAAGATGCATGTATGCACTTAAAATAAATCATTGTTGCTGGCTTCAGGCTCACCATCTAGTTCTGCCTCAGCCTCGTTTTGAATTTTTTTTTAAGGGTTTTGTTCTTTGTGCAACACACTTGTGCCGCTCTGGGATCTGAACACGAAGCTGCATGATTAAATAAACAAAGCAAAAAAGTCCTAGCTGTTCCCTCTGCCATCAGGAATGCTGAATTACAACCACACTCTTTCATATGTGCAAAGGAGGGCTTCACAATTCTATCTCAAGTTCCAGAGGTAGAGTGGTGACCTTCTCTGAGATGTGAACTCCAAAAGGTGTGTCACCCAGGGCTCTACATTACTGTAACGGTGGGGCTGGTTCACAAGTGCATCACTCCATAATTGCAACATCCAGTGATGACTAGCATGTGTGAATGAGTCATCACAGATGTGAGCAAAAACAAGGAGGACCTGGAAGGTGGCGGGGAGAACAGAGAATGCTTGCCTGTTGAGCTGTTACTCCAAATGATTTATTCACAAGATGCAAAATGCCCAGCATGTTTCAATAAATCACCAACTTCATCATCACCATCATCTCTGGGAGCATAAGAGCCTATCTGATGATGCAACTTTCTGAAGATTATTTCTCCAAGGAGCAGTATTTCACAGTGGCTGCTGTTGTGCGAGGCTCTGAAATACCTGCAAGTACCTCACCTGTAGAGTCCTCCAGAGGATACTCTCTAGAGGCACGGAGTACACAAGCTTCAGAATAAAATGGTAAAATGCTGAGATGGCAACGTGGACTGCACCTTCCATCGTAGGTAATTTTTGAACGCTCTCCTCATTTAAATCAAAACAAAGCACCTCTCTCCAAATAAACTAGCAGATCAAGAAGAAATGTTTTGCCCTGCTGTGCTGGTTTTCTACTTGCATGTTGTTGTTCTTTTTGCTGTTGTTTCTGAGTATTCAAAACTGAGATCCCCGCCCAGCCTGCAGTCGACCCAGTCTCAAAATTCTACTACTTCATTCCTCTGTAGGTGTGTATTCAGCCTGGGACAATTTTCAGCACAGATAGTCCTTTCACATCGCCTCACTCGCTGAGCTTTTCCGTGCAGTTGATTCACAGCTGTGAGTTATCAAGTCTATAGTCACTGACTGTAGGGAAGCTGAGTAACGAATCTGTGAATGGAGCCCTGTTGAAAAGCGTTGCACTCAAAGTTCTAAAGTTTCTGTGATGACCACCTCCCCCTTCCCATATTGCAGTGGTCAGGTGAGGAATAGGCATGTGTGAAATACCTCCTAGACCAGCAGGAGGCTGCCTGTACCTTTTAAAAGCCTGCAGTGGCTGCGTGGTGCTGCTGTGTCAGTTATACGACACAGCAGCCACCTTGCAGCCACCACGAAGCTTTCCCGCAAAGCTGCGCGTTGGAAAAGTCAAGGAATTACCCCGACTTTTCCTGCTGGAGCAAGTTCGCTACAGCTCTTCCCCAATCTGACCTTGTTCCGACGTTGCACTGAGGGTGTTCCCAGGCAGAAGGTGACCTCTGATTGCTTGCTGGAAGCCAGGCATGGTGTAGGGGGCAGGCCTGGTGAGCCCAATGGCTTCCAGAAAGCCTAGGCTGGATCTACGCTACTGCTTTAAAGTGCTTTATAACAGTTTTATAGCGCTTTAAAGCAGTAGTGTAGATCCGGCCCTGCACTGCCTCCTCCAGTGCAGATAACTCACTGCTACCCCACAGCAATGAGACTACGGGGTTTGGTAGCAGGGCGTTGCCACTGCAGCGCCATGAAGGCAGGGTCCAGGGGAGGGCAACGGGCCTAATCTGACTTGCGGAAAGTTGAGCACCCTCTGGGAGCCCTGCCCCTTTGCAAAGCTGCAGCACAAAGGAAAATCCCCAGCTGATCTCCAGGGGCGTTACTAGACGAGGCTCTAGCGCGCGTTACCTTCCGCAGTCACGTCGAGGCTTCCAGATGACGTTCACGAGGATCCGCCGTTATCCCGCGGTGAAGCCTCTTTCTCCCGACTTTAAAAAAGTGAGTTTTAGGACGCCTTTTCCTGCTGTCCCGCGGTAATTCGGAGTACGTGTGGGAGGATGTGAGGTCACTGCGGTCCGCACTGGGCAGGAAAAGGCGTGCTAAGGGGGAGTGGTCAGCGGCTTCGGTCAAGCCGCCTCCGCCATTTGCGCGCAGTCCGGCAGCTGGGGCAGCGCGGCGGAGCGGCTTTTTTTTTTTATTTCCCCAGTGACAGTTTGCGCAGGAACGGAGGACCGGAAAAGTGGCTGGTGACTCCTTGCGGTGGGCAGCTACCGTGGCCGCATAATGGCGGTGCTGTACGCTGCCTGTTAGTGTGGGTACCAGGCTGGCAGAGGGCAGAGCTGTTTGTGGGCTGCTGCCATGGCTACGGCCAGATGTGGGTTGGCTCCTTGGGATGGGGCACAGGGCACAGAGGCGGTCATCGCCGCCGACACCTCAGAGGCATGATGGGAGATGTAGGCACAGAGTGGCCATGCAGACGATTGACCTCGGGTCATATGACACCCGCCACGACCCCCATCAGGAAGTGAGCGCATCAATGTTGACCCTCAACAGCACCAGCAGCACTTCGGCTGGCACTGGCACTGCCGCCGCTGCCGCCGCCAGGGCCGGCGGCGGCATCGCTGACGGCTGCGCAAGTTTGCGGTCTTTCGGACGTGCGCAAACCGTGCAGCGAGCGAAAAAAAAAGCCGCGGCAATCAGGCCGGTGTGGCTGCGCAACCGTTCTCGCGGCGGCAGCAGCACAACCGGCGCAAACTTCCGCCACAAATCGAAGGCAGGTGTGGATGATGAGGCGTCACGGCTGAACGGGAAAAGCCGCTTTCACCGCTCCTCAACGATGGAACACCCGGTACGTCTAGCAACGCCCCAAGTGATCAGAGATAAACTGGAGATTCCCCTGCCCCAGTTCCCATGCAGCTTGCGTTCCCATCGTTGAACCATGTGGCATGGGAAGGAACAGCCCACTCAGCTGGGACTTGCAGAAATCAGCTTTTGCAATCCCCAGCTGAGACCTTTTTCCCAGGCAGAGAGAGACTCGGAGATCCATGCCTGTCTTTGCGCAGAGATTTTTTTTTTTTAAGGTGGTGGTAGTGGATGACATCAACACTACTGTAGCTGTAACATTATAGATAGCCCTGGATGACATCAGCGGTGACGTGATTCGTTCATTAAAACGTTATACATTTAGGTTTTGCACCGTTTTACCTTTCGTTGTAACGCTTCTGCTTCATTATACTGCTTTCAATGGGCTCCGTTGTTACGATGCCTTCTGTGTGCAGGCTCTGGGAAAGCCCTTTGCACCAGTGCTGCGTACAAGTAGCCCACCCCATAAAGGCTGTGTTCCCAACTCTCAGTCTCAGCTGCATGGTGGAACATGCAGCGATGTGATGTTTGTGGGTATATGCTTTCCCATAGCTTCCTCTGCATGGAGGGAAATCAGTGTTTACCTCAGAGAGAGACATTCTCCGTGGGGATGCCACTGAAAACATCCCCGTCCTTTTCATAACATACAGAAAACGTAGCCACACAGATTGCTGTTATCACACTGTGAGTTTCCACGTTCCTGGTGCTGGCAGGAATATAGGGATTCACAACCTGGTGGCAATCCATGTGATAAGGAGTTCTATATTTTGTGGCCAATATTGGAATCGCTCCACCACATAGCCATTTCCACGGTGTGTGCTCTGGCCCTTAAAGCAGTCTCAAAGAGGCTAAGATGTACGGAACAGGTCTCCACGGCTTGCGATCAAGTCTAACACAGTCAATGGCAATGGATTGTAGCCCAGTAGGGATTTGATAAACCCCTACTTTTTTGGACTGCCAGGTATTGCAGATGGGTGGGCATTGAAGAGTTAAGCACAATCTCGATCCAAAGGGAGAGGCGGGTAAGAAAGAAAGAAATATATTATTATTATTATTATTATTATTATTATTATTATTATTAATCTGGCAAGCCACAGAATATGGCTTGTGAGTTGCATTCAGACTCGGTGAATCACAGCTTGTATAAGTCTAGCATAGGGACAGGAAGCGTTGGTGTGTGTGTGTGTGTGTGTGTGTGTGTGTGTGTGAGAGAGAGAGAGAGAGAGAGAGAGAGAGAGAGAGAGAGAGAGAATAGCCAGCCCAATGGGTGGTCCAGTTCTTTGTGTCACCAGCACTTGGGTTCTTCAGCTATCACATCTGGGATTCTCTTGGCAGCTAAATTGGGTCCCACCTCTTGGATTTTTTGCCATGCATCTTGCATGAATCCAAGCCTACTGTAGTAATTTGTAGGGCAAGGCTGGTGGGCAACAGCCTTAGCCATCGTAATCACTCATAGGTCAAAATATCTGGAGAGCCACACACTGACCGGCCCTGCTATATGCTATTTATTAGATTGTAAGCCTATGCGGCAGGGCCTTGCTATTTACTGTTTTACTCTGTACAGCACCATGTACATTGATGGTGCTATATAAATAAATAATAATAATAATAATATGGTTTCTCCTCTTCGGTGGAATTTCTGGTTCCTTTCAGAGGACAAGCATTCATGCATGTCTCCTAGAAAGACTAGGGTTTTATTTTTAACCTGCTGGGCCTGAAAAGCCGTTTGCACCGTGCCCTCCTAGGGCTTGGATGCCGACGGAGTGCTCTGCAGATGCAAAGGTCCACGGCCTCACTTGCAGTGGCGTGAAATGGAAATGTTCTAACAACTCCATCTCTAAAAGCGTTGCCAACACAGTTTAGTGTTTCAAAAGCAGAGTGGCTGGATGAGGACGAGGTCTCACTGCAAGCTTCTGGGAGCTGGGGAGGTTTATGAAGCAGAAAGTATGGTATGAGGAAAAGATTGGGCCGGCGATAGTTTACTGGCCTGCAATTCTTTTTAAGAGATGCTGATGGTGGTGGACTCCTCTGGCAGAAGTAGGTCCAGACTCATTTGAGGCAGGAGCATGAAATTGGCTGCAGTAAAATTATGCATTAAGTGTGCATTATGCTTAATAATACTATGTTGCACTTCTTGTGTTTACTCGGTGCCTATTGAGGCTGATCCAATTTTCTAAAGTTCTCCAATTGGGTCCCTATCTGGTTTCTAGCCAGAAGGTCACATTTCATTTGCTGTTACTGAATGTCTCCATTATTTTGCTAAGGCGTTTCTGCTTTATAGTCATGACGACTACTTCTTTTTGCACCTGCCTATTCATCCTCTTGTAAGGTCGCTGTTCCAAAAGAGAAAGAAAGAAAGAAAGAAAGAAAGAAAGAAAGAAAGAAAGAAAGAAAGAAAGAAAGAAAGCTTCCTAGGTGGTGCATTTGACACACAAGCTACCAACAGCCATGGTAGCTGGAAACTCGATTGTAGAAAAACAAGAAGCAGAAGGAAGATCTATTTCAGAACACACATCAGAGGTAATTTTATGTTGCTTCACTGAAGGTGTTTAAATGACCTTTGGGAAATAATGGGTTTCAGTTCAGAAACTGGGAGACTAAGTGGAGAGGTAGGAATATGTGTTTAGTACAGTATGTGGTCAGGACTATACCAAACTGGGAGTTGGATTGTTTTAATCAGAGGCAATGATAGGTGTTTTCGGGCTAGAAAAACACACATTATTTCCCATCATTTCTTCAGCACTGAGTTTCATGTAGGTATAATACAGGACCATGTTTATGATAAGAACTCTCTCTCTCTCTCTCTGTGCCTGTTCATCACTTGAAAAAAAGGGGGGGGGAAACAGGTTGCTTGTTTGGTGTTCCTTTTGCGCAGAGCTATTAGGAGAATGTTTGAAAGAATTCTGCATGTCTGACACTATCGCACGAATAGCACGATCATTCAGCACTCCATAATAAGCTGCCCCTTTGAGTGGAACTAGATGAGCTACCACTGTTGAAGGAAAGGGCAATGTGGTGTCCTGGTAATAGGTCTGTTCATTGTGTTTCAGATAAATAGCCAGAGGCAATGTGGTGGCACCTTCTAATGGCTTTGAAGGAGGACTATAACTAAGGTAGGCTGGTGGGTGTAGGCCCAGGGTGCAGCTCTGAAGGGCACAGCAGAGGGCTGAGCAGAACCAGACCGGTCAACAGACACAACTGTTTACCTCAATAGGTGTCTAGTGTTTGTGGCTTTGGTTGATGGTGTGTGTGTGTGTGTGTGTGTGTGTGTGTGTGTTTGAAGAAGGGGGAAGGACTTAACCATAGCTCTGTAACAGAATGCATGCTTTGCAAGTGAAATGCCCCTGGAGTGTCAAAGGAGATTATGCTGGGAAGGGTAAATAGACTGACCTGTCTGGCATAAGGCAGCTTCTTATGTACCTACTTAAATAGGGATGTAAGGTTGGCTAGGGAGCCTCTCCTCGTGCTGCCCTTGATGAGTGCGACCTGGGGTGGGTGGGTGTATCACACCGAGGCAGGGCCTTCTCAGTGGTGGTGCTCTAGCTACAGAATGTGCTTCCAGCAGAGTTTGGTTTCCTCCCCCCCCCCCCGCCATGTTTTTGTTGTTTGGATACCAGTTGAAAATGCATTTATTTGTGTAAAGTTTCAGGGCATAGGCAAATGCTTTCTTTGTTTACCTGGTTGTTGTTGTTGTCATCTTTGCAGATGGGTTTATTCTATTTTGTTATAGATTTGTGACAAGTGATGGGAAAACATGGAAGGTTATGAGTGGAAGACATCATCATCTGAAGGCTGTCTATACAGGTTAAAAGCCCTGCGGTGGCTTGAGGGTGGCGCTGCACCAGTTATACAACGCAGCAGTCACCTCGCAGCCACCGCGGGGCTTTCACGCGAAGCTGCGTACTGGAAAAGTCAGGACTTACTCCAACTTTTTCTGCCAAAGTGAGTTGACTACAGCTCTTCCGCTGTCTGTCCTCACTCCGGCGTCGTGCTAGGGGTGTTTCCAGGCAGAAGGTAACCTGCAATCGGTCGCTAGAAGCCAGGCAAGAGGCAGGGGACAGGCCCAGGATTACCCAACACCACCCTGCAGGGATTACCCCGCAGGGTTTTTTCTAAAAGCAGGGCAACCCAGCACAGTCAAAGCAGCTCCTGGACCTCCAATAAAATTCTCTAAACAAGGCAGGGCAATGGCACAATAGAAGACGTACCTGGATGTACCGAAGGTTTTCCATTTGTGAACGAAGGCAGGATCTACACTACTGCTTATAACAATTTATAATGGTTTTGACAACTGTTCATGCCCAGGACACATTACATATACTGTTTTCAAACCATTTTTAAAGTGTTGTATCCTGCTTCATGTAGATCTGCCCAAAATTTAGCTATTCAAATAACACATTAGGAGGGGAGCGCACTAGCCTCACCCCCGCCTGTTGTTATGTTCATCACACATGGAATGCAACTTTGTAAGGAGGGCAGCCTCTATCCATGGGCGCTCTTCACATGATCCGGAATGCTGATGTGACAATGGTCCTCCTCTTTGTATATCTATTATATCCAGTATCAGAATGCCCAAATAGGGCTACACACATGAACGCATGAATGGATGAATGGATGAATGAATGAATGAATGAATGAATGAATGAAAAAGCCTCATAAGTAAAACTTGGATGAAACAGACTATAAATCAGCATCCTGTTGAGCCAAGGGCTTGAGCAAAATGACAAGATTTGGGCCATTCCATCTGCCTATCATGCTTTTGTATTAACCTTCTTCCAAGGAGCTGAGGGCAATGTATACAGGATTGTCCTATTTGACACTCGCAACCATCCCTTGAGGTGGGTTAGGCTCATGGGTAATGGGATGTTACCAAGCATGGATAACGGTGGTCACGCTTTCTCTGTCCAAGCACAACAGTCTTCACTGCTGGAAGGGTCTTTGTGCCACAGGTGTCAGTTGGGCATCCAATGATAAGGATGGATCTAAAAGCACTCCCAAATTGCAAACCTGGTCTTTTGGGAGGACCACATCAGGCTGAAAATGATCTCCAGGGCCATACCAACCACACATCAGCAGTATCTCAGGCTTGTCTTGAGTTCAGCTTCTGTTTATTGGCCCTAAACTGTCTATTTCTGATGCCCAGGTACCACCTCAGCACCTCCACAGCCATTTCTGAATTTAATTGAGAGGAGAGATAGCAGTGGGTGCCTGTCACCCAGAATACTAGTGTTGCAGATCTGTTTGAAATGTATGTACGGATTATCTTGTCTTGCCTATAACTCTTCCTGATTTTAGCAGTGTATATACATGAGAGCTTCAGTTGACTGGAATCAGATCCTTTTTTTTGGTGAAGCTTATTTGCTCAGTAATGTTTTACAGGCAGAAACCATACATGTTTCAAAGTGAACAGTTGGTGGCTGATGGCTGCATGCCAAAAGTTTGTTGGGTTTGAAGGAGTTAAGGAAGTAATTAATGAAGAGTTTGAGTTTTCTGCCAGCTAACTTAAGGAAGAGGTGATAATTAATTCGAATTCCAGCATGGACGCCTTTTTTCCATCCATAAACACATCCAATTTCTACGAATGTTGCATATACTGCACTTTATAACCTGTTCACTTATTGTATACCACACAGGAGATGGTTGTATCCTGAAAGGGGGCAAGCCCAAGCTACTGTAAGTTACAACACACTTACAGGGAAAAAATAGAATAAATTATCTATGTCTCTTTCTCAAATCGTATTCATAACATCTAGGTGAACACAACGTGTAAATCGGCATCATCAAGAGGTGCAGTGTCATGTCCCCATTGCCAATTAGTTGTGGCTAAAGTCCATGAGTGTGGCGTGATGACAGTGCTTTGCCAATTGTTCCCTCGAAACCCCACAGCGTCGCAGCTGTGGGGTGGAAACGCTAAACCTTGATTGCAGGAGGGAGTACGGGCTTTCCAGTTGAAAAAAGCCACACTGCTTGTGGCAATTCTTGGACCTTGATCAGCCCCAGGAACGCCCCCAGCTTGAACCCGAAGTGATGTCACCACCGTTAGACAGCGGAAAGAAGGTGGCGACCTTGCAGCAAAAGAAAAAGCCACTGTAAGTTGGCAACTTTTGAAACACGCAGTTTGGGGGGGGGGGGGAGAAGCCTATGGCAGTTGCGAGTTCGTGGCTACACAGCCACCACAGGGTATAGACATGCCCCTATGTCCCTATAGCCCAGGAGGCCCCTGAGTGACCACCCATAGAGTGGCAGTGACCAAATTCACCATCGGCACCTGGGCCAGCATGCTCACAACAGTAAACTTTCTTATTTATTTTTTAAAAAAGACATTTTATAGCTGGAGGGTGGCTGACTCAGCATGCACATCGTTACAGATACTCATTTTATTATTATTATTATTTTACTTTGAAAATATATTACTATTATTATTATTTTTATAACAAAATGATGCTCATTCCCAAGCCAGTGTGTTTAGCATCAGGGCAGAAGAAGCAAATTCTATTGTATTCCTATAGTCATGATGATACTATGATTTAAGTGAGTTCGGAATGCAAAACTGCACATGCTCGAAGAACTTCTTTTAAAAAAAACCCAACCAGCATTGGCAAACAGATGGGTTTGTTTGTTTGTTTTATTGTGACACTCCTACACTAGAGGCCTTCAAGAGGCAGCTGGACAGCCATCTGTCAGGTAGGCTTCAAGGTGGATTTCTGCATTGAGCAGGGGGTTGGACTCGATGGCCTTATGGGCCCCTTCCAACTCTACTATTCTATGATTCTACCGGTATATCAGGAATGTTGAAGTAGTTGTAAAGCATGGAATGGCAAAGGGAAAAGGAAGACAAAAAATGTTAGTTGTATGCTTCACAACTGAAGAAATAGACATGGCAGTCTAAGGAGTGGAAAGCTATGACCATTAGGTCCAGGGTCTAAAATTATTTAGCTGCATTACTGTTGCCAATAGCCCAAGATGCGATGTGGGGTTGAGCAATGCACACTGCAACAATGTCATATTGCATGTTGTATTAAAGGAAGAGGGGAGACGACCCAGAGGTGGCACGTCTCTCAAAACGTCAAGTTCCCTCCTAAATAATAAGTGGTCCCTCTATAATCAGCAGGTCCTAAAACAAATAGTGTTTCCTCCTGTTGGACAGAATTCAGTAGCATGCAAAGTAGTTTCTATAGAACGAACATTGCTCAGTGGTAGAGTGCATACTTTGTATGCCACAGATACTAGGTTCAATCCCTGGCATCTGTCCACGTAGGACTGAGAAAGAGGCCTGCCTGAAACCCCGGAGAGATGATTTCAGTCTAGACAATGCTGAACAAGATAGACAAATGCTTTACTGTAGAAAGCACTTCTTACGTTCCCACCCCCATTAAATGGCAGGGAGAAACCATGTTGGCTCTAATGGAAATTAAGAAGGTAGCAAGCAGCTAATTTGGAGCTGTTCTGCTTATAGAAGTGATTGGTTCTCTACTTCATTTCATTATAGAGAGTGTAAAATGTTTTCCTGCAGCACCTTCAATGAAGCATCTTCCATTGTTCTAAGGGAGAGGTTTTGAGTAGAAACACACAAATATCTTTATTAGGCAACCTTTGTAGGTTTTAGCTATAATTACAGTAAAAGGAGAGGGGGGAACCCACCCACCCATCAAATTATACAATCAATACCATATTTCCAATAAAAGGTGAAGCTCACTTGCCAAACAAGGTGTAATTCATAAGTTTAAAATTGTAATTAAAATAAACATTCAGAAGGGGGAGCAAAGATGTTTGGAGGCACAGGGACACATTGAGGCATAATAAACAGCGCTAGTTTGTGTGGACGTGAACACGCTCCCCCCCCCCCCCACTCTCTCTCTGAGCTCCATCAGACAAGCATTTTATTACACACTTGTTACTGGGCACTGACGGATTTTCACGGGTCCCTCTCATGATGTTGTCTGCCTCCCGCCCACCTCCGCCCCGTCTAGCCTTCTTCGCACAACCAAAAAAACACCCCAGTAAGTCCGACTTAAGGACGGAAGTTGCCGTTAGCTCCTGCTGTGTGCAGGAGAAGCAGCGGGATCAAAATGGCCACTTAATGGGCCATGCACACATTGCTTACTTCCTCTTTCAAAAGAGGAAGTAATGAGGGACAAATGCACAGGCAGAGAAACGACGGTAAGCAAACGCGACTTTCCCCTGTGTGATGATGCTCTCTGCCTTTCTCTCACCCTCCTTTGTATAGTAACTTGGTCATACAACAGTAGGGTGACCATATGAAAAGGAGGACAGGGCTCCTGTATCTTTAACAGTAATGTAGAAAAGGGAATTTCAGCAGGTGTCAATTGAAGAAGGTGTAATTCCCTCTTCATCACAACAGTTAAAGCTACACTAGCTATAGTAGAGTGGCCAGATACAAAAGAGGGCAGGGCTTCTGCAGCTTTAACTGTTGTGATGAAGAGAGAATTACACCTTCTTCAATTGACACCTGCTGAAATTCCCTTTTCTACATTACAGTTAAAGATACAGGAGCCCTGTCCTCCTTTTCATATGGTCACCCTATACAACAGGAGCTTGGCTTCATTCGTAAGCCAATTGATTGTTAGAAAGTCAAGGTATAAATGCTGAAAATAAATAAATATGTCAATAAATACTAAATAGCCAACCAAGAAGGTTTATAAAAACAGGACTGTAATGTAAATAAATGACATCTTCAGTGTTTAATTCTAGCATTTTCACTTTTTGCATATTTTCCCCTTCTTCTGATGGATATCATGAGGGCCAATAGGTGCATAGGGACTGTAGCTCTGCCTCAAGACGGGGGCCAAGTCTGTGATGTTGATCTTAAGGCTGGGCACGTTCAAATGGGCATAACTTGGTCCCAGGCCTTTAACGGTGTAGTTTGTAGTTTTTATTTGTGCACTTTTTTAAGCTATGGTATGGTGACCATATGAAAAGGAGGACAGGGCTCCTGTGTCTTTAACAGGAATATAGAAAAGGGAATTTCAGCAGGTGTCAATTAAAGAGGGTGAAATTCTCTCTTCATCACAACAGTTAAAGCTGCAGAAGCCCTTCCCTCTTTTGTATCTGGCCACTCTATTATAGCTAGTGTAGCTTTAAGTGTTGTGATGAAGAGGGAAGTTCACTCACTTCAATTGACACCTGCTGAAATTCCCTTTTCTACATTCCTGTTAAAGATACAGGAGCCCTGTCCTCCTTTTCATATGGTCACCCTAAGCTATGGGAGAAGCAAGGGCAGAGCGGGACATGTAATAAGAGTGCAACCAGAGAGTGCAACAAGGCACTGGAGAAAGGCAGGGAATTCATCATGGCGCAAACTCTTCCACAGACCACTTGTCCTGCCAGGCGCAACAATACTAGGGTGCCCATATGAAAAGGAGGACAGGGCTCCTGTCTCTTTAACAGTTGTATTGAAAAAGAAATTTCAGCAGGTGTCATTTGTATATATGGGAAACCTGGTGAAATTCCCTCTTCATCACAACAGTTAAAGTTGCAGGAGCCCTGACCTCTTTTAAATTTGGTCACTCTAGTATAGCTCCTGCAGCTTTAACTGCTGTGATGAAGAGGGAATTTCACCAGGTTCTCCATATATACAAATGACACCTGCTGAAATTCCCTTTTCTATGCAACTCTTAAAGATACAGGAGCCCTGTCCTCCTCTTCATATGGTCACCCTAACAATACCTTTTTGCCAGTCCACAAGTTGGAATTACAACTGCGTTTTAAGTCCCAAAAATCACCACAAACCAGGGCAGGGTCTACACAATTGCTTTATAACAGTTTATAATGGTATTGATGACTGTTGGGGCCCAGGACACACTCTATATACCATTTTCAAACCACTTTCAAAGTGTTATCTCCTAATTGGTGTAGATCTGGTACAGGTCTTTTTAAAAAATTGGGGGGACAACACGGAAAACATTGGAATGAAATACTTTGGCAGTAGCATCATCTGGATTCTCTATAATGGAGTCAACAAATGGTGCCAACTTTAAGAAACATGGCTAATATGGAAGGGAATTTATTCAACCAGCCCTCTGGCTTTGGTCACTTCACCAAGAATTGATAATTCACTTTCAAGTGTGGCTTTGCAAACTTAGGGGCTAGAAACTTGTTCTTTTAAAGTGAAAACTGAGCTTCTCTGGAAGCAAATTTCTGTGTCTACTTCTGTGCTTGACTCATAATAATAATAATAATAATAATAATAATAATAATAATAATAATAATAATTCTTACCTGCCTCTCCATTTTGATTAAGGCGGGGAACAGCAGTAATATAATAAAATACTGATTAAAAACATAGTATACACTGTTAAAATATCCTAAAAAACATCCTAAAAGCATTCTAAAAGCATTCTAAAAGCATCCTAAAATTCAACTGGATAGGCCTGCCTGAAGAGATCAGTCTTTATAGCTTTCTTAAATGCTAAAAGACTTCCAAGTTGACGAGTCTCCTCCGGCAGGCCATTCCACAGTCTGGGAGCAGCAGAAGAGAAGGTCCTCTGGGTAATATCTGTCAGCCTAGTTTTGGCGGGCTGAAGGAAATTCTTCCCAGAGGACCTGAGTGTGCAGGGTGGATTGTACAGGAGAAGGTGATCCCGCAAGTAGCCTGGACCCAAACCATGTAGGGCTTTAAAGGTGATAACCAACACTTTATACTTTGTCCAGAAACTAATTGGCAGCCGGTGAAGTGATTTTAAAACTGGTGTAATATGGTCACCCCTAGGTGTACCGGTGACCAGCCTGGCTGCCATATTTTGAACTATTCTTGAACTCTCAAGGGAATTGCAATGGAACCACAGCCCTGGTGATACTTTTATGGGTTCCTCAGATGCAAATTGGAGGATGATCAGTGAGTCCAGTGTGTGTGTGTGTGTGTGTGTGTGTGTGTGTGTGTGTGTGTGTGTGTGTTTAAAGTAAACTGTTTGAGCACACTCTAGTGAATGAGTCTGTCAATTGTAAAAGAGTACATTGAAAGCATAGAACTGAGAGGTGTACGTAAACATTAAGGATTTAACAGTGGATTTGTCAGAGGTTATGCTCAGTAATTCGCTTTTTGTGTGAGGCACTTCATCTTCCATACGCCTCCGTTCCTCATTTGTAAAATATGAGTAGCACTTGTCTTACCTCACAGGGTTGTTACGAAGCTAAACTCCATTGTGCTGAGATTCAATAGTTTATAATAATGATGATCGCATGAATCACTGAGATAAAATGGAAAGAAATATTTCAGTGGACTTTGAATTGTGAAAAAGATACTGTCGATTCCTTTTTTCTTCTTCCCCTGATTGGGTTTGCTGGAGTACTAAACCCCAGGCAAGATTACTTAAAGTTATAAGAAAGTGGATTTTTGCTTTGCTTTTATTAAACTCTTCTTCCTATCGATTTTTCTTTTCATGCTAATATTACTATCCCACTCCCCCATGCCTGATACTGAATGGTTCATCAAGTCAGAAAGAACGGAACTCAGAAAAGGACAATAATAATCAAAGTGCAGCTTTGCAGAGATTCCCCGGATAACTTTGCTGTTGGCAACAAGGACGATGACTTGCAAATTACTTACTGGAGAGACTATAGGCCAGGTTGTGACAGCCTCTGCAGCTGAATAGAGCCTTCCCGACATGTAAGTCAGCCCACTGGGAGCTCAATAATATTTTTTTGCCGCCTGTCTGAGATTGGAAGGACAGACAGGCTGTGTGGACCACCAGGCACCTGGCAGGCCACAATGGGTTGTGTTTGGCTTGGCTGGTCATAAGCCAAACATGGACTTGTGACCAGCCAAGCAGGCCTACAGGAGACAATCGTCCTCTTTAGCCTATATCAGAAGCTCAGTGTAGAGCTGAGTGGATTTTGAAGCTCCAACCCATTTCCTCTTGCTTTGACCCATCTCGGGGTCCTAGCACTAGCAGTTAGCAAGTACATTATGATTATATTTATTTATTTAGCACTACGAATGTACATGGTGCTGTACATAGTAAAACAATAAAATAGCCACATGGTGCCACATAGGCTTACATTCTAATAAAATCATAATAAAACAATAAGAAAGGGAAGGGAATGCACCAAAGAGGCACAGGGGAGAGTAAAACTAACAGCGTAAAAGTAAGATCAAGTCAAGGTATAAAAGCTTTAGAAAAAAGAAAAGTTTTCAAATGAGCTTTAAAAACTGTATTTGAACTCATGGTCTGCGAACGTTCTGGAAGAGAATTCCAGGCATAAGGGGCCGCGAGAGAAAATGGACGAAGCCGAGCAAGAGAAGTAGAGACCCTTGGGCTGGTAAGAAACATGGCATTCGATGAGCAAATAACGTGAATTGAGAGAAGAAAGATAGGAAGGAGCTAGACTGTGACAAGCTTTGAAAGTCAGCAGGAGAAGATTATATTGGATTCTAAGGTGAACTGGAAGCCAATGAAGGGATTTCAGGAGTGGAGTGACATGATCAAAGCGATGAGCCAAGAAGATGATCTTAGCAGCAGAGTGGTGAACAGAAACCAACGAACTGACATGAGAAGAAGAAAGGCCAATTAGGAGAAGGTTACAATAGTCCAGGTGAGAAATAACCAAAGCGTGAACGAGAGTCTTGGCAGTGCCACAATTCCATCTTGTTCTCCTTAACAGATTTTTAGACGGTGGCGGGGGGGGGGGGGGGAAGGCAGAGGTCGTGGAAGATTAGGATGACAGGAAGCCTGATTGGAACCCTGTAAAATTCTAAGAATCCTCATCTGGAAGCATCCTTAAGAAGTGAGATAATGCTCACCTTTTCACCGTGCTCTTAGTTTCCCTTGGGGCTGTCTTCACGGCACCGCGTTGCCGCTGCTCTGCTGCCAAACCCTGAGCTATCCCTGGTGCATGGTGGCGACAAGTTGTCCTAATGTGGGGAGGCAGTACAGGCTTTCCGGTGGCCATTAGGCTAGCCAGGCCCCCCTTTGGCTTCTGGAAACCAATAGGAATGCCCCCGGAGTGGCTCTGAGCAAGGACAGACCGGCAGAAGAGCCAGGCTGACCTCGCTCTAGCTGGAATAGTTGGGGTAAATCCCCGACCTTTTGGCCGCTCATCTTCGCCTTTTTGCCCCAGGCTGGCTTTGAATCTGCAGCTGTGTCATCTAAGCGACACAGCGCGGATTTGGAGCAACCCCGGGGCAAAGACGACATCAAAACAACCCACCCACCCCCGGTCTCATGCAAATAAGCTGACTGTGCAATTCAGGCTTTTCCATGAACCCACACCATCTTTGACCAAGCATTCACTGCTTGTGACGCAGCAAGCAGAACACAGCCCTCACAGTGTGTATGCCAGGGGTCAGCACCTCCTGTTTTTGCAATCCCAGGCAGGCAGCAGGAACTGGTTACAGTGTTTGATTTGGTGGATCACAAACGTAGATCCCTGTCTTGGTCACAGAACTTATTCTTGGTCCTCTCCAGACAATAAACAAAGGAACCAATTATATGTGTAGGAAGCACCTGCTTAAACTTGACTTTAGGCTTCCTCCTGCTGATTGTCACTGTGGCTAAATGTGGAAATAACATGTCCCTTTGCCCCTCAAGTGCCATTTCCTTTTCGGCTTTCACTGCTTAGAGGAAGAGGACTTTGCTCTTCCCTGAAAAACCGCTATGGGGAACTGTTCCTTGCTTGCCTCTGGTGGACGTTGACCAGGCCTCTGCCAAAATGTCGTCTTGGCTGTGTAAAAACAAGCAGCCTTCATCTTTTGAGGCGCACGCCCCCTCGTCCCTGGTTTTGAATTTAATTACATCCAACCAGAACGGCCAAGATCTGCAGAATCACTTAGCATACCTCCCCAACCTGGTGCCCTCCAGATGTGTGGAATTACAACTCCCATCCTGCTCAGACGGCATGGCCAATGGCCTAGGTGGGGAACCTTACAATGTAATGACGTCCTGCCAAATGTTTTGTTAGTAGATGGGATGAGGAAAAGGTGCGATATGGAGCTCCTTCTTTTAACGACAGTGATGCATGAGCTGTCCTGTCTAGTTTAGGGCTTAGCATCTGCTCTCTAGTTTGGTAGCTGACATCTTCTTCAGGTTCACAACTTTGGAGCCTGATGATCCTGCAGTGCTGATGCAAGTCTTGGGGAGGGGAAATTATCATGATCCGCGCTGTTCTATTATTCTAAGCCTCCATAGAGTTGAAGTGGTTGGTCATTCACAATTATCATTGGTTGCATACTTTGGGTCGAAGGCGGCTTCCAGATGAGGCTTTTATTGTACCATCACACTGTCTCATTCATGGAATTATAGAAGGGTTCTCCCCACCCCGCCCGATTTCATTGTCTTCCTCCCAGGTTTTCCCATCACTTCTTCTGTCCCTTTTTTAATCAGAAAAAAAAAACCCATTGAGGAAGTAAAAATGGGATAGTGGCACAACGCCTTTTGATTGTTATTGATAGGAGCCTTCCATCTGGAAGCAACCTGACACCAAGTAGAACGTGAGCCATACCCATCTGTTAGGCAAGACTCAAACTTGTTTTGTCTGGCAGGGAATGTTCCAGGAAAACTGGATGGCGAAAGCTTTCTTAGATATGGGGGGAAACAGCAGGCGTTAGTTAATTAAGGTACACTTCTATATGTAGCTTGAAGCCCTCGTACAGGTTCATAAAAGAAAACCAAGTAGGCAAGATGACTTTACAGCCCAGGTTCCCTTCAGATGTTTTGGACTACAATTTCCCTAATCTCCAACCTTTGGTTGTGCTGGCTGGGACTGATGGGAGTTGAGATCCAAAACATCTGGAGGGCTCCAGGTTGCTTACCCCTATTTTACAACCAATGGGCTGCCTGTAGGTTGCAAGTGGGCACAGTGTCACTCAGACAAGGGAAGCACAATGTGTCCAACTCTGATCTATGTACCATACATAGTGCATAAAGAAGTTATGACTTTAAGAAAATAACTCTGTGGTCGACAAACTTTTTAGATTTGTTACTGAATTTGGTTCTGTTGTTACTTGAGAAACATCCGAAGAATCTGTTGTTGAAATGATTCAAAGTGACATGGAAATAAAGTGATGGGGCAAATCTCCTTCCTTTGGGCTATATCACCTGCAGATAGAAACGGATACTTCTGTTCAATGATTCATGTTAGGCCTGCACAATGTGTGACACGCCCCGACCCCAGCCAAACTCAGCCCATCAGCCTTATATTGTGGCTGGCCAGGTGCTTAAGAACCCCAATCCCAACCCCATTTCTGAATAGAAGGCAAAGGCTGAGCAAAGCCCATTTGTCTGGTCCTTGCAAAAGTACCTGCAAGCGCTGGGCAAGTGAACAGCCGCCACCCCTTGGGCGGAATACGCTGGTTACCTCTAATCACAGATAAGGAGTTTCCTCTCTCACCCTCTCCCAAAACGCCTGATAGCCTCCAGGCCAGGGGGTGAAGCTTGGAGAGGGGGCAGGGCTTCCTTTGTGCCTAGTCCTGAAACTTCAACTAGTGCAAAATAAGGCCACCAGGTGGGTCACTGGTACATCTAGGGGCGACCATATTACACCAGCTTTAAAATCGCTACACTGGCTGCCATTTAGTTTCTGGGCGAAGTATAAAGTGTTGGTTATTACCTTTAAAGCCCTACATGGTTTGGGTCCAAGTTAGCTGCGGGATCGCCTTCTCCCGTACAATCTGCCCTGCACACTCAGGTCCTCTAGGAAGAATTTACTCCAGTCAACAAAAACAAGGCTGACAACCATTATCCAGAAGACCTTTTCTACTGCCGCTCCCAGATTGTGGAACGGCCTGCCGGGAGAGATTAATGAACTTAAGAGTCTTCCGGAATTTAAGAAAGCCATAAAGACTGATCTTTTCTGGCAGGCCTACCCAGTTGAATTTTAAGATGCCTTTTAATAATGTGCTGCTTTTTAGTTTTATATGTTTTAATCAATTATATGTATTTTACGGTGTTTTGCATTTGTGTTGTACCCCGCCTTGATCCAGAGGGAGAGGCAAGTAACAAGTTGTTGTTTTTATTGTTGTTGTTGTTATTATTATTCGGGATGGGAGTGGACGGGACCCACGGAGGGATCCCAAGCCTCCACAGGCCAGATGGGCAACCTGTGCAGGCCGGATTGGGCCATGGGCAAGAGGTTGACCAACCACAGTCTCCTGAGCAACTTTTTAAAGGACAGCAATTCAGCTCACTGCTCTAGCGGAACAGAATCTTCTCAAGGAGGTGCAGCCGAAGATGAGGATTGAATTGGAAATGTTGGGTGGATGGAGATCTTTTTTTAAAAAATAAAATATGCATAAGTTTTCATCTTGCAATTGGTTGGTTGGTTTTTTATTTCCACAAATGCTGTTCTTCTGGAAATATACTCTCTAGAGTCACACAGGTGGTGGTGGTGGCGGTGGGGAAGTGAAGAGAAACATATGTTCTTCTTTTCTTCTGAAGATGTATGCAATTACAAGCACTGAGAAGGATTGAAAGAGGAGAGAGAGAGAAAGAATTTAGGGCGTGGGGAGGGGGAGGGAAGGAATGCCGCTGGAACACTCCCTCCAAGAAAATCACATTGTTAAAAACACAAAGGTAAGTGGGGATTGTGTGGGTGAGCTACGAAGGAGGACGTTGGTCAAGGGGGTCTCTCTCCGGCTGGAGAAGCCAGCTGCTGCTGCTACCATGTGAGTGAATGGGTGAGAGAGAGAACCTCAACTGAAAGAATGTCAGGAGGGAGGAGGGAGAGAAGTAAACAAGGGACGCCTCAGCACCAGCTGGCAGCAAGGGCAGGGGAGGGGGGAGGGGGGAGAAAAGAAAGAGGGAAGGCAGGATAACGTAGCCATACAATTAAACAGCTCCACTGGGAACTCTGGCTCCTGGCTCCTGGCCTCCCCTTTCTCGTCTGTTCAAGCCTAAACAATAGCTCCATGAGCTATGAACCTGACGTATCTGGAGTAGCCGTGGAGTTTACAGGCCCAGAAAGTTGCACCCACTAAGCCGAACGCAGCCTGTAGCCACCGCATAGAGGGGCCTTTCAGGTATTTGGCATCCAAGGCCGTCCTAAGTTATTTTGGGAGTGAAGAACAAGATGGTTCCCCTTCCCCTTGCATGTACAAAAGCCCACAGGGCTGGCAATTGTCCTCAACTGCAACTGCAGGCATCAGGCTAGCTTTCGGGGTGCACACCGCTCTCTCCTCCAACACCTCGTTGCTGCCTCCCAGCATCTGCCGCCTGAAGCAACCACCTCACTTTGCCTAATGGCCCTGTTAACAACCCTGTTTCTGCAGTCCCTGGCAGGCAATGAACACTGGTGGATGGGCTGCATTTGGCTTGTTGGGTCACGTGTTTTGACAGCATTGCCTTTCAGGCATTGACAGTTAGGGCTAAGCTGCTAACTTTGTACCTGCCTTCTGTTTGGTGTGTCAACGGTGGCTTGGAGAAGGCACTAAAGGCAACAGAAGTTGTACCATCAAGGCAAGGTCTTTGAGGACCAGTCCTTGCCTGTCCTATTCCTCCTCCATTCCCACTATATGTGGGCCTTGCAGACAGGTAGCAGCACCAACTTTACCCAAAATGTATCAGGGTTCTCTAAGCTTATACCATACATAACTGGCGAGTGTGATGGAACACAACCTGTATAGGCCTGCACTAGTGTTACTTATTTTTTTAATTTTATTACATTTACATCCTGTCTTTCTCCAAGGAGCTCAAGGAGATGGCATCCATGGATTTCTCCCAGCAATTTTACCCTCGTAACCATTCTGTGGGGTCGGCCAGGCTACTGATTGGCACAAGGTCACCCCGTGAGCATCATGACTGGCTGGGGATTGAAGCCTGGGCCTGACAGTCTAATCCAGGGGTGTCAAAACCCTTTCAACTCTTCCAATGAAGTCAGTTCTGGAGAAGCTCTCGGGCAGCTTATCCCAGTGGTTGGCAGGACCAAAGGCAAAAGGGTGGGGCCAAAGACAAAGCAGGAGGAAGCTAAATACCAAAAGTCCCAGCCTATTTCAGCTTAGAGCTCTTACCGCCAATAACTAAGCCTTCGGAGAGGCATGCCAACCTTTTAGAATGGGAAAGAGATGGCTTCATGGCCTGGAAACCACCAATCAGTCAGTGGCCAAGGCAAAGAGGGGCGGCATTTGAGGAACCCTGGGGGGTGGGCAAATAGGGACCCCAGGTGTGGTTGACTTGGGGCATGTCTACACCAGGGGAGGGGGAGGATCTTGCAATATGCTGATCACGAGATCCTCCCCCTCAGTCAACATGGGCTGCGTGATGTCCCAGGCATCGCACTCATCGCGACAGCCTTTTTTTATTTACAAACAAGAAGAGCTGGAGCGCACTTATGCTCCGGCAAAAATTAAAAGGTAAAAAAAAAGCCCTGCTCCCGCTCCCCTCCCCACCCTGATGGGCACCAAGCATCTGAAGAGCTCTGTGCCCCATGCCCGGTTCCCGGCTTACTCATGAGGAGCCAGGATGAAACTGGGACTGCCGCCCACACCTCCCGGGGTCTTGGGACAATCCCAAGACCATGGGAAAAATTGGGCTAAAAGCCATCCCAGTTATCCTGAGGCAATGGAGGGATCTTCCCTCCCTGCCCCCAGGATCCCTTGTGTGTCTGTGGACACACAGGGGTGATCCCAGGGTGATCCTGGGATAAGGCACGGTGTAGACATACCCTTGGCCTGCAGCCCTGAGGTTCAATACCTCTGTTGTACGTAGCCCATAGCTGGGGAACCTGTGGTGCTCCAGATGCTGTTATACTACAACTCCCACCATCCCTGACCATCGGTCATGCTGGTTGGGGCTGATGGAGTCAAACAGCATCTGGAGGGCTATGGGTTCCTTTGCCCTGCTTGAACGCCACAGTGGTTTTTCAGAGTTCATCCAGTTCACCCACTTTGTGCACAAATGTTCGTGACAGAGAACCATAATCCAAAGGAAATGACATGGTGTCACAGTCACGTTCACTGTTACGTGAACATCAACTAATCCCTCTTATTCTAAATGCTTTATTTGTTTCTTCACTAGCCATATTTGGTAGCACAAGAGGAGCTTGGTAAATCTCCAGGGGGGATGTCAATACGATGCCACATGGGCCCTTTCTACACCTAAGGATTATCCCAGGAAAATGGAGGGATCGTCTCTGACTGCTCCCAGGATCCCCTGTGTGTCATTTGGATGCACAGGGATGATCCCGGGACAATCCTGGGATAAATGGCTGGTGTAGACATGCCATTTGTCTATTGATTCTCCCAAAACACCGCAGCATCACTCCTGCGAAGTGGCATCGATAGGGTTATATAGCAGGAGTGAGCACAGGCTTTCCAGCCAGGAAAACTCTCAGCACCATTGTCAGACGGTGGTAATGTATTATTATTATTATTATTATTTATTTATATAGCACCATCAGTGTACATGGTGCTGTACAGAGTAAAACAGTAAATAGCAAGACTCTGCCGCATAGGCTTACAATCTAATAAAATCATAGTAAAACAATAAGGAGGGGAAGAGAATGCAAACAGGTACAGGGTAGGGTAAGCAGGCACAGGGTAGGGTAAAACTAACAGTAGAAAGTAACAGTAGAAGTCTGCCCAACATCAAGTTTTAAAAGCTTTAGGAAAAAGAAAAGTTTTTAGTTGAGCTTTAAAAGCTGTGGTTGAACTTGTAGTTCTCAAATGTTCTGGAAGAGCGTTCCAGGCGTAAGGGGCAGCAGAAGATAATGGACGAAGCCGAGCAAGGGAAGTAGAGGCCCTTGGGCAGGCGAGAAACATGGCATCAGAGGAGCGAAGAGCACGAGCGGGGCAATAGTGTGAGATGAGAGAGGAGAGATAGGAAGGAGCTAGACCGTGAAAAGCTTTGAAGGTTAACAGGAGAAGTTTATATTGGATTCTGTAGTGAATTGGAAGCCAATGAAGAGATTTCAGAAGCGGAGTAACATGGTCGGAGCGGCGAGCCAAGAAGATGATCTTTGCGGCAGAGTGGTGAACAGAAACCAACGGACTGATGTGAGAAGAAGGAAGGCCAGAGAGAAGAAGGTTGCAGTAGTCCAACCGTGAAATAACCAGCGCATGAACAAGCGTTTTGGCAAAAGAGACAGACAAAAATGATCGAATCCTGGCAATATTATACAGGAAAAATCAACAAGATTTAGCTACTGCCTCAATATGAGGAATAAAGGAGAGCGAGGAGTCAAAGATAAAGCCAAGGCTACGAGCTTCCTTGACCGGAGTAAGCGTAACATCATTGACAGTAAGAGAGAATGAGAGATGAGGAGAAGGTTTAGGAGGAAAAACAAGCAATTCAGTCTTTGCCATGTTAAGTTTCAAGCGACGATGAAGCAGTTTCAAGCGACGATGAAGTAATGGGCAGCAAATTTCAAGGGGCTGATTTCGTTCGTTTTCTGGCAACTCTGTGCAACTTTGAAAGCACAGAATGAATGTGTTATTCATCATAACTGCCCTTACTTTCATTCCCCAGACATTAAAATTGCCATGGCGGCCATTACCAGGCTTGCTGAACCTGTCCCCCACCTCACCCCCACCCCTGCCTTGCATTACCATGCCTAGCCTGCACTGGGATCTGCACCCTAACTACACCCTCTCTCTTAATCTGAACGAAGGCCAACCCTGACAGACAACAAACCACCCAAGTGACATGATAGCAATATAAAAAGTTACGGTAAAACGTCACATCGAAAAAGCGCAGATTCCCAGGGAATATCACATTGTGGTTGCGAGTTGATGGCTGCATCATATAAACAATGGGGTGCAACTGCACAGCCATGGCGGGGTATATAGAGCTTGTAGAAAAGTTTTCCTAGATGCCCAGGATTGCCCAGTACTTGGCCAGCCACAATATATGACTGGTGGGCTTCGTTTGGCCTGGTGAATCACAACACGTGCAGGCCTGCTCTAGATTTCAAGATTACTAGTCCGCCTGTTCCTTCCATTTTATGTGGTCGAGGTTCGCTTCATTTAGAATAGTGCTAACATTAAACGATTGTGCTGAAAAATGAAAAAGCATGAAGTTACTGACCTACTTCTGTGCTTTTTCAATATATATATATATATATATATATATATATATATATATTGCAAATTACAACAATACACATGGTGCAGTTTGTGGTAATTTGATCCTATTTCCTTAAAATTCACTGCCCTCCTCTATGTTCAAAGCATTTGACCTTTTTCCAGGAGGCTGCTAGTTCTCCACCTCAGGTACAAGACGATGATTTTTATACTGAGGTTATTAATCAATCTGTGGAAACTCTCTAGTGATTTGGATTTAAACTACCAATTACAGCTGGTCTAGCTGTAGTGTGCATAGATATATTGTGAATATACTCAGATGCTACTGTAGAATGAGCATGAATGATCAGGGGCGTGTGGATCTACCAAATGATCTGTGTGACCACTTTTTAAAAACAACAACCCACAACAATAAACAATTACTTCTTACCAAAATAAAAGCAAAAACATGCAACATATAATATACTTCATCAAGTTTACAAGCACTATAATCTTCCACTATTTAGGACCAATATATTCAGCCATTCTTGTCTCTTAATACAAGAATATCTGAATAATACTCATAATCTGATATTAAAGCCGTTCGCTTGTGGCTTTTCTTCTGTATACTTCAAGGAGTCCATAGAATCAGTAGATCTAGCATTTCTGCCCCTGTTCAGGCCAGCCCTATCATTAGGCAGGCTGAGGCTATAGTCAAAAACCATGCTGGCTGGGGGGTGACAGGAGCACATCTGGAGACTGTCTACACATGGGAAAAGCCCCGCGGGGCTACGCTGTGTTGGTGCAAGTGCAGCTTTGCAGCCACCATGGGGCTTCCCTGCGATGCCGTGATTTGAAAAAGTCAGGGATTTACCCCAACTTTTTCAAACGGAGCGCTGTCAACACGGCACTTCTGTGGTCTGACATCACTCCGGGGCCAATCCACGCTCTAGCCAGGGTCAGTCCATGGTGGAAGGTGAGCAGTGATTGGTCACCTTCCACTAGGAAGAGGGCGGGGGTAGCTCTGGTACCCAGATGGCCGCCCACAAACCCCATGCTCCCTCTTCGATGTCGCCCCAGGAGAAGGAAAGCGTGGAGTTTGTGGCGCCAATACTGATGACATGAAAAGAGCCCCCTGGAGGTTACCAGTTTAAGGGAGGCTGACCTAGGCAATCCAGAACCTCCTTCTGCCTGCCAGTGATACACACCCCTTTCCCCTCCTGTGCCCCCTGAAACTCTGAAATGTACACAGGCCCCTGAGGTGTTTTGCTGGAGTCACAGGATGGTCTATACCTCTTCAGACGTCAAAGGGAGGCGTCTGAAGAGGTATAGACCATCCTGTGACTCCAGCAAAACACCTCAGGGGCCTGTGTACATTTCAGAGTTTCAGGGGGCACAGTATTCTATGTAAAAACAAACAAACCAGTAATCGCCTACGAGTTCAGCAGGGCAGAGCTAGAACCTTTCTCCATAATGCTTTTCTACTTCAGCGTTATTTTTTCAAGTCCTGATCGCATTAAATAAAAGGGGAGGTGTCCCCACCACCTGCAGTTTGAATTGGAACCGTCCGATCCGTCTCTTTAGGATCCTACCACCTCATTTTGTTGCGTGTGTCCACCCGGCCCTCATCCCAGGTCCAACGCCATCCTCAGGCTCCTGCTTCAAGTCCTGGAGCACCTGACAACTTTGCAGTGGGGACCTGCACCACTTGTGCCAACCCACCCCAAATCCCATGGCCTGTAGATTTTGATGGCTAAGCGACAAAAGGCCCAGACCTCAGGGGCCAGGAACCAAACCCTGACAGCTGGCATGTATAACCCAGACTACATTGCCGATTTATCTTCATTGCCAAGCCTCCTGGGCTTTAGTCTGAAGCAAATCCATATCGAGAAACTCTCTGGCCTCTCTCAGAATTAATCACATCCAAATCCACCTTTAAATAATGACAGGGTGGCAGCTCCAGCTGATAAAAGCCAAGGAAATCCACCTCCAGGCTGACAGTCCCTCTCCAACATAACACGCTAGAATCCCCCCGCCGTTCTCTTCCCCCTCCATCTCTAAAAAGGAAGCATCAGCCTTTTGAATGTCCCCAACACTACTGTCATATTCTTTTGCAATTAAAAAACAAAAGGAACGGGGGAAAAAAGATCTGATTGCTTAATACTTACTGGGGATACTACATTTGTCTCTAAGCTCTCTCAGCAAGAGGAGTTACTGTTGACAGATGGTGGGGAGAATATGGGCTGTTCTGGATTTCTTCCAAACATTGTGTCTAGCCTCAGTGTGACTAAAGAAGAAGTGCTTCTTTCTTTTTAATCAAGTCAATTTTTGCTGTTGATTTTTTTTTTAACGATTACCTTTATAAATTTTATTTGAACCACTGACAGCAGATTTTATTCTTGTTCCCACTGTTCCAACCTTTAGCATGTCTTAAACTCCCAGACAGGAAATACTCTGAAGTTTTCCAATAGAGAATTGGGCCATTTCCCCAAATTTGGGTCCTTGCCTTCATATGGAGAATGTTCATATGAACCTACATACAAAACGGCTCCAGCCTAATGAGCAACAGCAGCAAAGAAAGAAGAGGATGGATGTCTAAATGTCTAAGTGAATAGATGACATTAGTGCTGTAAAGGCAGCCAATAGTGTAGGGCACTAAGGACACCTGCCTTCGATGCAACCTGGGTAGAGAGACAAAGTTGGCACCCAAAATCATGGAATAATTGAAATTAGGTTGGATTATGTCATGGTGTCTTTTCAATATGGAATAATTACTCATGTTTTCAAGGTTCTATAAGTAAAGCAAGGGAACAGTTCGGTTAGAGGCTTAGTACGGGCAGCAGGCCGGGCAGAATGTCATTCTTACAATTTCAAATTGCCCTTGTGCCTGCAATCTAACATAGTACAGCACATTCATCTATCAGATACTGCTGAAGGGGAAAAGGCAAAGCACAGATGTGTGATTGCTTTTAGCAGCGGTACTCTTAAAGGTCCACAATTTTTAATTCATCCAGACAAATTGGAAACTTGCCACAAGTATGAAAATGACTAGTTTCACCGCTGAAAACAAGTGATAATTAGTTACTGCTTATTTGCTTTGATTTTCTATAAGCATTTTTTCCGCATGAATTCCTTCACAATTCATCTAACAATTGTCAGCCAAAAAAACCCAAAAAAGAAAAAAAATCCAAAGAGTGACTTCAAATGCTGCACCTTTTCCATCAAATTCATATAAATGTTCATAAGTTGTCTCTGTATTTAATGACATATTTGTTTTTTTAGGGGGTCCAGGTTAAAATTAATGCATGGAGCATAAAATGTCACGTCTCATTTTCCTGAAAGTCCTTGGACTGAGGAAGGAAGCAGGCAACAGTAAATATTATATTGGCCGCATTTTCATATTGCATCAATATTATCTGGACCCTGAAGATGAAAGTATACAGCTAGAAAATGAATACATTGCCACTGCCTGTGTACTGTAGGGGAAGAATCATTAACATCTTTTCAGCCAGGCTATTTATTTATTTATTTATTTATTTTTCATCAAGAGGTAGATGTGAAATTGGCACATTATTCCTTCTTATTTGTTGGTTTATTATACTTAATTGAGCAGCCAGGCTGTCTGAATATAGATGACCGGTACAGGTGAATACTGAAAACAGGAAACAAGTCTAAAAAAATGAACCTAGTATGGCATCGTTCAGATGGTGTAGCACTTTGTGGCATCAGAAATGGGTTTTATATACTCTACGCTGTGCTAAATGCTGTGCTACGATAGCCTAATTCTGCACTAAGAAAAACAGCATTCTGCAACCTGTATAAATTATGCTAATTTCACATTGATGTTTATTTCAGTGGCAGCACCCTGTTTATGAAATACACTCTGCAGTATAGTATCATCAGTATATCTTGTAGAAGTGAATTCTATGAGGTAATTATACATTGTGTAAAGTAGTCAGCTGAGAGAGACAGAGAGGCCTTAGCTAGACCTACCTGTTATTGCACGACGGAGGGGTGCAATGCTTTTATCGCGAGATCCCCCCTCTGTTTACACGTGATGTGGTTAAAGCCATGGTTTAAGGTGTCTTCTGAACACGTTCCAGCTTTCTGGCTTAACCACCATGGTTAAACCCATGGTTTAAGGTGTCTTCTGAATGGGGCATTGGGGGGAAAAAAATCTGCTTCGTGGGGAATAGCATGATGTGGCTGCATCATATAAACAATGGAGCATAACAACCCTAAAAAAAAAATTTAAATAAAGAGAACATGTTCCTGCATTCATAAAGGCTCAGAAACTTACATTCCTTTGGTGATCAGATGCAAGTGTGGGGTGTTTCCCTTATGAGCCAGCAACCCCAGGCAGGGCCTGCCCTGCCATTAGGCAGAGTGAAACAGTCACCTCAGGGGCAGATGTTGGGAGATGGCAGCAAGGTACTGGAGGAGAGTCCTTCGTGACAGGCAGCCTGCCCTGTGCCTCCTAAGTGAGCCTGTTGCCTTCAGATGCAATGGAAGATGCTGTCCTTGTGTCAGTGTTGAAGTAAGATTCAACTGCCAGTCCGGTATGCTTTTGTACATGGAATGGGAGGGATGCCATCTTGTCCTTTGCTTCAGACAGCAAAATGTCTTGAGCCACCGTGATCCCAGGAGACCAATTACAGAAAGGGTACTGATGTAGGGAATGAGGAAAAGAGGATTTCTGCTGCAAAGGCCCCTGGGATATGTGCTAGGAGGACTGAAAGGGACTAAAGGAGGAACAAGCCAAAAAGAAGGCATTCTCTAAGACTTGAGAGGGAAGGAAGGAACCTCATCCTTCAGGCATCTACTCAGAAGTCCTATGCCAACCATATTATTATTATTATTATTATTATTATTATTATTATTATTATTATTATTTCTATCCTGCTTTTTTTCTTCTTGCAAGAAACCCAAGGTGGTGTACATAATCTTCCTTCTCTCCATTTTATCCTCATAAAAACACCTCTGTGAGATAGGTTGGGCCAAGAGTAAGTCACCCAGTGAGCTTCCATGGCCAAGTGGGGACTAGAACCCCGATCTCCCGGCTCCTAGTCTAAGGACCTTGCTAGACCTACCTGAAAATCTGGGCATGTGGAGGGGCCAGCCCGTGCTACAAATAGCACAGGCTGTCGCTCCTATCCACACGTGAGACTCGACGGGCTACAGGAAAGCCCCGTCGTGTCCACCATTTTGTTGTAGACTTAAAGGGCCAGGTGCACAGGAGCACACCACCAGCAACGGTAAGTGGTGTTTTTTTTTAAGAGTTCCCCACTTCCCCCCCCCCAATTTCCCCACCCTGGCCACGATTCCCCCCGCGATCCCCAATTCCCCCTGCGATCCCCAATCTCCCCAGAATCTCCAGTTCCCCCTCATGATCCCCGCTTCCCCCCGCAATCCCTGTTTCCCCCCCCCCCCGTGATCTCCGGTTCCCCCCCCCCCGCGATCTCCGGTTCCCCCCCACACGATCTCCGGTTCCCCACCCCCGCGATCTCCGGTTCCCCACCCCCCGCGATCCCTGCTTTCCCCCCCCCCTGCGATCTCTGCTTTGCCCCTCCCGCGATCTCCCCACCCCCGATCTCTCCCCCTGCCCTGATGGGCTCAGCGCCCCATCCACCGCTTTTCCTGGCTACTCATGAGTAATTGCAGCAGCCAGGAAAAGTGGTGGACCGGTCTACACACCTGCAGTCTCGGGCTCAGCCTGAGACCATGGGAAATACTGGCCACAACCGGTGTTGGTTATCCCGGGCCAAGGGAGGGTTACCCCTGCCTGAGCCCGGGATCCCCTGTGCACCATCTGGATGCACAGGAGCGGGCCCGGGGCTTGCACCGGGCTAACCCATCGTCTAGCAAGGCCCTAAGACTCTAACCACTACACCACATTGGCTCTCCAATATAATACTTGGCATTGACCATGCTACAAGCCATTATGAGGAGGTCTAGCTTCATTTAAGCCCCTTACTCTAAATCTAACTCCTACAAACGTCATTACTGATGAATTAGCTTATTCCAGATAAACTTGAAAAGACACTAATTTCTCCTTAGGCATTCTGTCTCACAGTACCTTGTGGTTGCTAATCTATCCAAAAATGTACTTTAACTGCAACCTGGTCTCTTAAACTTCTCTCTTTTCCTAAGTCAAAATATGACTGTGTGGTATCTAAACAAGCACTTCCCAAAATTCACTCCAGTTCCAACGAGATCCACTCGTTGGAACTTTTACTGGGCCTCATTCTCTTAGTTATCCCATCTTATACTTATCTTATGCTACCTATACTATCTTATATGAAAGGGGCGGGGATGCACCTTATGGCAGGTTCATATAGCTGTTTGGCTAAAATTAAGCTCTGTTACAAATGCCTTATAAGCTTCCTACACCCGGCAAACTGCCAAGCCAGGGATCACCTGTCAGGAATAACAGACAAGCCACCGACCCATTGTGGCTTATTCTCAGGGTGGCTTAGCAAATAGCGGGTGATGTGCAAACTCACCCACTATGTTTGGAAAAGTTCTGAGTCTCTATACAAAAATGGAGAGAGGAAGAGTTGATTACACACATCAATTAGCTGGGTAGTCACACAGCAATAAGAGAGTTTTTAACAAGCTATAAAAATGTACTGTCTGTGTTGGACACCTCCTCCTCCCGTATATGTGATGTCTTCAAGCCATGAACTGTGCAACTATGAATAGCAATAATCAAAGCTAGTAATCCTTTTACGACTCCTAATTAAATGGCTCTTTGCCATATAACAGGCTAATATTATTAGCATTACTTGTGTCACGGTAATGTTCAGCGGCCTCTTGTTATGATTAGGGTCTCACTGGACAAAGTCGTTGTATGAAACCTTCTCTGTAGAATGCAAAAATCAACCTAACAAGGCAGTTCCGGCAAGAGTGCTGTAATGATAACACTTGTGAGGCTCTACCACAGCGTTATGTCTGTGGTGGATACTCCTGATGAGGATCCAGAGCAAAGAGGATGACAAAAAGAAGAACATTTAGGTTGCCAGCCTAATGTTGAATGGCTGAAGGAGAAAATAAAAATGAAATAATGGCCATGCTCGCTGTTTTCAAATTTAAACAAATTGGAAACAAAGCCCTATGAGGAGAGACTGAAAGAACTGGGCATGTTTAGCCTGGAGAAGAGAAGACTTGAGGGGAGACATGACAGCACTCTTTAAATACTTAAAAGGTTGTCACACAGAGGAGGGCCAGGATCTCTTCTCGATCCTCCCAGAGTGCAGGACACAGAATAACGGGCTCAAGTTACAGGAAGCCAGATTCTGGCTGGACATCAGGAAAAACTTCCTGACTGCTAGAGCAGTACGACAATGGAACCAGTTACCTAGGGAGGTTGTGGGCGCTTCCACACTCGAGGCATACAAGAGGCAGCTGGAAAACCATCTGTCAGGTATGCTTTAAGGTGGATTCCTGCATTGAGCAGGGGGTTGGACTCAATTGCCTTATAGGTCCTTCCAACTCTACTATTCTATGATTCTATGATTTTATGATTCTAAATTAAAATAAGTCAGAAGGGAGACAGAGAAGAATTGCTGGCCACATGTTTGCCTGAAAATAATGTTAAATAAATAACCTTTCAATAAAATAAATATGGACAGTAACCAAGAAGCAATGCAACAGCAGAGAAACTGCAACAATGTAAGTATGGGCCCAGGCTGCTGTTTCCTGTTCTCCACAGTGGCATCAAGCAACATAAAGGGGCAGGAGGGACGAGATGACACCTGTCCTCCGCCCAGATGTCACCATTCAAATAAACAAAGTTATTAGAATATGTACAGTCCTGCTTCTGGGAGGAAAGAGAAAATTGTTAGTTTGGCTGGAAATAAAACCTTACATAAACTCTAAGGCAGGGGTAGGAAACTTGGGGCCCTCCAGGTGTTCTTGAACTACCACTCCCATCATCCCTGCCCATTGGCCATGCTGGTTGGGTATGATGGTGGCCAACAATAAGTTTTCCACAACTGCCCTATGGGAGAAAAGAGCTTCTTGAAGCAGCTTGTGTAGTGGAGTGAAATCCCAGGGTTTAAGGAAGCTAAGGGATAGCAATAGGCCAAGTGGTAAAAGGAAGAGTGCAGTTGAAGCAATGAGAACCTAACAACCTAAAGGATATGGTTTGAAGAAAGGAGCAAAGAAATCAGGAAACCTAACATAACTTAAAGTTGGTGAAAATCTGAAATGGGTGAGGTACCTGAAACACTGCTCCTCCTAATCTGATGGGACATATGCATTCATGACTTCAGGGCACAGCTAGTTGGTAAAGCTTCACTTATGTGTTGGTTCAGTACACAAATGTTGTTTCTGAGTAGAGCTTATGGCTGCTTATCTTCATTGGGAGAAATAAATAAAACCCTGAATTTTTGTGAACCGCCCAGAGGGCTTCGGCTATTGGGTGGTATAAAAATGTAATAAATAAATAAATATAAATAAATAAATAAATTGGGAGGGGGAAAAGTAATAGAAGAGCTATTTAAAGCAGAATATGAGACTCAGTGATGACCAATGCCATTTGATCATAAAGAGAAGGCAGATTCATAAAACTACTGATTCACCTAACCATGGTTATCACATAAATGACAGCCAGTATGGTATAGTAACTTGGTGTTATAGAGAAGTTTACACAGGCAAGTTTTCACAGAAATCTCTTACTGTGAAAATGCACATAGGACATGCCAATGGAAGGCAAGCTTGGCAAGCGATAAGCATATCAACTTGATACAACAAAAAGTGTAGATTGTGTCTGATTGTACCTGGCTTCAAAAAGGTGAATCTTTATATTCTATGATGGGGGAGGGATTTCCAACCCATACGCCAGATGTGGCACATGGAGCCTCTCCAACTGGCCTGTGGTCTCCTCTTCTCTCCCTCCCCTGCCGTCCCCTCCCCTCCCCAGAACTTAGTCTTGAAAAAAGCCTTACATTGACTTCCATCAATGTCTATTCCCATTGAAGTCAATGGAACTGCAGGGCAGGGCAGATTTTTTTAAAGGGGGGCATAGCGGACAACTGCCCTGGGCCTCATATATGAGGGGGGTCTCACACATGGAGGCATCTACATTGGCCTTTGCCAACCCTTTTCTTTGAGAATCCAATAGCCGGGTGTTTCCCTAATGGGAAAACCATCACGAAACACACTCTACAGGTGATCGTGTCCTGCAGCTGCAGGCTGTGCTAATAGTAGCAACACAACACAACCGTAGTCCGACATACATTATTTATAGGGTCCTCAACCAGTGCCTTCAGGCACCACTGTTTGCTCACAAAGGCAGTAGAGGCTGGTGGCTTTGATTTTAGTGGCGCAGTGAATCCATTCTGGGTTCAATGAGAACCATCCAGAACTCTGAAGGAGCTATCCAAGGTGCTGAGCCTAACCCCCAAAATAGGTTCAGCACCTTGGATACCACCTTTAGAGTTCTGTATAGTTCTGACTGAAACCCAGAGTGGAAATCAGAAATCAGAGCTGCCAGCCTCCACTACACGGAGGCCTCCTGGAGTGCCCTGGGATATTGTCTTTAAAAGGCCTTAGTGCAGGGGGATGATGGGGGGGATCATAGCAGGGCAGGTAAAGGTTAACTGTTCTCTGCAACCCCCACAAAAATCCCCCCTGTGCTGCAATTAGGCCTTTTTAAGCCTAATTGCTGGGGGGCATTGATGGGGATTACAGCTGTGAGTTTAACCATCCTCTCCCCAGCTGTGCCCCCCCCCAATTGTCCCCTGTTACTGCAGTGAGGCTTGGGGTGGGGGGTGGGTTATCTTGCAGTTTTGGAATGTGTGTATGGAGGCCCAAGATGCAACACCCCTCTTTTAAAGTGTTGCTTGACCTTTTTGGTTAGGTGGGATTTGAAAGAATAGGGTTAAAGAATCAAGGTTGTAAGATTTCTTTTCATTCTGATTGTAACTGGTGGCTGTCTGTGTAGTCTCAGAGCTTCTTTACATTAAAAGCTCCATCCCACCAGCATTATAATGTGCTCGCACGACAAATAGTATGCAAAGGACTCATATGACGCTGACCTTATATGGCGAATTGCATTCAAAGTACTCGCATGATGGCAACCATGTTCTGCTTCAATTGCAGGTCTTACCCCCCTCTTGGCGACATATTTTGGTCCACATAAAGTGCAAATCTTCTTGTTCTCCAAGCGGCCGCTGGGGGTGCAAAAAAAATGACGAGTAGAGCTGCCCCCAAACGAGTGTCATGGAGCCCTTCTTTTCTCAGCCCGGAGCAGACCCAACCCTCCCGGGGCGTGCGCCGGAACAGGAACATGAGCCTCCCTCGGCACCCCCCAAGCATGCGCCAGGGAGCCCAGGGCGCACAGCAGGGCAAGGCAGAGACATGGAGGTGGACTAAGGCTGGTACGATGGAGCTCACAACAACAACAACAACAACAACAACAACAGCTTTCATACGCTATGGAGACAAAGTGCGATAATTCAAGGGGAAATGGGTAGGTGTGATGAAGCTCTAAGGGAAATCCCGTTGTTTATCCAGCACCACTGTGCTTCCTGTTTCTTTGGCAGGATTGATACGAATTGATAAGTATTGGATTACACAGGAAGAGAGGGTCGACGGAAGGTTCTGCTGCTTTGTCCCGGGGCTCCTTTAAAGGGCAGACACAGTTGAATCGAGGGAGCGCCTCTCTCCTTCCCTCTCTGGCATATGTGCACGGGGTGGTGTGGGCGGGGCATTCTCATTGTCTGTTTCCTCACAGCCCACAGGAAAGCCAGGACTTACTTCTGAGTACAAGATTTTGGTGTAAGTTCACAACCCTCATCACACTTAATTCTGAGTAGACACATGGGGATCGGATCTGCCTGCCTTTCTTGCAGGGAGGCATTTTACCCTCTTCTCCCTCCATTCAAAGTCTTTCCTTGGCAGATTCATAGCACAATGCCAGCTTTACATGATGCTGATTTCATGCCATTAGGGGGTTTATTCCAGTTTATCTGTGAGCTCCATCAGATGAGAGTTTTATTGCATGCTTGCTACTGGGCACTTATGGATTTTTACGGGTTCCTCCCACAATGTCGTTTGCCTCCCGCATGCCTCCTGCCCTTCTAGCCTTTTTCTCTACCAACCAACCACTAATGTTACTAACCTGAAAAGTTAATTATTTGCATTTTCAAATAAACTTCACAAACCCTCCCTTTCCCATAAGGGCCGAGTAACAAGACGTCTTTGAACTACTGTGCATCTCATGATGTATATGTTTGCCAGTCTTCTGTTCCAAATCTTTGACTTCGCACTTGGATCCACAATATTTTATGGAGAAGCCAGCAAAAACAAATACGTTCTAGCCTTGCCGTTTGCTGCCAATGGCACAGTATCTTCCACAGATTGTCAGCTATGTCCCTTGTGTGTCTGTGGGTGTCTGTATTGCTTGAAGTAACAGACAACATGGGAAGGCAAGAAGGGCTGTATTATTCATTACCCACTCGCAGGGAGTGGCTACAAGATGTTTCTTTTACTGCCAGAAAAACTGGTCTTCATTCCAATCTTGCCTTGATCTCCTTCTGAAATTGACAGATCTTGTTTGGGTTACTAAAAGATTTTATGATGGGCTTAAATGGAAGACTAGGGCAGGATCTACACCAAGCAGGAAATAACACTTTGAAAACAGTTTGAAAACAGTATATGGAGTGTGTCACGGGCCCTAACAGTTGTCAATTATAAACACGGGCCCTAACAGTTGTCAATTATAAACAGTTGTACTATTATAAACTGTTTTAAAGCAGTAGTGCAGTTCCTGCCCTAGATTCATTCACATGTATATCTACATCACTTGATGGATCTACGCTTGATTAATGTATATCTAGTGATCCAGTTGAATTTGTGAACAGACCCCACTGAAAAGCATTGTGTTAAGGTGATGTGGAAGTCCTTTTAGTGGTGTAAGATTGTTTTTGATGGCCCATTCACACCTGCAGACTGTCACTCAATGTATTCACCAGGCTTGGCTCACCATGCAAGTCCATCAAGGTGAAACACATGGTGAATCAGGCCTGGGACTTCTGTGGGGAATGACCTTGTGGGGCTAGTTTTTCACATTGCAGTTAGATGGCATAGGAGATCTCTTCAAGATAGCCCTGTGTCTAGAATTGTGTTTACTGAATATGTAATACATGTGATGTAACCACCACCTCCAAGCCATGAGTTAAGATGAATTGAATCAGTTTATTACGGAATAACAATCAGCACTCCAATCAAACGCCATACAATTTAACACATTACATTACAGATGCAAAACGTGCATATGCATGCAGCAATAAGAACACACAAGTGCGGCAATTATAAAAGTCACTATGTTAGTCGTCTCGCCTCTTTACGGCGTGAGATGGCTACAGCACAAAATCTGGCCACTTTGACAGTAACTTGGGCATTCAAGCCTGACAGAAGGAAATCTAAACAAAATTTGTCCGTTCTGCCCAGGAATTTTTTTATGAGTGGTGTTATTAAGGAAACTCTGAGATCTTTATATAGGTGGCAGTAAAGTAAAACATGGACTATTGTCTCAACATCCCCCGACCCGCATGGACATAGCTGATCGCTGTAAGGTTTTTTTTAAAAAAATCTGCCCTCTAGCAGTGCTGCAGGTAAAACATTAAACCTAGCTAACGTGAAAACTCTTCTGAGTCTTGGAATGGTCAAGTTTATCAGATACGTGGCAAGTGCAGGAGAACCACTATTTTCCCTGAACCCCGGGTATAGGCTAGCTCAACTCAGTTGATCTTGTAGATCGATGCCTTGAATCCTTTGGGCAACATGAGTTGAGATGGGAAAACACACTTTAGGTCTTGGTGATATCCTATGGGATAGCTTCCAGCATGCTACCCAAAGCACCTTAGAGAAAGATGTAAAATTATTTACGGAAATTAAACATGTAACTGTGTTAAATATAATTGTCTAATTGTTTTAAAAGCAGATAATTAATCATATTCAAAAACTTCAATTGGTGGACATTTCTATCTGCTATAATGTTCTCTCTCTAGACTCTTGCTTTAAAAAAAAAAGCCTAGAAGGAATGATTTAACTGAACTTATGCTATACTAGGTACCTAAAGTTGTTGAACCACAGGTGCCTTGAATATAGGGACATGAATGTGACACTGAATTCTTAACAAGGCAATTTCAAGTGGAGGAATATTTAAAATAACAGTGGTCAGGGTGACTAATAAAGAGATGTGGGTCACCAAACATGCCCAAGAGTGTTAGAAGAGCATGTCCTACAGCTTTAATGTGAAAATACATGACTAGCAGTCTCGCATGATATATATTTTGGATAGTTCCACATCAGACTGCAACTGTGGCTAATAACCAATGCCAGCACCTATGAGCCTTGGACAGCAGCTAGGGTACATGAATCGCAATAGAGCCCATCAAAGCAAGGCATGGCCCAGACTTCTACAAATCATCTTCTCTTCCAACACTTGGAAGACCAACAGAGGATGGCCCTGGATATAAATGGGTGAAGTGCTCCTCTTGTAGGAACAGCAGATCTCTTGCACGAAGGATGGTGGTGCGGCATTTCAGGGCTTCTTAGCTGTGGGGAGTGGAGCACTGTAAATCCTTTCTTGTAGGGGGTTCAACATTGTTTGAATATTTAATCTTGTAAAGATCTCCTTGTGCTTTCAAAGCAAGTACATCCTGGAGGGAGATGGGTTAGAATTTCCTTACATGCTTGTTTTATATGCGCAGAGAGATGTGGCGGGGCAAGGAGTGCATTTGAACATTTAATTCCCCTTGTCTGCTGAAGTGGTACAGTCTAGTAACCAATGCAACATGGGAGGCTGCTGAATTGTATAACTTGGCCGATACCAAGAAAACATGTTCCAATTATTTTCAATGAGGTTGCATCATGACAGTGATGCATATACAGTGATGAATGGTTTTGTACCCTCTGTAAGGATTTCGGCCCCGGCAGAGAGTTTTATATACCAAAACAATGGGAAATGCAAGAAAAAAGAAAAAATGACTCTGCAGGTCACAGCGAATTCATTTGTATAAAGAAAGACTTCCTTTTCTCAAAATACACTGACAAGTGAGAATTTCTTGCTTTTGCAGGGAAGGTTTGCATGTCCTCAAATGACACAGATAGATGAATTCAGAAGCCCTAATTTGTGGTTTCGGATTTCTCGTCACAGGTGCCTAAATTTTCTTTTGCCATGTCCAGCAAGCGACATAAATATGACACAGAATGTAGCAGATTAAGCCGTGGAAGAAAAGGGGCTGGCATTCTGCATGGAAATATAACAACTACAAATCCACAATGACTGAAAATTATAAATGGATCATAATTATTAGTTATGCGGTGTTGCCTGCACAGATATGTGACTCAAGAACTGCAAGACATCTACAGAGGTAATATATGGATGCTACAGTGTCTAGAAGAACAAGCCAGCTGACTGCAGAGCTGAGGTCTGATTCAAAGAATATTGAAAGCCGCAACTGCATTTTGAGAGATTGTCATTTTAAATGAAGCTAGGTACAGCGTAGAAAGAGGGCCCTTGTCCTCTTCAATTGACACTTTAGCACCAAACCTGAAGAGCTTGTCTGAAAAAGCAGACATAAGGTACACGGTATGTGACCTTGCAGTAAACTTTGTGCGCAATAGTCCAACGCAGTATGAAATGCCGGACCAAGAGAGAGCACAGCTGGTTGGTTTTCTTTAATTGCCCTTGCAGATGCATCCTTAGTCAAAATCCACAATGATGGACACCGTCAAACAAGAGCTGATGGTGGGGGAGGGGGTATCTTCCCATTTGCACCCTTTGAAAATAATAAGCTTTGTCTACACTGCATGTTGATTGGATCCTACTCCAACATGGTGCTCTCCAGATGTTTTGGATTGCAGCTCCCACCAGCCCCAGCCACCATGTCTAATGTTCAAGAATGATGGGACTTATGGTCCAAACTCTGGAGGGCACCAGGTTAGGGGGGTTATGGTGTGGTGTTGGATGAACTGCACTTAGTGCTGTGCAGCTTGGTAAGATTGTTCCTCACAGTGCATTTAAATCTGTCTGTCTCCTCCTCTCAGTACTCCAGCATTAAAGATTAAATTAAAAGCATGGGTGCCTGTGTTGGATCAACATGAGTACTGCTAAAGGAGTTGAGAAAGAAGGAAAAACGAGTCACTCAACAATGTTTTTAATGTTTTAATCTTTGTAAACCACCCAGAGTGCTTCAGGTATGGGGCAGCACAGAAATAATAATAATAATAATAATGATAATAATAATAATAATAATAATAATAATAATAATAATAATAATAATTTTAATAATAATGTTGGGTACGCACAGAATGCAGGAACAACAACCATTGAGGGTGTTTCCAGATGAGACCTGTATTGTGCCATCAACTTGCCTCATTTACAGAATTTTTCCTATGGGGGATGACGTCCCTTTCTTCTCATCACTCTCCTGTGTTTTCTCACTGCTTCTTTGGTCTTTTCTCTTACTAGACACGGGAGAGAGCTTTCTCTGTTGTGGCCTACTGGTTGTGGAATATCCTTCTCTTGGAGGCCTGACTGGTGCACTGACAATAGCTTCATTTCGGCGGCAAGTTAAAACATGGCTCTTTATCACAGCCTTTGAAGGCAAAATTTTCCATGGTCACCCATAGTTTTAATTGTTTAAAATTGTTTTTATTGCTTTAAAAAAATTCTACTGGTTTTAATTTGTTAACAATTTAATACTTTTTTAGCTGTATATATTATTTATGTTGTGATTTTATCTGTATATCGCCCTGAGTTCTCAGTGATACAGGGTGGGATACAAACGTTTTAATAAAATAAATAATAAATAAAATCCATTACAGATGAAAAGGCAAAATAATTGCACAATGCCTTTGCATGGTTTGCGTGGTTAGCGTTAGGACCCCTCCATCAAGGAGCTCCCCCTGTGATTTTTTTTGTTCCGCTGAGATTTAAAAGCAAAAATGAGAGAAACCCGGGATTACGCAAAGTATAATAACCAGACATGATTTTTTTTAAAGCACTTTGTTCTATGAATTTCTAGATACTTTAAAGCTATGTAAGTTTTACATGTCAGGGGAAACCTCTTGAAATGTATGTAGAACTGAGGCAAAAATTGAGTTTAGGAATTGGCCGTTACAGACATATTCCTTCTGCGGAACCAGAAGATTCTAATTATTCTGTGGGTACTGTCCAGTAAAAGGAAGGATTTAAGTCCAAGTGCAGCAAAGTTATAGTGGGAAAGCTATGATGGATTCTGGGGAAATGGTTTCCAAAATGAATTTGTAAAGAGTTTCTGTTTTCTGCTACCAGTCATTTGAACAGAAATGTAAACCATGGAAGCTTTCCCCAAGGAAATAAAAGTCTGTGTAATAGAATGATATAAAAGCTCCATCTGACCAGTGTTTTATTGCACGCTTGTTACTGGGCACTCATGGAGTTTGCTCAGGTCCCTCACATGACGTTGTCTGCCTCCTGTGCTCCTTCCACCCCTTCTGGCCTTCCTTGTGCAACAAAAAAAAAAACCCTGGTTAAGTCCGATGTTTTTTTAAACTTGGAATCGCTGCTCTCTCCTGCTGTGTGCAGGAGAAGCAGCACCATTAGAACAGCAGAGTCAATGAGCCTCCAGCTCATTCTGTACTTCCTTTTTTGAAAGAGGAAGTAACTGAGGAACGAAAACACGGGCGGAGAAGCGACGGTAGGGAGCGTGTTAACCCCCGGGGTGATGGAGCTTTAAGACAGTTCAAAATGGCATGATTCTCAGCCTTTTTGGCCAAATTGTTTTGGTGCTTTAGATTCTTTTTGAAGCCTCAGTATAGACCTGACGCAGTGCCCATTTTTGACGGCCATTATCATAGGCTTCAGCGAGCTTTTCATGAGAGGCTGATGAAGCAATCCTTGAGTAATTCTTCAGATCTAGCATATTGCTGTGACACATGACATTGTATGATGCAAATGAATACATTTAGCATTAACCTACTCTGTTGTAAATAATACCAACAAACTTGAAATCTTTGCCAATGGGAATTATTAATGAAACACTCTCTCTGTAGTCTGATTAACACTGTGTGAGGAAACCCAAATCATGCATAATGTAAAAAAAAAAAATCAACTGCTAACAGCAACACCACAAGAGATAATTTGAACATGAGGAGCTAATCTTTGAAGCAGTCCTTGATGAGATTCCACTTGACACAAACATTTTCGAGACTGTACTGGGTTCCCCCCCCCCTCATGATATCTGGTGGGTATGGATGATGACTCCATCTAAAGGCGGCCGGGGGTGTGTGTTTGTTGGTGCTCTATAGAAACCTCCAATCCTGAAGTAAAAAAAAGCACCCAACAGTAAAATGCTCTATCTCAGAAGAAAGGAAAAAGAGGTAGAACTTCCATAGCCTTTGAAGACTCCAGTGTTTCCTTTTGACAGATGAAAGAAAATTGGATTGAGGTGAAAATAATTCCCTTTCATTTCATTTTTCTGTGGAGGAGGGGTTGAAAATTGCCTTTGAAGGCTAATTTTTACATAAGCAGAGCCATGTCATCTGCAAACATTTGAAGGGGACTAATTTAATTTTGTGCCAAATGAAAGTGCTTCTGTTGTTTACTCTTTAGGTACAATGAGGTCAGGTATTTGTGCAGAAGGAGACGGGGGTTGACTCTCCAACACAGCTCCCAAGAGACAAAAAACCTGGCTGAAATCCAGGGTTGTGTCCCATCACACAATAGCAGCAGGAATTTCATTTCGGCTTCTGTGGCAGACGCTGCTGGGCTGTAAGCAGAGAGAATAGTACCCCATAAGGCTTAGTGTGTGGATGCTAGAGATTATTACCTAGCAACCATACATTAAGCCACCACTGAACCTTAATGGACGCTTCGGCATGTGTTCTCCGGCTGGCAGATGCAGCAATGTGAGCGTTACTGGGTTGACTAGATGAAGAAAAGAGAGATTTGGTATTTTCTGTGGTTTATTTTGATGACTAGCATGACCAGAGAGAGAGAGATTGGACTTGGAGTTTGGAGGCCTTGGTTAAAATCCCTATGCACAGAGGAGGCCTTGGCCTTGTTGCTTTTTCTCAGCCATTGTGTCATTTGCAAAATGGGAAATACAGCTCCTATTTAATACTAATATAATGCCAGTAGGGTAGTGCTTGTGGTTGTACAGAACCTTAAAAAAAAAGCTGGACCACAGTCCTTTGTTCAATTAAATATCACTGACCAACATCCAGCACAGACTTAGATCTGCTTAAACCCAATTATTTAAATAGGTATAACTGTGTGCCAAACTAAATGTTAAACGTAGGCTTCAATGGGTATCAATACGCCCAATGATGTATAGTACAGGAGCAAAAGGTGTGGGCCACAGGCAGCCCCCAAGAACCCAGGGGGAAAGGAGGAATGCTCTACGAACAGGTTTTATGGTTCCTGACATAAAAGTCCTTGAACATCCCTGGATCATATCAGGAAACAGTGCTTGAAGGGTCCTGCCGGCTTTCTAAGAACTGGGATTCTATGGCAGGAACCATTGAGCCTGTTCATAGTGCATGTTTTCCTTCCCCAATCCCCCTTTTGGTTTTTTCTGGAAAAGTTGCAGGTAACTGCATGTGGCTTGTCAGGATCCTTCAGCGAGGGAGTGGATTAGAGGCGGGGAAAAATACCGGAGCCAGGATAATAGGATGGTTGGGTGAATTGAGAACTGAGATTTCTGGGAGTACTGTTGGTTTTATCTGTGTCAAGCTTGTGAAATTCTCTTGGGCAGGAGTTGGATTTGAGTGAGTGGTGTGCATGTGTGTTGTATGTGAGTTGTATGTCAATCCACGCAGGTGTATGTGTATGCATGCTTGTACACACATTTGCTGCCCTGCCACTCCAGCAGACACCTGATGTGGTCCATGGGGCCAAAAAAGATTGTGCATTTCTGACAATCAACCATAGTCATCTGGAAGCATTTGCTTATTTGGCTGTCGTTTAATGACTTGAAGCAAGTATTAGGGTGGTGCTGGTGGTGTATGTGTGTGCGGGTGAGCATGTTCTAGCTTTATTTGTTAACATAAATAAGCGGGCTTTCTCCGCTGTGGCACCCCGATTGTGGAATGAGCTCCCCAGAGAGGACCGCCTGGCGCCTACACTGTACTGCTTTCATCGCCAGCTGAAGACCTTTTTATTCTCTCAGTATTTTAACACTTAATTTTAACTTAAATTTAAATTTTACTACTCTAACTCTGTTTTTTAATCTTATATCAATTTTGTTGCGTGGTTTTATCCTGGTTGTGCTTTTTATACTGTATTTTGTAATTGTGCTTTTAACATGTTGGTTGTTTTATTATGGTTTTAACTTTTGTGAACCGCCCAGAGCACTTTGGCTATTGGGCGGTATAAAAATGTAATAAATAAATAATATTCTAAAGTTATACAAACAATTTTATTCCTATTTACTATTTTTTAAATCTTCTGTAAAGAATGTTTACCTGCCCTGAGACTGTGAAGGAAATTTGCTTAGGACTAGGGTGGCAGCTTAGGTCCCCAAATATATTGGCTTAACTGGTTTGTGGTCATGTCTGGATAGGGTAGTGTTGAACGAAGTCTCCCTTCTCCTGTAGGCATAAGTTGGTGGAGGCTGCACCCAGCACTGTGGCTTTGTCAAGGTTCACTTCAGCTCTATCATGGCATACAGTCTGACGAATTTTATCATCAATGAAAGATGCTCATTATGTCGGAGGCTGATGATGTCTCCAAAATTTCCACTGTCTCTTTCCCCGCTCCGTATATGTTGAACTAGTTCACACAGTCTATTATTTCCCTGTGCACAGAGATAATATTATGCAAAGATGGTACCATAATATGAACTCTCTACACTCTCATGCTCTGTTCAGATGATTAGCTTCTCCATAATATGAAACTCTTGGCACTGGGCGGGGGGGGGGGAAGCAACTACCAACCTTCATCAGTGGGAGCTCTCTTGGAAAGCTTGACAGGTAGCTTCTAATATCTTCTGTATAGACTTGTGTAACTCCTGTGCCACCATGAGCACTAGTAGTCTGAGAATGATTGGATGAAAATATGTTTGGCCGCTTCCCTTGCAACTGGAACAACTTTCAGGGGGCATTTCCTTGTTTGCCTCCCTCTTCCTCTCTCAACTTTCCAATTATATCCCACATCAGCTTCCCATCAATGAACACCCCGTAATACAATCTCTTCCCACTACATTAAAGCAAACCTTCCCCCCGCCATAGCAAATAGGGTCTTCTAGCCCACCTCTCATTCACCCACACAAATGGGGTCTTCTAATCCTCCCTCCTCCCAATAAGAACACTCTCTCATTACATGAAAGCATAGCCTCTTCCTCTATTGCGGGGAAAGGGTGGGTTCCAAGCCCCCACCCAAGAAACCCCAACCTTCACCAGGGCCTGAAAAGCAAAAGGTGAGATGGGGAGGAATGAAAAAAAAAGCCACTTTTCTCTCATCTGCCCTGAGCCAGAGCCATCCAATATGGAGTTGGTCTTGCACCCCGTCCACTCCTGCCATGTCGCCCACTACCCTCTGTCTCTCACAAACAGATACACACATCTACAAATACACAAACCCATACATGTGCAGGGCATCATGGGAATCGCTCTCTGATTCATTCTGTTCAAAACAATACAATACAATCTGAGGGGGGGGAGCGTAGCTGTTGCCCCTAGCAACTGCCCCAAGGCCTAGCAGCATTCCGTGAAGCCTGCATGTGAAGCAAAATGAATAAAAATAACCCCAAACAGAAACAAACAAACAAACAAAGGAAAGTGGGAGGATGCAAGTGACGGAGGTCAAAAAACACATGATGTCAGATTTGGTGCTGCTTGGTGCGTTGTTTTTTTAAAAAGATCATTTAGCATTCCTTTCTGTTTCAGGTTGAAAACACGTAATGTCAGATCAGGTACTGTTTGGCGCAGAGCAAATAAACCAGCACTGGACTGTAAAGCAATAGGAGACCGTTTGGCACAGAGCAAGCTCAACCTTTGAACTATTTCGAAGTTTCATAATTTTTTGCACATCTACATTGCTCAAGCTTCAAAAATGAGCAAAATCAGTCTGATAGATCTCTAGTAATAAGCAGTAGACTAATGTATTCTTATATAGATGTATTGTTTTCCCCACCCAATATTTAGGTTACATTTATCAGAGCTAAATTTATATTTATCTTACCCCTCTTTGAAGCCTATGAAGTATCACCCCTTCTCTCTTTCAGAAGCTGGGCCTTTGAGCTTCCCTGCAGTCCCAACTAGGCACTCTGCTTCTTCCCACCTCTCCTCTCATGTTTGCTCATTCTTTATATAAAATGTCCTTCATGGACACATTACATTACATTACATTGCTATCCAAGTAGACCATTGGTCTTCAACTGACTGGTTAGGGCTCCACTATTGGCTTGCAGCCTGGCCTAAAGTGTGTTGCAGCCCTATCTTGGTGAACAGTGAACTAGCAGTCATCGTGCTCTTTGTGTTTACTTTATTAATAGGAAGTCATCAGGGTGCAGATTTTTAAAAAATGTTCATCTGCTTTTAACCAGTTAATTAAATGCGCATATTACGAAAAATCCAAAATAGGAAATTTGTTGGGATAGTAAGGGAAGTGTAAGATAACTTACATTTCAAGCAACCAACCACTCATTTTTTTTAAAAGAAAGGCCATCTTTAACGTTTCTCTCCCTGTTATAGTAATACATCAAAGCCAAAGCCACCTCAAAAATATGCACTCTACATTGGTGAAAACTGCCACTGAAAGAAGTAGTTGATTATCTACTGATTAAACTTGCTTCAGTGACAGATATGACAAAATAGGAGTCATTCTGCTCTCAGACATAACTGGGACTAGATATACTGAGGCTGAGGGTAGGTTGCATGGAAAAATTATCCCTTTTGTAGACACAAGGATAACACTTTTCCTTGTAGGAAATCAATGGCTTCTGGGTGGGAAATGGCAAGTCCTTCGTTAGAGCAAATAAAGGATGCATACAGACATAATAATTTGCGTGGAAAGCTGCTGTGGAAGCATATTTGCCATATTCTGTTTGGTTGTACAGTCTTCTTCCTGGATGAGGCATTTGATTCACCGGCCAGTTCTTGTCAAATGTGTTTCAAAGCCCACACTCAAGCTTAGGTGGGAGGGGGACATATTATGTATGTATACATCATGCACGTACACATCATGCACGTACCTCTCCTTTGGATTACTGCAATGCGTTATATGTGGGGCTGCCTTTGAAAACGGTCTGGAAGCTTCAGCTGGTACAAAACAGGGCAGCCCGTTTACTAACAGGGACTGGCTGGCGAGTTCACATTACACCAATCCTTTTACAACTTCATTGGCTGCCAATCCAGGTCCGGGCCCGATTCAAAGTGCTGGTATTGACATTTAAAGTCCTAAACGGTTTGGGGCCAGGTTATTTGAAGGAACGCCTCCTCCCATATGTACCTGCCCGGACCTTAAGATCATCTACAGGGGCTCTTCTCCGTGAGCCCCTGCCAAAGGAAGTGAGGCAGGTGGCTACTAGGAGGAGGGCTTTCTCCGCTGTGGCACCCCGGTTGTGGAATGAGCTCCCCAGAGAGGTCCGCCTGGCGCCTACACTGTACTCCTTTCGTCGCCAGCTGAAGACCTTTTTATTCTCTCAGCATTTTAACACTTAAATTTAAATTTTACTGTTCTAACTCTGTGTTTTAATCTTATATCAATTTTGCTGCGTGGTTTTATCCTGGTTGTGCTTTTTATACTATATTTTGTAATTGTGCTTTTAACATATTGGTTGTTTTATTATGGTTTTAATTTTTGTGAACCGCCCAGAGAGCTTCGGCTATTGGGCGGTATAAAAATGTAATAAATAAAATAAATATTATACACGTACACACACAGAGAGAGGGGGGGATCTACACTATTGTGTTATAACTTTAAGGAACGGTTACGATAGCTTATTGTGTCACATGACGCTAGGTTTCTTACATTTTATCTTCGTTGTATTCTGCTTCCTTGTGTCATTTTATTTCTTTCATTGTAACTACGAAATAGCATTGCAGGTGTTATAATGTGTCCCCTTACTTCGTTATAGTTGTATCTGACTGACTTCTGTATCATTGATTCTAAGCCAGTCGCAATGAAGGTGGCATTCTTACTTCCTGTCGGTGCCAAATCTAACTGCTTCCTCAGAGTTGTTCCTCGTGTTGCTGTTGCGGTAGCTGTTGTGGTTGGGAGGGAGAATGAAGGACAACAGGAAGTGGGCGGAGAAATGTAACATCTGAAGACTCCAAGGAACAGCGATACAAGAAACAGTGTGCCCGGGGATCATGCATTTATGCCGTCACTGCGGAAGCTAAGTTTCAGTTTAATTCCTATGTGTGCCCTATTTTGTTTTAAAACGATAGGAAATATAACGTAAATATGGGTTATTTAAAACGTAATAAGAAGTAGAGTAGATTCGCCCATAGTGATTCTTGACTTGCATGTATGTCTGTATGCACCCAGATCCTCCAATTTCATGGCTCATTAAGAAGAGAGAAAGTGGCAGCAAGCACATATTCTAATAAAGGAATGCAAGGTGTTGATAATAATGTATCATATTTATCCAGAGATTAAGAATATTACAACTTCTCTGCAGGTGGGGGGTATTAGTATCATCTTCATATTGCTGATGTAAAATGGAGGGAGAATAGCTTGCCCAAAGCAATCTAGAAGGTTCATGACAGATGTAAGATTCAAAGCAGGGCCCTCCATTTGTAACTCAGTCCCTGACTGCTCTCATTCTACACCACCTCTCATTGAGATGAGAACCCCTGAAGTGAGAGACAGCAGTAAAACTTTGTTTTGAATGGGGTCTGTCTTATTTTCAGTACTCTTCCTTTGCTTAATTCGAGGAAGATGACAAATCTAATCCTTAAAAGACTGTCTAGGTATTTACCTTTTCGGCTGAATTTGCTGCTCTCTAGGGCAACCCCACTTTGCCTTGACTGCTGCTATGCACAAATCATGTTAGAACATAACCGGAGTGGAAAAAATAAGTTCTTCTCACCTTCTGGCCGCCCTTCAGCTAACATGGTTTTGTTTATTAGCATCAAAAGCAGATAGTCTCATCTACTGTTTGGAGTCGGCTCCAGGAGAGAATTTTCACACATGGGCGAACTGCAACTCGAGCGGGGAACTCTGACTTGGCATTAATGGACTCTTGTTTTCTCTCTCTTGCTAGCAGTTAGGCCCATGTCCACTGAATGTACAGGAACTGCGGGTCAAGCTGACAACAGCTCTTTGCCTGAAAGCTGTTGACTGGAGAGGAAATGATAGAGCAACGTCTTTCTCACTGCATCCTATATCTCCTCTTCAGCTCAGGGCATCCTCATCTCTGGGATATGTTTAATTGTTCTAAATGTGCGATCATTGACTCAAGACATTAATTCTTTTTGATCTGTACTAATGCTGGGGCTGAAGCAACCCTGAGTGCCAGTTTTAATAAGCCCCTATTCGACAATGAGGGGATGGTATTAACGAAGCTCCTCTCTTTTAATAGACTCTTCAAATTGGGATTACAGCTCCCCTTTTGAAATTGAAGGCAAATTCACATGAACCCCCAACATTTTTTTAAAGCATTCTTATTTCTACCTACTGAATCAACCAATCATCTGAAGAGTACACCATCCATTTGGATAATTGGTTCAATAGCGATTTATTCATTATTTGTAGAAAACATCTCTGATAACTGGTTCACCACATGGATGTTAGAAGGAGCCATCTTCTCCCATATATAGTCCTCAAACACCTTAAAATTTGCATAAGTGGCTCTATTTCATGTACCTTACTGATTGGACACATGACTGGCAAGCTCTTCTCAGTTGTGACCCCATAGTTATAGAATTCCCCCTTCAGTGTGGTCTACCTGGGTAATTCTGGGATTTTTTTAGAAGCTTTGTAAAAATAAAAATAAAACCTTTAGTAAGGCTTTTGGGCTTTAGGAAGGCTTTTAGTTTTTCAGCCTGATTTGTTTTTTGTTTGGAATTTTAAGGTGCTATGTAATGTTATACTTTCAAGTAACTGTGGTGTAACTGTAACACTTTCATTGTGATTGTTATATTACAAATCTTCATTGTAAAATAATAAAATGTGCCTGAATTACTTGTATTTGTTAAAAGAAAATGTGCATTTTGTCAGGATCAGGTCAAGCCTCCTGGTGTGGATCCCGAATCCGACTTGGAGAATGAAGAAGACCAGTCAAGGATGAAAACTTCCTTGGAGCTTAGTGAACAGGAGGCCCAGGCCCAGAGATCATCTTCTCCCTTCTCACCCTCCCTGGGAACTCAGTCTTTGTCAGAGGTGGAGGGAGCATCAAAATTGATAGATCCCAAAGTCCATCGCAGACAGAGTTGAGAGGAGGTGGGAGGCAGTCTGCTAGATTAGCCATATGGCAGAGGTTACAGCTTGAAGACCTTCCTTGTAAAAGCCTGTCAGACACTATCCATGTAGTTGATAGGCAACTCCCTTGCTTTGTTATGCTAATTAAGCTTAGAGAATAGCATTCACAGTCCCTTCAGGTGTGAAGAGGTATCTATTTACTGAATAAAGCTTTTTTGCACAGCACACCTCTTTATTGTCTCACATCTCAGTGGGAGGGGTTGGAATCATGACACCATGTTATCCAAATTAAGTTTTATTCAGTTATACAGATTCATATTGCTCAGGCGTTTTTATACACATGTGAAGGATGCCCAGAGATTCCCCTCACACACCCCTCAGTATTGCCTCTTGTGTATTTCATTTTATTTAACAACTGTAATTCACTTTTTCTTCTAGCAGGAAGCTGAAAGCACCTGTGAATATCTTTCATACTAACACAATCTCTTGAGTTACATATTGATACTCCCATATTTCAAGAAGTGTCAAACTCATCTGTTGTGGCAACATTTCAGGATGAGGGGTGGGGATATTCAACAACAGCATTTTTGAGAAATTGCCCACCTTGAAAAAAAAAGTACTTTTCTCTTGCAGGTGTGGATGGTAATACTGTCCTGGCTTAGGGAGAGCCTACCCAGGTAATCACTGGCAACCACAGCCCATCAAACAGAGTAACAAACAAACGAACTAGGCACTGCAACAAGCCTTGTTGCCCATTTTGTCTGCATTTCTGCTCAAGAAATAAAAATAATGTTATTTATTTTATTATCTATTTACATAATTTACATCCCATGCCTTCAGCTTCCTACTGTACCCAAAAGCACTAAAAAAGAAAGAAAAGTACAATAATAAAATAGAAAATAGGAAAATACAAACCAAGAGTGCTTCCAGATCCATGTTGCTGTAAGAACATGATAAGAATAAAAAAATGGAAATGCAAGGGAGACTTATAAATTGAAGGCAACAGGTATTTCCAGATGTAGCTTTTATTGTGCAATTGCGCTACGTCATTCACGGAACTTCTCGGCATCCAGATGTAGTTGTCTGCTTGTAACCTTCTCGAGTTTTCCCACTATTTTTATCTTTTTCTTACTATTTATTATTTATTACATTTCTATACCGCCCAATAGCCGGAGCTCTCTGGGCGGTTCACAAAAATTAAAACCAAAGTGTAAAACAACAGTATAAAACCATAATATAAAATACAATATAAAAGCTCAACCAGATAAAAACAGCAGCAATGCAAAATTACAAATTTAAAACACCAAGTTAAAATTTATTTATAGACTGTTAAAATGCTGGGAGAATAAAAAGGTCTTCACCTGGTGTCTAAAAGCAGATAATGTAGGTGCCAAGCGATCCTCCTTAGGGAGCTCATTCCACAGCCGGGGTGCCACAGCAGAGAAGGCCCTTCTCCTGGTAGCCACCTGCCTCACTTCCTTTGGAGAAGGAATAGATGGCAGATGAGCTACCCAGTCACAGCAAGTCCTTTAGCAGGTGAGCTGGTCAGTGACAGCAACTCCATCTTGTCAGGATTGGGCTTCAAACTACTGGCCCTCATCCAGTCCATTATTCTCCCAAATGCAAGATTAGAGCTCCACTACTCCTTAGGGCCAAAACAGGCACTACTTTAGCAGCTATGACTGCTTTCCCCCCCATTTTTACTCTAGAGTAGGAGTAGCGGGCCCAATCCAAATCAGGACTCTAGCATTAGGATATGAAGATCTTAAGATCCAAATTGAGGGCCCTGTGCCTACTCTAGAGTAAAAATAATAATTAAAAAATAGATGCTAGATACAGATTTAAAGTAATGTCTGTTTTGGCCCTGACTCAACTGGAAAAGACAGATTGAGTTGTGTGTCATCAGTATATTGATTGATGCCTGTGGCGGAACAACCCTTCATTGGGGTATCCCACCTGACCAATCGAAACAAAGGTAAGTTTTCCCCTTAGACATTTGAAACAGCCTAAAGCCTCCCTTCATAAGCCACTGTAACCAAGGAAACTACAACTGTTTAAGGCTCCATAAACAGTAACAAAGCTAGGCCTTTAGCCTCAGATACAATATAGCCTCAAGGGGCACATTTAAACACTTAAAAACATAAACAGGTGAAAATACACTATTTCTTCACAATACCCAACTCCAAATCTGTCCTCATTCAGTGGCTTCATATAAATGTTGAGGATCATGAGGGACAGGATGGATCCCTGAAGGACCAGGTAATATAAATGCCATAGGCCTGGAGTAAAGTTTCCTTATACCACTTTCTGGAATCAGGTCTTCAAGTAGGAGTAGAACCATCAAACAACAGTGCCTCCAATCCTCAACCCGTAAAGCCTATCCAAAAGGTCAATCCACTATGGTCAGTTGTGGGAATAACAATACCTCACCACTGTTTATCAATAATAATATGCCATCAGTATATGTGACACTTTACTAAGTAACGTAAGGAAGATAAACCTACCCTGTTAAGATTACAATCTAAATTTACAAACACACATATTATCAATGGATCTTCCGCATGCATGTTCTTTAATGGGGAACTACCAATAGTTTCAGGTGTGTTCTTGAAACCATAATAAAAATAAAAGAGGGAAAGGCTGAGGATTATTATTTTAAGTTTCACTACATGCTGTGGAGGAAACACACTTTTCTGTTTACATTTTAAAATGTAAATGAGAAAACACCCTGACTCTTCAGCAGTACAAGAGACTGCTATGGACTCTTCAAAGACTGTGTGCATATTCTCTTCCCATGCGTGTTTATAGCTTCATTAGATCATTGACTACTGACGGCAAATGCAGCCGTTCAGTTTTAAATTTGGAAACCCATCAAGCATCCTTCCACATAGTAGCTCTACAGAAGAAAACTCTGTTGGTCCACAGAGAACAAGAAAATTGAAGGGTGTTCCTCAAGTCAACCAAATTTAAGAACCTCAAATAATCTGAAAGAGCATCATGCAGGAGATGAGCAGAGTTGATGCCTGTTGCTCCAGAAGGCAGGGCTAAAACCCCCAAATGGTTTGAATTTGCTGAGGAGCAGATTTTGGCTAAACATTAGGAGAAACGTCCTAAGAGTGAGGACTGTTAGTAGAATAGACTGTCTTGGGAGGTAGAGGGTTCTCCCCACTGGAAGAGTTTAATCAGCAGCTGGATGGCCAACTCTCAGAGATGCTATAGATGCATGCTTCACTGTGCAAGGGGTTGAACCCTTCCAACTCTATAATTTATATAGGGAAAATATTTGATGTCTTCTCCAGTTCTGATATTTATGTCCAATCTCACCCCATGGTCTGAGAGACAACAAATCATCTATGAAAAGGGGCATTCTTAAAAACCCAACCTAGTTCATAATAGTGAAGACAACTTCTTCAACCATAAGCTTATTCTGACCCGTCACTGCAAGTTACCAATTTTTCTTCTCCACACTTTGCTGTGAATATAGCTGCTTCCAGTCATTGCTTCAGGCCAAAGTAACATGGTATGTAAAAACTTCACGGTCCCATGAATAAATTACTTCTCATACCAACGTATGTGTCCAAAAAAGATTGTTAGGAAACTAAATTACTGCCACCCCTGAGCAATGCTAAAAGTGAATATCTTATACAGGGCTTGGCTAAAGGAATCAATCCCTGTTTAGCAACATGGAAACCTATATGAGCTGACTCTTCCCCCCTCCCTCCTTCATCTCTAAATTCCAAGTTAGGCTATTAACCAATTGTGAAGAGTAGCCAGAGGCACAGTAAAGGTCTTTGAATTCAAGAATAGCATTTGAGCTGGGTAATTTATGAGCTACTCCAACCCTTACTGGAGTATTGAAACTCTTTCCATCAGCTTTTACTGTGTATGCTCACGACCTGGACCTTTCCATGGGAATCTTCTCAGTGGTCTCAGCAGGATTTATCATTTATTAGCTGCTCTTTGGCCATGGCTCATGGAGTGGCTTACAAGAAGAAGAAGAAACATATCAAAGTATACATCATCATCATCAACAACAACAAAATGACAGCAGACAGTTAAAATCCAATATGCCTGGCAAATAAAACGTTTTTCACTTAGCAAACAAAGACAGTCCCCGTCTTCTCAGTACACACAATAATATTTTCAATAGAGACAATTGAAAACTCTGCTAGGAGTAGGTCCATGACTCTGAAGCAACAATGTTGGCATTATTATTATTATTATTATTATTATTATTATTATTATTTAAATTTGTAGCCTGATACAGGACACTCAGTGCAGCTAATGAACATAACATCATAGAATCATGTGGTCCTATGTTTTGGAACTCCCCAACTAAGAGAAAAAAAGAAAAGTCTGACTCTAGAGACCCAACCTCATAACTTCCAAGTGGGAGATCCAAACTCATAACATCATTTCTCCTTCTCTTCTGTCCTGCTGGTATGAGTCAACTGTTCTATGGCACAATCATTTAGGATGCCTAAAAAAATTACCTCTTTGCCATAACTGAAACATGCATTTTATCCAGTCTATATGAGTGTAATTGAACTCATCCATTATTACTTCATGAAAGACATCCAAGAAGGATCATCTTCTCCTGTAGACTCCTGTCCGGATGCTAAGATAGTCTTCAGTGGCCCTTCTTCAGGAGCCCCCACCAACGGAATTGAAGTGTGTGACTACTAAGAAGAGGCCCTTTACTATTGTGGTACCCCAGTTGTGGAATGAGCTTCCCAGAGAGGCTCACTTGGTGCCTACATTGTGCTTGTTTCAGTACTAGGTGAAGACCTTTTTATTTTTCCAGGCATTTTAGTTTCTCAGTTTCTATACTAAATCTGGTAAAGTGTTTTAAATCTTTGCACAGCTGCTAGGTTCTATTTGGTTCCTATTTTTCATTTTACACAGCAGTTTTAAACTTTAAAGTGTTTATATTGTATTTTAGTGTGTTGTATTTTATGATTTAATTGTTGTGAACTGCCCAGAGAGTTTTGGCTACTGGGAGCTATGGAAATGCAATAAATAAATAAATAAATAAAGTCTTATCAGGATTCAGCTTCAGTTTGTTGGCCCTCATCCAGGTCATAACTGTAACCAGGCACTGGTTCAGAACGTGTACAGCCTCTCCCGATTCAGATGTTACAAAGAAATAGAGCTGGGTGTCATCAGCATACTGGGAACACCTTGCCCCCAAACTCCTGAAGATTGCTCCCAATGGCTTCACATACATATTAAATAACATTGGGGAAAGGATGGTGCCCTGAAGCACCCCACAGTTCAATTGCCATGGGGCAGAAGTACATTCTCCCAATGCTATTTTCTGGAACCTCCCCCACAAGTATGAGCTGAACCACTGTGAAACAGTGCCGCCAGCCCCCAACTCACAGAGGTGTTCCAGGAGAATACCATGGTCAATGTTATCAAAAGCCACCAAGAGATCAAGGGACAGGGGTCGCACTCCCCCTGTCCCTCTCCCGAAGAAGGTCATCCATCAGGGTGACCAAGGCTGATTCCATCCCAAAACCAGGCCTGAACCCAGACTGGAATGGATCCAGATAATCAGTTTCATCCAAGTACACCAGCAGCCGAGATGCCACCACTCTCTTGAGTACCTTGCTCAAAAATGGGGTCTTCAAGCTTAGTGAACTACCTCCTCTCAATGCACCCATTTGAAGCTGGAGCAGTCTCTGGGATCTGTCAATTCCAACACTCCCTCCACCTCTGAAAAAGTGGGAAGACAATCTCTGAGCCTGGGTCTCCTGTTTGATAAGCTCCTTGGAAGACTCCTCCTTGACTCCTGGAGAGTCTTGGAGTATTTCCTCCCCCACTGCCTGTCTCAGCTGGTTTTCTTCTTCAGCCACACCAGGCAGACCAGGCGTCATCCTGACAAGTAGCTTGGATCCATGTCTCTCTACTCCCCTCCCTCCCCATCACCCGACTTGCTTTTCTCCTTCCCAGATCGTCTTCTCAGATTGCAAAATGACCTTGGAAGTGGGACCACCATAGAACTTCCCATGACACCTGCCGGGGACGGTGGGAGAAATCCCCATTTGGATTTGCCCCCAAGGTTATAGCTGTGTTTATGTCCTCAGGGATACAGGGATTTGTATCATGCGATGGTCCCTGGGACACCTTCCAGGGACCATAGGATTGTGCTCTTAATGTCTGTTAGCCATGATACCTAACTGGAATCCAAAAGCAGTATATCAGATGCTGAGGACAAACAACTCAGCAAAGCTAAGACATTGTCCCACTGTCTAGCTGCTGGGCTAGATGGACCTTGGTTTGGTCCAGCGAGGTGGTTCTTAAATTCTATACCTAAAACCAATCTAGCATTGTATTCTTAACTGAAATTATGTTGATCCTTGCTTAGTAGATCCTACACACAATTCAAGTCTCTGGGTATCGAAAGCCTTATATTGCTGTACCGCTTGTCTATTTTAAGAGAAATAAGACCAACCCATCAGCTGAGTGATAGATGAGCAATATACATATTTAGCAGTTTTGGGAAAGTTGTACAACAAACGTATCATTGGCTATAGTTGAAATGTTAGCGGAAAGCTGGATTAAAGGAATCTGTTTAGGAGGTGTGCTAAGAATCTGGAAGAAAGTCTTGGTTTGAGTCCAGTGCCAATGCATTAGTCTGAACATTTTCCTTTTGGATTCACAGACTGGCCAGAGTTATAGAGCCTTAAAGGGGAGAGAATCAGGCATGCCTCCACTTGCTATAGCTATTGAGTTGCTAGGACATTCTTTCACTGTTCAGCACTCTGAGAAAACCAATATCTACGCACATCTCATTCTCTGTGTTAAGAAATGAATACCCATGAAATTGCAGTTGTCCGGATAAACTAATTAACATCAGTCTTGAACTAAAATTGAGGTTTTAAAAAAATTCTCTAACAATATTGGCCAGTTCAATCCATGAGAACACCTGTTCTAGTTAGGATTTGATGTAGATTGGTATTTATTTCTTACACTTCCTATTTATTTCTTACACTTGTCTCCTGTCCTTAACCCAAACTGCCCAGGACTGAAAGATTCCATAATTGTTTCCCCCATTTTACTTCACAATAAGCCTGGGAGATAGGTTAGATTGAGTGTGACTAGGATAAAACTTCATGGCTGAGCTAGGATTTGAACCCAGGTCTCTGTGATCTAAGTCTTACGCTCAATACTCTGCAAGTTGGAGGGGGACTTCTAGGCTATCCAGTCCAAGCCATCAACCCCCACACAATGCCCAAATGTTTTTCTGAAATCAAAACAAGGGGGGATCTACACTACTGCTTTAAAGCGCTTTATAACAGTTTTGACAACTGTTGGGGCCCAGGACACACTGCATATACAGGTTTCAAAACGTTTTCAAAGCACTTTAAAGCGCTTTAAAAGCAGTAGTGTAGATCCCCCCCAAGTTACACTGATAGCATTTGAACAATTCACTAAGCCAGGAACCTGCTCAAAAAAGTGAGATACAACTACGCCAGTCCTTTTCCAGCTTCATTGGCTGCCAGTCCAGGTCCGGCCCGATTCAAAGTGCTGGTATTAACAATTAAAGCCCTAAACGGCTTGGGGCCAGGTTATCTGAAGGAACACGTCCTCCCGAATGTACCTTAGGATGTACCCTAAGGTCATCCTCAGGGGTCCTTCTCCGCGAGCCCCTGCCAAAGGAAGTGAGGCAGGTGGCTACAAGGAGGAGGGCCTTCTCTGCTGTGGCACCCCAGCTGTGGAATGAGCTCCCTAAGGAGGTTCGCTTGGCACCTACATTATATGCTTTTTGATGCCAGGTGAAGACTTTTTTATTCTCCCAGCATTTTAAGTCTATAAATAAATTTTAACTTGGTGTTTTAAATTTGTAATTTTGCATTGCTGCTGTTTTTATCTGGCTGAGCTTTTATATTATGGTTTTATACTGTTGTTTTATACTTTGAATGGTTTTAAATTTTGTGAACCGCCCAGAGAGCTCCGGCTATTGGGCGGTATAGAAATGTAATAAATAAATAAATAAATAGACTAGCAGGAATTATTTTTGACAAATCCATGATGACTTCTACTAGTGGTTATCCTCTGTTCTGGCAACACACCTGGTATTAGTAAGACTCACCGGTCTGTAATTTCCCAGATACCCAATTCACACACACACTTTTTTGGCAGGGGAGGGGGGAGAGATTGGGACATCATTTGCCTATCTTCAGCCGTTTTTTCAAAGATGGTAGACAATGGTTCTGAGAGTACACCAGCAAATCCCTTTAGTATCCTAGGATGCAATTCATCTCAATATGAACTCATTTAAATCATTTTGTGACCACTCCTTTGATTGCAGTCTTGAACTGCCATCTCAACTCCTCGCCACTGCAACTTATGCAAAGTTGCACAAAATTCCCCTTTCAGCAGAAGACAAAAGCAAAGTAAGAGTTGAGCAGCTCCACCTTCTTTATAGCAAGTTAACTGTTATGGAGTTGGACCACTTCCTGCTTGGGATTTATGCAACACAATGGAGCTTTGGTGAGGAATGCAAAACGTCTTGCACTTTCAGAAGAGAAATTATCCCCTTGGCCAACCAGAGGCCAATCTTGAATGCTGACTAATGTCATCGGCTTTCCGATTACATTTTGAGGAATTGCCGCCGGTAGAGAAGATACAACCAAGAGATATCAAGTAATGAGGGCAACTGCAGAAAATGAAGTGGGCACCATTACTTTGAAGAATGTGACAATAAAGTATAAATCCGCAAGGTTCATTCACTGTCACCCAAAAGCTCCCATCCTGAAACATCAAATGTGCAAAATCATATGAAAAATATAACAATTATTCTTTCTTTCTAAAAAAAAATAATTGCATAGAATATGTTGGCATTTTTATTTGGGGGTTGCAGCAGCAAAAAGATTGCAATGGACTTAGTATCTAATCTGTCTAGTACATTTCAACTCCACCCTTCAAGCATTAAATCCAGATGCCTGCTATATCTGCCTATGCTACACAATGGCCAATCTATTCTTCCTCCTGTTCTCTAAATAATCCCCCCATGCTGTTTTCCCCAAGATATAAAACAGAAATCTACTTCCCATTTGCTTAGATACTCAACATTCTCTGATCCAGTTTTCAAGTACACTTTTGAAAACTACTGAAAACCTAGACTGTTATTTAGGTTAGGGGCAATATGTTGCAGAGACCCACCCTGGCAGCACTATCTTTCAAGTCATCAACCAGTCAGTAAAACCATGCTCTCTCAGCTAACCAGTATTGGAAGCTGGACAGTTTCTTCCAGGCTTTGCCTCTGACCTAGTGAGAAGCGAGAGACGGGCTCTGGTGCTACTGGAACAGCTAAAATTCTTTAATAATTCTTGTTTGTATATAAAATGCTCAACGTTTCAGATTTGATCATCCTTCCTCAGGAGCTGACGCTGGAGACAGGCTGCTGGAAGAACCTGTTCTTGTACGTTGAAGATTTCTTTGGGCTTTTTTCTGAGCGTTCTACTAACGAACTGTGTTTAGTCAAAGGATTCTGGCTGAGCCAGAATGATCAAATCCAAAACGTTGAGCAGTTTATATACAAATTTATTTATTTATTTATTTATTACATTTTTATACCGCCCAATAGCCGAAGCTCTCTGGGCGGTTCACAAAAATTAAAACCACAGTAAAACACCCAACAGTTTAAAACACAATTACGAAATACAGTATAAAAAGCGCAACCAGGATAAAACCACACAGCAAAGTTGATATAGGATTAAAATACAGAGTTAAAACAGTAAAATTTAAATTTAAGTTAAAATTAAGTGTTAAAATACTGAGTGAATAAAAAGGTCTTCAGCTGGCGACGAAAGCAGTACAGTGTAGGCGCCAAGCGGACCTCTCTTTAATAAGAATTATTAAAGAATTTTAACTGTTCCAGTAGCACCAGAGCCCGTCTCTCCCTTCTCACTCGTTCAGTGGTGCTTTCCCCCTGTATGTTTGCCTCTGACCTCCTGCCAAAGTCTGAGTAGGCTCCAACAAGATCCATTGGACTCCATCTTAGCTCTTCTTTTGCTCTCCTAGATTCCTTCAGGCTCTGTCCCCCATATATTTTGTTCGAACCTGGCTGCACATTAGCCTAGTCCCATGTTCTATCTCCTCTCAAGGGAGCATGTCTTTTTTCAAATCAAAAGTTGGCACCCTTATGTTTCTGGGACAGGCTACCTGTTCTCCTGCCACCTGTTTGAAACTCAGTGACTTTGATCCATAGAACTCAAGAGTGCTACTGAAGATCCAAACCACCCCTCTTTGATTAGCCCAAACTCTACATCTGGCTAGCCCAGTATCTGTGACCCTCCAGATTGTTTTGGTCTACAACTCCCCTAACCCCTCATTATAAGCTACGTTGGCTAGGACTGATAGTAGTTGTAGGCCAAAATATCCGGAGGGCCACAAGTTGCCCACTCCTGGGGTACCCCAAACATTCATACATTTCATGTTGTGATAAAGAGTTGGAAATGGAATCTAGAAACTGACTTATTTCTATTTAGAATATTCTTAAAATACAGCAGTGGTAATGTTATTATTTTATACTCCAATAACTGGCTGCAACTATATCTTTGTTTATTTAAAAATGGGAAAATGAGGTACTGCCAAATATTCATCAAGAGGATGGGAATATGGTTGTTTTCAGAGGACAGGGAGAAATCACTCATCCATTCTGACTGCTCTTTGGAAAGGTGGAGGCTGAAGGCTATGAGCTCCCTCACACCTATTTTTCCCCCTAGTTTACCTCCACATTTTTTACCTCTGTTTCATAAGCGTGGCAAGCATTCCTCCCTTTCACGATCGTCACTATACCAGTGAACTCTCTTTTCACTTATTTGCTCTCCTGCTGCTATTGCATGCACCCCGCCCTGCCCTTCTCCTTTCCCCTCCAGTTCACTGGTTCTTGTCCTTGATGTACATTGATGGTGCTATATAGATTAATAATAATAATAATCAAGTGGCAGCCTTCCCCCTTCACTCAGTGGAGCTCCTACGGGAATTAACCAAAGTGCTTACAGCTCCCTCATTTTTAAAGATAAAGAGATGAAACTTGGGACCGTGAGTAGGATGACCATATGAAAAGGAGGACAGGGCTCCTGTATCTTTAACAGTTGCATAGAAAAGGAAATTTCAGCAGGTGTCATTTGTATATATGGAGAACCTGGGGAAATTTCCTCTTCATCACCACAGTAAAGGTGCAGGAGCTATACTAGAGTGACCAGATTTAAAAGAGGGCAGGGCACCTGCAGCTTTAACTGGTGTGATGAAGAGGGAATTTCACCAGGTTCTCCATATATACAAATGACACCTGCTGAAATTCCCTTTTCAATACAACTGCTAAAGATACAGGAGCCCTGTCCTCCTTTTCATATGGTCACCCTAACCATGAGAACTCTTAAGTAGGGCTTTAGGCATGCCAAGTATGAATCGGATTGGTTCATCCCTTGATTTTTAAGGAATTTTTAATCCCCCCCTCAAGTCATTCCTCCCCATTAACACACACACACACACACACACACACTCCTCAGTGAAACCTCTGGCTTTTCATCATTTCCACCTATTAATTCCACTGAGGTCTCAAGGGTCACCTGAAAGTTTCCTTGAACGCATTCATGAGTCCCCTGTCTAGTTTTAAAACATTCTGTAGTAAAATATATACACTTAACAGTGGCTGTGCTTAAGAACTTCAAATTTCAGTGCCCAAATCTGGGTAGCTCTTAATTCAGAACACATTATTCTATAAAGCACATGTGTAAATCTTTGCATGGACCAAGGTTGCTACTGTATGAGAGTTGGCATAACATAGCAACTAAGAAATTGAGATGTAAACTGAGAATCTAGTTCAAATCTTGCATCTCCTATCAGCTCACTTAGACAAGCCACTATGACCTAGTGCAGCCTTCCTCAACCCAGCACCCTCCAGATATGTTGGACTACAACTCCCATCATCCCAAGCTGGCATGGCCAACACATCTGGAAGGCAGCAGGTTGGGAAAAGCTGATCTAGTGAGATATACACTGCAATCCTACACGTGTCTATTCAGAAGAAAGGCCCGCTGAGTTCAATGGCTCTTATTCCCAAGTAAGCAAGTTCAGGATAGCAGCCATAATGTTCAACCATGGTTAGCTCTGACTATGCATTATTGGCTCTAACAGTCTTCACTCTTAAGACTGAATAAGGCCCCATAGTTTTACTCCTGAGCTAAGCCCTGAACTAGGTGTATACCAGCAAAAACTGCTTATCATCTTGCAAGCATTAAGGCCAGAGGTCATTTATTTTTTCATTCAAAATAATTTTGACTCCCCTTTCCTCGAGCGTTCATGGTGGCTAACCTACCTGAATTCAAATACAACCGTCAACAATCAAAATTACCATAACTAAAAAGGGAGAGCAACAGAATGAATCCCTGTCAGACAACCCAACAATAACAGGAGCACCATAAAAGCAAGACCCATAAAAATATATTAAAAACTCACCTCATTCCCATAAAAACCAGGACAGAAAGAAAATACACACATCAGCATCAACAAGTCAAAACAGGGCTGGCAAATATATAGTTCAAAGGCTGTTCTACAAAGTAAAGACTTTGCAATATGGTAGAAGGCAGAAAGAAAAGGTGCAAGACAAGTTTCCACTAGGAGAGACTTCCAAAGCCCAAGCACGACTACTTGAGGATCAGGCTACATGTTACTTTGAAGACTCACTTCAGGTGTGTTTGTTAACAGAGCATTTAGCGTTGCGGTACCTGCCCACTGCATACATCAGCTGGACTACATAGGGCAGGCATCATGTTCAGTTTTGATGTAATTTTCATTCTCAAAAAGTGCCTCCAGTGGTTCTCTCGGTAGGTTTACTCATGTAGGTTTTTATGGTAGGAGTTAGTTCCTCAGATATCCAGCTCTCAAACTGTAAAGGGCTTAAAAGGTTATCACCAGCACTTTGTATCGGGCCCAGAATCAGATCAAACATTAGTGCATCGCTTTCAATAAGGAAGTTACAAGCTCCCACAATACTGGTTCCCAATAAACACCATTGCTCCCAATAAGCAGCCTAGCCGACACATTCTGAACAAACTGAAGTTTCCAGACACTTTTTAAACATAATTTCCTTGGCATTGGCAGTTGTCCATGGATTGAAAAACCCAGCTCATCTCACGATTTGTGACCAACCCCTAAGCATGATTTAAATAACTGAGATGTAACAATTAGCCAGGATTAAGGAAACAATTATAATTCTTTATGAGTTGGTTTAGGCTGAGCTACTGGAAATAGGACGACCTGCCCCCTCCTCCCCACATCTCCTGGAGGGTTGGGCAGACCACACTGAATGGGAGGACCTGTGGTGCAAGGGGAGAGGGGAATCTCCCCAAATCAGACAGAAGGACATTTTGTGAATAGAACCCTTCTAGTCACCAAAGGCAGATCCTGGATTCAATCCTACATCAGTATAAGAATTCTAGGTCAGAGCCCCACTTTCTCTCATCTGTAATGTGAAACACAGGCCTGCCTTGCAGAGCTACTGTAAGGGTTTCTGAGTTTGTATAATTCTGAATAGTGAGTAACTTCTGCTCCTCCAGATGTTTTGGCTTACAACTAGCCCTAGGCAGTGGTGAGGGATCCTGGGAGTTGTAGGCCCAAACAACTGGAGGGCCACAAGCTGCACACCCTGGGCTACAGAAATGCTAATGAGTATTATGCTAAATTCATCAGCCATTCAGACATGATTAGTAGTCTTTGTGATTTCAGTGGGTACTTGCTGTGAATGAAGGTGGTGTCCTGCAGTGATTAAAATAATAAAGAGCACACTGAAAGTGTAACAAAAGAAGTGAGAACACAGGTAGAGGGAAGTCAATTTACCTTTCAGGTAAATGATCATCCTTAAGAGTGCAATCAGGTCAGAGGAAACTGTTGACTTAAAACAATAATTTGCCTTTTAGAGTTGGCTTTTGTGATTGGCCAATTAATTAGCAGAGGGTTCGTCAGCATTAAGGTTATGCCAAATTGCAAAATATATGGTCTTGACCTTAGCTAGAGGCTCTATCACTCTATTGTGCTTTTGATACATGGTTTAATAAGCAGTTTGGGAATACTCCCTATGTGTTGGGTGGAGGAGAAGGCGGGGGAGACCTTTCTCGGCTTGTCTTCAGACCAGGAGGAAAGGAAGCATCCATTCTACTCCTGTAGGTCTGAAGTAGGATTAATTGATTGGTCTCCTATGAACCTGAAAGCCATTAAGAGTATGAAGGATGAAAAGCAATTCAAACGGCTTTATTACCATTTTCTAGTAAAGTACCAGTTTTAGACTCTAGGCCTACTGTGCAACAGCAGGTTTCCAGATATTGGCTGTGCTGGCTTGTGCTTCTGGAAGAAAGGAAATGACTGGTTCCTAAAAGCAGAAACAGCTGCTTGGGACAGAAGCAGACAGGCCTGCTGGCTGGCTTGAGACCAGCAGATGCAGGGCTGGGAAATAGCTCACAGGATCCGTTTAGACTCACCAGTTGGTGGCGCCACAGAGCTTACCAGGGGGCGCCATTTACGCATGCAGAGAGAGGGAGGTGAACCTCCCACAGTATTTCTGATCACACTTGTGTGGCTTGCACAAATATCAAGTGTGAGGAAAGAAAGAGGCACTAAAGTTGACCTCCTACTCTATGGAAAGAAACAGCCCCACTATTGGAAGTGAGGCAGCTTGTAAGTACTCTGGGCAGGGCACAATAGATGAGGCTTACAGTGTTCCAGAAGACATCTTTGTGGTGGATGCAGGCTGACCTAGGATTCCCCAGCTGAGCTATGGGCCGTTTCAGAAATGGTTTAGTAGGTCAAAGCAGTAGGAAGTTTCTACAGAATGCGAAGCAAAACGAAAGAGAACATTCCAACATGCTTCAGAGTAATCTTGAACCCAAAGTCTCCTCAAATGTGCTTGGTGCCCCCAAAGGTTTAATAAGCAGTTTGGGAATACTCCCTACGTGCTGGGTAGAGGTGAAGGCAGGGGGAGACCTTTCTCGGCTTGTCTTCAGACCAGGAGGAAAGGAAGCATCCATTCTACTCCTGTAGGTCTGAAGTAGGATTAATTGATTGGTCTCCTATGAACCTGAAAGCCATTAAGAGTATGAAGGACGAAAAGCAATTCAAACGGCTTTATTACCATTTTCTAGTAAAGTACCAGTTTTAGACTCTAGGCCTACTGTGCAGTATAGAAATGCAATAAATAAATAAATAAAATAAAGGCTCTTCTTTGGTGAATTTGAAAGCTGCAGGTGCCTTGCCCTCTTTTAAATCTGGTCACCCTAGTATAGCTCCTGCACCTTTAACTGTGGTGATGAAGAGGGAATTTCACCAGGTTCTCCATATATACAAATGACACCTGCTGAAATTCTCTTTTCTATGCAACTGTTAAAGATACAGGAGCCCTGTCCTCCTTTTCATATGGTCACCGTACTAGCCACTGGCACTCCACCATGCTGGCTAGAACAGCTATACTAGGAAAACATTCAGAAAGTTGGGAGAAATGGGGGGTGGGGAGGGAGGAGAATTCATGCAAAAACCTGTCAAACTCAGAATGCTTCCGAAATGTAAGGATATGTTGTATTAGCCAAGCATCTTTATATAGCACCTTTGGCATGTTCTATTTTTGAGGGGAGGATGACTCTATGGCTGGGACCTCTATTGAAGTGATCATAGTCCTTCTGTTATCATCTGCTATTATCATCTGGAAATGAAATTGTGAATGCCTGATTTTACGTTAATGTCGACTGGAATCGAAGGCAGCTGATAAAATAAGTTCAGAAGCACTTAAGATGTTAAATAACAGCTGGAAATGTTTTATGTATGGCAAAAAGTCCAAAACCTAACAGCTCCAACCAGAATGAAGGGAAAACCTGGATTCTGGATGCCAACAAAAAGCCTTCCACATGCCTGGAGATGAAATTCCAAAGTCATGAAACCAACGATCCTTGAGGAAAGTATTTAATAAGGGAAAAAAATGAGGTGGCGATAAAGAAATAGTTTAAGAAATTCAGAGGCATTTTGAAGTAAATAGAAAGCTTAATTTGAGCCAAAGGTTAGCTGGCCTAGGTCTGGGAACATGTGGAATAAGGAGTGCCTTTAAGCATGTACAGAGTGACTTACCTTTACAGACTAAGCACAACCAGTCCCCATGCTTGTGGGATTATGAGAAAGGATGCTTGTTACAGAGTTGTGACTTCTATGACAGGAACAAGCACAATGTAATCTTTTGTAGAGGTTTATGCAACAAATAGAATCCACCTGGACTGAAAAGCAAAAGTTTGGGTCCTTTATTGAAATAAGATTGTCATCACACAGACTTTTAATCTCAGTTGATTGAAATAGGCTGCCTTGAAATAGGCCAGATAGTATCTAGGCAGACAAAAGTAATCAACATAACGACAAAGGCGTAATAATAGATACTACTATTCCATTGTTATGAAATTCAAGGAGAATGATGAAAGGAAACCAAAGCAGCCAAATTTGAGAATAGAAACAAAATTCATCTGGAAGAAAAATTGGTTAGAAGTGTTGCCAGTTACTTTTGCTCTATTTCCAAAGTGACCATACATGGCATGTGATATAAGATACTGGTTGAGTATTTAAAGACAACAATTTTCCAAACATTTTATCTAATGTCTACACTGGATGTGTGGTAAAAAATCCTCCTTATCCCTTGGGTAGGATGATAAAGAAAGTTCAGACAGACGACTCTCTTATCACATATTTTACTATAAATTGCACCAGATATATGGCACAATCCTGTTTTACCACGTCGCAAATTACTAAGCTGCCCTAGGATGAAAGATGTCACTCTCCGTAGAGGTTTTATTGCCTGAGCATCAACATAGATGCCTTTTTAAGATGCTTAAGAAAGTGAGAGGTAACTCCCGTATTTTTCCATTGCTTCTTCTGTCTTGTTTCTCACCACACAAAATCCATCTTCTGATTGGTAGCGTTAGGAGACCTCTGTTTGGAACCACCCCATGTCCCAGTGTTTACTTTAGCTTTCACTGACTGAAACTGGTCTTCTTCTATCAATAAACTGGCAACCAATTTGACTTATCCGTGCTTTAAGCCCTAGTGCCTTCTCTCTTTGAGATTGTGGATTTATTCCTCCCACCAGCACCTGAAAAGACTGAATTTGTGCAATTTTACTTCTGAACCCACAAATAACTTTTATATTCCTATAACATTAGCAGCGAGAGAGAGAGAGAGAGTCCAACAAAATGGCTGGGTGATGTGAGATAAGCTGGGATCTTGCAAGGTCAGAAATAATTCCAGAAAGAAAGGAAGATTAAAACCAGCTTTTAATATGCAAGGTAAACAACAACACTCAAAAGTTGGGGCAGATGGCTCCTTCATTGGTAACCAGCATCCCTGCTAAAGAAGCTGGTAGGTTGTGGGGAAGGAGGGCTAGGGTTCAGCCTTCTCCTGAGCATTGGTTGTGAGTATGGGATGGTTCTTTTGCACTGAAGAGAACAGCTCAGATTGGATGACACTTTAAGCAACAGGGTGGGGAAGGAATAGGAAACTCACCATGTGTTATGTTGCCGGTACACCCCACATAACATGTTGTGTGTCCCCCTCCCCCGTTGTGTGGCTGAAAGTCCCGTCATCCTTCTGGGCGGCTGGTGCTCCTCCCTCAGTCCTCCTGGCCCTATCCCATCATGCATTGCAAGTTCTGCCGGTTGTACAGAAGTGACCGGGCCGCTTTCGGCTGCTCCTGTCAGAGAATTCTATGGCCAGTGGAAGTAGCGTGCGGTATGCACAACGGAGCCCGCCACACGACATTTCAATCAATGGGTCTCCAGATAAGCAACGGAGCAGCCCGTTGTTTTTCTCTGTGGGTTAAATGGAAAAAATAGCATACTGTGAGTTGTATGCTCATTGTGTATGTGTCCCCCATTGCTTATTGTGTCATCTGAACTCAGCCAAAGACGGTCTGTGGAGTTTGCTAAGGATAAGAGATCTTTGTGTTTCATGTGACACCTGCTTTCCTGCAACTGAATTAAGGCAGAAAGTAGAACTCTAATCAAGACTATCAATAGCAGAAAAAGTCACAGATGTGAGACTTGGTATCCTGTTTACAATAGTGCTGGGACAGAATTCCAGGAACCAGTTAAAATCCATTGCAAAAGCATGACCAGTTTACTATCCAAAGTCAAACAGAGACATCCAGAGAATATCAAGTAACACATCCTCCTCACACCTAGGATCTTCAGCTGAAGGCTTTTAAGCCTGAGCCTTCTGAGCCCCACCCAGAGCAGAGCTGCAAGCCATTAGTGTCACCTGAGGAAAGGTCTACTCATGAGCAAAGCCTTGCTCATGAATATACATTTACTAATGAGGAGCCCCTATTTCTCAGGAGGGCACTTACACATCTGGTACCTCGCTAAGCCTTGATAATTAGTCACCTGCACTCCCTGGGTGTAGGTGGTCTCTAACGGTTTATAACAGTAGTGACAACTGTTGGGGCCCAGGACACACTCCATATACAGTTTTCAAACCGTTTTCAAAGTGTCATATCCTGCTTGGTGTAGATCTCCACTTCAGCCTCTGAGTTTGAGAGGGGGCTAACTACATTGTGAGGGTTAGGGTTGCCTGCTGTCCTCCAAAGGCCCAGGTTGCCCTTGATCCGCTTCAAGGCCCGCAGACACAGGCAGCTCCCCTGTGAGTCCTTCAGAGCGGGGCATGACGCATGGACTGCACCAGTTACTCATGCTGTTTTCAGTGACAGATCATGGCAAAATGAGCTGGTGTGGACATTCTCATAACCCAGCCTTCCCTAACATGAGGTCTTTTGGATTGCAACTCCCATCTGCTCCAGCCAGCATGGCCAATGGTCAGAAATGATGGGATGTGTAGTCCAAAGTATGTGGAGGGCACCCATTGGGAAAGGCTACTGTAACCTCCCACTTGTGCTAAACCCAACACCTGACATGCTGGTTTGCGCAGTTGGAAATAGTTAATTTGCTCCACGTATACATTAATTATCCCAGGCCAGATCTACGCCAGGCAGGATATAACACTTTGAAAACAGTTTGAAAAACAGTATATGGAATGTGTCATGGGCCCCAACAATTGTCAGTGCTGTTATAAACAGTTGTGTAGATCTTGCCCCTGCAAAACGGCATTGTGGTCGATGCATTTTCCTATATATCGTACTATGCATCTGTGTGGTTCTGCCTGATGTCTAGTAAAATTCTCCTTACTACTTGACAGAGCAAGGCAGATGGTCAAGCTATCCCAGAGTAAGAGAGCTCAGCTCAGGGCAGCTTCATTGTCTCTATGGCTTCATGGTAAATTAAGCGAATAATAATTTTATGGTCAGAGTTTTATAATTCTAGCCAAAAAGTCTTAAATCGGTAAGCACAGCAAAGAAAAAGTGAGTTACATTCCCCCCCCCCTTGAAGCTTCAGATTTGCAGCTCATCCGTTTTGCAACCTTATTAACAAAAAAGGGAAAAGGTCTGCCTCATTAAGTCAGTTCCATCCACTTGGCCAGATGTTCTAACTACAAACTGTTCTAACAATGCTTTCTCAATTTTCTTATCAACTATCATATAAAGAGAAACCGTTGATCATGTGTCTGTTCTCTCCTTCTTTAATCCTTCCTTCTTTCCAGAAGGACTGCTTAATCTAAAACCATAATCCTTAAGCTTGGAAAGTCTAAAATCAGTTGCCTTCATAACCATGTTAGATATATTAGTAGTTCAGAATTATGTTGCTTGGTATTTGTTGTTGTTTTTAACAGAAAGATCAGTTCCCTAAGTCAATCCTTTATAATATCAAGGCGCTCAGAGATACGTACATGGTACATAATACTTCCACGCTGAAGATTCGGGAAAGAGGTGACCTCCATTCAGAAAAAGCAAAACAAAATTTCAAATATGAAGAAAACTAGAAACATTTAAAGGAACAGAATGACCACTTGGAATTGTGAACATTCCTAGAAGAATTATTCATTCCTTCAATTTTATTTAGTTACTTAGGTTGGTATATCTGTTTATAGGCTCCCTTTCAGTAGAAGTCTCCTAGGGCAATATTCAATTCAAACTAAGTTCTTCTTGGAATGTTTCCAGAGTTCAAAGTAGTCCTTTTGTTACTTTAATGGGAGGTTCTCGTAGGAGGACATGAACAAGAGGGTTCCCCCCCCTGAGATTTTAATGCCTGCCTCAGTCACACAGCACATGACACAGTCATCAAAGCAACATTCTCACGCTATTTCTGCCATTGTAGTCTGGATTTCTCAAAACTGCTTTTATCACATTTTTTTCCTTCTTGCGGGTTTCCTCCAGTATATATTTAAGTTCATGCTAGCTTCTCAGTATTGCAATTGCCTTGCAAGGACTTGCTAACTGTGGGCGGAGCGAGGGGAGTGATTCTGTGGGCAGTTCTGCAGGGGAAGCAGTGTGTCCTCCATTTCATCTTGGGTTCGACAAGTAGCAACATCTCCTATTCTGTCTTTCAGTTGCTGGTTGCTGGTGATGGGGAAGCATGTCGTCGTCGTCATCAACAACAACAACATTTGCCAATGCACACATCCAGATCTCTGCATGTGTGAATAAAACATTTTTCTTTTAACTTGTTCCTCCGCAGGTTCAGATCTCTGGACCTAAGCATTGAAAAATATTGTTGTTGTTGTTTTAGAAAAGCAAACTGCTGGCTTAAAGGGACTTCCCAGAAGGCGGCGAAGTTGCAGAAGGGGACTCCACAGCCAGACACAGTCCCTGGGTGCTGGCCAAGGAATATGGCGTGCTCAGCATGGGCTGCCTCAGCAAAAATCTTTGCAAACAAAGCCCCCAAAATGAAGTTTGGGGTGTCTTTTCAAGTGTTCCCAATCATCTCCTTTTCCGTTTCCGTTTCCTTGCCTCCAAAAACTCCTAGCTGAAAATGCAATGATAGAAATGTCTACTCAGAAATAAATCACCTTGTTTTCAATGGTGGAGGGGGAAAGAGCAAGCCAGAGTTGCTGGCTTCACTCCACGTGAGGCAACGGCACTGCCAGCAGAAAGCAGTACCGTAACCTCCACACCTTCTCTCTCCTACAGCCTCCTCCTGTATGTATTTGCAGGAGCAGCTGTGAATTACCCTGCACTTTATTTGAAAATCTCTACTCCTGCGCACCAACGAAGGTGTGCACTCACGCAGCAAAGTGCAAACAAAACTAGGGGTGTGCACAGACCCCCCGCTCCGCTTCACTTGCAGATCCGCCATTTTCCGGATCGGGCCGCTCCGCCCCGCCCCCGCTCCGCCCACTTCCGCTCCGCTCCGCTCGGAGCTCCGGATCCGGATCCGGAGCTCCGTTTTTGCCCCCCATAGGGTTGCATTGAAAGCTAAAAAAGTATACAACTTTTTTTCTGTTCAAGTTAGAAACCTCACGTTTGGCACCATGACACCTCATGGGGGTATACACACGCACGCCAAGTTTCAAAGCAATCCCATCATCCCCTGATTTTTGGGGAATTTTTGAAAATCGGGCACCCCATTCAGACCCCTTGGGATAGCTCCGTCAATTTGCATGTTAGAAACCTCAAACTCGGCACCATGAAAGCTTATCCATGTGTCCACATGGATGCCCAGACTCAAAGCAATCCCATCATCCCCTGATTTTTGGCGCGGCTCTAACCTCTAACGCACCACCCATAACCCTAATTCACACCCCTTTCGATAGCTCCGTCAATTTGCACGTTAGAAACCTCAAACTTGGCACCATGATAGCTTATCCCTGTGTCCACATGGACGCCAAGTTTCAAGCAAATCCCATCATCCCCTGATTTTTGGGGATTTTTTGAAAATCGGGCACCTCATTCACACCCCTTGGGATAGCTCCGTCAATTTGCATGTTAGAAACCTCAAACTCAGCACCATGAAAGCTTCTCCATGTGTCCACATGGACGCCCAGACTCAAGGCAATCCCATCATCCCCTGATTTTTGGCGCGGCTTAACTCACCCCAAATTGTCCCATTCTACAACTACGTCAATTTGCATGTTAGAAACTTCAAACTCGGCACCATGATAGCTTATCCATGTGTCCACATGGATGCCAAGTTTCAACGCAATCCCATCATCTCCTGATTTTTGGGGAATTTATGAAAATCGGGCACCCCATTCACACCCCTTGGGATAGCTCCGTCAATTTGCATGTTAGAAACCTCAAACTCGGCACCATGATAGCTTATCCATGTGTCCACATGGACGCCCAGACTCAAGGCAATCCCATCATCCCCTGATTTTTGGCGCGGCTTAAACTTTTTAACTCACCCCAAATCAAGTCCCATTCTACAACTACGTCAATTTGCACGTCAGAAACCTATCCTTTGGTCCCATGACAGCTTACCCATGTGTCCCCATGGACACCAAGTTTCAAGGCAATCCCATCATCCCCTGATGTTAGGGGAACTTTTGAAAATCGGGCACTCCAGTATGTCAGGGATTTAAAGTTGCAATGCAGACAGCTCAATGGGGCCAGTTCCAAGGAAATCCCAACATGCCACGAGATAACCCTAAATCTTCTGGCACATTTGAAAAAGGGATTATTGAACTTGATAAAGTCTAAGTGAGCGCAGGAAGGACTTCTCCCCTGAGTCAAAGCAAGACACATACACCATCCCTGCAAGGCGGGAAGGGGAGAAGGGAGGGAAGGCAGGCAGGCAGGCAGGCAGGCAGGGGACAAGAAGTGTGTATGCTGTATAAAAAGAATAAAATATTATACTACTAAGAATATACTAATATATATACTACTAAGAATATCTAATAATATGTTTAAGAATATTACTAATAAATGTAGGGAAATGGGACAAGAAGTGTGTATGCTGTATAAAAAGAATAAAATATTATACTACTAAGAATATACTAATATATATACTACTAAGAATATCTAATAATATGTTTAAGAATATTACTAATAAATGTAGGGAAATGGGACAAGAAGTGTGTGTATGCTTTCCCCAAAATGCTCAATCTGTGGCTGCCTGTTGCACTTCACAAAAGCAGCCCACTCAGTCCAAGTTACACAGAGAAGAAAAAGAGAATAAATTTTTTTTGGTATTTTTTGGTATTTTTTGGTATATAGAAGATAGAAGGAAACACAATCAGGATTTAAGAGAGGGGAGGGGGGAAAGAACCAACCAAACACTACTACTAATATGTATAAGAAGAATAAAATATGAATACTACTAATAATATGTATGAGATACTAATATACTACTAAGACTATGTAAAAGAATATAATAAAATATGTTTAAGAATATTACTAATAAATGTAGGGAAATGGGACAAGAAGTGTGTGTATGCTTTCAAAAGAAAGCTTTCACAAAAGCAGAACAGTCAGGGGGGGGCAACCAACCCAACCCACCAAACACACACTCCAAAATTTAAAAATAAAGTTTATATTAAATCAAAGTAAGGGAAAAACACAGGGCAAACTAAGCTATAAGTCAGAAAGAAGCAAACAAACACACACACACGCGCCAAACTAAATCTATCCTAATCTATCTCCAAAGTCCAAAGCAGGAGCACTAACTAACTAAGTGTTCCCTCCACGAACGCCAACCCACAAAGAGACACAAAACAGAAAGTTCTCAGGGTGGGTCTGCCTTAGTCCCCCCTCCAACGCTGGGATTGGAGGATGATGCTTTCTGAGGAGATCAATTCTCATCAGGATTGGGAGTTGAATGTGCCTGTCATCGCTTCCAAAAAAAAAACAAAAACCCCAAACCCCGATTTTTAAAAAAATATTGCACAAGAACCACAGGACGCAGAAAGTTGAGAGTAGTCTCAAAATGACCCCCATCCACGACTCTCTGTGCACAAGAATTTTCAGAACGATAGCTTAAACCCCCCCCCCAGTTATCCCCGATTCTTTCCCTCAATGCAATCCTATGGGCGAAAAGCCGAAAACGCCGTTTGAGCCGCGCGGTTGACCCGATTTTCAAAAAAATATAGCACGCGACCCGCACAACGCAGAGAGGTGAGAGTGGTCTCAAAATGACCCCCATCCACGACTCTCTGAGCACAAGAATTTCCAGAACGATAGCTTCAAAAACAACCTAGTTATGCGCGATTATTTGCCGCAATGCAATCCTATGGCGAAATGTTTTCAAGATGGCGACCGGAGCGCTCCGCCTGAACTAGGAGCTCCGAAAAATGGCCGCTTCTCTTCGCCTTGCTTCTAGGGGTCCGCGGTCCGCTCCTACTCCGCCTCTGGGTGAGGCGGAGCAGGCCAATCCGCTACTGCTTCTATGCTCCTAATCGGAGCGGATCACACCCCTAAACAAAACAAGGAAACTGGAATAGCCATTCTGCTCACAATAGTGCAGGCTGGTGCCCTGTGCTTGCACTACAAACACCAACAACTGAACACATGTGACCTTTTGAACTCCTCCTCCTTAACCCACAACTGCGTTTCTATAGCCTGACCATATGCTCCGGGGAACTCTGGAAACCTCTGGGGAGAACAGGAGGACCGGAGGAACTGGAGTTAGGCTCCAAAGTACCGGGGTTATGGTTACTGGGCCCACAGCAGCCCAACTTATGGCCCTCGATTGCATTAGCAACACAGTGAATACTGTGAATATTGTACTGTATTCTTTCATGTTTTCTCGGATATGTTTTGCCTGACGCACAGAAGAGGCTCTAGTGTAGATCTTCCCTAGGGTCCCCCAACTACATTTGATATCTTTAAAGCTCCATGAAGCTCTCCTCTTTCCAGAATATTCTGTGTAGAAAGTGTTGCTTGTAGACCTTCTGATTCCTCCTTGCCCTGCAATGTTTCACATAATACGTCTATTTCTTAGGAGGAATTATCTCTGTGACCAGCTCCCTTATTCTATTTACACACTGAGTGACTATTCTTAGAAATTAACCCCGCACTACTTGTATCATGTGTTTTGGCTGCCAGGGCCTTGAAATGTTTTTCTCAGTTCCAGGCAGGCAGCAAAAACGTGTTTATTGATCCCCTAGTGGGTTGCCATACGTGGTCGGCAGGCTGTGTTTTGGCTTCATAGGTCACAAGCTGTGCATAGAATGCTAGAATTGGAGAGGGTGTTGTAAGGCATCTTGTCAAGTCCCCTACTCGATGGAGGGTAGCCAGAGCTAGAGCACTCCCAACAGATGGCCGTTCAACCTCTACTGGAAGGCCTCTAGTGAGGGAGAAGGCCCTAACCTTGGTCATTGGTGACATGCTGAACTGCTCTTACAGTTTCTCTGAATGTTCAACTGAAATCTACCCTCTAACTTCTGCTATTGGGCAGTATAGAAATGAAAATAAATAAATAAATAAGCCCATCAGTCTTCCCCTCTTGGGCAGCTATGAACAAGTTTGTCACCCTCTTTTCTGTGACAGCTCTTCAGGTATTTGAAGAGTGCTATCATGTCCCCGCCCCTTCAGTCTTTTCTTCTCCACCTAAATATACCAAGTTTGTTCAACCTTTTCTCCTCTGATTTATTTTCGATTCTGTTGAATGTCTTTGCTGCCCTTCTTGGAACACTTTCCAATTTGCCTACCTCCTTCTTAAAGTGTGCCACACAGAACTGGACAAAGTACTCCAGATGAGGTCTGACTAGTACAGAATAAAGTGAAACTATTACTTCTCATGACTTAAATGATGGTTCTACTAATATAGCCCAAAATGGCATTAGCCTTATTTATTTATTTTTATTTTTTTGCAGCCATATCACACTGCTGATTCATGTACTGCTTGTGATTGATTGCAGTCCCAAGACCCTTTTACACATACTATTGACAAGACAGGTTTTCCTTACAGCTGCACATTTAAATCTTTTTTCTTTCTTTCTAAATCCAGAACTTTGCATTTATCTCTATAGAATTTAATTTTTTTAGGTTCAGCCATGTTTTCCATGCTGTCAAGGTAGGTTTGAATTTTATTCCTGGCTTCTGGAATCCTCCCAGTTTTGTATCAAATATGATAAGGAATTCCTCCACCTCTTCATCTAAATTATTGATAAAAATATTGAACAGACAAGCTGGAGTGTGTTCAGAGGAGGGCAACGAAGATGATCAGGGGTCTGGAAACAAAGCCCTATGAAGAGAGACTGAAACAACTGGGCATATTTAGCCTGGAGAAGAGAAGATTGAGGGGACACATGATAGCACTCTTCAAATACTTGAAGGGTTGTCACACAGAGGAGGGCCAGGATCTCTTCTCGATCATCCCAAAGTGCAGGACATGGAATAATGGGCTCAAGTTACAGGAAGCCAGATTCCGGCTGGACATCAGGAAAACCTTCCTGACTGTTAGAGTAGTACGACAATGGAACCAGTTACCTAGGGCGGTTGTGGGCTTTCCCACACTGGAGGAATTCAAGAGGCAGCTGGACAACCATCTGTCAGGTATGCTTTAGGGTGGATTCCTGCATTGAGCAGGGGGTTGGACTCGATGGCCTTATGGGCCTCTTTTAACTCTACTATTCTATTATTCTATGAATTGCCAGGACAGAGCCCTGGAACACCCCCTCCAGTCTCTCATTTCCCCCCTCATTGGAATTGTTTGAGATCAGGAACTCTCACCCTCCTCGGGCTCTCTTCCCCATTGTTTTATCTAGCCGTCGAACCCTATCTCATACTTCCCTGACTTTATTCAAACTGGCTTACCTAAAATCCAAGATACATGTTCGGCTATGCTCATCTTTTGCTTTGCATAAGATCAAGGATTCCAGCATTACATGGTCACTTTCCCCCAAAGTTCCCACTGCTTTAAGCTCTTTAAGCAAACCTTCTCCTACTGATTAGGATCAAGTCAAAGATAGTCAAACCCATCATTCCTTCCTGAATCTTCTGAAGGAAGAACTTGTCAGCAAGGCTTGTCAGGAATTTGTTGGAGAACCCATGCTGAGCGAAGCTTGTCTTCCAACAGATAGCAGAGTAGTATAAGTGCAGGGCTCTCATAAACTATTAAGTAGTCATATGTATGTAGGTCTGCATGACAAATGTCCAAATTTACCTTGTGCTGATGGTGTACTAGACGGCATCTCCATATATTGGGTAGGAGGGATTGGAAAGACCCCTGTCTGTGAACATAGAGAGCTGCTGTCAGTCAGACCAGACAATACTGGGCTAGATAAGCCAATGGTTTGACTTAATGTAAGGCAGTTTCATAGGTTCATATGGGCGGTATCTAATGGTGTCATTCTGCAAACTCAAATAGCGCTCGCGGAGCTTTGCCTATCCTTTCCGTTGTGCGAGCGGTTGTGCATTACACTTGCACAAAAGTTTGCCCAACAGTTGTGGAAGTTTAATGTGCAGCTACTTGTACAATGGGTTGCACAAGTGCTTCAGCAATGGGTTGTGCAATGCTCAAACAGTTGTACAAGCATAATGCACAACAGGTTGTGCAACTGTTTACACAACCGTTCTTGTATCAATGAAACTTGAGTCTCCTCTTGAGCAAAATTCAGAACCGAGTTTGCGCTAGTGGAATGACACAGTTGGATACCGCCCTATGTTGATAACTTAACTATAGCTATTACGAGGTATAATGAAAAATACTTATATTAATACATTGAATTTTGACAATTTAATCCCAAATGTATACATGAGGATGTAACAGTTGCTGCTGCAAACCTATATAAAATGATGATATAGGAGAACCTCCTTAACTTAATTGTAATGCAATTCTTACTGCAACTGATCTCAAAAGGTTTCCATTCTCTGCTGGTGTCTTTCAGAACTGATTCCCTAATGCATGCATTTACCGAACATTTTAGTTCTACTTTCATCTCTCCTTTAAAATAAAATGTTAGGGTCAGACTACATTTATGTTATGTTAATTTCATAGTGTGCTTTCTTCGTTTTTGTTTTTTAAACTGGAGAGTACGTTGTCGTGTTTTGGTAAAAAGAGCCTAAAGCTTTCTAGCCATTGTTCAGCTTTAAGTGTGTTTTGGAGACTCTGTAACCATTAAGCTTGTCTACTGTGTGATTTCCTCAATAAAAGAAGTCTCACTGATGTGAGTGTTTCATGTCAGCTTGCCACCACATATGAATGCCAGAAGGAACAGGCATGAACACGACATATGTGTGCTTGGCCCCAAGTTAGTGTGCACTGGAAGTTCCCACTTCATCTGTTTGCTTTCTGAAATCTTTTTAAAAGGTGTGTGGCGGGGGAGTCTGTTCTGGAATCAAAGATGCTTTTTTTCTTTCTTTTTTTCTAATCCCCGCACGGGGGCTGGAATTTCAGAAAGCAAAAGGGGGGAAGTTGAATCCTCCTCTCCCAGTGCTGCTGGTCCTGATCCAGATTAGGGCTATGTGCACTTATTCTCAAATTTAATAATCTTTTTTCAAAATAAAATAACGTTACATTGACGACATTGCAACAAGTGTGGTGGTTGTTTCTCCATGACGAAAACATATACAGTACTTGCAAGAATATATCAGGCAGAACTTTATATAGCCTGTATTGTATGAATACATTACCAATTCCAATTTCAATCAAGATTCAATAATTAGGGTGGCCAGAAATGGGATTAAGTAATCAGGGGTCTGGATCTACCAGCAGTTCCATTAACTTAATTGACAAACAGGGACCATATTGTATCAAAAGGATCATGTCTCAGTTGGCCCCACAAGACCCTGTGATGATACATTGGCCTTTCAGAAAGAGCTATGTCCCACACTTTCCCTTTCCAACCAGTTAATGTGGGGCCCTTCAGGTCTTTCCAGTGCTCAACAATTGCCAAAGGCGTTGTGCTGAACAACATAGTTCTTTCTTTGTGAATGAGGGATGGATTTAAGACAGCAGGGACAGCAAAGCCATGAGATTGCCTTGAAAACTAGTTCCCAAAACTGCTATAGGGCTTTGCAGTCCCACCACATCTGCAAAAAGAAACCCCTCTCATCACATCTGCAAAAAGAAACCCCTCCCAGCACAATGGGGAAATAGTTATGCGTGAAAGTTGGATTGGGATTTTATGCCATTTTGGTAATACCTTTAGGGCTGCTTCCTGAGTGCGGGATGATATTGTTCTAAGTGGAGGCTTTGTCCATATTTGCTTCCACCTTTCATCTTCTATTTGTATGTATAGGTCTGCTTCCCATATGTTTTTCAGTGCCAGGGAGGAGCCTCCCACTTTGTCTAACAATAAATCGGAAATCACTGAGGTCAAACCCTTATCTTTTCCTTTGGGGCCTAAACATAAGTGTTCAAAGGCAGCGAGGGGACGAAGATCTACTCCCTGACCAAACCTTTAGTCTAGAAAAGTTCTTACTTGCCACAGTTGGCGCTAGGTAGGTTTAATGCTGTTTAACTTTTCTTTTAGCTTTCTGTCATTAGTTACTTGTCCCTTATTTATCAAGTCTCTCAAGTGATAGATACCCTTCCTGTCCCACCTCACAAAATGGGCATATTTATCTCCATGTCTAATAAAGGGATGGTCCAGGAAGGGTAGATTCTGATGGGAAAAGACATGCTGACCATAGCGAAGGTGAGGCACATAAACGGATTGGAGATTTGTTTAATGGTCACCTAGGAGGGATTTAAAAATGGGAGAGCAGATATTGTAGGTTGTTGGGGGACCACTTCCATGTGCACCTTTGCAATTCCAGTCTCACATTTAATTATTCTGATAAGCTGCCTGAGCTGGAAAGGCTCAAAATATGTTTGCAAACTAGGCATTGCCAAACCTCCTTTGGAGCGTGTCCTATATAGTGTTTGCTTGTTAATACGAGAACGCTTGCCCCCACTGACGAACTGCTCCAACATTTATTTACTTATTTATTTATTTAAAACATTTGTATCCCCCCCTATATCATTAAGTTCTCAGGGCGGCGTACAGATAAAAAACATGGCTTGCTATTTGGAAAAGCACTTAGCCAGAATATTAATAGGTAAAACCTGATAAAGAAATAATAATTTAGGCAACAAAGCCATCTTTACAACGGCTAGCCACGTGAGGCTTTTGTTGTTTATTCATTCAGTCGCTTCTGACTCTTCGTGACTTCATGGACCAGCCCACGCCAGAGCTTTCTGTCAGCCATTGCCACCCCTAGCTCCCCCAAGGTCAAGTGTGTCACCTCCAGAATATCATCCATCCATCTTACCCTTGGTCGGCTCCTCTTCCTTTTGCCTTCCACTTTCCCTAGCATCAGCATCTTCTCCAGGGTGTCCTGTCTTCTCATTATGTGGCCAAAGTACTTCAGTTTTGCCTTTAATACCATTCCCTCAAGTGAGCAGTCTGGCTTTATTTCCTGGAGTATGGACTGGTTTGATCTTCTTGCAGTCCAAGGCACTCTCAGAATTTCCCTCTAACACCACAGTTCAAAAGCATCTATCTTCCTTCGCTCAGCTTTCCTTATGGTCCAGCTCTCACAGCCATAGGTTACTACGGGGAATACCATTGCTTTAACTTGTGCGGACCTTTGTTGTCAGTGTGGTGTCTCTGTTCTTAACTATTTTATCAAGATTTGTCATTGCTCTCCTCCCAAGAAGTAAACATCTTCTGATTTCCTGGCTGCAGTCAGCGTCTGCAGTAATCTTTGCGCCCAGAAATACAAAGTCTGTCACTGCCTCCACGTTTTCTCCCTCTATTTGCCAGTTCTCAATCAAGCTGGTTGCCATAATCTTGGTTTTTTTGAGGTTTAACTGCAACCTGGCTTTTGCACTTTCTTCTTTCACCTTTGTCATAAGGCTCCTCAGGTCCTCCTCGCTTTCAGCCATCAAAGTGGTGTCATCTGCATATCTGAGATTGTTAATGTTTCTTCCTGCAATTTTAACTCCAGCCTTGGATTCCTCAAGCCCAGCACGTCGCATGATGTGTACTGCATACAAGTTGAATAGGTAAGGTGAGAATATACAACCCTGCTGTACTCCTTTCCCAATCTTAAACCAGTCCATTGTTCCGTGTTCTGTTCTTACCATTGCTACTTGTTTGTTATACAGATTCCTCAGGAGGCAGACAAGATGACTTGGTATCCCCATACCACCAAGAACTTGCCACAGTTTGTTATGATTCACACAGTCAAAGGCTTTAGCATAGTCAATAAAACAGAAATAGATGTTTTTCTGGAACTCCCTGGCTTTCTCCATTATCCAGTGGATATTGGCAATTTGGTCTCTAGTTCCTCTGCCTTTTCTAAACCCAGCTTGTACATCTGGCAATTCTCGCTCCATGAATTGCTGGAGTCTACCTTGCAGGATCTTGAGCATTACCTTGCTGGCATGTGAAATAAGTGCCACTGTCCAATAGTTTGAACATTCTTTAGTGTTTCCCTTTTTTGGTATGGGGATATAAGTTGATTTTTTCCAGTCTGATGGCCATTCTTGTGTTTTCCAAATTTGCTGGCATATGGCATGCATCACCTTGACAGCATCATCTTGCAATATTTTAAACAGTTCAGCTGGGATACCATCGTCTCCTGCTGCCCTGTTATTAGCAATGCTTCTTAAGGCCCATTCAACCTCACTCTTCAGGATGTCTGGCTCTAACTCACTGATCACACCGTCTGACCTATCCCCAATATTATTATCCTTCCTGTATAGATCTTCCGATTCCATTTAGTAAGGTTGTGAATTGTCTGGCTGTATAGTTGTCCAAAATTCCTTTTAAACAGTTGATGAGGGTCTCTTGTTATAATCACCCCCAAATAGCAGAGTCCTCCAAAGCGTGGTTTAAATCTTGTTTTTCGCAAAGAGAGTTTGTAACCTCAGGGGACATATTTAATGGCATAAGGGTTGATTTTTCAAAGTTAATTTCAAGTCCTGCTACTGCCTTAAAATTATTCAGCTCACATTGTATCTGAAGTAAGCCCTTAGAGACATCTCTGACCATGAGGAGCATGTTATCTGCGAACGTATTCAAATGTTGTTGAGTCACATTTGCAAGTCTCCACACCCCATTTTGAATGATGGTAGCTGGGTCTTCCATATGCAAATGACATTATTATTATTATAATTATATTTATTTGTATCCCGCCTTTTGCCCAATGCTGGGCCCCAAGGCGGCCTTACAAAGTTTAAAACATACATGGGGAAGGAGGAAACATAAGCGTTTAAAATACACAACAAAATTACACAACAAAATTATAAGACATTAACATAGATGGAGGGCCAGATTATTCTCCAAAGGCCTGTTGGAACAAAAATGGTTTAGCCTGCTTCTGAAAGCCCATCAAGGAGGGAGCCAGCCTAGCTTCCCTGGGAAGAGAGTTCCAGAGCACTGGAGCAGCCACCGAGAAGGCCCTCTCCCATGTTCCCACCAAGCGCACCTGTGAAGATGGTGGGACTGAAAGAAGGGCTTCTCCAGAAGATCTTAAAGCACGAGCAGGCTCATAAGGGAGAATACGGTCTTTTAGATAACCTGGACCCAAGCCATATAGGGCTTTAGAGGTCATAACCAGCACTTTGAATTGTGCCCGGAAACAGACTGGAAGCCAGTGGAGCTGTTTTAACAGGGTTAAACATAAAGCTCTGTTGTAGTTCTATCATCCAGTAGAACTGGATAAACCAGTGTTTTCCAGATCAGATTTCTTCGGCCGTTTCTACATCTGCCTTTTCCCCCCGGGATCGTCCTGTGATCATCCCTGTGTATCCAAATGACACACAGGGGATCCTGGGACAGGCAGGGTCGATCCCTCCATTTTCCTGGGATAATCCTTAGGTGTAGAAAGGGCCTTCATATCCTCCACTGTTAGAATTGCTTTTTTTCTGCCATGACATTGGATTGTGGAGAGAATGGACTTGAGGAAGTGAACAAGATCCCTTGCTTTTGCAAAAATCCCGACATTCCTTAGAGCAAAACTGTCTTTCACAATCTCTGTTGGTATACTATGCTTTGCAATATAGATTTGCAGTGTTTGGTTACTAATTGACTTGTGACATCTTGAAGCAATCATTGCTTCCATATATTTCAAATGGTAACCAACCAAAAGGAGATCATCTTTCCCTTTCAATTCAAGGCCTTTTTGGAAATTCATGAGGCAACATAGGTTCTTTTTTTAATTTTTGTTTCTGAAGATTTAACATCTGATACAAGTCTTCAATCTGAGCTCATGTGACTGGACAATGAACAATTTCTCAAGCCCTGATTTTACATAGCCATATGTGACTTTCTTATAAATAGCATTCCATATTTGACTGTTATTTTAATATTGTATTAGTTTTATATGTTTTAATCAGTTTTATGTATTTAATGGTATTTGTATCTAATGTTGTTCCCTTCCTCAATCCAGAGGGAGAGGCGGGAAATAAATAAATAAATAAATAAATAGTTTCTTAGGGTTGTATCCAAAAGTCCTACTTTGAGTAGACCCATTGAAATTGGGAAAGGCCATTTCTACACTGGCCTTTCTCCCCCCCCGGGGTTGTCCTTGGGGTTGTCCAAATGATGCACAGGGACTCCTGGGGGCAGGTGGGGACAGGCATGGGTTTTCCCAGGGATAAAGAACCCCTTAGAAAACCCGATTCTTCTTGCGATCTCGGGACCGTCCTGAGACCATGGGAGGTGTGGGCGCCTGTCCTGCCTGGTGCCACACGGGCACGGAGTGGCTCCATGCCTATCAGGGGAGGGGGTGGCAGCAATTTTGCCATCCCAATGGGTTTGGGGGGCAGTTTGGGGGGTTGTTTTTTTAAAACCTCACATTTTCGATGGAGCTGGGCCTCGCTCTTGCATGACTGCCCCTGCTACTTCAAAGAAGAAGAAAAAAGATCCTCATGCTATCCCTGGACGTGGCACAGGTGTGTGGACCCGGGGGGAGTTTCTCGGAACCAGGAAATCCCAAGATCCTCCCCCCTCCCTCCTGGAAGGCTGGGAGGTGTAGAAAGGGCCTTAGACTCTTGGACCTTGTACAACTTCAAAATCGACTATCTCCTTTGTGTTTATATATGAAATTCAGATTACATTTGCCAAACGCTTGGAAGTCTTTCCTCAAAGTGTGTTAATAGGCTAATATTTGGATGTAGAACTGGTTCAGCTCTACATGTTTTATACATTTGTAAAGGAACTGCTTACATTCGTACTTCAGTGCCAATCTTAAAATCCACAGTTTTGTTATGTAAGCGCCTTGTGCCAATTTTTGGTAGAAAGGCAGGATACAAATCAAATAAATAAATAAAATGATTTATGAGAACATTAACATGCTGCATCTTCCAGGGCTGAAGAATTAAATGTACCGATGAAGAAATAAAGTAGGTTGTCACCTGTTTCTGCCAGTATAAATATTTCATTGCTTTGGTTTGGATCCAGCATCGTGGTTTCACCAGTGAAAGGATATCACTGGCAGAATGGGACTTCTATATCCCCAGCCCCCCTGCCCCCTAACCTATGCGCCCTCTGAATCTTCAGAGGACCCCCAACCCTGCAAAGCAGTTTTGGAGGGTGTGCTAGGATTGGGGACGATGCAAAACTCCCTTAACACCAGCGTATCGCTGGATGCAACCCTTTGAGATTTTCTTTCTCTTCTTTTTAATTTTTTTATTAAAGCAATTAAATTTGCCACATGTTCTCCATTATTTCCCGTAGACTCAATATGAATGGAAGCTATGGCTCATGCCACACTTTTTAGCAGGCCTTTGCTACCTCTTTCTCTTTCTGGGGCTTTTGTTAAAGCTAAAGCTATATTCTGATGCAGGCACTCCAAAAACACTTTTGCACTTTTGTAGGCCAACCATTTGTTATTCTGCTGAGCCTCTCAGTTGCTTTGTAGTCATTTCCTCTGCACATTCCAAGGTAAAAATAGTTTCCCCCCCCCTCAGTATTCTATCTGACTTTATGTCACGCAACTGGGTTCATACAACACAATAAGCTAGAGTACAGGCTGAGCGTGGGTTGTCGTTGAACCATGGGTTGTCATTGAATTGTGAATTCTTTTGTTGTTTGAACCTAGTCACACTAACAAACTATAACCAGTGAGGTGTAGTGGCTAAGGTGTTGGAGTGGGAGTCAGGAGATCTGGGTTCTAGTCCCCACTCGGCCATGGAAACCCACTGGGTGACTTTGGGCCAGTCACAGACTCTGAGCCCAACCTAACTCACAGGGTTGTTGGTTCCTTGGAGGAAAAAAGGCGGGATATAAATGTAATAAATAAATAAATAAACCACAAACAGTCCACAGTTCACAACCCAACAACAAACATTGGGTTCTCTTCCTGGGTCTTCTTTAGGTCATGGAATTCTGGCTTTGGAATAGCCTTCCTACTAATGAAATTGTCTTGGAGCCATCATTACTGCCAGGCTAAAGTCATCATTTTTTTCTTAAGCCTTTAACTATCAACAATGGTTGTGATGGTCATTTATGATTTAGTTATGTGTTGCTCCTTTATTCTTATTTTTCTATGTTTATTGTTTTAGTGTGAATAAACCAATTGCACATTTAAAAAAAGAAATAAATGGCAAGGTGGGATGCAAAATTATTCAATAAATAATGGTGCAGACTGAAGTCTCTGGTCTTATTTGCTCTACCTGCAATATAATGCAACTCTCATCCTTGGTCTCCAGTTTCCTGCAGCGTTTCCTTAAAAACGTCGACTTGTCCGTAAGCAGTAGCTGGTCCATTTCTTGTTTCACTGTTTTACTTTCTCTTTCTCTTCTGACACCATGTAATATTTGCTGTTGAAAACTTTGTAAAATGATGCCACAGGAGACTGAAGTGCGGGGGGGGGGGGGTTAGGGAGAGCAAATTACTCCACACTGTCGAACTCTTTACTACAACTGATCTCAAAATATCAGCTGCGAAGTTTCATTTCTCTGCCAGCATTCACACTCACAGAACACTTTGGTCCCTGCTATCATTATGCCTTTGCACCTTGCTGATGCCTGCCTCCACTGTTCCCCATCATAATCTGAAATACTACCTCTGAATGAAGATAACGTTCTCAGGTAAATGTGTGCTACCCCATTGATTGCAATGGAACTAAGGTAGCCCTGGCTCTTGCTTGGAGTGATGCACTGATTAGCGAGAGCAATTCAGGTTGATTAAGTGGTTTTTTAACAGAGGCAAGCAGCCCATCGACCTTTTCCTGCAAAGCTGTGTTCAATGCATCAGGACTGTCTTCTCGTACAGAGGAACAGCAGGTGTGGCATAGGGTGAAAAACATCAATCGTTTTGAACTGCTCTAACAACCAGGACTTACAGAGCTGCACTGATTCAGTCTTTGGACTAGGGGGCTGTTTATATGCGGGGAAAGCCCCACGGTGGCTGAGGATCTGTGCTGCATCAGTTAGATGACGCAGGTGCAGCTTCACAGCCACTGCGGGGCTTTCTTGTGAAGCTGCGGATTGAAAATGTTGAGGATTTACCCTGACTTTTTCAATCAAAGAAACTTCAGTATGGCTCTTCCACCATTTGATGGCACTCTGGGGCCAATTGGGGATGGTCCCTAGTGGAAAGGGACCTGCGATTGGTTGCCTTCCACCAGGAAGATGGCGGGGGCAGCTCCGGGACCTGGATGGCCACCCCACACTCCCTCCTCAGCGTCAGGATTACCTGAGGGAAGAGGTGCCAATCTGGCACCGCGAAGACAGCCCCTGGGGCTGCCTGTGCTTCCTGGCATGAGATCTTTCTCAAATATTCCAATTATCGGGTTGGGGGGGGCGGTCTGATAAGCCATGAGCTTCGGAGTTCTTTCAGCCCAAAGAACTCAGGGGGTGGGCCTGCATTCTAATGGGGGGTGGGGCTAAAGGCAAAAGGGGAGGAGCTAAAATTATCAAACCCTCCTGCCCCCCAGCTTTAACTGTCAGCCACTAAGCCTTAGGAGAGTCATTTTAGCCCTTTAGAATGGGAAAAACCTGAATAAAAGCTAGCAAACCACCAAACGATTGATGGTTTGGGGAAAGGGGGCAGGGCCAGAGTAAGAGGGTGTGGCTATCTGGGGAACCTCAGTGGGCCAGATTGGGAGCCCAGGGATGGTGATTAGAAGGTAGACCTGGATCTACCCTTACATTTCTGGATGATTTGCAGTAGATCTTACTCCTAATAGTAGCAACAAAATGATCCCTCCTGTAACACAGGGATGAGCAAATTGTGGCCCTCCAGAGGTTTTGGCCTACAATCACCATTAGCTTTAGGCAGAATACCAATGGTGGGGTATGATGGGAGTTGTAGGCCGAAACATCTGGAGGGCCTCAAGCTGTCCACCTCTGCCCTAAATTATACTACTGAAATGAATAGGGTGACCATATTTTGGAAACCAAAAAGGAGGACAACATAGTTGGCCTCTGAGGGGGTGTGTCCAGCACCAAAGGGGGCGTGCCCACCCAAACATAGCCTTGGTCACATGACTGATTTTACAGCACACATTTAAGACAAATCTGTTCTACATAACATCTTAATGTTAAAATCACTGAATTAAAGAACAAGTGAGACATTCAATGTATCTGAAATTAACTTCACTCACTCCTACTTTTGTAGGTTTTGCTGTACTTTGAAGCTTTTGCTATACTCTGTGTGTTACATTCTCCCCTTCCCTCAAATATCTTTTCTGACTGTATCTTCACTCATTTCAAGCTGCTGTTGTTGTTAACAGGGTTTGTTACTGGCCGGCTGGATGGCTGGCTTTTTTTAATTTCATTTTTTTAAAAAAAGCTTCTGTATAATTGTCACAAGTTTCTCTACTTTAACATTAGGGTAGGTGTTGTGGCAGTGAACACTACTTTGCCCATTCACACTTCTCACTTATATACATTAGCTTCTCAAGGCTTGTGCATTGTCACCACTTCACACATCCAGACTTTGAACTCCTGTTTACTTCCTGCACAAACATGCAACTCTGAGACCCTCTTCCTAATGCCCGGCTTTTCATGCCAGCACCATGGGGCTAAGTCACAATAGATGTCTTTGGGTTGTCTGAACTTTTCAGACTAGGCATAGCTAAAGTCCTTGTTAAGAACAATCATGGTGCCAAGTTTCATCACTTTATCTTTAAAATTAACATTTTTTAAAAAAAAAATTAAATCCTCAAATTTAAAAAAATTCCTAAAAATCAATGGATGAATGGATTTGTTTCAAATTTGGTATGGCTAAAACTCTACCTAAAAGCTATCATGGTGCCAACTTTCACCTCTTTATCTTTAAAAATGACCGTTTTAAAAACAATACTTTTGAAACCTCAAATATTTTTTTAAGAATCCTAAAAAATCAATGGATGAATGGATCTGTTTAAAATTTGGTATGGCTAAAGCTCTACCTAAAACCTATCATGGTGCCAAGTTTCATGTCTTTATCTTTAAAAATGACAGAGTTATAAGCATTTTTGTTAATTCCCATTAGAGCTGCTCTTTGGCTGGGGAAGATTGGAAAAATCCGGATTTCCCCTCCCCCTCCCGGATTTCTCCCCAAAAACCTGGTCATATGGTCACCCTAGAAATGAAGAAAGTTTAGGGTAACCAAGAGTGCGGAAGGACTGTGAGCTGCATTCAGTTCTGGTACTCAGAGAATTCTGAGGCCAGGAATTCACTATAATTCTAAGTGTACGTCTTTTGCACTAGGCTGTGGTTGGTACATTTCAGGGATCTACAGTAGTAAAAGCTAAAAGAGATTCTGCAAGTCTGAATCTCAATCAAACCCCTGCTTGATGCAGGAAATCCAATGTTAGCACAACACCATTGGATGCGATCCAACCTCTGGTTGAAGGCCTCTAGCGAGGGAAATCCTACCACCCCTCTAAGTAATTTCTTTAACTGCTCTTACCAACAAAAAGTCTCTCCTAATGGTCAACCTAAATCTACCCTCCCTGTCATGTAAGCTCCCTGTCATGTAAGCCATCTTGGGTGGCAGATAACAAGTCTTTGGCCTTTGGATTTTGGAAGAGTGCTATCATGTCCTAAGCCTACTACTAACAATCTACTACTAAGCCTACTACTAACAGTCTACTACCGTTCATTATTGGGAACAGCTTCTAAATGTTTTCTGGACATCTGTAATGTAGTGAAGAAAAAACAGAGCAGTATGAAAGCATTCACCATTTCAATTTTGAAATTATCGACTTTGAATCTATGGACTTAATCTATAGTATATAAGTATGTAATATTTTGGATTTGAAATACTGCAAAGTGTAGAAGGTCTTACAGAAAACAAATTCTTGTATATCAATAGTTAGAAATGTGTTAGGATATATTAACATAAATGTGATTCTGCACGACTTTGCATTAGTTAACTATAGAAAAGTGGACGGGTAAGAGACTAGAATTACCAGATAAATTCTTGAATCTGTCACAACTTGAAATAAAGTGGGAGAAGATTGTAGAGATTCAAGGGCACGAAAGACACTTCAGAAAAAGTTAAGTTTTTTTCCCTTTTCTTTTTTGGTCCTCCAAATAGTGAAAGAACAAATTAATCATTTACATGGCTTGTGTAGCATTATACAGAAAGCACAAAATCTTCCAGGTCTTCAGCAAATATCAGCAGTTACTTTGGTGGTACTTCCACTTGCCTGCAGCAACAGCATGCAAAGTGTTTTTTAGTCTTCATTCTCACAAATAACAGATGAGGCATTAAACTAGGGTGACCATATGAAAAGGAGGACAGGGCTCCTGTATCTTAAACAGTAGTATTGAAAAGGAAATTTCAGCAAGTGTCATTTGTATATATGGAGAACCTGGTGAAATTGACTCTTTATCACAACAGTTAAAGGTGCAGGTGCCCTGCCTTCTTTTAAATTTGATCAAGCTAGTATAGCTCCTGCACCTTTAACTGTTGTGATGAAGAGGGAATTTCACCAGGTTCCCCATATATACAAATGACACCTGCTGAAATTCCCTTCTCTATGCAACTGTTAAAGATACAGGAGCCCTGTCCTCCTTTTCATATGGTCATCCTAATTAAACCTATTTCTGAGCTGAACTCAGAACCATAGCTTGGGGAATCACATAATGGAGTGGTCTCGTGTGCAAAACATTTCTGCACACAGAAAACTAGCATGTCATAGAGAAAGCGATTCTTATGCCATTGTCTGGAACCACCTGGAGCTGCAGGCCATTGGTGCCACCAGAGGAAAGATCTACTTGTGAACAGGGCCTTGCTCATTAGTGTACCTTTTACTCATGAGGAGTCCCAATTCCTCAGGCAGGCACTTCTTCATATGATAGCTAACTGAGGCCTAATCTACACCAAGCAGGATATTGCACTATGAAAGTGGTATATAAAAGGCAGGAGCCACACTACTGCTTTATAGTGGCATTGAAGTGCACTGACAACTGTTGGGGCCCATTGACACATACCTGATACCACTTTCATACCACTGTATCCTGCTTGGTGTGGCTCCTGCCTTTTATATACCGCTTTTATACCGCTTTCATAATGCAATATCCTGCTTGGTGTAGATTAGGCATCAGTCTTAAACTTCAGACACCCACAGTTCCTGGGCTAGGTGGCCATGTGTCTCTGAGGCCTAATCTACACCATGCCACTATGAAAGCGGCATGAATAGGGTGACCATATGAAAAGGCGGACAGGGCTCCTGTATCTTTAACAGTTGTGTTGAAAAGGAAATTTCAGCAGGTGTCTTTTGTATATATGGGGAACCTGGTGAATTTCCTCCAACATGACAGTTAAAGCTGCAGGTGCCCTCTTTTACATCTGGTCACTCTAGTATAGCTCCTGCAGCTTTAACTGTTATGATGAAGAGGGAATTTCACCAGGTTCTCCATATATACAAATGACACCTGCTGAAATTCCCTTTTCTATGCAACTGTTAAAGATACAGGAGCCCTGTCCTCCTTTTCATATGGTCACCCTAGGCATGGAGGCAGTATATAAAAGTCAGGAGCCACACCAAGCAGGATATAGTGGTATGAAAGTGGTATAAGGTATGTGTCAATGGGCCCCAACAGGTGTCAGTGCACTTCAATACCGCTATAAAGCAGTAGTGTGGCTCCTGCTTTTTATATACCACTTTCATACCTCTTTCATAGTGCAATATCCTGCTTGGTGTAGATTAGGCTTGAGTTTCAGAGGTCCCAAAACAAAGGCAGTTCCTCTGAGACATTTGGCTCAGTGTGGTGAGTAGAGTGACCATATGAAGAGGAGGACAGGGCTCCTGTATCTTTAACAGTTGTCTTGAAAAGGGAAGTTCAGCAGGTGTCATTTGTATATATGGGGAACCTGGTGAAATTCCCTCTTCATCACAACAGTTAAAGCTGCAGGTGCCCTGCCCTCTTTTAAATCTGGTCACTCTAGTACAGCTCCTGCACCTTTAACTGTTGTGATGAAGAGGGAATTTCACCAGGTTCTCCATATATACAAATGACACCTGCTGAAATTCCCTTTTCTATGCAACTGTTAAAGATACAGAAGCCCTGTCCTCCTTTTCATATGGTCACCCTAGTGGTGTGTTCCCAGTAAACTTCCGAAGAGGGGTCCTCTACAAGGTGAACTGCCCAGAGAGCTTTGGCTATTGGGCAGTATAAAAATGCAATAAATAAATAAATAAAATAAGGTGCATGACAATAGAGAACACCACCAAGAAAGGCTTTACGTCAGGGTAGATGGTGATAGGGAGTGTCAATCCCTTTTCCCCATGAGATGGCCCTAGTCCTATTTGAGGCACATACAGCTGCTTTTATAAAAACAAAAGAAATGTTGGGAGATCCAATTACAGATCTCCAGTGGCTCAGCTATTTTGGCCCTTATCAGATTGGGCCCGGTAAGCTGCCTGGATGAGAAACTCCGTCAGACCCAAATGTAAGCTATGCTGAACTCTACACAGGAGGAGTTGGGATGTCAGTGCAATGTGTCCCTCACTAAAGAGCTACACTGTCCTCCTTGAAAGTGAATGGCATGTGCCAAAATATGAGCTGTGATGCAATTGCACTTCCTCAGCTCACACATGTGATTAACATCTGAAGCCACGTTGTTTTCCTTATGTCCAGTAAGGAATGTGGTCTGTTGAGAGGTGCTCAGAAGCGTAACCCTTTTTTTCAGTACATTCCAAAGATAAGCCAGCCTGTTCCTAAGCACTATTTTTCTGGAGTGCTGTTTAAAATAACACCCTTACTGTAAGGATTCAGTTGACAACAATGTTTTGCTAAGCATTTAATGCTTGACCAAAATGTTTTCCTTACCAATATGCCTCTAGGTGGGTCAGGAATTTGATGATGATGATGATGATGTTTTACAGTCTGTTATCCTGGTCCAGCAGATCCAATTCTGGCTACAGTTTCCTTCAGTGGATTAAGGACCAGGCATGAAGATTGGATATGGATGTATATCCACATTGTGATTCACCTCTAGATGAGAAGCACACATTTCTATAGCAGTTCTATAGGGTGCAATTGGAGTTTTGCATCAACTCCCCATAACATTCTTTTGATATGGGAATAGAAACGTCAGTCACAAGATCACGAGAAGTGCTTTTTCTTTATTAATCACATTTGTATCCAGCGTTTCCTTGCAGGACCTCAGGGTGACATACAGGGTGGCTATATAATTTTATCCTCACAACAACCCTGTAACTAAGGCTAGTCTGAAAGATTATGGGTAGGATCCAGAGTAAGTTAGGGCGCAGTCCTATGGATGTTTAGAGAGAAAGAAGTCCTACAAGTTCTAGTATCACCCAGCCAGCATGGCTGGCTGGAGCATGCTGGGGGAATCATAGGACTTTTTTCTGTATAAACATCCAGAGGATTGCACCCTTAGTCATGCTTTAGTCGCATTGAAAACAGTGGGTCAGGTTAGTCACAAGTAAATCCCATTGATTTCAATGGATAAAAGCATAACTAATTTAATCTCGATCCAAATGTATGTCTTGACCAAGGCTGCTTAGGCTGCAATCCTATTCTCAATTACCTTGGAATAAGTCCCAGTATGGCTTACTTCTGATTAGATGTGTATGTTTTATACATGTCTATCAGCCTTCCCCAACCTGGAACCCACCAGATGTTTTGGACTACAACCCCCATAACTTCTGACCTTAGACCATGCTTGTTGGTGTTGATGGAAGATGTCCAGAGGACACCAGATTAGGGAAGGTTGTGAGTGTATATTTACTGAAAGTCTTATCCCAGCACCTTATCCTAAGGAGAATGTATTGAGTACCCTCACTGCAAATAAAGTTTTGTTAAGAAATGCCCGAATATAACCGTTGTTGTTATGCAATGTAATGTTTACTTCGTGTGGCCTCTGTGAGTGTATCTGAGTAGGCCTGAGGACTTGTTTTGTTATTGTCAAAGGTCCGTGTAGTAGTTGCTTAGTAATGTTCTGAAGAGGAAAAAGAGACAATTGTTTTGGATATAGTTAGGTGAGATCTGGATTAGGTAGATTCAATTCTGGTTGGGTGGGGATTCTAGCTAGGTGGAAAAGAGCAGTTGGGAAATGACAGGTAAAGAATAAGAATTGACATTTCGGAGTTAGTCTGTGGCCTACACCACAGTCTACACCAGCACGATAGTCTGGGATGGTCACGGCTGAGTCCCTGTGTGTTCAAATAATGCACAGGGACTCTGGGGGCAGGGGGGCTGGGTTTTCCCAGGGATAAAGAAACCCTGAGAAAAACCAATTCTTCCCGTGGTCCCGGGATTGTCTCGAGACCACGGGAGGTGTGGGTGCCTGTCCTGCTTGGTGGAACCAGAAATGGGCACGGAGCTATGCAGTGTGGCTCCATGCCCATCGGCAGTAATTTTGCCATCCCTGGGATGGCAAGGAGGGGGTTGGGGGCAATTTCAGGGTGTGTGTTTTTAAAAAACGTACAGTTTTGGTGAAGCGGGGCCTCACGCTTGTGCGACCAGCTCCGCTGCTTTAAAAAAAGGGAGGGGGGAGGCACCCATGACATCCCTGCTTCCTCCTGGGACATCCCACACTTCGTGGCACACTGGGGGAGGCTCTCATGATCAGGATATTGCGAGAGCATCTCTTGCCTCCCGGAACACCGGAAGGGCCTGTGTAGAAAGGTGTAGAAAGGGCCTGAGAGGGAGAAGTTCTGTTGATTGGTATGTGGTTTAAAAAGAATAGGAGAAAGCTGAGAGAAAGTGAATAGATAAGTCCTGGATGTTATGCTATTTCTTCTCTGTGGGAGAACCTTACGTGGCTGGTGGAGATCCGGAGTAGGGAGCAGGTTGATATGTTATGCCATGAGACTCCCCTATGTTCTTGCCAGAAAAAGCTTAAACAAGCAGCTTATAAAAGGAGGTTATAAAATCCCAAATAAACTGCCCAAACAGACAGAAATACAGCAAGAGGAGCTTTGGTGTCAGAGAGAGACCGTACCCAGAAGCTGGACCTGGTTGAGGGTGTATTTGACTGGGGTGGAAGCTTCAGGAATTTGGCCTGAGGTAAAAGAAGTCATTAAGAGGCCTGTGAAAGCAACAGTGTCCCTTGAGTCCTTAAGAATTGCAGTAAGCAGTTTTGCAAAAATCCAAAAGTAAATTTTAGTAATCCCTTATGTACAAAATATGCCTTTAATAAATTATTTGTTTAATAATTCATCTTGTCTCTAGGGTTGGTGCCCATCTCACACCTAAACCTCTTATACCAGCTGCAAGGAGGTTTTAAAGTATTCTATCAGAATTGGTGGCAGTGGGATAAGGTGAACTTGTGGAACTCTGAATTATAGTGGCAGAAAGTTCCTTAGCCCAGAAAATAAGCACTTGTTATCAATAAGAAACCCCATAGGTGGGATTGCCCAGGGAAAGAGCAGTTTCCTCATAGGTGGTGGCTTTGCTGGGGAGAGGAAATCCCCCATAGTGTTCATGATGACTCTGGTGTGAACATAGAATATAATGTCCTTCTGCATTAGTACTGTCAAATCCCCAGTCCTGAGGATTTTCTGCCACTCTGTGTAGGCTGCTAAATATCATGGAAAGTGACTACGCAACAAACAGAACTTCTTAGGACCCACCAAGTGAACTTTTCTGGAGATCCCCCTTTCTAATATCACTCAGGCCTTAGGTAGACTAGGCTTTATGCCAGGCCGAACCCTGTGCGTCCACATGATGCACAGGGGATCCCGGGATCAGGGAGGGATCATCCCTCCCTTGCCCTGGGATAGAGCCCTTCCCTTTGGGCCCACTTTTTCTGCGGTCCTGGGCTGAGCCCAAGACCGTGGAACGTGTGGCCTGTTTCTGTGGTTTGACCCGGCTCTGTGTGATTCCTCGGGGTTAGGGTGGGTGGGTGGAGTGGGGAAACTAAATTATTTTTTTTAAAAAAACTAACCTTCAGCACATGAGCGTTCGTGCGCTGCCGTCGCTTTAAAAATTAAAAAATGGCAGGCGCGACGCCTCTCTTCCTGAGGTTGTCGCGCCTTACATGTAAACGGGGGAGAGATCTCGCATTAATCCCAACACGAGATCTCACACACACACCGTCCCGGAACAAAAGGTAGGTCTAGCTAAGACCTCAATGACTTTCCATTGATTGGGTTCACACACCAACAAGACAACCCACCGTGGGCAGCCAGCCATGATGGGTTGTGCAATATGTTCTCAGTCCTGGGAACATGTGGAATAAAAGGCAGGAAAAAACACTATGATAACAGTATATAGAATGTGGATAGTGCTCCAGCCGATATCAGTGCACTTCAATACCGCTATAAAGCAGTAGTGTAGATCTAGCCATAGCTAGATATAGTTCAGTGTTTTGCTGTGTTTATGCATTCAACGAGTACATGCCTTTATTTAACAAAAACTGTCACTGAAAATGCAAAATAAATTACATTTAACCTGGAGCCTTATGTACGTGTACAGATTTGCCTCCTTCGTTGCAATGAATGGGAAGGGAGCTCAATGCATGTATTGAAGCTTCCTCACTTACAAAGTATTGCTGGATTGTCCCAATTATCTCTAGTATATTGCAGTTGTACAGCTCTTTTTTTTGTTTAACACAACCTAGTCCATGACCGCATGGTAAAACGTAAGTGTGCACAAGAGGCCATAGTTTAATTAAGTGGTATGCTAAAAACATTCTCTCCACCCACTCTCTTACATGTTCAGCTTGGCAATAGGACTGTGGATTTTAAATATCTACTTTTAAAATATCTATTTAATGCTTGTGATCCTGTACATGCCCTGGTCTGTACTCAGAAGTCAACCCCCTCAAGTTCAGTGGAACTTACTCCCAGCTAAGTGTGTATAGGATTGCAACACAAGATTAGGATATTAATTTACATAGATCATGTTGAGAGAACTCCACTGACTGCCAATTTGCTTCAGGTTTCAATTCAAGGGCTTGGATCCAGACTTCAGTCAGGCTTAGAGTAGACCCACTGAAATCAAGTAAATAATGACCAATTTAAGATGTATTAATTTCAATGGGTCTGCTCTAAGTCTGACTAAATCTGGATACAACCCAATATGCTGATATTGTCCGTTAAACCCCTATAAAGCATGGGACCAGGATATCTTAGAAAGTGTTCCTCCTTTAGGATGCTCCTCAGGCATTGAAATCTTCTGTTAAGGTTGTACTTCAGGTACCTTCTAGAGCTGAAGTCTGTATGTGGGAATCAAAAAGAAGTGGAGCCTTTTTGGTTGTGGCATCCCAGTTGAGAAGCACCATTCCCTATGAGGCTCATATTTCTCATTCCCTCATTCTTTTTTTTCCCATTTTTCATTAGAAGGGGCAATAAATACTTGATGTCCTGCTGTTTTGCGTAGATCGTCTAAGGGTTATGTTTGAATATCTGATCATTTATTATTTCAGTGTTGTACTTAGTATGAATTTTATTATTGTTAGACATCATGATTCCATTGAATAGAAAGGCAGGACACAATAAAACAAACAAACAAACATCATAATTAATGAAGTACAAATGGTACAGAAAAAGAAAATTTCCCTGCAGGATGCTGTTCTAATTTTTTGTAGATTTGGTGTTTTCATGTTATCAGACTTCATATTGACTTCCAGAATGGAAACAAATATGCTATTGGCTTAGTGAGTCATCTCATCAGGAAAGCTGAAGTGCCACTAAGTGAAGTGCAAACTTTGCTTATTCATCCTAATGGACTGTTAATTGGAGAGGTTCATTAAAAACACTTGGGTGTCAATTGGTGGGCATGAAACAAAAGGTAATATGATCCTCTAATGTGGACAATGGGCAGATTCGCCCATTACATGTGGGCACTTCTATTGCCAGTTATGAAAGAGTCCAGCTCAAGTTAAGCTCTTTTGAGTCCCATTGATTTCAGTAGGCAGAAATTTCAGAAAGTTTTTGACTCTCCCTTTGAAATCAGTGGGAATTTAAAAAGCTTCACTTGAGCTGCATCATTTGTTTCATACTTGCCTTCCGTTTTTTGATAAGCATTGGTCCAGGGAAACCAATAGTGGTGTAGGGAAACATTGTAAGACAACCCAAAACAACCCAATCCTAAATATAAGTAATAAAATTCTTAAATTTATTTACACCTTACAATTTGAGAGGGAGTGGGGTGGGGGGAAATAGTTATGTCTTTGGCAATAATCCCTGTGCACCCTGGAAGCCAGGAGCCGAGGTTTTAGTTGTGACTCAGCAGTTGAATTTGGCTAGAAATCTACTTAGAATCATAGAATAGTAGAGTTGGAAGAGGCCTATAGGGCCATTGAGCCCACCTGCACATCTCCCACCCCAACCCACCACCTTGTTTCTCTATACATTAACCGTCTAGATCAGGGCAGCTTGTGGTCCTGAAGATGTTTGGCCTACAACTCCCATCAGACCTAGCCAGCTTAGCCAATGATGATAGGCCATGGGAGTTGCAGGCCAAACCATCTGGAGGGCCACATGTTGGCTCTCCGTGGTCTGAATATTTATTGCAAGGATGAAAGCTATATATTTAGGAAATGGTCCCAGAATGTCTCTGAGGAAACCTGCCCCACCGCCAAGTGAGCCCTGCTTTTCAATGAGCATATTTACAAATGTTTAAGTTTAAGAGGCTTAAAGAGGTGCAGGAGGAGGCACACAAGAGTATCAGTTTCACAGCTGAATCAGCACTTTTACCTCCAGAGTCCCAATCAGTTTTCTCTTTGTCAGCAATCTCCAAACCTTGCAGCTTCCATGCTCTCGTCTTTGAGACCAAAGTCCAGAGACTGGTGCATGTGTGTTTGTTCCGTCAACACCCAGACAGGTGGGTGTGACTTGCATTCTTAAGATGCCTTTTCCAATGGGTGGCTTTTAAAGCACATCAGTGTCCATCATCAGTGATCAAGCCACACCAAAACAAACAGAACAGGGCGTCTCACATGGGAGAGCACAGGCCACCTCAAAGGTGCTCCTCGAATTGCCCATGCTGATTTTGAACGTTGCATACTCGTGGTTGCCGCTTTTGGAACGTCGTACGGCGTGCCACCTCATCCCCATGTGGTGGGAGAGCTCTCTTTAAAGAGGTAATTCGTTATTTCTTTAAAAAGATGGGGCAGAACAATCCATCCAAAGTTAAGAACACCCGTTCAGCCAAAGTGAAGTATGCCAAGCATGTGCCTAACTCTTTCATTGATATCAGTGTGACTCCAAAGTGCTCAACTTTAGTTATTTCTTATCTAGGCTATACAGCCAGGGAACATACTGCCCAAGATGTAATATCTGAAAATTCTGCATATTTTGATCAATACTGAAGCAGTCTCAGTGCCTTCACCCTTCAGCAGATTCCTTAATATTTTGTCTAATTCCCTTATAACCCAGTCTTTCCAGAAGGAGTATATGATGAGCCAAGGGTATAATATCCTTTCATTTACAATACTGGGCAGTTTGGAATATGCAGAGATCTTACCTTAGGATGTCAGGAAAAAGTTTACCCACAAGGGAAAAAAAATCTATATTCCACATTTTGGAAATAGTGTCATGTCCTAAATGATGTTGATCAAAACTTTCATCTCAAGAACCTCTGACAATCTTGGACTATGGTCCTAAACACCATTACTAAGGAGTAAGCTTCGGCTATGGGGCGGTATATAAATGTAATAAATCAAATCACATTGAACTTAGTGAGCTTTACTTCCATATAAGCATGTATAGGACTGCACTGTGCAATTTAATAATATTTTTAAGGCATGAGGCTCATGATATTATGCCTAAAAATATTTTAGAGTCCGCTTCCTTTTCTTTGATCCCTCCCCCATCACATACACAAACACACTTACGATCCCCCAGTCCAGACAAAATGGCCTGCCGGAGGAGATTCGGCAACTTGACAGTCTTTTAGAATTTAAAAAAGCAATAAAGACTGATCTATTCCAGCAGGCCTATCCAGTGAAATTTTAAAATGTTTTTAGGATGTTTTAAGGATGTTTTAATCATGTATGCTATGTTTTTAATCAGTTTTTAATGTGTTTTATATTCACTGTTGTTCCCAGCCTCAATCCAAGTGGAGAGGCTGGTAAGAAATATATTATTATTATTATTATTATTATTATTATTATTATTATGTGTTAGAAAATTTTCACATATAATAAAATTAATACGTTTTCTATGATTCTGACTCTGTTACTTTTTGGGTGTCTCTAGATTGTTCTATGTTATGTAAATTTTATTTGACATTTGTTTTACTTTCGATTATAAGCCTCTTTGAAGATGTAACTGTAGAACTGTGTAATGCAAATGTTTTAAATAACTAAAATAAAACATATACGGAAGGCACTTCTGTATGAAAATTGACATGTGGGATTGTTGTGTCAGGAGGATCACGCAGTAATAATAATACAAAAGGCACAGTTCTAAGCTCCTTGGGAGGGCAGCACAGGACCGGTCAGTTTCTACAGACCTTCTTCTCCATACATCTGTGGATGATGCTCTGAAGGTGGTATCCCCCAAACAGGGCATGTCTGAGGATGTAAGAGGAAGCTGAGGCTCCCCAGGATCCTAAGTAGGGATCTACAGATTTTGTTAAATCCATTCCATCTGTGTTTCGCAGATTGTAAGGCATCTCTCATTTTGTCACTCACTCATTGATGGAATTGGGTTTTTTTTTTTTTAGGGATGCACGGATGTTTGTTTCACTTGTGCAAGTGCACATTTGCGAAAATCCCCCCCCCCCCCAAGGACTCATCTACACCAAGCAGGATATTCCACTATGAAAGTGGAAGAAGGACCGAGGGGACAGGAGCAGGCAGAAATAACATCAGAGCCTGCTCCTGCTGGACTCTTCCCCCCCCCCCACAGGGCAAACTGCCATCTTGGCCCTGTGGGGAAGAAGAAGGACCGAGGGGACAGGAGCAGGCAGAAGTAACATCGGGGCCTGCTCCTGCTGGACTCTTCCCCCCCCCCACAGGGCAAACTGCCATCTTGGCCCTGTGGGGAAGAAGAAGGACCGAGGGGACAGGAGCAGGCAGAAGTAACATCGGGGCCTGCTCCTGCTGGACTCTCTCTCTCTCTCTCTCTCTCTCTCTCTCTCTCTCTCTCTCTCTCTCTCTCTCTTTCTCTCTCCTCCCTCCCTCCCTCCTTGACTCCTTTTCCTTGTGTGTCATGTCTTTATTAGATTGTAAGCCTGAGGGCAGGGACTGTCTTTTTTTGCCAAGTGTAAGCCACTCCGAGAGCTTTTTTTGGCTGAGGAGCGGGGTATAAGTATGATAAATAAATAAATAAATAAATATGAAAGTGGAATATAAAACACAGGAGCCACACTATTGCTTTATAGCGATATTGATGTGCACTGACAACTGTTGGGGCCCATTGACACATACCATACACCACTTTCATACCCTTTTCATAGTGTTATATCCTGCTTGGTGTAGATCTGTCATGGGCCCCAACAGTTGCCAGTGCACTTCAGTGCCACCATAAAGCAGTAGTGTAGATCCTGCATTGCATTTCATGTAATGCAGCAACACACCAGCTGACAGACAACGCCTTGCCTGAATAAAACCATCTTTGCCAGCTGGTAAAAGGACAAGAGTGTGGGGTCCAACCTCACCTTTCTTAGAAGGGGCTTTCACAAGCTGTGGGCAGTCTCCAATAAGGCCATCTGTTGCACTGAAAATATTAAATAACAACAGGAACAGAAATGATCCCTGGCAGATACCATACACTCAAGTTTCTACCCTTAATGGCAGCCTAAACGTCATTATAAATCAATCAATAAATCAAACAGGAGTTCCCCAACATCTCCTGCTGGCCACACACTCTACACTACACTAGCTATAGTAGAGTGGCCAGATACAAAAGAGGGCAGGGCTTCTGCAGCTTTAACTGTTGTGATGAAGAGGGAATTTCACTCACTTCAGTTCACACCTGCTGAAATTCCCCTTTCTACATTACTGTTAAAGATACAGGAGCCCTGTCCTCCTTTTCATATGGTCACCCTACCCATTTGCCAACCAGCTGCTCATGGGAAACCCACATGAAGGACCTGAGAGCAACACTACCCTCCTGCCCATGATCCCCAGCAACTGGTGTACACATGCATACTGCCTCGGATACTGGATGTAGCATATAGCCATCAGGACTAGGACCCACCGAAAGCTTTATTCTTCATGAATTTGTCCAATACCCTTGTAAAGCCATCCAAATTGGTGGCCATCACTACGTCTTGTGGTAGTTTAACTACTGTATTTCTTCGATTCTAAGACGCACTTTTTTCCCCATATAAACATCTCTAAAAACGGGGTGCGTCTTAGAATCGCGGGTCATTTATTATTTCTTAGAATCAAAGCTTTTTTTCTGTTGGTGGTACTGAAATTAGTGTGCGTCTTACAATCGATGGCGTCTTACAATCGAAGTAATACGGTATGTGCTGTGTGAAGCAGTGTGCTAGTGTGGTGTAGTGGCTAAGGTGTTGGACTGGGAGTCAGGAGGTCCAGGTTCTAGTCTACCACTCGGCCATAGAAACCCACTGAGTGACTTTGGGCCAGTCACATACTCAGCCCAACCTACCTCACAGGGTTGTTGTTGTGAGAATAACATGGAGAGGAGGAGGATTATGTACACTGCCTTGGGTTCCATGGAGGAAAAAAGCCAGGATATAAATGAAATAAATAAATAAATAAATAAATAAATAAATAAATAAATAAATAAATAAGAAGTGCTTCCTTTTATCTGTCCTAAATCTCCCACCAATCAGCTACATGAGATGACCCCCGGGTTCTGATATTATGGGAGAAATGTCTCCCTGTCCACTTTCTCCATACCATGCATAGAAGGTGGAGTTGTGCGGAGGAGGCTTTGCCATACATTCACACTATGTGCAGCAGCTGGGTGGGGAGAGGATAACCAGTGGGGATGTCAACATCAGGGGAATGGCCAGCCAGTGCAGGCCTGTTCCAGCTTAACTAATGAAAGCATTTCTTCACCCCATTTACAATTAATGTACCACGACTGGTAACAGCCACCACGAGTGCTGATGGTTTATTAAAAAGATTAGACACAATCTGCCAAACAAAAGGCCAGGGGCTCTTCTCAGGCCCTTTGGGGGGGTTTCCAGTGTGGCCTGTGGCTCTCCCACTTTACTCCACACAAATGGCTGAACTGTCCTTAGAGCTAGGGAGGTGGTGACCTCATCAGGAGAAAGGCTGACTCCAGAACTATTGCATGCTGCGTACTTCAGCATGACTCTCTCCCACCATTCCCATTCTCTTAGCAGTCCAACTACCAAGGAGCATGGAGCGTACATGAGAGGAGAATGCAAGTACATCAGAGAGGCACAGGATATGGAATCTGTAGTTTGCCCATGTTTCGGGGGCCAAAATAGAAGTTGCACCGGGGGGGGGGGCTGTTGAAGAAATGGTAAAGGGCAGGTTACAGAAGAGTTGCACATTGGAATCGACTGGTATGGTTAGAAATTAACAACTGGTCCTACCTATTCTTGCAAATTCATGATGAATTTTATTTATGTGGCCCCGGGACATATCTTGAGAATGTAGTTTGGCTTTCTAATCCATTTGAGTTTGATGGCTCTGTATTAGACAGGGTAGATCTACTAATGGCTATTAGCCACGATAGTTAAGTGCATCATGTACAGAGACAGCATTGCTCTCTGAATGCCGGATGCCATGTACAAAGAGCAGGAAAGATAATCACATTCATGCCCTGCGTGTGAGCTTCCCAAAGCATATGGCTGGCTTCTTGTAGAAAGAGAACTGATGGATCTGCAACAATAGGATGTCCAGTTAGATTTTGTGTTGGTGGGGTTTGGTGTGTTAAAAAAAACCCAAAACTTCATACCTTGCTCTCGTTTCTCACTGGCCCTGTTTTGCCTCAATTTTTGTCAGCACTCACCACCTGAGTGTGCTATTATAGTGAATGATGCTATTTATTTATTATTTTATTTATTTATTGCATTTTTATACCGCCCAATAGCTGAAGCTCCCTGGGTGGTTCACAGAAACTAAAACCATTCAAAGTATAAAACAAACAGTATAAAAACATGATATAAAATACACATTAAAAACTGATTAAAAACATACCATACATGATTAAAACATCCTTAAAACATACTAAAAATTCACTGGATAGGCCTGCCAGAATAGATCAGTCTTTATTGCTTTTTTAAAATTCTATTTATTTATTTCATATGTATACTGCCCAACAGCCTAGGCTCTCTGGGCAGTTTATAACTAAAACCATAATGTAACAATCCAATTTAAAACTTTAAAAATCACATAAAAACAGAATAAGTTACAGTTCAGGGAAGGCTTGTCTAAAAAAGATACATTTTTAGGCAGTGTTTAAAAGTTATTACATGTTCTGCCTCCCAAACCACATGAGGAAAGGGTTTCCAGAGGGTGAGTGCTGCTACAGAGAAGGCCCGGTGTCGAGGTTCTTCATGAAGACATTCTCTTCGTCTCGGAATGACGAGCAGAGCCCCCTCTGAAGATCATAAATGTCGCCTGGGTGTATATAAGGGAAAGCGGTCTGCTAGGTATCCTGGTCCCAAGTTGTTTAGGGCTTTATAAGATAATAGCATGACCTTGTACATGGCTCGGTAGCTAATAGGCAGCCAGTGCAGTTCTTTTAACACTGGTTTTACGTGGGCAGAGCTAGAGCATCCCAGTGAGCACCTTAGCTGCTTCGTTCTGCACAAGCTGCAGCTTCCGAACCACATACATGGGTAGCCCCACATAGAGCTTGTTACAGTGGTCTAATCGTGAGGTTACCAGTGCATGAATGACCGTGGCAAGGCTATCCCTGTCCAGCTGATGTACCGGCTGAAGTTGATAATGGGCGCTCCGGGCTACCAAGGCCACCTGGGTCTCCAGTGATAAAGATGGGTCCAGGAGCACCCCCAAACTATAGACCAGCTCCTTTGGAGAGAGCACAACCCCATCCAGAACAGGCAAACACCCCAATTCCCGGAACTGGGAACCACCAACCCACAAGGCCTTTGTCTTATTGGGATTCAGCTTCAGTTTATTGGCCCTGATCCAAGCCATAACTGTATCCAGGCACTGGTTCAGACCAGATGGATCCTCTGTCTGATACTGCAAGGGTCTTAGGAAGTCCCTGGCCTCTGTCAAAAACTCACCAGCTACTTTTGGCAAGGTGCTCCCTTTCAGCCTCAGCCTCCCACTTACAAGAACCTCTTTCAGCCTGAGGTCCAAATTCCATTTCGGAGAAGCCCTCAGGGACCACATTCCAATGGCGGGTGAGGGTGAAGGCAAGAGGGGGCCAAAATATGAGCAGACTTTAGGCTAGAGCTCTTCCTACCAGCAACTAAGGCCTTAGGAGAGGCACTTTGACCTTTTAGAATGGGGAAAAAATGCACAAAGCCAAGAAAGAATCAAATTATTGGGGGTGGGAGCCAGGGGATGAGGGTATGGCCTTTTGTGGAACTCCAGAGGGCCAGATTGGGACATCACAATGGCAAGATTTAGTCCCCAGGCTCAAGGTTCTGCATCCCTGCCTTATAGGCTTCTTGTTAGGATTGGCATATGATAATACGTATGAACGGTTATGAATGCTTGTAAGCATTATATATAAACATTAGCACTATGATCATAATGGAGCAGACGGGGTGGAGGGTTCTGTGGCAGAACCAAAGACCTACTGGCTTGCCTCCAGATTTTTTGACTGATTGATTGATCGATTGCATTTCTATACTGCCCAATAGCCGAAGCTCTCTGGGCGGTTCACAAAAATTAAAACTATTCAAAGTATAAAACAACAGTATAAAAACATGATATAAAATTCAATATAAAAGCAGCCGTGCAGAAATACAAACTTAAAATACCAATTTAAAACAGCAAAGTTAAAATGAATTTATAGAATGTTAAAATACTGAGAGAATAAACAGCTCTTCACTTGGCATGAAGATAAGACTGATGTGATCCAGATAAGACTGATGTGATCCTGGTTAGGAGGGAGATGAACTCAAGAAGAGGGTTTGAACTTGTTTTGAATGAGGTAGAACCCACCCACCCCCTTGAAAACAACAACTACAAAAACCAGGTTCCCAATTCAGGGCTGATTTTGAGTTTGGCTTTGCATTTGTCGGCAGTGGTGGCCAGGAATACCTTTGCTCAGTTTAGGGTGGTGCACGTGCTGCACCCGTTCCTGAAGATGTCAGCCCTGCCTACAGTAATACACTTTTTAGTTTCATCAAGAGTAGACCAATGAAGCTGCAGTTGCCCATGGGATTATGTTACACCTATCCTGCAACATCCTGCACTGATTGCCCAGCCAATTTGCTTCTGGGAACAATTCAAAGCATTAGTGATAACCTTCAAAGTCCTAAAGGGCTTGGGTTCAAGATATGGGTGAGGGTTGCCCCCTCCCAGACAAACCTGCCCAAGATCAGAAGGAAAGGCCCTTCTTTGTGTTCCATCTGTTGAGGGTGACAAGAGATAGGGCCTTCTCAGTGGCTGCACCAATATTGTGGAATGTATGGAATGTCCTGTGAAATGCAGGTGGCCTCCTCCCTGGATGTCTTTACCCAGTTGGTGAAGGCATTTCTATTCCAACAGCATTTTGCCTACTACGGGTTTGTTATGTTTAAGGTTGTTTTATCTATGACCTCTGCCTGTATTTGTATTGTACTTTTTAGTGATATATGGTTTTATACGGTGCTGTGGTTTCAAACTGTTACGAACTACCTTGAGTGGTACATAGACACTAGAGCTAAATCAATCAATCAATACATGCACAAAAAGTTCTCTGAATGTCTGGGAGCAGCATTGTTCACATTACATTAATTTTTGTGAACCGCCCAGAGAGCTTTGGATATTGGGCGGTATAAAAAAGTAATAAATAAATAAATAAATAAATAAATAAAATAAAATAACCCCTTTGGGTAACATTGAGTTCTCTTATGGGGGAGGAAAAATCCTCTCAAACTTGAAAAGAACCAAAGTCTTCTCTTCAAGAAGTCCAAGCTTGAACAGTAAAACTACTAGCCCACAAAATGTGTACTTGTCCACCAGCCCACACATACCCATGTTAAATGTTTGTGGTACTTGTGGCAGCTTGAAAAAACAAGAGAACCAACTCTTCTCCAATGTGTAAACACTTTCTTGCTTGGTTGCCTGGAAGCTGTTCTTAGTTGCTTCTGATCTAGACACATTTAACAAACATTGTGTATATATGACCTTTCAGGGCTATATGGCCCTCAAAGTGCTAGACACCATAAAACAAATACATCAAATTGAAAGCAAGACTAAAGTACAAAATTTACAATAAGATTTATAGTATTTTTATTATTATTGTTGTTGCATTTATATCCCTTCTTTCGCTCCAAGGAGCCTAAGGCAGCATACACGATCCTTTTCCTCTCCATTTTATCCCCACAACAATCCTGTGAGGTAGGTTAGGCTGATGGTCAGTAACTGACCCAAAGAGCTTCATGGCTGAATTATATAAAAAAGTCAGCAGTTAAGATAATAACAACAGTGAAAATGATAAAAAAATATGGTGGCCAACCTCAGATTAATAGTTTAAAAGTAGATGTAAAAAAGCAGGTCTTTAGACCCCATTTAAAATCAGTCAGTGAAGGCCCAAATGTTCTTCATTTGAGAGGGAGTTCTACAGTGATGGGGCCACCACGGAGAAAGCCCTGTCTCTTGTGCACATGAATTTGAAAGCACACTTCTGTGGCTCTTAAAAGGAAATCGAAAATTCTGACAAGAATTTTTATTTATTTATTTATTGCATTTTTATACCGCCAAAAATTGCCGAAGCTCTCTGGGTGGTAACTTGGCCATCTCATCACCAGATGCTGAACAACACTAATAGCATTGTCACCAGGACAGCTTTTCAAAAGTAAGGCACATCATGGAATGCTGTTGTGAATTCTATGGAGTTCTAGGCAACATGGGGAATTAAGAGGCATCGTTATGCCTCATGGAGTTATGATGTTCTGGAAAGAGGAATCAGTATTTTCAAATAAAAGATTGCCCTTAAGCTATGTGGCATTCTTAGGGACAACAATAATGACTGTTGAACAGTCATGATTGAGCTACCTAAGCCAATCTGTACATAATTATGCAAGCTGAGTTACCAGGAAGACAAAATCCTTGTGGGCATTTCTATGGAAATGAGGTCAGCTAAGAAACCATCTCCGGGAAGATTGGCTGTTGTTTTGTTTGACTTTGCTATGTGTGTGTATATATGATCACAGGATTGATGTGGCCCAAGCTACCCATGGTTGATGTGATGGTTCCAAACTTCCTCCTGCACTGCAGTTCTTATTTTCCAGGAGTACTGGCTGACAAGAATAGTCAGGATTCATTATTAAAAGACAAAGAGACACATTATCTGCTCGAGTGCTGAAGGTACGTCAAAGACTTTTTGTAAAAGTCCTGGCGTTCCTTTCATGAGAAGGGATGATTTATAGAAAATTGCTGCCAGAACACATGCACACCCTGGCAGCAGCAAAGGCTGTCCCCTCCCTTCCCTAATGTTCTTTTATCAGCATCTTAGAAGGTGTCTGCTTCGTTTGTCAGCATAGGACCATAAGAGTCTATATGAATTTTTCTGGGGATTTTCTAAACTGATTTTCTAAACCCAGCAGTCTTCTTTCTGCCTCAACATCCTTCGTTTTCCTGTTTGAGCAGGGCTCATCAATGGAAAGTCTAATTTTGCACTTAAGGGTTAAGTAGGCTATACAGCATTTTGGTGTTGTTTTTATCATCACTATTAAGATGTATTAATAGATTTAAGGAGATAGTATTAAAAAAAAATTAGATGGCAACATCATCACCCAGTATATAATAAGGGTTCTAATAATAGTTACAGCACAACCCTATGCATGACTGCTCAGACGTACATCTCAAGGAGTTCAAAGGAACTTACTCCCAGGTAAATAGATCTAGGATTGCAGTCTTAAACATTTTCGCCCAGTTGATTTGATTCCAATGGAAGACTCTTGAGCACATGCTTAACTCTTCCATTGGGTCTCCTCCCTTGTTGAGTCTTAAAGTGATTGTTTGCGTTGTACCCAGTATTCCCTTTGTCCTTTTACCTAAATGCAAAAGGCTCCTGTGCATCAGACACAACACCTTACTAGGAAGCTTTTTATACTACCACTGATGACCAAGCCAAAATCATGAGGGATGGTGGGGAGGAGCATCTATAGAAGTTGAGAAATGTATCGCCACTGCAATCAATACACAATGTATGCAAACAAAAAATGTAACTAAGTATAATAATAGAACTGGGAGACATTTTAAGCTTCTGCTACTAATAGCCATTACCCTCTTTTAAGATGACATGAACCCCACTGATTTTAGAAGAACTGAGATGCACCCAATATTAATAATCCTGTTGTATGAATGGAGAACAGCATTAGGGTCATCTTTATGGAAATGTGCAGGTAGGTTTGCTATTTCATTGATATTTATCTGATCAACATTCTTCCCCCCCTTTCCCGGTTCCAAATTTGTCCCTTCGTTTCTTGACTTGGGGAATAACTAGTCTCCAAAGCTTGAGCAGAATCAAGCTTCTATATCTTAATTAAATCCTAATACTTAGGAGGACACGATGTAGCTCTTTTCTTTGAGCCTGGGTTTCTCATTCTATGGAGGGGGAATCCTCCCCATACCACCAGCAGAAAGTTTAAGGTTCTACTCCCTCTCTGATCCGGAGAGACTATAGTTTGAGGACTAAAGGAACAGACAAGAAGCTTCAATGGTGTCACGTCTTGCAATTCAAATTGCTTTCCCCTTCACTACAGTGTTTATTGATTTTTCAATGCTAACTTCACCCCCCCCCCCCTTTCCCGGTACCAGATTAAAGTCTGGAAGGTATTACATTTGGCATGGAAGGAGATATAAGGGAAAAGGGAGACCCCCGCTCTCCCACACTCGTCTGCAGAAGAGGTTTAGGACAATTACTCCAAAAAATAAAGATTCATCTTTGCTTCTTCCTTGCTTTCAAGGTGATGACACCTTATCATTTGGGAATCTTGATTGTTACTTTCCATAGGCTGTACACGATCACAGTCAGCCGCAGAAGTGCAGACAACGAGGGAGGAAGGGGGCGGAGTGGGGGGATAATGGCACCAAAGTTTTATTTTTAATTTTAAAGTAGGATTCTGTGGCCGTCAAAACATTGCACAGAGCTTTTAAAGTAGCAGAAGCGTTTGGTCCTCAGCGCTGCAAGCTTTCTTCCTTTGTCTGCATGTGTGTGTATATATGCTTGGGGAAAGAAATCAAACGACAAAGAGTCTTTATTTCCGGGAGAAGACTTCAAAATACGTGCTAGAAATGGACAATTTGAGTCCTTTCTCTTTCTCTCTCCCCCCCCCCCCCCAATGCAAGCTAAAAGAGGAGGGGGGATTAAAATCAACCACGTGGTAGATCTGTGCTTTTCTCTTCTTTTTAAAATACACTTTGCAATCTCCAGTTCCATTTATGTTCTTCTTCCCCCCTGCTCAGGGGAAAGATTAAGCCTCTCCTAGATGGACCTATCTCAGGGATCAGCTTAGGAGGCAACAAGGCGCATCTCCGTGAACAGGAAACCCGGGTGGTGGCATTGATTTTATTAGAACTTGCCATAGCTGGTAGGAAAAGCTAGGATGACCCAGCAGCGGGAGAGCTGCGGGCGAAGGGCTTCTCTCAGCATCTCCAAGGCTAACGAGGGCTGGAGGTTGGAGGCTGGAGGCAACAGCTTGGAACTGGGAAACCTCTCCAGGTCGCCCTTTCTGTGCCTTCTCCCACCTCAGTAAGCCTGGGAGCGCTTCAGAAATCATATCCCAAGAGGACTTAAGTTTGTAGCCACCTTTGCCTTCCCTCATCTCCACCACCACCTCCTCCTCCATCACCATCTCCTCCTCCTCCTCCATCTCTAGCTATCTCCCCCCCCTTCCCACTATTCTCCTGCCTTTCCCCCTTTTCTTTTTTTCTCCTCACTCCCTCCACGTTGTTGTTGTTGTTAGAAAGCCTTCTTGCACCCCCTGCTGCTCTTGCGTTTTGTGTGGTAGGCAAGGAGATTGTCTTCTCTCCCTCTCTCTCTCTCTCCCTCTCTCTCCCTCTGGTTGCTCATTATTCAGAGAGAGACACACAGAGGGTTGAGTGAGAGAGAGAGAGAGAGAGACGGATATCTCAGGTCATCTGCAGCTGCAGCAAGCCAGTGAAGGAGAGAGAGAGAGGGAGAGGGGGGGAGAGGGGAAAGGAAAAAAAAAGCAGGGAAAAAGATGGCGATCCTCCATTGCTGAGACCTGGCAAGGAGCACATGAGACTAGCAGAAACAACTTCCACAACAATTGCAAGAAGAAGAACGAGAGGAAGGCGAGGAGAGGAAAGAGACCAACACCAGCACCGGGACCTTCCTGTAAGTTCTTGCAATTAAAACCCATCTAGCAAATTGGAAAGAGAGAAAGAGCGAGAGATCGAGAGCGAGAGATCTTCTCTGGCTGTCCCACCACCTTGAACAATAACAAAATAATACTAAGAATACGAAGAATAATCTTCACGAAAATCCACACAATCCATTCATTCGAGCAAGCCAAAGGAAGGGGGAGAAAAATCAGGTGGTGGTGGTGGAAACGGCGGTTTTGTTTAGAGAGAAGTCTCTTGTCTCTTGCAGTGGGGGAGGAGGAGGAGAAGGAGGAGGTGGTGGTGGTTGGTGGTGGAGCTGCTGCTGGTGGAGCTGCTGCTGGTGGGAGGAGGAGGAGGAGGAAGGCAGTTAATTAATTTTTTGTTGTTGTTGCATTAAGGTGGTGGTAGTGGGGGGGGGAGAGATAAGTGAGAGGAGCGGAGCTCAGAAGTGTGTGGGGGCAGTTAGGGGTTTGGATATGGGGAAGTGATTGGATCATAGGCGGGAGAGGTGGGGAAAAAAGAGCTCTTTGCTCTTTGCTGGCTCGACCCAGGCAATCCGGTGACCTCTTTCTCTCTCTATTTCTTTGCTTTCTCTTTCTCTCTCTCTTTCTGTTCCTCCTTCTCTTCTTGCAAATCTGGTCCTTCTCTCAGGCAGGTAGACTGGACCTCCCACCCACCCCGCACTCACACACACACACACACACACACACACACACATACATACATACACACACATTATTATATAAATATATATATGTACCCGCTCCCGCCTTTCCTGAAGTTGAGGTGGCGGGGGTCTCCCTTTGGCTGTGGTTTCTGAAAGGGTTGGCTTGGAAGAGAACAGCGGTTAAGCTGGAGAGAAGCCATTACACACGGTCCTGCTCTTTCCTTTGAGAGGCAGAGAGAGAGAAGGAGAGAAAGGGTGTGTGTGTGTGGGGGGGGGTTAACAGAGACCTTCACTTCTTGTTCAGTTCCCTGGTGTCTATGGCTTTCCAGGGAATGAGAAGCAGCTGAGCTTCTCTTCCCCCCCCCCCCGCCGCCCCATCTCTCTCTTTCCCCCCTTTCTTTATCTCCTTGTCCTCCATTTGCAAGCTGTCTGCTTTGGTTCCAGTCCAGACTCCAAAACACAAAGCTACTTCTCTTTCGCGCACAGTCTCTCTACTAGGGTTTCTCCTCTCTTTCTCTTGAGTCTCTTTCTTTCTTTTTCTTTCTTTCTTTCCTTCCTTCTTTCTTTCTGTCTTGCTTTGCTTTGTAGTTTCTACTTATGCACACAGGGGAAAGGGGAGGGGAAGGGGAGATCCTACAGATCCTCTCTGTTGTTCTGGTCTGATTCTCAGCCCTTTTGCACCCCCAGAGAAAGTTTTCTCCTCTTGGGGTTTTGGAAGGACCTTCTTGCAAGGGGCGGGTGGGGGAAAGGTGGCGAGATGTGGGGTGGCTTTCTGCTGCTGCTTTGTGTGCAATGCCTGTTTGTCTCATGAAGCTACTTGCATGCCTAAGAGGAAGTGAATAGTTGGACAGAGGGCTGTGATCTGAGTCAGGTAAGCCATGTCATGTTCTCTAGCTCCACCAGAAAATGGAGGAGAGGGAGAGCAAGGACAGGCTTTTCCACTAGACAAAGCTGAGATGAGAAGTGCTCATGCAATTATGGATGTTTCTCCATTTTTTTTTCCTGAAGCTTTGTTGGCAAAGCCTGGCTTGACAATTTTTTCCCTTCAGTGAGCAACGGGTTTTGATGTCTCTTCTCGTTCTGACTCCAGGAAATGGACGATTTGAGGAAGTTTCATAGATTCTTTTCATAGATTCTCCAGAGACAGACAGAGACCAATGTTCTAAAAGGACATTGACACCCCCCCTCCTTTCCTTCTATAGTTTCATTTATAAACAAACCCCTTTTTTCTTTTTTGGGGTTGAACTTCATGGCATTCAAGTGGCAGATTCAGTTGACCAAGATATGCTTTGGGGTTTTTTTGTATTTTTTTTTTTAAAGAAAAGGAATGGTTAAGTCTATCTGAATGAGGCTGACTATGTTCTTCTGCAGAATGACATGAAATCAATGCCAATCAAGCAAAATTTGTGATGGCTTTGCAGTGGCCATTCCAATTGATGAAGCACAATAGTGTGGTATCTTCTGGAAGTATTACAATTTGGGCAAATAATCTGGGGTGCATGTCTGTTTTGATCATTTTTAAAAAAATCCAGATGAGGCCATCATGAGTTCCTCTGAAATTCCACAAGGCTTCTTAAACACTATGTAATTCATGAAGAAATTTCTCTCATGTTTTTAAAAACTGACCCAACACTTCAGTTTTGTGACCTAGAAATATTGGGAGTTTCATAAGAATTCTCAAGGCTGAGCACATTTAAATCCCATTGATTTCAATGGAAGAGTTACAGTGTAAACCTTTACACATTACTCAGAAGTAAGTCCTATTGAGTTCAGTGGGGCTTATTCCCAGGTCTTTGGGTATAGGATCACAACCTTAAGCATGCACTTAATTCTCTCTCATTGAAATCAATATGATTTAAAATTGCTTTCATTTGTCTAGATTGTGGGAGCCTAATACTTCAAAGAAACAATGGCAATTCAGGAAAAGCATAGGTTTCCCCTTCCTCTCTCACTTTTGTTTCCAAGTGTTACTTTGGAATACTTTAGGGTCACAGAAGATGAAAAAAATATACCTGTGTAGCCAAGAGATTCATCATAAGATTTCCAATACATTTAACATTTTACAGTGTCTCTTACATGAACCAATGACCATGAGAATTTCCTTATGAGTTTAATTAATCCTCTCTTTGAGAAGTTGGTAAATAGAGGATGAGATAATGAAAGCAAGGTGGCCTAAATGCTTGAAACACCGAGAGCAATTTGATTTCCCATCAAATTGGAAAGGCAAATCAAGTAATGTACATAAAGATGTGTATGTTATGGATAGCTATAAGTCATGGGAAGACAAGGAACCCTGAACTATATGCAACCAACTAAATAGCAACTCCTGAAAGTGTTAACTTTTGGGTGTTAGAACTGAATGATTTTAGCTATGTTGCTGATAAAACAGTACTCTTTCTATTTATACAAATTCATGTGGAACACTCAGTTTTAATAGATAACTTTTGATTGTGGTTGCCTATTTCTTTCTCAAACTTCTGAGATGTCATGTCTAGATAGTGAACAGTAGAACAAAGCACAATGATGCAGCGTAAGACATGACTTCGACACTCTCTAATGATGTTGTAGTGCTGGTCTTTGGTAGGCCTTATCCATTGCTTGCTGATATCAACGTCTCTTTTATTTCTACTAGTAGACCACTATTGTTTTTTCTCTCTCCTCCCAGGATGAATCTATTCACACAGTTTCTACTTAAAACAACTTGTTTATCTGTTTTAATCGAACCACACTCTCTGATTTTAAGGATAAAGACAGCCAGACACAATTTAAAGACTTGAATGGTTGACACATAGGACAATTGCTATAGGAAAGGTAAATGGTCTTTGGAATGAGACAAATTTTAAATTTAACACCCTCATCATTCACAGTCAATGGTGGGTGTTCTAAACAGAAAAGACAGAATAGCCCAAGATTCTTCTTGCTAATAAAATTCCTTGATTAAGACAGCTTCTAGCAGGAACTGAGCAGTTCTCTTTGCATGCAGCAAGTGAACATTGAAACCTTATTTGTTGTTTAGAAAAGACAGAGTGCGTAAGAGCTAGTTTGCACATTTGTGCATATTACTGCTTCAATATTTGATGGTTTTTATTGACTTACACTGAATATGTGAACTATCTTCTTTGGGATGGTGTCATGTGATCTGACTGTTTCACACATGCAAGTCCTCACCTGATGTTGCAACCCTTGTCGGATGAACATGTATTTGTGAACTTGCCTTGAGAGCCTTTGAGAAAATTATTTATATACCCATAATATAGTGACATTCATCTACTTCTTTCTTCAGTTTAAACAATTCTCTGTATTTTTGATTTGCCTATATATATTTTTCTGGAAACCAGAGAGGTTATATTATTCAACGAAATAATATTCTCTACATAAAAGTTTCATCAGATGAAGAATTTGGTATGTTTATAATGAGATGGTTGATACAGAAATTAAAACAAGTGAAAAATAAATAAATAGCTTTTCAAAGATTTAGCTATGTAATCTAATAGTAGTAACAACAACCATAAAAAAATCTGCTTAGGGTGTACATACTGTATGTAAGTCACAAGTTGGTTTTTTTTGAAAAATTCTCATATTTTTTTGAGGTCAAGGGATATAAAAATATGTAGAACTTTCCTCTTTTAACTTTTGCCATTTCATATTTCATATATTCTCCTATAATAAATTGTCTATCATTCTGTAGTTTCTTAATACTTCCCATTGTGGTTTTGTGTGCTTATTAATTTGAGAGTTTCATTAAAATAGGGGTCAATTACCTATTTTGGGGAAAATGAAATAGTGCATGTTTAATGTACCTGGGATCTAAATGACCTCTAACATGTGAAAACAATAATTTGATAACAGAATAGCTTATTTGTGCTGATGTTCAGGTTCACTTAAAAGAAGTGTTAAATATTTTTTGTTGTCAATTAAGACCTTTGAGAGATTTTGAATTACAGGGAAAATGTGTGAATATCTGTAAGTTTCCATAGGAATTAATATTGCTGACTCCCAGATGCTGTCCCTGAATAGTTGTATCTCTGTACTATTAATATTGCATATTTTTATATTAAATTGGAGCAATTGCCAAATACGTCTCAGTAAAAAAAGAGACTAAATTGGACTGTACTTGACCCCAGTATTGGATCAGTGAAGTGTTTTTTTTTTTACAAACATAGGAAGGTTAAAGGTGAAACTAGTGTCTCTCCCTACATTACAACATTAAAAAGTTATGGTTTGATATCAATTGATCAGATGGAATTTTATGATTAATGGTTAATAGTAGAATGGAAGAAATATCACAAAGATAGTTGGACTTTTGGCATAGTGGTTCTAAAGAACTGATGGTTTAATTTTAGAGCTAGAAAAAGAAGTACTGAACTCTTATAATAAGCCAGGTCTGACTTTTGAGGAAGGCTAGTCAAGAAACAAAAGATAGTTCGTGAAATATATATATTCTTATTTGGGGTGGGAAGAAGAGAGTGGAGGTAAGCTAAAACAAACTTCTGTAATGTGTATATGTATTATTTTCAAAACAGCACCGTTAGTACTGCAGCATATTTTAAGAGTCTTCTTATCTTCTGTGGCATAGCTAATTTCTCAAACTACGCAAAAGAACATTGGTAAAAATACAGACAGAATGAAATGCGTGGAAGCTGGTGAATATCTATGAAGCAGCAAAGCACAATGCTGGTTAACACTAATTGTTCAGGCTTGGAGGAAGTGGGTGGGAAGGTCTATCTATAGTTAGCTACATTGTAACCAAGAGTTCACCAGGCATTAAAATATTGCAAAGAGTAATTTTGAAGACATAGAGGATCGTTTTCTTGCACTGGCAAATAAGGAAAGTCGTCCATAATGGTTGTATTAAATTTTGAGGAAGCATTAGTTGGCTGGTCTTTTGATCTACTGTTAGTTTCTCATTAAGTGCTATAGGAACATGGTCATTTTTTTTATTGGACAGCTGCAGTAGTTTCTTCCCAGATTGGAAGGCCACCTTTAATGTAAATACTGCTGTGCCATAATTCAGATTATAAAAGGTTGATTGTAGATTACACTAGACACTTAGAAACTATTTTGGTGGTGATTTCTTCCAGAAATGTGATGCATATTGGGTTGTATCAAATGTTGACTGAATGGGCACTACTGATGGAACAGATTATTCCTCCACCCCAGGAGGAGATTCGGGGTGGGGTGGGAGACACCTGTGACAGGTGAAGGGGGAGGAGAGGGAAGATGAAGCCCCATTTACTTTTTCAAGATACATTTTAGCATCTCTTGTGATGCAAAGTTTAGTACTCACTGGGACAAACAAAAGGAAGCCAACTTTCATGCAGTAAATATTGATGGAAATCATTGCCACAACTATTCTATGATGAACTTGTATTAGACAATTTTCTGGAAGGTAACTATCGATTATTATTATTATTATTATTATTATTATTATTATTATTTATATAGCACCATCAATGTACATGGTGCTGTACAGAGTAAAACAGTAAATAGCAAGGCCCTGCCGCATAGGCTTACAATCTAATAAAGTCATAGTAAAACAATAAGGAGGGGAAGAGAATGCCAACAGGCACAGGGTAGGGTAAGCAGGCACAGGGTAGGGTAAAACTAACAGTATAAAGTCCGCACAACATCAAGTTTTAAAAGCTTTAGGAAAAAGAAAAGGTTTTAGTTGAGCTTTAAAAGCTGCGATTGAACTTGTAGTTCTCAAATGTTCTGGAAGAGCGTTCCAGGCGTAAGGGGCAGCAGAATGGCAGTAAGTCCAGGACACAGCAAATAAACTCATACTTAATTTAGTAAGGACATGTTTCAACTGGTGTAATTTAAAAACTGAACACATTGTTTATCGGACCCCAAAGTATTTGTCACAGCAGATTCTTATCTATCCACATTATTGCCAAAGATGTATCAATCAATCAATCACTTTATTATGGTCCAAGACCAGCACAACATTAATTCAGCAACAACAACCATACAAAGTAGTACAGATCCTTAGTTCCCATCTCCCAGAGATTTAACAGTCATCTGAGGTTAATAGGTTATGACGTGTCCTCATAGCCAAGTTGCAGAATTTAGCAACCTTATAGGTAATTGAGGGGTTTCTATCGGCAAGGAGGAACTTGGTATAAAATTCATCGGTGTTACCTGGAAAGTCCTGTAGTAGAGGATGAATTAAGCCTGACCGGGCCTCTGAGTAGAACGAACAGTATAAAAGCACATGAGAGGATGTCTCTATCTCACCTGAATCACATGGGCATAACCTTTGCCAAAGGTGTATTCTCTCTTGAAGCTCATGGTATATGATGGCACTCATGAAATTCATTGTTAGAAGTTACATAGATGATTTAAGAAGTTTTCGGCTCAATCCTATGCACAGCCTGTCTCAACCTGGTTCCCTCCAGATTTTTTGGACTTCCATTCCCATCAGCCCAGCCAGCATGGCTTGTGGTCATGAATGATGGGACTTGTAGTCTAAAGCATCTGGAGGACACCAGGTTGGGGAAGGCTGCTATACACACTTACCTGGGAGTAGGCGTCTTTGAATTCAGTGGAGATTATTTCTGAATCAAAATGTATAGGGTTGCACTGTTAGACAAATGTATGGAGCACAAACCATAACAACTAAGTGGAACATCTTTGATGATTAGACGGTAAGGATATGAGGGATGGTTATTTCCATCTTAGCCTGCTTGTGGGTTTCTCAGAGGCATCTTTCTAGTTGCTGATAAAAACAGACTAACAGAGTTCTTTATGCTAATGTCTGATTTAGTAAAGCAACTCTGCAGTATTTTGTTGAATCAATAAAGCTCAACTAAAAACTTTTCTTTTTCCTAAAGCTTTTAAAACTTGATGTTGTGCGGACTTTATACTGTTAGTTTTACCCTACCCTGTGCCTGCTTACCCTACCCTGTGCCTGTTGGCATCCTCTTCCCCTCCTTATTGTTTTATTATGATTTTATTAGATTGTAAGCCTATGCGGTAGGGCCTTGCTGTTTACTGTTTTACTCCGTACAGCACCATGTACATTGATGGTGCTATATAAATAAATAATAATAATAATAATAATAATAAACACATGTATGAAGACTTTTAGGAACTTGTACTTTTGTGGTAAGAAGGACTAACAATATTGTTGGCTTTTCTTATACATCTTCCCATGGCTATGAATGTTTTGAATTTTAGGAAGTCTTAAAAGTGTTAAGCACTCCTCCTTCTCCTTCTTCTTCTCTTCCAAGAACTGAGCTTGCAATTTTGGAATAGACATTAGAGTGAAGTTAGAGTTAAGACTACTTTAGGTTTTTCTGTTTTAAAACTAAACAAAATGAAGATTTTAGAGCTATAATGATAATATGTAAAGGTGATAACTGCTGTTGGGAGAGATACAGTTAACATTATAATGGAGGAACTTCACTATGGCAGTATTCCAGATGAGTTGAATGTTGAAAATAAAATGTTCCAGAAGAACTGGGAGAACAGGAAAGAAGTTAAAATAGCATGGTTTGTATGCCAGTGCTGAGAGAAGAAAGAGGAGGGGAAACAGAGACAGAAGATAATTATCACAAGTTCAACTATCTTGTTGGTTGAAGGGAACAGAATTTCAGAGACACATTTGAATGAATTCTTGATTTCATCTCTCAGTGTTACCTCTGAAGAATTCTTCTGCTTCCTCCCCTACCCCCACCAAGAGAGTAAGAAATTAGGAAACGGGTGAACTTTGTTATAATTTATAGCACTATGACAAACATGCTTGAAAACAAAACAAAAAACTACTTGTTTTAAGTTGGACATGAAAAAGGTGTGCAAAGGCACTTAGTTGTTTCTAGCTGGAATGTGGTGGTTATTTTTCTTAGTGGAATGTAGGTGAAACAAGTTTGTCCTAGGTAGATTTTTTTTTTGATTAGCCAATTATGTCAAAAGGAAATAGTCATGTGATCTCAGCAGTAATTTACTAAAACAGTAATAAAGAGAAGAATTGTGCTCACTACAAAATGGCTTTCTTCTAGAAGACTCCAGAAGCTTTACAGGGTACCATACCCGATCACTTGGAGGGTCTCCACAGTAAAAGCAGTGGACTGGGTGGTAGTCTTAATTCTTGGGCATCTGTTGCTTGTGCCTCTTTAGCTATGAGAAGTAGGCCACATGGTGTAATCCAAATGGGGAAAGAGAAGAATGGGAGTTACAAAGTAGGATCTCTTTGGAACAAAATAAACATAAGTGTATGTGCAACCCTGACTCTTGCAGCACTTCATGGAATAGTAGAGTTGGAAGGGGCCTATAAGGCCATCGAGTCCAACCCCCAACTTGTTTATTCATTGATTCATTGATTACACTTCTATACCACTCAATAGCCAGAGCAGTTTACAAAGATTAAAGCCATAAAAATACACTATATAAAACATTCACATATAAACGTATAAAACAATTTTAACCAATAAAGGGGCTCTCACTCCTGCTATTGGTATTGACTGAGCCCATGATGCCATGATAAAAGGTAAGCTGCCTAAAAGGAGTTCTTGATGTTATAGAACATTCTTTTGTGATCAAATGTTGGGTGACAATTGCTAATATCTGACTTGTTTATTAACTGGCATCTCAACCTAGCCATCATTGATGATTATTTAGGTTACACTGAGAATACACTTATTCTACTACCACCCCACCATATAGAATTGTGATTGTTTTATAGTTACCTCATTACCTTAATATAATGAAAGTTATTTGTGACTAAGTTCTATTGAAATTGTAAGAATTTTTGCTTCAGTCTTACCTACAAGTAAGTCTGATTGAACTCAGTGGGACTTACTTCTGAGTAGACATGCATAAGATTGCATTGTTAATTGCACCTACTTTACAGTCTATTGCTTTTAACAGGATTTATTAAATTTAGCTGGATGGGGGCCTATGTCTAGCACCCAAAACAATTGGTAATAAATGAATAGCACTTGTTTCCCCCCCCTTAAATTCAGTGTAACATAAGTTTATTCTTAATGTAACCTAAATAATTGTCAATGATAGCTAGGCTGGGATGCCAGTGAATCAACAAGTCAAATATTATCAATTGGTCACCTGTTGGTCACCCAGATTACTTATGTTTCTAGAAGAGAAAATCAGTAGTGTTGGCATACTGCTCAGAGTAATGATAATTGGTATTATTCATGCAAGGAGGAATTCCATGGCCTAACAAAAGGCAGGATATGGTACCAGTGACAATTGGTTGTGTATATGGTAGTTTCCCTTAGAATTGGTGATCTGAGCAATGTGTGTTTAGTTGTTGTCTTTCCTGTAGAGGGCAGCTTCCTTGTTTAATTTAAGGGCCCTTTAAGTGTTACCCAGATTATATGGGAGCTGTTTTTTCCCCAGGAATATAGCCTGCATGGCTGGAGTAAAATTGAACTGACCCAACAACATGTGGGCCCTGACCCACCCTGACTGTACTGGGTGTGAGTGCCAATTCCATGGCACTCATACACTTGGCCTCTCCCCATATGGCTCCCAAACATTGCTCTCTGTTTGGTTTGGATTACAGAATTGTCATTGTGAGACTTCGTGAGTCTCACTAGCAATGAGTTGCATTCAGTGGTCTTATAGTGCATCTCAATTTACGCATGCACCCCCCCCCCCATGGCTCTGTATGTTACAGTAATAACAATAATGGAGTGACTTGGTTGAGTGCTGGAATGTACACTCACCAAAGGTATTATGTTGCCAGTGTTATAACTATTGTAAAAATAGTAATGTGAAAGATAGGGTGACCATATGAAAAGGAGGACAGGGCTCCTGTATCTTTAACAGTTGCATAGAAAAGGGAATTTCAGCAGGTGTCATTGGTATATATGGAGAACCTGGTGAAATTCGTTCTTCATCACCACAGTTAAAGGTGCAGGAGCTATATTAGAGTGACCAGATTTAAAAGAGGGCAGGGCACCTGCAGCTTTAACTGTTGTGATGAAGAGGAAATTTCACCAGGTTCTCAATGTATACAAATAACACTTGCTGAAATTCCCTTTTCAATTCAACTGTTAAAGATGCAGGAGCGCTGTCCTCCTTTTCATATGGTCACCCTAGTGAAAGATGCCTTTGAAAATCTACTTGGCTCTGGGATATCTGTTTATGCCCCATGTAAGGCTCCAGGGGGTCTTCCTTTCAGACTTTGCTCATTCCCATTTTGTCTCAGCTAAAGCAGTTGTAATGTAACATGTGCCATCAAACCATTCTCTGGTGTAATTTGGCAAAAAAACCACTGTTTTGTTCCTACTGGCTTCTGTTTGACTCTTTGGCTAACAAACTAACCAAACATTGATTTTGGGATACAGGATGGATACATGAATATGATAGAAGGGGAAGACAAAAACACATTGTATTGCAGGAAAGGTTTTAATTAGGTGATTTGGTGGTTCTGATATATCCTGAGTTGGTAATTGGTGGGTAGAACAGAAAAATCTTTGAAGGAAGTCATAAATGTTCTGAGGAGCTCCATTGTTTTGTGCTGGAATGTACAAATGGTTAGCAAGGGAACAAAGCTATTGTTTTTGATTAGGGGAAGTCAAATGCATTGCTGAGAATTTACTGACAAGATGCATTGAGGTAATGTTCTTTATTTCTACTGAGAATGAAACTTGTGCAAATCAGATAAACTGGGAATTGGTTTAGTTAATTCTGTGCAACTACATTGGTGTGAGTGTACAGTAAATTGCTTCCTAAGATCACAGAACTGAGCATCACGGCTGTGAAGGAACTGCAAGCATTGACATACCTTGATAAAAGATACCTAGTGTTCTTTTCCTTTAGACCGTTCAGTGATTTATGTACATCATGTCAGTAGTCCTTGCAATAATTTTGTAGTGTTCAGTATTATTATCCCCATATTGTAGAGAGAGGCTGAGAGGCAAGCTACTACCTTAGGTCACCTAGTGAGCGAATGGCTAGGTTGAGATTTGAACCTGAGACTGGCTCACCTTCATGCTACGCCGGCCAGTCATCATAATGTATGAAGATAGAATGGAGCAGCATCAACCAAAGGGGAGTTTAGTCCTTCAGTAATGCTAAGAACCCACATATGCTTCAGAGAATTCTTTGTGTATCATGAAAGCCTTGTTTTGTTTGTTTTAAAAATATTTTTTTTAGTTTATACTGGTCTGTAGGACTCTTGACTTAAATATTTGAAAGGAAGGGAAGGCTGCTATATTCTCCACCCTGCTAAATCTTTTTTTCACTTCCTCTCTCTTTACTACTTTATATTGCAGTTAATTACTTAGTAATTATCAAGGGAAAGGAATGACCTGTGGCATAACATTCTTGTGAAACCGTCTGACATCTCGTAAAGCCATCTGACACCCGAAGCATCTAAACTGTCTTGGAAATTAAGATATGTGGTGTTAAAACCACTGCATGGCTAGTATTAATGGAAAGCATTGGAAGGGGCCTAAAATCTGGAACCTCAGCTGATGTCAACGCACAGGGTTTGCTTTCAAAGGATGCAGGGATCACTGTCAGGAAAAGGAAACAGGAGACATAGAAGCAGAAGGCAGTCAGAACAGTTAAGTGAGCACAAAAGTAGGTTAAGACATTCCATAAGCAATGTGTAGTGGAAACTCTTTGGTAATGGATCTATCTGTGTTGGGGAAAGAGAGGCAGTATAATTAATGATGGAATACAAAGAAGGTAGTATTTTATAAAGGATTCTATAGAAAGATAACCACCATTGCAAAAGTCAGTGGACTTCAGATGATGAAGTGTAAGAGAAGATCTTTTTTTTAAATGTCCGATAAGTACTAAAAATGGAAAGCGATGTCATTTGTGGACACTGTCTGGTTCCATGATATTCTGGACAGCTGGCAGTAGAACAGAAAAATAAGCAGTCCCAACAGTAAGAGTTGAGAGATTCATACTAACTGAGGGCTGAAGTCTGTGGTTATGGAAGCTGTAGTGTGAATTTTAACCCTCATGTATCTTACGAGATCCTAACTGTAGAAGTGTTATTAATGGAGAACCAGTGTGGTGTGAAAACCAGTGTGGTGACGTACCTAGAATGTTGGACTGGGAGTTGGGAGATGTAGGTTATAGTCTTCACTCGGTTGTGGAAGCTCACTGGGTGTTTTTGGGCCGGTCACAGACTCTCAGCCCAACCTACCTCCCAGGGTTGTTGTTGTGAGGATAAAATTGAGAAGAGGAGGATTATGTAAGCCACCTTGAGTTATTTGGAGGAAAAAAAGATGGGATATAAATGTAATAAATTTAATAATAATAATAATAATAATAATAATAATAATAATAATAATAATAATAATCCAATGCACCCGTGGACTTTTCCCCATTGTTGTTGTTGTTGTTATTATTATTATTATTATATTTATTTGTATCCCACCTTTTGCCTCAAGATGTGTTGCATCTAGAGCTGTTGGCAATGATGGAAGCACTGATTAGAAAAATAAATTAAGATTTTGAACTCCTAAGAAACTAATCCCTGGTCAGTAACTACTTTTTCTGGAGGGCCAAATTCACAAGAAATTGTGGAATGGCTTGCCAAAATCCCATGCCACACCACTTTCATATTGCTGCAGAAGCTCTTCATTTATTTGCCTCTGAGTTCATCATTAAACGGCACCATTCAGGGGGCTGTAGCTAACGTACATGAATGTCTGCATGTTTATTCTAACCAGAAATATGCGAGTCTAAAGATTTAAATTCCAAGGGTAGGCCAGAATGTAAGTTCAACCCTTTTCTATTGGAAAGGTAATTAGTTTACTGAAGTCACTACTTTAGTATTGGAGTAGGCAACCTGGGGCCCTCCAGATGTGTTGAACTACCATTCCCGTAAGCCATAGTCAACATGGCCAATGGTCCAGGATTATGGAAGTTGTAGTCCAAAACATCTGGAGGGCACCATGCTGCCTATCCCTGCTTCAGTTTTCCACTGGAAAACCCATTATTAGCTAAATGCTTTCTACACTCTGCAGCTGCAACTTCGTTGCTTTGTTCAGAAAGACCAAAGTGAACATATAAACAAAGCCCTTCAAACTTTTTTATCTGCTTCCATTGAGATTGGCATTTCAAGTGTTTTTGATAAGCTGCCTCCCCCTACAACTAATTTAGTGAAACTTAGTGTAATCAATTAAGTTAAGGTATCTTTACCCACTGTAAAGCATAGTACACTTGTGAAAAATGTATTCTGTCTCTTCCTGGAAGAAGTTGTGGTCTTGTTAAATGCACAGGACTCTTGATTGTTGAGATAACCGATCTGTTACTCCAGAAACAGTGCAACTATAGTAAAAGTTCGACCTATTAACATGCCAATGAGGCTGATATTCCAAATCTGTATTGTCTTTTGCTTATGTTCTTGGGCAGTCATGTGGAGCTCACCACTTTAGTTCAGTTGACCACCTCAGTGAGTAGACTGGGCAGACCAGGTTATGTGGTTGTTTTCTTGTAGCATATTTGATGTGCAATTGACTCCTTTTCCTCCCAAAATCCATTCATGTTGGTTGGATGCTTATTATTTATTGGTGTTTATTAATTTTAGTCATTTTTGTTTTATTACATTTTTTATTTTAAATATGTAAGTTGGCTTCATATGATTACACCTTTAAAGGGACTCTAAAATATTTTATGATAAATAAAATGAATAAATAAAATTATTTTGGCATTTAGTATTGTTCAATGCCAATAAGACAGAGTCCATAGCTAAACAGTGGTTTGAACCACAGATTCCACAGTCCCAGTGGTTAGAGAGCATTGGGATGCAATAGATTCAGAAAAACAAGATTTTGGCTAATAGAGATCTCATCTTATTGTTGGTTGTTTCTTTTGTTCAGCTTCTATTGAAATGTCACTTTTCTTCTATTGCTATTCATCTTGATAATGCACATTGATGGCATGATTGAGAAAGAGAATTGCTAGAACTTGCATAACTTACATACACTTGTACAGACTAGAATTACATCTGAAAGATTAGCTTTGTCAGTGTTCTCAGGTTTTGTATATGTTGGCTGGGATCAGACAACACAATAGTCAATGGTGGGTTAATAGCCAACTCTACGGTTCATTATCAAGGGGATACTCTCCACACAACATGATTATAATCAACTGTGGTGTGGATTAAGGCCAGCATCGAGTTATTAGTTACCCGTGTGTTTGATTGACACATCCTCTGCCCTCTTCCCCCCCCCCTCAGTCCTCCCGCTGGTATCCCATCAGCCTTTGCGAGTTCTGCTGGCTGGACTAGAGTGGCAGCCACCGCTTTGGTCGCTCTTGCCGGGGGACTCTAGTCGCCAAAAATAACCAACTGTGTGCAACGAAATAGTCAGCGGGGCCCACCACATGACACAATAACCAACGGTTGTTCAAATAATCAACTCCGCACAGCATCAGCTATTTGCATTGGTTATTTAAGTGGAATAACCAACCGTAGTGTGAAAAAGTCCCAACAGACAAACACAATAACCAACTGTTGACTATTTAACCCACCATTCGCTATTTAACCCACTGTTGGTTAATGTGTTGTCCGAACCCAGTCATGTTATTGGATCATAGATTCTAGGGTAACGTGTTGATTTCAGGATCAATTGTTTTCAAGTCAACAATTTAAATGATCAAGAAACAAAAATACTTATTTAGATAATCGACTTAAACCATTTTTCTCAATTTCTAATTCTCTTATTTTCTAATCAATTGGAACGTATTGTAGGTACCATAAAGAGCCTTTATGGTACCTCCAGACATAATTCTAAACCCTTGAATATATAGTACAGGTAGGGTTTTTTGGGTTCTTTTTTTACTATAGGTTATATACTTAGAGATAATTGTGAAATTTAATGGATGTTTGTTTGGCTCTTTCTGTATCATGCAAAAATGCTAAGGAAGATCACTTACTTGAAGACCCCTGTGCTCCAGAACCATTTTCAGCAGCAGCATCTAGTATTGAAAGGGCATAACAGTGTTTCTCTGTGAGATGGAAAGTAGGGGTAGAATCCATACTTAACCATCTTACAATCCCAGTGATATCTATGTGAGAGTAAAGCACAGCATATTTCTCTTTGAAATGAATGAAACTTGAAACTGCTGTAATTGGTGTCCATGCTATTTGTTTGAGTGTTACAATATGCCTCCCCCCACCCTCAACTTGCACAGTTTGAGCAGAATTAAGAATGCTAATATTTATGATGATAATACTTTGGACTTAGTATGATAGACTTTCTGGGAAAGTCTAGACTTTATGAGTTATGAAGGTAATGGCCTACATCTGAATTTGTTTGTCCCCATGTCTGATATTCAGAGATCTAGCTCCTCTGTACATGGGTGTTCCATATAGCAATCATAGCTTCTACTCCTTCTTAAAAAAAAAAAAAAACCTAAACTAATGGGCATCACCACATTCTGTAGTGAGGAATTTCATATTTGCATAAAAGAGTACTTCCTTTTGTCATCCCTGAATGAGAAAGGAAGAAAAAAATCCCCTTGAGCCATGGAATCTCAGTAGGAACATCAGTAGTTGGTTTCATGTTTCAGTAGTGCCTATGACATCTCCAAGTTGATGTCCATGATATTTCACTCTCCAACTCTAGTAGCTAGCGTTTTAAAAATATGACAACCCTACTCTTGTTAATCTCTATTGCATATTATGAAAGCAGAAGATGTTGGGCTGATGCATAGCTTAAATGCCGTTCTTGAGTTAAAATAGCCTTCTGTATGTTCCTTCAGGTGGTTCTCAAGTCACTTCACATAGGGCGAAATAGGGTGTGACAGCCTTCTGGTCTTCACTGTGGAGATGTTTATTTTAAGAGTTCATGTCTACTTAGCTTTGCTAACACTATACTGCAATATCAGATGGTCTCTTGAGACTTCAAGGGGTGTGTGAGCTATTTTTAGCATGCCTGTTTGGTAGATGAAGTTTCAGATTATGGAATGGTGCTTTGGAGGTTCTGTTGCCATAACTGTTGCAGAGTTTTGTGTCTGTGTGTGTGTGTTTGTGTGTGCATGCATCCATGGCGCATTGTGAAAAGTTGCAGATTAGATAGTATCTTGAACATGTTTTGAAAAGGTAATAGATAGATGAAGGTAAAGTCCACACCACCTAATCTTATGACTGTTACAAAAATGTGGAAAGGGTTGCTTTCTGGAGAAATAATATATGGGTAAAGGCAGTTTGGATATTGTCATATTAGTAATTATTATTATTTTTCTATAGCATAATTAGTGTATGTGCTGCTTTACAGACTAATAAGAAAACTCTGGAAATATAGGCCTTCAGGAAGCTTACAATCGAAGTTTCAAGAGTAGGGGAGGCAAAACAGGGATGCACCCTTCATTACTTTGCCAGTATTGTAGAATAGGCAGGTGATGATCCTAGAGGAGGAATTCGCTTTCTAACAGAACTGCTTTAAGCAAATTAAGCATGGAATCTAGTGTTCCTAGAGAACTACTTGTAGTTTTAGTGATGTCCTCAGCTAAGATTTTGGTATTGCTTTGTGTTTGATCATTTGCTTCCTGTTTCCTTTGGCATCAACATAAAAATGCGTTTAAAAGAATAAATAAAAATTAAACTTGGGTATACTAATATTTGTTCCTAAAGAAACTAGTCCTAGAGTAAAACTCCTTTAGCATGTGGCACTAGAAGAAAACACAATTTGGGGAAAGCCTTTGTTCACAGATGGTAGGTAAACCAATGGATTGGGGCCTACTGGAACATGAGTTATGGTAGGGATCTTGGCCTTAGTGTTATACTTCCTATTTCCAAGGCTGTTAAACTAGGATAAATCTGAACTATGTATATAGTTGAGATATACCCTTAGTTCCTAAATATATCTAACTTAAAAGTAAGTCCAGATCTTGTCATCTTCTTGAGGTTTACACTTGGTAGTTTTATTTTCACTTTGGTGAATCTTTTTGATAGTTTGGTGTCCACAAATTTTGGTGAAACATATTATAGCTGATGTGAAATTATGTATGTGTCAGCAGCCAAAACTGTGGGTGCAGTAGATAGAACCTTTTCATTCCTTCCATTCATACTCAACTGTATTCTTTTCTTTCATCACCCTTGTTTATATTGTTGAGTCTAGTAGCAAGGGAATATTACGAAGGGCCTTTGTAAACACGTGGTTTTGAATTTAAAGACTATTACAGAAACTACTGCTGTAGTTGGCAATTACAATGCTGGAGTAATGGATGAAGGGGAAATGTTACCAAGACCTTATGATGGGAGAAATATGTGATTGTTCAAAATACAAGTAGCTATCCATGTGGTTTACATTGTCGGGGTGCTTGAATCTGCCAGATTACTCCACATTTCCCCCCCGTCTCTCCAGAAGATTTCTGTTCTGTGTTGGGTGTGAATTATGGCTTCCAATTATTTTTTAGGTCATGTTCATCTCAGCAGTCCTGTTGGAGATGTACCAGGCACACTGCTGCACACGGACCCTATCTTTAGACTGGAGTTTTGGTGTGTTTTGTGTGGGCTTTACCTCCCCCCCCTTTTATTTTTCTTTAATGAAATAAAGTTTAATGGGTCTTATCCCAAGAGGGAAAAGAGACCATCTGGATAACAGAAGGTTAGGCCGAGTAATGTATTTGCTGAGAGTGCCCCACAGACTGAGTATCTGGTAAATATGTCCAGTTGTTGCTTGTATGAGAGCTTTGAAATGGTGCCTCTCAGATCTGCAGAGCCAGCAGATCTGTTGCCACTGCTGTGACGCAGGAGATAATTCTGTTGGGCAAGCAGCAGCATGGGGGTGGATCTACAGCACAGGATGTGTAATGTCAACATGAAGCATTGGAGCTGGCACTAAGAAGAAAAGCAGCCATTTCATGCCAGTGCAGGAAGTCTAAATAGATTCCACACACCCCCTCCCCTTCTCCATGCCTTGCATCTTGTCCTTTATAGTGCAGCCTTCCCATTCTGCAATAAAGCAGCACCTTTGTGTGTTGTCGTCTGAAAAGTTCAGCCCAGCAGGATTTCTTGGCTTCCCCCCTCCTTCTCTTTTTTTTCAACCTGCCTTTTTATTCCTCCTGAAGCAATTGAAGGATATTCCAAAACCATTGTATAAGGAAGGCTGGGAAAGGAGGGTTTCACAAATCTGGAGAAAAGGAAGCATTCAGTCATGTGAAAAAGTCCTAAGCTCCTGATGAAGTTCCATTGTAACATGCAGATCCCTTTGTCTCCAGCACGGAGATGGTTTTGTTCAATAGCTGCAATCATCTGAGAACATTGTGTTGTAGTTGTGAAGTGGAGAAGGGTACAGAATACTGCAAATGATACGGGATAGACCGTGCAATTATGTAATTGCTACGTAATAGTAGAAAGCTATCATGGTTGTCTCTTAATAGCAAGGTCGTATGGATTAGGTGGCCTTTTCTTCTTTTTATATAAAACCCTGCCATTCAATTAGCACTGCCACCAATATGTTTTGTGTTGCTAATTAAGACAACTCCTGTAAAAATGGCTTCTGCAGGAGGGCATCTCATAAGCAATGTTCCCCAAATGTTCAAGGGAAACTTTTTCAGCTCTGCAAAGTTTATTGGCTTGTATGGCTGTCTCTGTCAGGTGCATTTGACATTTGGCTGCGTTTAAGAAATAATAATCCGAGTTCTGTTTTATAGCCACAGCATGGAGTAATCGAGAGCTTGCTCAGTTAGGAACACAGAAGAGCCTTCTTGGTTATGTGCTGCCTGTTCAGCAGGATTTTTGAAGAATTATATTGCAGCCTTCCGTGAATAGTTACTTGTCTGAGATGTTTTTGTGGAATAACTAGATTCAAAAGTTCTTGAGATGTCAGTGTGAGGTGTAGCCTGCATTTCTCAGCAAGAACCTTGTTCGCTCTTCACTAGCTCTTGCGAGAAGGTGTTTTTTTTAAATGAAGTTAGAATTTGAGGTTTTATCTAATCTATGGGTGACTGTTTAAGGTTTACATTTAGTTACAATGAGATAGTGGTCACCTTGCACACACTGTTCCTACCTTGGTGCTTGTCACATCGTAACAGTTGGCACCTTCACTCATGCTAGCATCAAAATTCTGACGACAAAGTAGAACTTGGCCTTTCTATGGGTGGGTGCCATGTACTAATCAATTGTTTTAGTTTTCCACACTACATGGTAGCTTCGGTCCATAATGAAATGTTAACGTGATCTCTCCATTTTCTTGCTAGACCACTCTTTGTACTATAGAAATGCTCTGAATAGGTATTGATTTCTTCAACATGCAGATCGGGTTATAAATACATTGCTCATGTCTACTCTTTTCTGTGTCACAGAGAATGGGTCATAGCTTGCAAGAGTGGATGTTTGGTACTTGTAGCCAGTAGCTGTGGATCACCAGACTCTTCCCCTGTCTGAGTCCCCTTGAAATGAGTAGAAGGCGACTTGGAGCATTCATCAAGGCAGGGCTTGGCAGGAGACATTGCTAGTAGAGGCCAACATGCAAAGAATTGGGGCTCCACTCTTTAGCTCCAAGAGAAATGCTGGAAACAAGCTGCTAGAGTTGCTGCGAATCAATGGCACAAATATCTAAAAGTTGTCCTCTTAAGATGACTGTTCTCATCATTTGTTTATTTATTTATCATACTGCCTTATCTGCTAAAAAGCTATCAAGGCAGTGTGCAACTATTTAAAACAACATCTCAAACTAATAAAAACAAGAACAGTAAAACTACATATTTTAAAAGGCTAAATTGATAAAGGTTATTTTCTTCTTCATGCAAGAAGAATATGCAAACCAGGGTTTATTTGACAAAGAAATATTGAGTAGCTCCGAGGCTTCCTGATAAAACCAGGGCCCATGGTCATCAATACAACTGCAACATTATTTACAAACCTTGATATAAGCGTTTTTAAACCTGGCTCCTGCCACGTCAGGTGCTGGGAATGAACCAAAGTTCCGTTGGTGGAGGCAAGTCTCTGGCAAGGACAGCAAATAACACCCTTGCTGTTCAAACCAGAGAGGAAGTTTGTTCTCAAAGTTTTTCTAGGTGTCAGGCATCTATTCTGGCTTATTGCTGTTCAAGAGGCTGCTTTATTGTTATGGCTAGTTACCCAAACTTGGTTGTCAGGTAACCAGGCCACTACCTTCAGACTACAGGTTCAAAATGTACTGCATGCTCCATTGCTCCAGTCCTGTGTTGGACTTCAAATGGAAACCCACCCACCCCTCACTAGGTTTAAATCACTACTTGGCCATGACATAATAGTAGTTCACCATCTTAACCTAACTTATCTCACAAAGGTCAGAATGAAATAACCATATGTGCATCGCTCCATGAAAGAAGAACCAGTATACAGTTGTGACCTTCCTGTGGATAGCTTCCTATGATTGCAGTGGGAATATTGATTCAGATAATTAGCCTATTATTAATGGCTAAGGGTTGGTGGTGATGTGATATCAATTAGTTAATTATGGCAAAAGGAAGTAACAGTCTTAACATAAAGTCCCAGTATCCATTATTCTAGAGATATCACAAGACAAAGATTGATAATCTCATACATTCCACTTTAGTCACGTGTCTTTTTAGTCACTTCAGTTTTAGACAACGTAAAGGCCCATATTATCACAGGGTTTTCTCTGCACTTGCAGAAGCTTCTGTACCTTGAGCTATTTATGGGTGCATCATGCCTATAGGAACAAACATAATAAAATGTAGTGCTTTCGTGTGTGTTTTCTGGTTCTGTTTATTTGTATAAGCCATTCTGGTGTATAGATTTATACCCCCACAAAAATGAGGGCATAATTTTTCTAAATCTACAATCTCAGGAATCCATACAACAGGACTGTAATCAGGATAATTATCCCTGTGTTGCATATTGGCCAGGGAGTGAGACTTGCTTCATGCCACCCAATGAGTTTGTGGCTGAGGTGATGTTAGAACCAAGGAAGACTTCTTGGCAAATAAGTCACTATGCAACACTAGCTAATAATGGCAACCTAATTTCTAATTCAGATCTACTAGAGATATATTTAGCTATTATCTCATATTCTGAAAAAGTTCATCCTAGGTTATGAAAACTTATTTTTCTGTCCATTCTGTTAATGGTTAGCCCTACCCTCACTATTCCTTTACTTTTATTCGTTTATGACTACTATGTCTTCTTTTCAAGAACTTAGTGCATCTGATATCCTGGCAGTTTAAAAACCCAAACCTGCTTATCTTCAGGTATAGCTTTGTGTTATGGGCCTTTCCATCTTTCATATCTGATTCATATCTGATACTGTGGGCAGAGATCCTATAACATTTGCATTTGCACTGAATTATTTAATAGTAGCTAACAGTAATGTCTAAGATATAAGTTTTAGTTCTGATCCAGGGTGTTTGGTTTAGCAAGGTGGCATTACATATCTGCCCTTCAAGCAAAAAAAAAAAAAAGAGCAACTATTTGCAGATGAGGAGGGTTGACTTTCACTTTCTGTTTCTGGTTGAACAAATGGAATATGTCTGTGGCTGCATTCAGACGGTTAAATCCTGGCTTAAGAAGTTATGATATGCATGAGCTTTGTGCTCCCATGGTTTTAAGATGTCTGATTGTTAATATTGTATCAGTTTTATATGTTTTTAATCAGTTTGATGCATTTTATGGATTTTTTTTTGTATTTAGTGTTGTTCCCTGCCTCGATCCAGAGGGAGAGGCGGGTAAGAAATAAATATCATATTTATTAAAATTGGTTTTCGAATAATGGCTTGTTTGGAAGCCATGACACCATTTTTCCTGGTTAGCACATAATGGAGATCTATAGTTTACTGTGGCTTTGTGGTTTGAATCACCAGTCACGTGAAGTGAGGAGCTAAGTGGCAGCAAAGGGGGGCTCTGTGCAGTTACATGAAGCTTATGCCTAGCTGGACTTAATAATATTGTCCAAGCCAGGCCTGTATCTATTCATGGACCTCTACTGGAGATCTGTCATTCCGTGTAAACTGTAAGGCTTAATTTTCATGGTAGTGATGTTGGTGCACAGTCTAAAATTTCACTTTGGCTTAGGGATTATAACAAAAACTGGAAAAATAATTTAAAAATAACAGCAAAATAAATGCAGGCATTCAGTAGCTGCTTCTATTAGCCACTGAATATACCTTTTTAGACATAGAAGAGCTAGCAGAGAGTTGTTCTTAGACTAAGGAGTCTTAGAACCTAAATCACTGTTGAGGTGTGAAGCTCACTGATTGTCATCTTGGGCAAGTCACTGTCTCTGGTGTGAGGATAAAATTGGATAAATGAATTCCTTAGGTCTCCTGCCTAGATCAGGGGTGGGCAACTTGTGGACCTCCAGATATTTTGGCCTAAGAACTCACATCACCATTGACTATGCTAGTTAGGACTAATCTAAATTATAGGCCGAACCATCTAGATATGAAAACACAGACTGTAAACCTCTGTTCGCTGACTATATATAAGTAGGATTGCCGTGCTAGTGACAAATATTCCACTGTGATTTGCTATACACCTTTACTGTTGATTGTGCTATTTTCTTTCATCCTTCTTTGTAACTGGAACTTTTGCAGGTATTTACGTATTCATCCCTTTGTGAGCCCATGTCACATGTTCCTTCCTATATGTGATAACAGATGTATGCATAATCTTAAAACCCAGATCAGTCTCCTACCACATTTTGAACCTGAGAGAGCACCTTTTCCCCTACCAACCTGCCTGGTCACTGAGGTCATCTGAGGGTCTGCTCCTGGTGGTTCCACATAGATTCATCCTCCGTTTGGAGTCCACCAGGGGGAGAGCCTTCAGCGTGGTGCTCTCCCCCCTGTGGAATTCCCTGCCTCTGAAGGTCAGGCAAGCGCCAACTTTGTACTCCTTTCGGTGCCTCATGAAAACATTATCCCAGGAAGCCTTTCCCTAACGTTCAGCCATGAGTCACTGTATTTGCTTTTAAAAAAATCTGTTTGAAGTGTTTTCCGTTTTTATTTTCATTTTATCTTGTACACCGCTCTGAAATTTTCAATGGGGAGTGGTATATAAATATTGTAAATAAAATAAATACTAAATAATGAACTAGGTCTGAAGGTAAGAAGAGCCTTGCTGGATGAGACCAGAGACCTATCTAGTCCAGCATTCTGTTTCCCTCATTGGCCAACTAGATACCTCTGGAAAGCTGTCATGGAGGATATAAGAGAAATGGCCTGTTCCCACGGTTGTTCCATAGCAACTGTTATTCAGAGACTATGACAACTCTTAATTTTTTTCAGAACAATACTTTTCCCACTCTTACCCCCCCCCCCCATTTTCACAGCTAAAAAATAAATTTTGGAATCTGAAAAGGTTAGGTTTCTTTTCAGAATAAATAGATTTAGTCCTGCTGCTACTCCTCCCAATCCATTTTATCAGTGACCCCTGGATGCCAAAGTAAGGATAGGGATAACTTTGATGGAATTCCTCACCCCCTTCTGCCCACTTTAAATGGTTATTTTAATAAACCTAATGAAGAAGAATTTTTTTGGATTTTTTGTTCTGTTTTGAGAAGTGATAGTAGAAACTAATAAACATCTCATGATTGGTAACAAAAAATGTACCCATTCAATGAATATTTTAAAGATGAAATTGGAAAAACATGCCTATGCATATCAAACCGGAGGAACCCACGGGGGTGAGCTTTTTCAATCTGGTGCTCTATTAGATTGTTTTGATCCGGGGAAGAATTGTTATCTAGTGATGTGATCTTGCTTTCCCCCTTTTTTTGAGTGAACTTGACCATTTGCGGTTGGCACAACCAGAAGCCTTCTAACACTGATGTATGTACCCAGCAGCATTAAAGAAAATCCATGGAAGCCATGTACTTCAGCCTTATTGAGGGACATGTTCTAAAGAGTGAGTTCATTAGGCAAGCTGTTGAAGGACATCCTCTACAGAGCAGCTACCCATTTTATTTGGTTAATGGTTGACCTAGTTCCACTGTTATGTTTCCTGGAGTGCAGTCTAATATAGAGTATGTACTAAACAAGATGAGGATTACAGCAGGAAAAATCAAAGAACTGAAGTCATATTTTTGCTGGCATATTTTAGAAGGTATTGCAGGTTTCTCTAAATGGTGAGAACTTTTCATACACGTTTTAAAGTATTAAGCTCATATAGAAACATTCATGGTTCCTCTCCTTCTGATTGTATGCTACAGAAAGTTTTGCACTATTATTTTTCTTTTGTGTGTAATAGGTTCTAGCACTCAGACCGAAACTTAAGTGGTTATAACAGGCTTGTGAATAGCAAGTTAAATTTTTTGCCAGGGAGTCAGATGAAATTTCACAAATATTGGGTGATTGGTGTTTTATTTTAAAGGTCCCAATGACTCTTTCAAGTGTGCCTGTGCCGGTAGGACAGTAAGAAATGTCGGGTGTTACTAACATTTGTGGACTTATTTACAAGACTAGGTTATGACTAGGTTGTGTTTTTTGTATGGCAGTCTTGTTATTTATTATTATTTTTTTAGAGTATTTTTATCCCGCACCTCAGCCAAAAGGCTCTCGGAGCGGCTTACAATGTATCAATAAAGAAGACAGTCCCTACCCTCAGGCTTACATTCTAAAAAAAAGACGTGACACACAAGGAAAAGTGGATGGGGAGGGAAGAGGGAGAAAATAAAAAGAAATTAAGGAGACTGTTTAGGCTGTCTTTAATCCTATTAAAGTAGGATTCAGCAGAAAGTAGATCTCCAGATGTTTTGGGCTTAAACTTCCATGCTGGCAGGGGCTTCCTGGAGTTGAAGTCAAAGAACACTAGCAGCATTTAACAGCATATATAAAAACAATAAAATTATAAAATAAAAGTAAACACAAGCAGAACTGAACAGATAAAACAGCCTATCACTTGATCATTAAAAGCAAGTGCCATTAAAAGCCAGTGAGAATAGATATGTATGTTCCTATTACCTAAAAACCATTAGTGGTGCCAGCACTTGGTGGATGAAGAAGGTGGAGGGTATTCCAGAGGTGATAAGACCTTGCTTCCCATTGCCTGTCACTGTACTTCAGAAGATAGGGGTGCTCTTGAGGAAGGCCTCCAAAGATCTTCCACGTCCATATGGAAGCAGGTGATCCTTCAAATAGCTCACTTCATTTAAGGATTTTGTATAACAAAAGCAGCATTTCGAATTGTACCCAGGAACAAATCAGTAGTCTGGCAAGTTGTATTTCTTAGGACCGGTATCAACCTAGCTGTTGTATTTTGAACCAATTGGATTTTACAAACAGCCATCAGAAACAGTCCCATGTAGTAATCTAATCTGGTTTTTATTTGTGTGTGTGTGTGTGTGTGTGTGTGTGAGAGAGAGAGAGAGAGAGAGAGAGAGAGAGACAGACAGACAGACTGTGGCCAGGATTTTTCTTTGTGTGTGTACTCTCAGTGTAGGTTTTACCTCGAATATTTGCAAGTTAGCATTCAGTATTTAAAGTGTAGAAAATTATAGAGGGGGATGCATCATCATCCTTTTCCCCCTAGGGAAATGTATGCTCCATAGATTCTTCATTCTGTACAGACTCTTTTGCTTTATATGGGATTAAGACTGGCCACGATGAGGATACACATGAGTAAGAGCAATTGTTTTCATATGAGTATCCATTATGCTGACAAGAGGAGGAGAACATAAGAATCCTCCTTGTGTGCTCAGACTGGGGGATGATGGCATGATCCATGTGGCCTTCATTAGAGACGTTTCACATGTGAGTGCATAGGGCAGGGCGTTCTCTGTGCTGGCACCTACGTTGTAGAGCAGCCTCTCAAGGGAGGTATGCCAGCCTCCTTTATTGTTTTGAATTTTGCTGGAGAGTAAAGACTTAAAAAATAATATTCTTGAAAGTGTTTCCTTTTTGAAATTATTGTAGCAGATTCTCCAACCCCCCTTGACCTTTCTGTTTTTCAGCTTTTGAGAAGGGAATGGCCTTCTAGCAAGAGTGGGTAGACTTCAGCTTTATGCTGTGGGATCTGTAGTGTTTTTTCACTAGCACCCTGGAGCAGGGTAGACTTAAGGCTTGCAGAAACTACTTTGGTTTTTACTAGAACCCTGAAATCTACTAGCTGAAGCCAGGTGCAAAATAGTGGCTCAGGTTGGTGGACATAGGCTAAGGTTCCTTAGAGCATATGCTCAGCCCTGGAATTTGTGGTCAGTATCTGAACCAAGCTTTTAAATCCTTTCATTCACAAATCCACTACTTTCTCCCAAGTGTTGCTTTTCAGCGGCTTGATTTATGGGGGAGGGGGGGATGCTTTTTAGTTATTGCTATTGTCTGGCAATTGGGAATGAGAAACCCTTCCCAATTCACTGCAAATCACCTGGAGATCTATCAGTGGAGGGCAGAATCTACCTTCTGCCCTCCACTGCCCTGGAGGTGCAAAAGAGTCACTCTTGAAAGACATAGAATTTAGGGTGCATGCTTAGACAGAAAATGGCAGGGACATCTGGGAATTGTAGGACTTTTTTTTTTGTCTAAAGGAAGTGGGTATCTCTGACATTTGCTCAGCCCAGTAATTCATTTTTGGTACCAGAACTAAAAACTCAGTCATTTCATACAAAACCCCATTCCTGATTTTGTCCCTCCAAGCTTTTTGTGTATTTCAGCAGTCTTACTTGGGGCTGGTACGGGGGAAGCATTTTGTTGTTGCCATTGATAAACATGTCTTAGGCCAGAAACTCTTGCTGATATACTGCAATCACTCAGGAGCCTTCTAAAAGATCCAGATCTACCTTCTGCAGTATATTGGGTTTTATTGTTGATATGTGTTATAGTTTTTTTTAAAAAAAAACTATGTATTTTTTGTTTTGAATTGTTGTGAGTTGCCTTTTCATACACTATGCTCAGGGCATCGGATTGATAAAAGAAAATATAATTCAGTCATTAATTAAAATTTGTATCCCTCCAAGCGTGGTTTCTTGGTGTCCTCAGGGTGGTGGGTTTTTTTGGTTTTTTTTTTAAAGAATTAATTAGAATTCGTTCATCACCCTGAAAGCTGTTCATAGTGGAGAGGAAGAATACAAAATAAATTAATTAATAATGTTAATAAATAATGTAAACAAAAACTAGCACCAAAGCCAAAGGAGAAGTCCAGATCAAAGAGTAGTATATGTACAGTGTAGTTCCAGCAATGTAATATTAAAAGCTCAGATGAAAAGCCGAACTTGGCCTGTCATCTAAAACAATAAAGTTGGTGCTGGGTGACTTGCCTTTAAGAAGGAATGATGCAGCTTGGGTTCCACCACTAAAAAGGCCCTTTTCTCAGAGAAGAGCCTCAGAAGATCTTGCGGGCAAGTTAATATTTTATAACATTGTATTATTAAAAAATAAGAATGAGATAAGAAGTGGGTATTGCAAGAAAATGTTGCAGCTTGGAATGCCTTCTGTTCAGTGTTCCAGCCAGCCATGCCTTCTTTCAGGGTACTCCATTCCATTCCCTCCTTCTACTTTATTTATTCTTCCCCAGCAGCCAGCATTCTGTGCCCACTGAACATGCTCAAGTCCTCCTCAGACTGTTTTGCCCCTCCTTCCCATTTTTTTGGGGGTACTTCTGTAAACCCCAAGCCTGTTGATGCCTCTTTCCTGTATGCTACCATTTTTTACTACATACAGATCCATACTCTTGAGGATAAAGCATAAGAAAATGGTAAGATGAATACAGTGCTGTAATTTGAATATTCCATTTTATTTTTCAGAAAGAGAAAAGTTGTTTGCACCTTTCAAATGTTACGTGTTTTGATACAGTCTTCCACATTGTAAGCTACTGCTGTATGGGGCCAGGGGTAGCCATTTCATAAATTAATAGGCTTGCTACTTTCTTTTTTGTATCCTCATGACCCCAAATATTATTTCGTTCTTGTTTTAAAACTAGGAATAGCTGCAGAAGCATAGGTACATTAAACAATGTTTTTGGAAGATGCTCAAATGGGGTCCATGACCAACCAACCCCCCTGCTCCGTACTAATGGAACATGAAGTCTTGGAAAATTGAGCTGTAGGGTGATAAATCATTAGTCGCCTTTTCCCTTTCTCTGCAGTGTAATGCTCACTTGGGACAAGAGTTGTTGTTTTTGTTGTTTTGAGGAGTTGGGGAAGAACTTTGTGTCCATCATATCATACCTCCAAAGTATGAAGTGAAACTGATTACGTGGGTATGGTTTAAGAATGCTTCTGAGACGTGGTGTTCTAGTTTGAGTTACTGCAGACTTTCAGGGACATCTTGCATTGTTTCTAGAAAGGAGATCCCCCATGTTTTTCATACAGCCCATGCTGACAGCTGCTTCATTTCAACAAAGCAAATTGGAAGGCCGTCCCCAAAGGGGTATTGGACATGTGAACAAAGTGCAGTAGAACTAACACACTCTAAAGTGCTGGCTCCTGGCCCAAATGGTTTAGCTTTTTGAGGAGGAGGTGGTGGTATGGGAAACGCATTGTTTGGAACTAAGAGGAGAAGCCTGCAGTAAGGCATAATAGCCTGTCCTTTTGTGTGCTGTCTTTGCCAGATGGTATGCTTGCTGCTTTCAGCATAAAATTTTTGAATGTAGAAAGGACTTTGGGTACTTAACAACTCTGAGATATTTTCCAGTATAGATTTTAGACTTTTCTAACCTGTTGGCCGCTAAGTGAGAGAGAAGAGAGAGATCTCAAGCATTTTATCCTGTACAAAAGAGTTCAGAGGAGGCATAGTGTTGCTCTAACCACGGTTGATACATGTTTCTCCTAAACTGAACATAGCCCACTAGCTATGTATGGGGTCCACCTGGGGCTCAATGAATCTTTTATTGAGGCCCAGGACTGCCTAAGTGTGTGGTCAATCAGCAGACAGTTCACAATACATAGTTGCGTGAGCTGCATTTGGCTTGATGGGTCACAAATCATGCAGGCCTGTCATGCAAAAATAGGTGGACTGTTTTAGAGTAGGAAAGGGTAAATGACATCCTGCTGTGTGTATGTGGGGACTTTCTCCCCATCCCCCATTGTCATTATCTGGAAAAAATGGCTGCAAATATGGCATGGCTTGTTTTTTTTCATTTAGTTGTAATAAACAGCTGGGAACACCTAAATAATGAGATGGCATTCCCTGTCTGATAGTCACTGAGGGGCCTCTCTTCCATATATTGATATTGTCCTCTCTGTCAACATTTACAGATTCCCCCAAACAATGAGATGCACAGGTTAATTGTGTTGTGAATTGTGTAAAAAATCATTTCTGTGTTTTGGTTTTAAATCCACAGCCTGTGAATTTCTTGATTGTCTCTTAGGATTTGTCTTTTTCTCCAGAACAGCAACTCCCTGCTCACTTTATTCATGATACTTTTAACTTTTACGTCTCTCAGGTGCTCTTTGGTGCTCCTTTCTGAGACAATTTTACTCTGTCCTCATTTATTATTGGATTTATTTTCTATCCTATCCCAAAGCACCAAGCCTCTAGAGAGTTGTTTTTCCTGCAGAAAAGTGTGATTTGATATAAATAGCCACAAATGTGAAACCAAATTTGCAGTGATGAGGGTGGTATAAGCAGTGGATTCCTGCGTTTTAAAGGGGGGAAATTTTGCTGGTTAAATCAGTACAGTTATTTTATGTAGAACAAATGTGAGTTATCGGCTTTATAAATTCAGAAAGTATATGCACAATAGATCAAAGGACAACACTAGATCCATGAATAAAAGTGGGTTTGGATTTGTATATCTCAAGCAGAAGCTTTTTATGCCACATAGCAAATTGCTTTTGAAACTGAGGGGACTGACAATTTACTTAAACACACACACACACACTTGAATATTTCACTCTGAGGAAAATTCTTGTTCATAAAATTTGCTGTGTTGTATATGAATTTCCACCACTTTAGAAATTTGAAGAGTATGTATGACAGGGTGAAATCATGGAGCTATTTTGTTTCCTTATTTGATACTTCGCAATGAGGCCTTCAATTTTTTAAACTTGCTTGAAACAGAATCTGCATTGTTTCTCATCGGTCCTCCTTCTGTGAAGTGCGTTGGTCCATTCTCGGGCAGAAGATGGCTATATAAATGGGGAGATCAACAAGCTTGTGTTGTGGAATAAAACTTAATACATAAGTTAACTTGGTCGACGTTCAAATAGAGTGAAAGTGGCCAAGAGACTTCTTCCAGATCAGAAAAAGCAATATGGATTTGAAAAGTTACCCTGAAAGCAAAAGAAATGAAAGAAAGGATTCTTTCATTTTGTCCCCTTCCAAGGCCTTTGCACATTGTGAGCTAATGCTGGATGTTCCTGTTAAAGTCATTTTAAAAAAAATTCTGGAGGGGAAAAAATAGCCTTTATTGGTAAAATATGACCTTATTGGAAATAGGCTCATATGATGGTATTGCAGAAATGCCTTTGGCAATGCTAAAGATGTGTTAAGAATATTTAGGGATAATACTGACCTACTTTATCTGGTTGTTGTAAGAAAATGTAGTTGTGTGAGCCAGGTGTAGGCGAACTATTCCAGTGTGAAAAAGAAATGATAGAATCACAGAGTTGGAAGGGACTTTGGGAGTCATTTGGTCCAATCCCCTGCTCAGTGAAGGATGCAACGATAGCATCTCTGACAAATCCAGCCTCTGCTTAAATACCTCCAACAGTGGAGAGCCCACAACCTCCCAAGGTAGTCTGGTCCCCTGCTGAAAAGCTCTTGCCATTATGAAGCTTCTCTGAATGTTTAGCCAAAATAGAAGGATCCAGGCATGACATACAACCCGCTGTGTGTATCACAGAGGCTTGACTCCTGGAGCTGATCCTTGGAAGGGGAAGGCAGATGAAAAAGTTGAAAAACAAACAAACATTTTTTTAAGCATCACAGTGAGGAAGTGAGCTGTTATTTAAAAAAAAAAAAAAAAAAGCTAATCAGATTTCTGATTCATTGAATAATGTACATCCCTGATTGCCTGGCTTTTCTAAAGACTGATTGAAAGATCAGCCATTTATGCAAGAACCATCTTGACGGCATCATTCATTCCCAACTTTCAGATCAATGAAACTATATCCCATTACATGTGTTTTAAGGTGACTTGGAACCATCCAGATATTTTGAACTACAACTCCCCTAATCCCTTACCATTGTCCATGCTGGATGGGGATGATGGAAGCTGTAGTCCAAAACATCTGGAGGGCATTAGGTTGCCTAACCCTGGTATGGTGAAATAACTGTTCATCAATCTACACATTTCAAAGTATCTCAGCATTATAGTCCTGCTTCTGTGCCAAATTCGTGAAAGACTGGATTTGTCTTGTCAAATGCAGCAAGTAAAGAACAACAACAACAACCTCACCTCCAGGTAATCTGGCAAAAAATATAGTGGAATAAAAGAAGAATTAAGAACTGACTGTCATTTGGCTGAGACTGTTATCCTATGCACGCTTACCTGGGAACAAGCTAGTTGAATTTAATGGGACTCGCTTCTGAGTAGACATGCATAGGATTGCTTTGTAACACAGGTTCATATGAGTAGGGAGGCTAAATGTTTGTGGATTTATTTCAAGGTCACTGAGTCTCTTACAGAGGATGAGACACCTTTAACTTCGGTTTGTCAATAGGTCAGTAACACCAGCAAGAACTATGAGAGCAAAGTTTATTTTTGCCTAATGACCGATGTATGCTCTTGACACATCATGAAACCTTTCCAATCACCACTTCAAATGGTTGCCTGAATCTATGCTGAAGACTGGTTCTCTATCCTTCCCCGTATATGCAGTCCTGCCCTGAATGTTTGCCTTGGTCTTCTTGCTTTTCCTTTTCCTTTGCTTTGGTCTGTGCACCTTTCTTATATGCCTGTCCTGTCCCTTTCCATGGAATCTCTTCAGATTCAATCTTCCTCACAGGCATCTGTGAGAAGCTGCCTGCCTGCATTTCCTCTAGCTTCCCTCCCTTCCTAACTGCTTCTGAGAAGTCTGCTGCTGCCACTGACTCCTGAATTAAATCGTAGATGATTGTGGTCTGGTTGTGGACTGACCTGGCATTAAGTAGTACCATGAGACAGGAGGGCTCAGTGGATGAGCTACCAAGTACATTAGAGCTAGAGGAGGGGGGTAGAAGGGGAACAGTGTATAGGCATCTGTAACCTATCCTATCATAGATTCATAGAATAGTAGAGTTGGAAGGGGCCTATAAGGCCATCGAGTCCAACCCCCTGCTCAGTGCAGGAATCCACCCTAAAGCATACCTGACAGATGGTTGTCCAGCTGCCTCTTCAATGCCTCCAGTGTGGGAGAGCCCACAACCTCCCTAGGTAACTGGTTCCATTGTCGTCCTGCTCTAACAGTCAGGAAGTTTTTCCTGATGTCCAGCCGGAATCTGGCTTCCTGTAACTCGAGCCCATTATTCTGTGTCCTGCACTCTGGAATGATCGAGAAGAGATCCTGGCCCTCCTCTGTGTGACAACCTTTCAAGTGTTTGAAGAGTGCTATCATGTCTTCCCTCAATCTTCTCTTCTCCAGGCTAAACATGCCCAGTTGTTTCAGTCTCTCTTCATAGGGCTGTTTCCAGACCCCTGATCATCCTGGTTGCCCTCCTCTGGTTGCTCCCTCTCCTCCTACCATATCTCCTTCTGCCCCAAATCACTGGGATAATTTGTGTGTGTGTATGTGGTGGGGAGAAAACAGCATTATATGTACTCCTGTTATTAGAACACAGGACGAGTGCAACCATACAACATGTCCTCCTGAGTAACCTCTGCAGTAACTAATGTTGTTTGCTTAGGATGGTGAATGCAGCCTTATTTGGGTAGAGGGAACATTCCTATTTACAATAATTAAATTTCTGTATGAAATGGGCCTGGTATTAACTTAATAATTTAGGAAAAGCAAAGAAACAGGAGAATGTTGGTAAAGTCATCCAACTTTTAAAATATACTAGCCACAAAAGAATGTCATACATTTTCAAGTCTCTATGAATTTGAAGATGGCTAAACAAGAGCTTGCACTTTCAGCTTCGGTATTGTTATCAGCATATGTGAGGTACGAAGGACATTGCTGGGCCAGCAAATTAACCAGTTGATACATCTTCAAACCTTGTATTGTTTTGTTCAAATTCTGTTGCCAAATTAATCAAGATTTTGAGGAAGGATCACTTCTAAAGGTCTTAGGACTATAGATGCTCTGTCATGTCCTTCTATCATGACAGGGATGTGCCTGCACACATGGAAGTGGTGCTTCAGGTTCCATGGCAAGAAGTTTGATTATTTAAAAGGGGAAGAAGGGGAGTTTAGCACATTTTCCTTACTCCAGATGAGATCAGAACTCTCTAAAAAGATAGGCAGAGATCTCCACATTCAACTTGCATTTGGGCTCAAATGTTTTTAATTAGCCTCACATACAGTCTGCCCTGCACACTCAGGTCCTCTGGGGAGAACTTACTTCAGTCAGCCAAACCTAGGCTGATCACTGTTACCCAGAAGACGTTTTCTTCTGTCGGCTCCAGACTGTGGAATGGCCTGCCGGACTCGGAGGAGATTCGCCAACTTAACTCTCTCTCTGAGTTTAAGACAGCTATAAAGACTAGCCTCTTTCGGCAGGCCTACCCAGATGAATTTTAAACCAAGGATTTTAAGATGACTTGATTGTTTTTTGATATTGTATTTGTTTTATATGCTCTTTTAATACATTTTATGTATTTGATTTATATTGTATTGTTGTACTAATGTTGTTCCCCGCCTCAATACAAAGGGAGAGGTGGTGGGTAAGAAATTATCATTATTATTATTATTTCTTGTTTTATATAGTAGTAGATAATGTGTTTTATTGTGAACTGCTTAGAAGTTTCATTATATTAAGAGGTATAGAAATATAAATAAATATATGCTTCACATCAGGAGCAGTAAGTCACTCTTAAAAGTTGTCCTGCCCTGAACGAATGCTGCTGTATTCTGGTAGAGCACTAGGGTCCCTTCTTCCCACATATAGCCTTCCCTGACCTGGTGCCCTCCAGATATTTTGGACCACAACTCCCAGCATTCCTGACCATTGGCCAGTCTGGCTAGGGCTGATGGGAGCTGAAATACAAAGTATTTGGAAGACACAAGGTTGAAAGGGCTGATCTGGTATGTATTACTGAGATCTGGGTGGGAGATTTGGTTGGGGGTGACCTGACTCAGCTCTGCCCACCTGGGTACTCGGTGCAGCACCAATATAGACAGAATTTCCTGACTGATCATGGAGGTCATCCGAGGGCATGCTCCTGGTGGTTCCACATGGACCTTTGGTCCAATTGGAATCCACCAGGAGAAGAGCCTTTAGTGTAGTGGCCCCTTCTCTGTGGAAGTCTCTGCCCCTGGGGGTCAGGCAGGCACCAACACTAGGCTGCTTCCGGTGCCTCCTGAAAACTCTGTTTTGAGAAGCCTTCCTCAGCTGACTAGCCACTGGGTTTTTTTTGGTTCCTTTGTTTTTAAATTGAACAATTTTAATTTGCTTTTTTAATCTTCTTTCTTCGACTGTTATGTTCGCCGCTCTGGAATCTGTGTTAGATAATTGAATGGTATATAAATATTGTAATTAAGTAAAATAAATAAACTATCATTTATTCAGTCAAATTATCTGGGGATATCCTAGAACTCTTCTTGGCTCTGCCATATTCTCTGCAGTGAACAAAGACACTCTGGCCCCTACTCCCATAACTTTTACACAAAACTAAAGATGCAAAAGTAAGAAATATTGGGCCAATAGCAAAAAGAGAGTAAATACTTATTCCTTCCCCGTTTTAACTCCTTGAATGGTGGTGTAAACCGTCTCACCCCTAATCCAGTGTTCTCCATATCTGTTGGACAACAACTTTCATCACCCCTCAGCCACCTCTTTTGACTCGAGGATGATGGGAGTTGTTCAACACATCTGGAGAGGCCCAGGTTAGGGAGAACTGGTATAAACAGTACCAGAGCTATGCAGCTCTGTATAATTTGTGACCCTCAAACTCAAACGGCTTTACAGACTCAGTTAAATCTCTTGTTTTTGCTACCTGTCTGCAGACAACAAAAACAATGAGAGGTTATAGAGCACCTGGCAGGCAGGCCACAACCCTCGGCTAAGCAACTTGGTGGGTTACGACTTGCACAGACCTGAGTTAGAATCTTAAGGGCTTCAGCCAAAGAGAAACAATAAATGCCCTTGCATTGCAGCAAATATGTGATACTTGTATGAACTATGACAAAGCTTTAGGGTGGGAGGAAGGAGAGGGATGACGAAAGGAAGGAGATAGTAGAAGGGAAATCCTGTATGGATAAAATAAGTTTTTGTGAAAATAAAGTCTTGTTTGGCCTCTCCATGTTTTTGGAATTTCAAATTACCTGCATAGAAAATGGCTTTACCTAGTCCTATTTGATAGATATGGGTGTGGGCACGGGTGTGAAAGTGCCGTTATAAACCTGAGAGCAGAAATTTGTGAGGCCTTCAGGAAGGAAGCCATAACATATGTGGGCCAGGTGTCTAGATCTAAAGTTTAAAAATAAAGTATTGGGCTGTCTTTCTGAGGTTTTAAACATAGCATATAGCACCCAGTATGTCCCCCTTCTCAATTTATCACAGCTATACTAGTTTTGAAGAACAGCCTAAAAAGGAGCTTAAGGCGAATATTATTTTTCTCAATACTTTTCTTTGACTGCAGTCCTGCACAGAAAATTTGTAATAGCTAGGGGTGAGCAAAAATGGCACCCCCAAATTCTCTACCCAACTTGCTAGTGACAAACTGTAAGGGAGGGGGATTTTTTTTACAAACATTATCCAGGGTGGGCAAATTCTCAAACAGTTTGAAAAAGAAATTTATCAGAAAATTATTTTCTGATAAATTTCAGCTCAGCTTCAGTTAGAATCTTTGCAGCATTCTTCAGGGAGGTGGAGTCTCTCTCTGTGTTGCTGTACATAGTCTAAGTTTGCTGTATCACATTTCTGACTTGTTGAAGCAAAATATCATCACAGCATCATTGCAATCAGATTTTACTTCTGCGTCAGCTTCATGCATCCTATGTGTGATCGATTCCAGCGTTCACAATCTCTAGGAAGTGTACCTTACCTGCAGAGGAGAAGTAGAGTTGGTGTCATCCAGTTAATGATATATTTAAAACTTTTTAAACTAAGAATGAATATCTCATGTGGACAGAAGGCAATACTTATTGACACCATAGTAGGCCCAGAGGGAAAATGTAGTTAAAATAATATTGAAAAAAATCAACATTGCAAATTGAAAACAGATTAAAACTGATTTAACTGGGAAGATTTCTCCCAAAGAATCTTGAACGTTGTACTTTTGTAGGATTCTGAGGTGTGTGTGTTTGTTTTAGGAGCCCTGGGCCTCTAAAGTTCCCAGAACTCCTTAAATTAATGACAGTTAATTAAACAACATTGAAACTAGTTTATTTTACTTTGAAATTTATTTTTTTAGTATAGCTATTCTCTAGGATTGCTTGCTTTTGTAGGTCAATTTTGAGATTAAACAATTTGCTCTAAGAACTCCAGATTGCTGTACTGGTTTTATATTCCTAGTCTGCATGAACTAATTCATGTTAGCCTGTCTAGCAAAACTTCCTGATGGTTCATTTATGGCACATGGTCGATTGTTCAGCCCTTTCCAGACTTTGATGTTCCATGGTCTTATAAAATGTTTTTCTGTCAGGGCCAGCCCTACTATTAGGCAGAGTGATGCAGTCACCTCAGGCTGCAGATGCTGGAAGGCAACAGCAAGATGTTGGCGAAGAGTCCTGTGTGACATTTGGCTTGCTCTACGCTCCCTAAATTAGCCTGCTGCCTTCAGGTGCACTGGAGGACGCTGCCCATCATCAGTGTTGAAGATAGATTCATCTGCCACTCCGGCCAGTTTTTGTACATGGAATGAGAGGAGGCGCCATCTTGTTTTTCTCCTTGGGCGTCGAAATGTTTTGGGATGGCTCTGTCTTCTGTGAGCTTGTCCATATAACCATGTGAGGTAGGCTGAAATGGACAGAGTTTTTTGTTTAATGTGGGCAGAGCTAAGCAAAACTCACAGTCAACATATTGGTTCAAAAACCAGACTGCCTGAAGAAGTCTTTGACTTACAAAGAAATTAATGAGCAAAATCTTGACTACTGATTGAAACCACGGTTGCAACTTTTTTGCCCTGGATCAGAGAACTTCTGGAATTAGCCAATAAAGATTGGGGGGGAGGGGGCAGTTTGTAGAGTTTTTAGTTGATTAATCATCTGCCTTTTAAATTCAATTTAAAGGGATTTGTATGGAATCATAGATCAATCATGGAAAGTCACCACTCATACTTCGAAGAAATGCCATCTTCAATATTTTCTTTTTCATTGGCAATTACAGCAACATACTTGAACCAAAATAGCCCCCATAATTCCCAAGTGTCCTCCTAACCTCATTGATTAAAATTGGCCTCCACTGATATATCAGCTAAAACTTTAGATATAATCAATAGATTAAAGCTTGCAGCCCTAATAGCTTTAGGAAAAACACCAAAACCCTCTTGTGCCTGCCTGTAAGATTGAAGCTGGGTGGCATATAAAAACGTAAATTGTTCTCTTTTTCTCTCACTTTGAAGCATCTTATATTCATTGTATGATTGAGGTACAGAACTAATGTCTCTGAGGACCACTTTTATTTATCTTTAGTGATTTGTTACATGGCTCTATTTACCATAAAACACGTTTTTTGTTACCATTTTAACTCCATGTTTTCTTTTTATCCATCTTTGTTAGCGGCCATTTTGTCAGGGTCCTCTAGTGCATGCTCTTTTCTGAACCTTCCCCCCCCCCAACAACTCCTCTCCCCTTTTCTCTCTCCACACCATAGGCTTTTCTCCCTCTGTGCCTCACACAAATCGGCATCCCCGTTTCCACACTCCTATCTCACAGTTACCTCCTCTCTCTTTCCCAATTATAGGTCTTCCAGTACCCCATAGCGCTTTCTCTTCTCCCAACACTACAATTCTCTTGGAAGCCTTCTTTCCGTCTCTCACAATCTCTATTTCTGTTTTCCCCACCCACTGCCTCTCTGCGTCGTGGTTTTTCTTTCTTCCATCTCTTTGTGCCCTCTTTATTTCCTCCCCCGTGCCCCACAGCCTGCTTCTCTTGACTACTGCTCCAGTTAATTTGTCAGCAATAACAACAACATTCACTTACCCACGAATTCGTATGTTGAAAGCTGCAGGTGGGCTTGACAGCGTGGAAGCAGCAGGCTGGACAACGTGGTGTCAGCTTCACCACATGCCTCTGAATAAGGGAGAGGAGGTGTGGGGCAGCCATTCTCCCATGTCTACTTCCACTTATGATGGGCTTGGACAGGCCGTAGATCAGTGTTCCCCAACACCATGACTAGTTGGTGATGATGGCTGCCCTAAATGTTTCTGTAAAGGGGCTGGGGAGTGCTGCAAATGGGTCTTTAAAAATTCCCCTTTTAGGGGGAAGTACACAGGGAGGAAGCTGCAATTTGTCCATAAGCTTTATGTTTTTCAGGTCAGCTGTATGAATTTAGTGTGAAGGAGGCATAGGAAAAAAGTTCCAGTTATTAATTTCATGATGTATCTTCTCGAGAGTTTAGCAAGGTTTAATGTCTGCCTGCCAGATTGGAAAGCAGTGGGAAAATTTCACGTTAAGCTACAAGTCTGACTTGTTTTGGGTAAGCCCCACTGAACTCAGTGGGACTGAGATTTGAGGAACATGCATGCCGTCGTGATCTTAGGCACTTGGTATGCCCCATTGGATTCAACTGATATACTTTTAAGTAAACGTGTTTAAGATTGTAGTGCTGGAGTACTTCAGAACCTTTTTGTGGCCTGATGTCTGGTCCTAATTTCTAAGTACATGCTTTCAAGAAAAATGCAAAAATAAAATAAAAAATAAAATAAATAAATAATAATAATAAAAATAAAAATGATGAGTTTTTCTGGATGCCGCCTACACAGCTAGTTGTTAGTGCATTTAAATGAAACTTAACTTCATTGTTTTTTAGATAGTAGCTTTCTCTTTTGAAAACGCCTCCTGAATTTGTGCATTAAATTTAAGGAAGTTTAATCAGACACATACGCACACCATGTCCTGTACACTCTTAGGATATTTGACTTGAGATCCCAGATGGTTTGCAGAGCAATCTCTGCAATGAGAGACTATGCATAGTGCTTCCTTGAACAGAAACAGTGCTTGTCTGCCTGGCAGTAAGATCAGTTAAGAATGGATTTGAAAGAGATGCCCTTGATAATAACACACAGAGCTCTATTGTAACTCCATATATGGGCTCACTCATTGCTCCTTTCCCCCCCTTGCTCTTTGCAGACATGTGACTAAAGCCCACAGTTCCTTACAGCCGCAGTGAAGTTGGGCACCCTTGCCCGTCTGGGTAATTTGGGCCATCTTAGGTAGACAACCTTCATTCCTCAAGTCTTTTGCCTGCATTCTTCTGTGCCGTCATTTGCTGTAATGCAAACCTGCCTTGAAAGAATCCCTAAGAGGACACATCCATAATACATTGCTGTGTAGTATCACAACTGCAAGTGCATTACGATACACCTCATTGTTGGCTAGTTGGGCTTGAGAGTATTCCTTGTGCCCTGAAGCACTCTTAACCTGCCAAAAGTGATGCATTGTGCAGCTCTTAAGGGAAAAAAAGAGGAAAGGAACACATAAGGTGTGTTATTTTTCCACTTCATGGAGCAATCTCCCTCCCCCCTCTGCAAGACAAATACTTACGTAATTGTCAGTAAGGCTGGCTGAAGAGAGCCAGGTTAGTCTTGATGAAAACTTTATTTCACCAGGATTCTCCCACGCCAGATCTACACCAAGCAGGATATAGCACTATGAAAGTGGTAAACAGAGGCAGGAGCCACACTACCGCTGTATTGAAGTGTGCTGATAACTTTTAGGGCCCAGGGCACATACCATATACTGCTTTCATAGTGTTATATCCTGCTTGGTGTAGATGTGTCATGGGCCCCAACAGTTGTCAGTGCACTTCAATACCACTATAAACCAGTAGTGTAGATCCTGTCCCAGTCATCCCCCCACCTCCTTTTTTTTAAGCTTTTGCTTGCTTTTGTCACAATCCTTCAGGATGTTCTCCTGGTGCAAGCCCAATTGAAGTGTATGGGAACCAGAGTGGATAAAAATCCATGATTTTTTTTTAAAAAAAAAAAATCTAAAAAATCAGATTTTTAAAAATTTAAATCGGATTTTTTTTTTAATAAAATGCATTTTGAGGAAAAATCTATATAAGGATAGTTTTCTATTTAAGATACATTATAATCCAAAGGTTATTCATCATGAAATAAGGATTAGTTTTTAATAAAAACTGCGCTAGATCACAAGCACAGTAGTGCAGCCCTCATTTACTTCAATGTAGCTGCAATAGGGAAGGACAGGATTGTGGATTCCTCTCAGTGGATTGTGCCTTTGCTGATGAACAATCCAAACAGATTTGTAGTGTTTTGAGGTGAGCGTCGGCAACCTTTCTCCATCATGACCTGGTGAAAGTTACCAAATTACTCTCTCTCTCTCTCTCTCTCTCTCTCTCTCTCTCTCTCTCTCTCTCTCTCTTCCCCGCCCACTTCCGGATCATTTAAAATTGGAAGTTCCCAATAGTATCAAACAAGATACTCTGTTGTATTGCAAAGCTGTCTTCATCACTTGTGGTCAGCTTGAAGTGGGGGTCTGGGGATGGGGGTGGTGTTTGCAGTAATGCACTTTTCTTTTCTTTTCGTGCCTTGCTGAGCAGATACAGCTGGTTGATTGTCAAACCAGCATGTTAAATTGGCTATCTTCAGGCTTTGCATGACTTTCCTCTGCTTTGTATCTAGTTGTCCTGACTGCAAAGTGACAGATGGTGGCTTTTGGAATCCATGATATTTTCTGAGCATATGAAGATTGCCAGTGATGCTGGTCAATTTGCTACTGGCATGTTGCCGTTTTTAACAATTATTGGGTTTCTAGTATTAAAACAAAGTTGTGAACAGACTCAACTCCTACACCAATATGTTCTTTCAAAGAAAGAAAAGAAGGCTATATATATTTAGCTATGTACAGAACAGATAATCATGGATTTCATTAACAAAAAAAGCATTTTAAATAATAATAATAATAATAATAATAATAATAATAATAATAATGCAATGATATGCTTGAAAATGCTGTGTGCAATGCCTATTGGGGGTTTGAATGAGATTTCCAGTGGCTGAGTGTGGGGCTTCAATACCTCTTTGCCCCTCTCCTTAATTATCCAGAATTGAGAAAATTGTCAAATAAAAATTTCAAAATAAGGTAATTATGTAAATTTCCAAAATAAGACGATTCCATAAACTATCGGCATTCAAAGAATCTATTCAAACCTTTTTTTCTTATAGATGAATTTGGCTTGCCTGGCCATAGAACTTCTTATGAAGTGCACACTGTACATAAGAATCTGCTTTGTATAAACTCCAAAGGAATGGTCCATCAGCAAGTCAGTATTGCCTAGAAGGCAGCAGCTGTCTAGGGACTCAGGTAGCTCTCCCAGGTAATACATGGGGCTACCCTTTAACTGGAGATGGGGTTTAGGCTGATGTATTAGCCATCAGCAAGAGCCTTGTCAAAAGAATGAACGCCTTCTGTGTGATGAAACATTTGAGATACAAATTCTGTACTATCCCAAGGCATGTCAGGATGGGTTGCAGCAATTATACACATAGATGGAGTGGATCCCTACTCTCTCCACCACCCACCCTGAGGGCTCACTATCTAAGTGTATGAGATGCAAATGCAAACAAAGAATATGTTGGCAAGAGGAAAGTCAGAATGAATTAAATGTTGGAGCACAATTTGTGTGTATGTGAGACAACATCTTACATCAAGTGTGTGTGTGTGGGGGGGGGAACGGGGGGAGTATGTGATTTTGTGAGAAAGGGATGCTGACCTTCCCATTAGCAACACATGGGTGTCACACAGCCACACCAAGAGTAGAATTATATCTTAGTTATGACTAGGCAAAGAAGGTAGCTAATGATTTTGACAGCTGAGACCCCTTATCCCCTAAAGAAGTTTCAGCAATTTAGCTGTAGCAACTGCAGTTTTGCTTTGCTGTGCATAGAAAGTAGTGGTGTAATTTCTTAGCACAACCCATAATCTCTGATGACTGCTGCTGTTCTACCATTTGATAAATATAGACCAGGGGTAGGCAAGCTGATGCCCTCCAGATGTTTTGGACTACAACTCCCATGAACCTCAGCCAGCACAGCCAATACCTTGCATGTAGAACAGGGAAACATAGGTTCAGATTGTTACTCAACCATGAAGCTCGCAGGTAATCACTATCATGAACCTCCCAGAGAGCTTCGGCTATTGGGCGGTATAAAAATGTAATAAATAAATAAATAAATAAATAAATAAAATAAATCATTCAGTCTAATCTAGATTACAATTTTTTTATAAGGGGGAAAATGGGATACTCCACATTCTCTACAAGCCAAACAATTCCAGTAGGGTCAGGAAGTATTTTTTATGGCGCAAAAAGAATTGCTTCAGTCTGTTTTTAAAATGGTCAATAGTGTTTATTCCATTAAGAAGTGGCTTCCTACATCTCTTGGAATAATGTGGTTTGCAATTTGACGTGGTGCCACCTTTTCCCATATGACCTGTGTAGACTGCTAGAGCTGCTTGAACAACTGGTAATTGACAACTGATAATTTAGCTTTTTGGATCTGGTCTGCTGAGGGCTTCTTTTGGAATTTTACTCTCTCAGGATGCGGTTTCACCATTACAAGCCTATATATTGCTTTCAAATTTTGTGGAAACTGCTGATGCACTGTATTAAGGCTTGTTGGTTGAGTACACTTTCAAACCCCTATGTGCTCCTTCACAATTTCTATGAGGTGGGTAGGGACAAGGGGACAATTGGGATGGGTGGGGTGTGTGTGTGCTGCCGCACAACCCATCTCCACTTCCGCTCTACGTTGGGTGCAGCTAACTTCTGTATAACGCTCTAAAAGGCATAGCTACTACCTATATTTTTAAACGAACATGTAGTTTGAACCTCTGGCAATTTGGGAAGGGGCATGGAATACACATATGGATGTAGAAGGATCAGGCCTCACCCTATATTTCTGAAAGCAAAGGCAAGGGCACCGATTCCTGCTCTTACTTTCCATCTAGTGGGGAAGGAAAATGTGGGGATGGGGACCCTTGTGCTGCTTTCCTGAAGGCGAGGATACAGCATGATGGCCCCGCTGCTCCTTTCATTGTGGTGGGAAAAGGATGTCCAGGGATCAGGCTTCATATGAGGCTACATGCGGTCCTTGCTGCCCCCACAACCCCAATTTTTAAAAAGTTGAGTTTGGATTGCCTGACTTGACTGGCCCATGGGGGGAGGGGCCCCGGGGGACAAAAATGCCCCACCTACTGAAGTTGCCCACTCCTGCCCTAGGGGTATTCACACAGCATAACGAATGTATGTTCATACTATGCACTCTTGTTCAGATGGATGTGAAAATGTATCCCTATTCATGCGTTCAAATCTTAAGCATGGAGGAGAGAGAGAAGGATGCATGCGCCAGATTCAGCCAGTCACAGTTTCTCTTTAGACAACTGGTGTAAGCAACAAATAGGCATGGGTCAACTCTCAGGAAGATCCCTCTAGCAATACAGTAAGGGCCAGATGCTTCATAAGGCAAGGCAGCACCAGGACAACATGTGGAGTCTTTGCTGGGTCCCAGCCACTCCATCCTTCCAATCTGGATTTGAGCCTGAAGACCAAGGGGTGCATGGAGGGTAAGTTTTAAGGAAACACAGTGTGTGACATTGCACGACATCATTATTGATCACAGGGTACATCTGTTAAGGCGTCAGCCTTAGCTTCTAACTTCCTAGCTTTATTGAGCTTCAGCCAATATGAGATAGCCTTAACTCTGTTCTTAAACTGGTAGGTTTCTTGATAATTGAATTTTTATAGTTTTATTTACTTATTTATTTACAATAGTTATATACTGTTCCCCATTCAAAATTTTGGAGTGGTGTACAAGTTAAAATAAAAACAGGATAAAACACTTCAAAATAGATTTTAAAAGAAACAAAGTGAACCGTGGCTGGTTATTAAGGAAAGGCTTCCTGGAATAATGACGTTTTCAGGAAGCGCCAAAAGGAATACAAAGTTGGCGCCTGCCTGACCGCCAGAGGCAGGGAATTCCATAGGAGGGGGGCCACCACACTGAAGGCTCTTCCCCTGGTGGACTCCAATTGGAGGATGGGTCTATGTGGAACCACCAGGAGCATGCCCTCAGATGACCTCAGTGATTGGGCAAGTTGGTAGGGGAGAAGGCGCTCTCTCAGGTATCCTGGTCCCAAGTTGTTTAGGGCTTTGTATGCAAGTACAAGAACCTTCAACCTGGCCTGGTAGCTAATAGGCAGCCAGTGCAGTTCCCTCAGCAGAGGAGTTACATGCTGGAAAGGTGCAGCTCCAGACAACAGCTGAGCTGCTGCATTCTGCACTAGCTCCAGCTTCTGGAGCTGCTTTAAGGTGAATATATATATATATATATTCTCTTTCACACTCATACACAGAGAGAGAGAGCACATTCCAGAGATTCTATGAGATACATCTCTGTGTACTCCTTTATTTCAGAAAAAAAATTGATCACCATGGTCTTGATCAACATCAGCAAGTGTCTTCCTATCTGCCATCAGTTCATGTCTAAAACAGCTATACCTCCACATTGTTATGTTATCCACCTCAATCACTATAAATATACATTGTTACATTTTCTTTTTTTCTGATTTCTTCCTCTGTTTGCACTGAGTTGTCCATTCCCCCCACCCCCTTTCACACAGACATATGGCCAAATTGTGAATCTGGTGAGGGCCCATAGTGGCTACAATAATTAATGAGCTGTTTGGAAATTTATTAGCATCTGCTATTCTAATTTGCTATTAAGCACAGCTGTGGGTAGGAAATTTCAAGTACAGGGTATCTGACTGCATATTGGTTTCCCCCGCCCCTTTGCTCAATTTCAATTTCAATTGTAATGAAGTAATTCTGCTATCAATCAGGTTTGGATTGAATGCATAATGGCACTAAAAATAAAATATGTTCTTTTTTATACTTAGACTTTACAGCGATGTAGTCTGATCCTATGCATGTTTATCCATCAGTATATCCTATTGAATTCTTCGGGATTTGCTCACAAGTAACATGCACTGGATCGCAGCTTTAGGATTGCGATGTACACTATGTAACTATTTAGTACAGATTGTAATTACCAAGACTCTTGCTATAGTATCCCACACAACAAATATATCAGGCAAAAATGAGCATTTCCCCATGTATACAGGAGAAAAGCTGTGCACTGTATTAAATAATTTATGAATAAATTAAATGTGGAGTCAGACTGAGCAGATATAATCTTAAACGATAAGCCAAAATATGATGTCATTTCTCCCCTACGTAATGCCTGTTTGGTCAAAGCGTTTGCAGATTGAGAATATTGTCTTCCCTAATTAATTTGTAATACTGGTATGGCATACAATAAAAAGTCAGAGGGGGTTGAACATTGAAGAGGCGGCGGGGTTAAATCATTAACAACTTTTGATTTGGGTTCAGACATTTAGATACTTAGCATAACTTAAGTTTTTAAAAGTATATCGCTGTATATTATCTATCCTTAAAACATCCCTGCAGTGTAGATCAGTACTATTATCTCCACATTGCAGGTTTTGGGGTGGAGCAAGATACTGATTGAATTGCCTAAAGCCACCTCACAAGTTGTCGAGAAAGGAGAAATTTGAAATTCAAACTTCCTGTTACACTTGTCATTCTCCTACCCAGCTCTCTGTCCTGAATTCATCGGTATTTCCTGGTTCTCCAGTTTGATTCTGGCTCAGAAGTTGACACAAATTCCTTTTTTAGAAATATTTTGCCCCTAGTATCACTCCATCCTCCTACATGAGAATAAGCCACTTTGCTTGCTCAATTGCATCTTGATATGTCTGAGCAGGAAACAGGGAAAGTGAGATGATAAATACAACATGGTTTATCTTCTTTCTTTCTTTTTTTGCCTTCGGGGCTGGGCAAGAAGTGGCACGTGGCCTACCACAGGTGCTTTTGTACAGCGTGTTGCTTGTTATAGTTTTGATCACCACAACGTTTCTACCCTTCATGAAAGAACACTGGGGGAAACTGTTGAACTCCATTCTGTTGTAGTGACTAAACGTCTGAAAATACATGGTTTGGGCTGCTTTAACTTTAAAAAAAGGGTTTCCAAAGCTTGCCTAAAAGTAAGTAATGAGGGGTGTGGGGTGGTTCCACATTCTGGGCGCTGCAAGCAGAAAGGCCCTGTCTGCACATCTGTCAGTGGGGGATAGGGAGAACCCCCCCCCCAAGAAGTAGAGCCAGTGTGATGTACTGGCTAAGCTATTGGACTGGGAGTCGGGAAATCCGGGTTCTAGTCCCCACTTGGCCATGGAAACCCACTGGGTGACTTTAGGCCAGTCACAGACTCTCAGCCCAACTCACCTCACAGGGTTGTTGTTGTGAGGATCACATGGAGAGGAGGAGGATTATGTATGGCGCCTTGGGTTCCTTGGAGGAAAAAAGGTGGGATATAACTGCAATAAATAAATAAAGTTCACAGGCCTGTTCATATGGTAGGAACAACACCTTGAATTTAGTCCAGAAGCAAATAAGAGACATGACGACATCCCAGTAGTCACCAAGGATTTTCACATAGATGTTTAAAAGCAGGGCATGGGAAGGAGGTGGATGTTACATCTGCAATGGTGCATTCATACATGAAAGTCTTTTATATGCAGTTTTCAAGTGATGAACATACATAAGGAAACCAGCTGAAAGGTCATCTTCAACTAAATTCTGGTGGAGGAGTAACTATACTGGCTAACCTAATATCAAATATTTATTTAAATTCTGCTTGAATTCAAGATACGTGGGGTACCCAGATGGTTTCCCATGCGGTCTTAGACCTGCTTAGGTAGGGTGACCATATGAAAAGGAGGACAGGGCTCCTGTATCTTTAACAGTTGTATTGAAAAGGGAATTTCAGCAGGTGTCATTTGTATGTATGGAGAACCTGGTGAAATTCCCTCTTCATCACACCAGTTAAAGCTGCAGGTGCCCTGCCCTCTTTTAAATCTCGTCAATCTAGTATAGCTCCTGCAGCTTTAACTGCTGTGATGAAGAGGGAGTTTCACCAGGTTCTCCATATATACAAATGACACATGCTGAAATTCCCTTTTCTATGCAACTGTTAAAGATACAGGAGCCCTGTCCTCCTTTTCATATGGTCACCCTAGCTTAGGTTCAGTAAAGTGGCTTCATCATGTGCCCTCAGACCACGTCCTGGGACTTATCTTCAGTAACAAGTACTGTCAAAGTAGATCTCACTGGCAGGTTCTCAAGTGAGATATATTTAGATTGCTTCTCATCTGCTTTCTCTGTTCCCATCATTTGCCAAACCTTTAGCGGACAAAAACACATTTGTTTTTCATATTTGGATATATTTACTGTATTGACACTTTCTACAAGCCTGCATTGCATATCTTGTTTGCCACACATTGGAAATCATGTGCATTTAACCTGTTGGTTGTTTTATTGTGGTTTTAATTTTTGTGAACCGCCCAGAGAGCTTCGGCTATTGAGCGGTATAAAAATGTAATAAATAAATAAATAAATAATAAATTCTAAATGGGCTAGCAAGTATATCCTGAGCTGTATTTTACTGGCTGAGTGGACTCTTGAAGCAATGTGACACTTCAAGAGCCTTTAATGTAAAAACCGGTTCCTAATTACTGCTGAGCAGAGAATCTAAGGTGGTTGTATTGAATTAAAAAGAAATCTAATTAAGTCATACAACTCAATCAGATAAAAGTCTGAGTTCCTTCCAGGAAACCCCATTAAAATCTACCTTCTGGGGCATGGAACCCAGTTTGTTTCCAGGGGATCTATCCTTCTTCAACCTCAACTTCCTAGTTAGTCTTAAAAACCACAAGGTTGTGATTCTCCCCCTTTCCATTTATTATTTCGTGTATCTGGAAAAGGTCAAAAAAGGTGTGTGTTTGTGTTTCAAGGTACTTCAGCCAGTCTCTTTTTTCCATGCCCCTGCATTTTATCAACATTATGGACTTAAGAATAGGAATGTGTAAATATAGATTAAATGTAATTTTGTATTGCTGCTCTTTTTATCTGGTTGAGCTTTTATATTGTATTTTATATTATGGTTTTATACTGTTGTTTTGTACTTTGAATTGTTTTAATTTTTGTGAACCGCCCAGAGAGCTATTGGGCGATATAGAAATGCAATAAATAAACAAACATGTATTCTGAATTTGGTACAACCAATAGGAAGATTGTTTTGGGAGAGTCAGAAAAGAAAGTATGGTACTTCTTTTTGCATAGTGCAGTTTCTCTTCTTTATAATTAGTCATGATTTCTACCTTCCACAGTCCCTTCTTTGTGGCTCCGTCTCAAGCATGCTTATCCAGAAATAAGCCCTGCTATGCTCAATGGAGCTTACTTTCCGATAAACGTGTGTAGGATCACACACCTGTAGCCCAGCCATTTGCGTAAATACCCAGAAATAAGTCCTTCTATGTTTAAGGAAGTTTATTTTCTGGGAAGTGTGCACAGGATTGGAGATTAGGATGTAGCATGGTCAGTTCATTTTCCTGGATGAATCTTTAATCTTTTGCTGCCTTTCATCAAGTGGATAAACTCTTCAGTTTAAACTTTGTATTATAATACAAGATCTAAATCAGCCTTCCTCAGTACCCTCCAGATTGGCCAAGCTAGTTGAGGCTGATGAGAGTCGTATCCAGCACATATGGAGGGTACCACAATGGGAAAGGCTGATCTGAATTGGGGAAGGCTGATCTAAACTTTGGGTGTGATTCCAAAACATGAAGGTTTCCATTGGTCTTGGCTGTGATAACCAGCAAGGGGGTGCCATTTTCAGAATTTGAGGAGGGGTACCTGGATTAAGCTCAGCCTGCTCTTGGTTATGTTTAATGCTAAATTTTTGAAAAGTGTGTATCAATCAAGAGCATGCTATTATAATAATGTCACCGACATAGGCCATCAAATTTTTGTCAAAGGGCCTTGGGCCTTTGGTATGCATAAAAGCAGCTACTAATTTCTGCTTCAGACTGAAAATTCTCTTCCTATTGGATGATGGTGGTCTATTGTCGTGATGGTCAAGTGTGTGGAGTATGTGAGGATCTGTTATGGTCAGCACAATCACCATGAAATTTACATTTTACTGGTTGCCCGTAACATGATGGCATCTAAAACATGTTTTACTCCAAACTTGGCTTTTAATTGCCTGTATTATTTTTAAAGGATTTCCTTTCAAAGTGGATAAAAATGTTTCTTTTCCTGGATCACTTGGTTGCATACTGTAGTTTGGTAGGGAACAGATGTAGTTATGAAAAGCGAGACAAAGTAGTCTTGGAGGAATGGAGGATTTCTTTCTTCACTGGCCCAGGCAGTGACTGGACCTGTTGAACATAACACTTCATACATATATAGTGTTTTAGACTGTGTTCAAAGTACTTCACTTATATTAATCATCCACTATAAGGACAGTATTATTATCATCCCCATATAGAACATGATGTGTTGGGCTGAGGCTGAGAGAATGGCTTATCTATGGCCATCTACTGAGTTAATGACAGAGATGGGCTTTGAACTCTGCATTTCCTGTTCACAACTCACCCTCATTCACTTATGTGTCAGTAGCTGAGTTCAAAGAAACAATAAGGAAGAACTGTGGTGGGCAGTTTTAGTCATTCCAAGCATCATATTTCTCACCGCCACTAAACAAGTTACAGACCACAAGGACTGTAACTTGTTTAGTTGAAAAAGACAAAAAATATATATTCATGTACCACTTTTTTTTAAAAAGAAAACTATTGTAGACTAAGAATGTGGAACAATAAGGAACATATTCTTTCTTACTACTTTCTACTCCCTCTGTAGACTTGCTCTATGTAAAATTTTAGATTTTTAAAATCTCACACAGAGATCCTTCTTCTTAATTGTTACTCTGAAAAGTGCCACGCGCATTGATTAACATCATCGATCAATTAATTATAATAAAGTGGACTACACATCCCAGGATACACTATGTTCTCCATATCCACCAAATGGGAACTGCCTGTGAAGTGGCAAGATGTTTTTAAGCCATTATTAGAGGTGGGCCTAAAACAGCAGGGAGAGACCATTACTGTCCTCCATAAATGGCAGTCACAAGTTGTGTGGACTTACGTTTTGGCAAGCACATTTTCTCGTGCAACTGGCTATTAAACTATCAAAATATGAAAATAATAAAGGCCATTGCAAGACCCTATAAAAATAATCCTCAGAGAAAGAAACCTGTCCAGTCTCTACCTGTCAGCAAGTCAGCCAGCCTGACCAGAGGAAGACTCAATGTGTGGAACTTGTTCCAGCAGAGGTAGACCCTAATCCCAGTAAGGTTTGCTTATCCTTCCTGCCCTTCTCCCTTGATAGTCCTTCATGTTTGTTATTTTGAACCTTGAGTATAGTCAAGCCAAGGGACCTTACTAGAGCCACCCCCTAATGTTTTAATCTTTGTAAACTTACCAGAGAGCTTCGGCTATGGGGTGGTATATAAATGTAATAAATCATCATCATCTCAAACCTGCTTAAGCTAGTCAAAGCTTGGTGAAGCAGAAGGTATCATAATTCAAGCTACCCTTTCCCTAAAAACAGTCCTTTCTATGTTAACCTTTATTTTCCACCACTGCCTGGCTTGGTTGCCTCCCCCCAGCCCCCACCATCCTACTCTGTGTTATACAGGCCTTCTTGGGTCCCCTGTTTGTCACTAGAGCCAATTACTAGCTGTATCCATGCCTTTTTATATACTATCCTTGCCTTTCTGCAGGTCCAAAGGAATGGTTCTTTGATTATTTTGACTAACTAAAGTATGTTTCCTTCTTCTTTACAAGCAAAAGTGTAGACAAAACTTCTACTTTGATAAAAAAAAATAGTCTCACCAAGGGCCAAATAAATATTGCTTTGGAAGAAAGATTATATCAAGAGCGGAAGTCCCACTATGTTCAGTTGGTTTACTCCCAGGTATAAGATTTCATGCATTGATTCCTGCTCAAAATAATTTGGGATTTTTCCTCTTCTTTCTTTTGTTGTCTGATTCTGCATGGACGGTTAACTGTCTGATCATTTTTATTATGGGGGGAGGAATAGGGGCAAATTGCCCCAGGCTCCATAAGGCTGAGGGCCTCCAGTGCATTGATACCAATCTGACTGATAGAGCAGAGAGTGGGTCACCAGAGGTGGAGCCATGGGTGGTGGTGGTGACCAGAGCAGTCTTAGAATCCCTAACAGCCAGCAACCCATACAGAAAGTGGAAACTGAGACATGTGATCATTAGGATCATGAATGCAAAAGTGTGGAGGGAATTCACCCTGCCACACAAAAGCACTTCTTTGGATTCACACAGTCTCCTGTTCCAGGAACAACTCTCATTGGAAAAGAGAAATTTATTTATTTATTTATTTATTTATTTATTTATTACATTTCTATACCGCCCAATAGCCGGAGCTCTCTGGGCGGTTCACAAAAATTAAATCAAGTGACTTTAAACTCCTGGTTGCAAAACTGTGGAGGAATTCACACAGCCACACAAAATAAGGTGGTAATAATAATAATGATGAAGATGATGATTATGTTGTTGTTGATGATAATACCTTAGAGTCACAACATAGAAAAGCAGGCTTTGGAACTCAGAAGCAACCCATTGCAAAATGGAACACAGAGAGCATGACTGGCAATGGTTCTCCTGAGTTTGTCAGGATTTTTTCCAGCCTACCTGGAGATCCAGGAATCAAACCTTTTGTATGCAAAGGATATGGTGCACCATTAGGTTATAGCCCTTCTTTTTAACACCCCTTAGCCATCCTGTAATACTCAGGTTGGAGGTAGCTAAAAAGGTTTAAGCTAAGTCTGTGTTCTTCTGCACACCTTTTTCATATCAATTTATCTCTGTCAATTTATCTCTGTTGAGCCCATTTTATTAAGGCAGAGACTATTATACTTGCCTAAGGAATGATCCCATCCCTACGAAAGAAGAGCGAATGAACAACAGCTGTTCCGTTTCAGTTACTAACTTATTCTGAGCATGATTATCTTTTGCACAGAATCCAAACTTTTTCAGATTTCTGAAACCAAGCTAACTTTCCTTAGTGAGGCATATGAGGAAAAGCATGGCAAAACATACCAGAAGAATCCAATGTGTGAAGTTCCATGACCAGTAAAGAGAGGAGGAAAAGAATGCAATTCTAAAAGTGCTGTTCACAAACTTACAACATGTTATAGGCTGTAATTGCTGATAAGGAGCACTGTGTTTTTAATCCATCAAATGCTACCACTACTATATTCTGCCTCTTAAGTATTAAAAAATAATAATTTGGGGCTAAACTTTGAAACTTTTCTTTAAAAAAATCCCTGTCATTATCCCCACCATGACATGGCTTTTTCAGTAATGACCCCCCTCCCCCTCCTCTGTCCTTCTCCTGCAGGACAAAGCAATGGAGGGGATTTAGATTGCGGTCTCAATACACACATTTACCACACCAGTCTGAGCTGCAGCTGAGTAAAAAAAATACATGACCACAAGCTGAATGTACCGCTACCCACAAACTCCTAAGCAGACCTGAGAAGAAACTAAGCTAGGAGTGCAATGCTCTGAAACAATTAGTTGATTAACTGGTAAATATGCACAAAGGGTGCCTTATTGGGTAGGGTGACCATATGAAAAGGAGGACAGGGCTCCTGTATCTTTAACAGTTGCAAAGAAAAGGCAATTTCAGCAGGTGCCATTTGTATATATGGGGAAACTGGTGAAATTCCCTCTTCATCACCAGGAGCTCTACTAGAGTGACCAGATTTAAAAGAGGGCAGGGCACCTGTTGTGATGAAGAGGGAATTTCACCAGGTTCCCCATATATACAACTGACATTTACTGAAATTTCCTTTTCAATACAACTGTTAAAGATACAGGAGCCCTGTCCTCCTTTTCATATGGTCAGCCTATTATTGGGTGTCACACAAGATGATGATGACCATGACCATGCATCCCTACTCAGAAGTAACAGACTAGGGCAGTACAAAAATCTAGTTTATACATTGGAACTCAGAAGTATAAAGGACTGTGTTACTTAGGAGCAAGCATGGCCAGAATGGTCTGAGCATCCAGGCAAAATCTTACCACTTTCCATAAGATCATAAGAAGAACATAAGAGCCTTGTTGGATCAGACTATGGGTCCATCTAGTTCAGCATTCTGTTCACACAGTGGCCAACAGCTGTCAACGAGGAACCCAAAAGCGGGATACATCATCATCAACTTTATTACGGACGCCGACCAGACTTTACAAATACAAGAGAGTAGGGCAAAATTACATACAGATTTAAAAAGTATGCAGCAGAATCAATTCTGGAAAGACCTTATTCTCATTGCATTCAAAAAGAATTTTGCAAACGCCTCGAATGTGTCTCTGTCCTCTGTGGCCCTGAAGCACTGAAGAAGTGCATTAATTTCTAAACTGGTGTCTAGCAATAACTTCTCTCTAATCTTTGTATAAAAACAACAACAGAGTAAAATGTGGGCAACCGATTCAATTTCACTGCTTCCATACAAGTGCAACAGCACACACACCCCAACCATACCCCCCCGACATGTTCCATGTTATGGTAATAATGATAATAAACTCCTCAAAGCCAAATCACAGAAAGCAATCTCTGAAACCCTGCAACAAGGGGACCCACAGAGCATGCCTGCAAATCTGGCCTAGTTCATTCATTTAGTAAGCCATCGATGGGTGCCATGTCATTACCATAATTACCCTCACCAGGTGTTGTCCAAACCCGGCAGGGATGGGTTACAAACCACCCTGCAACCCTAGAACAAGTTATGGGTTTGGACAACACGACAAACTGTGCTCAACAAAAGTAATTATAGTAACGAAGCAGTGCATGACTGCTACACACAGGGTGAGAAAATACGCTACAATTGTAGCATATATAAATACGTCCTTCCCCAATTGTGCGAAAACGACCATTCACACAAACAGAAATAAACCGCATTCTTTCTGACCCACACACATTCAGAAGAACTCATTTGAAGCCACTTTCTCCTGTTCCAGCAATGACTCCCATTACACAGAGAATCGAGTGACTTTACATTCAGGATCCAAACCTGTGAGAGGGAATCCAGAGAGCCACACAAAATAAGATGTAAAGTAATTATTTCTAACCCACACAGACAATCAGCTGTTGGAATCCACTAGCAAGTTCTGAAAGCATCAAAACTCCACCCCTTTGCATGTTATGATAATAATGATATCCTCAGAGCCACAGCACAGAAAAGCAGTTTTTCGTGGATTTCTCCAGACTCCCAACTCAAAGAAGGAAAGATTTTAAACCCACATTAGGCTAAATTAATTAGTCTAAACTACCCAGCCGGAGAGTCCACAAAGGGAAAAGTTTTTAAATGAATTAATTGGGGACCACACAGAGGTGGAAATGTGTGTGTTTTTTAAATTAATGTGTGTTTAAAAAATTGTCATCCCCCACACCTTGAAATGAAGTTTTAAAATTAATTTAAATGGTTAAGTCCACCCACAAGAGGAAAATGACTCCCCTCACCATCACTACTGCAAATGAATTTTCTTTTAAATAATTTGTGCTGAGGGAAATGAGGTCTACACCTACCAAGAAAGGGAAATGATGCTCTCCCTCACCCCCCAAATAAAAGAAGATGAGCAAACAGCGGCAGCAAGAAACATTTAAAAGCCTGCCTATTGAGCTAGCCCAGCTACACTGAGCTGCGGCAGCTGTGGGCCCCTCTGACGGCCTGTTCTTCTCCATAAAGTTGGGCTTTTCTTTGTTAAACCAACAGTGCCAGTTTTGGAGAATCAAGCCCTCCTGGAAGGAAGCTATGTGTTATTTATAGGCATGCACGATTGCAAAAAATAATGCTGGGGGCGGACCAGGAATCCCTTCTATTCCTAGTCCACTCATGCAGTACAGCAGCAGTTACTCTCCAAGTAAGGAAAAGGTGCATGTGTACTTATGGTGATTGGGTGAGGAAAGCAGCAAGAGGTAGTATGGTAGCTTACTACTCCCTGTCCCTGATTGATGCATGTTCTTAGGTTTTACTGCTTTTAAATTATATACTGGTTTTATCTTGATTAATGGTTTAATTTGTTTTTAGCTGTGATATAGAGCGGGATAAAAATGTTTTAAATAAATAGTAAACAAGCAAGGTTCTCTCTGTTGTATCTTATATCTGTTGTAAACCGCCCGGAGAGCTTCGGCTGTGGGGCGGTATATAAATGTAATAAATAAATAAATAAATCTTTAAGGGGCAAGCCAGCATGAGCAGAACATGTAAATGAACTGGAGGGAACAGTTTCATTTTTCCAGCAGAAAGTGGTTGGGCCTTTATAATCCCTTCATGGGCCAAACAATCCTAGGCCTAGATAGATCCAAGGAGAATTCGTAGTTAAGTTGCATTTGTTTGTTTTCCTTTGATCCATTATTTTTTGCATTGGGTTTTCCAATAAGTAATAATAACAATAACTAATAATTTGCATTTTGGAAAGACGCGGTGCGTGCTGTTGTTCTCACATATACAGTAGCACCTATCCGATTGTTCACCTTTGATGTTCAGGACAGAGGGTTTATAAAATCAAATAGGAAGCCTAGTGCCAGAATTCCCTGCAGGTGACCTTGCGTGTTGCAGTGATTCCTTGGCTGAGGACTATAAATTGGGACAAGCAACAGCCCTGAATGGGAGGAGGTGGTCTAGGCCCCAACACTACTTTGAGCACCTTGGTGGAAGAAAAGCAGAATATAAAAGCAGCATATGCATCAGGAGTGGGGAACATTTCTCATGTGCAAGGGCCAAATTTTAATCTGGCCAAGGTTCGGGGGCCGCGTTCCATCTGTGAGGGTGTTTGCCAAAATGAAAGCAAGGAAGAAGTCATTCAAGTAGACTATGGGGCTATTCACGCGCACATATGGGAGGGTGGGTAGGGGAGCTATGGAGCAGGTAGGGGTAGGAAAACTGCTACAAGGGGGCCCATTATACGACCGCAACCATGGGGCACCCTGTGGTTCACTTACCCCATCCCACTCCTTGGATAAATCTCTGTCCTCTTGGTGCTGGCGCTGGTTATCCTAGCTGCTCCAGCCATTGCTATGCAACAGCAACCATAGAAAAAGACTATGCTGGCTACAGCGTTGCTGACAGTAGTGGACACTCCAGGTGGCCATCTCTATGGTTGTGGGGATTTCCATGCAGAGCACCTTCTGCAAACAACAGAGCCCCCCCCCCCCCCATATGGCATATGAAACACCCCTGGGGCCCATTACCCCCATTGCAGAAGGTAGGTAAGGGTGGGTGGGTACTTGACCCATTGTTGGATTATATGAATGCTTGAAAATTTATGAGCTTAATTTTAGTAATCATACATAATGTTTATATATATTTTAATGATTTGTACTTTCTGAGATTGTAAGATGTTCTTTTTGCATTCTATTAAAGTTCTCTTATCTAGTGAATTGGCATTCATGATTATTAATGAATTTAGTATCATTAATTATCATGTTTTAAACTCTGTAATACATTTGTTACATTGATGTTCTATGCATTTAAATATGCTATGCTATCATGGTGTGTGTACGCATGTGTGTGCAGCAGGAGGACACCAAGACTGTGCAATCCTGGGATATCTTTCTGATGCCCTGGTTTTGGCTCAGCCTCTCCCAGGTACTGAAAAGTCCACACCCCTATTTATAATAAAGCATGAATTCTTCTGTTTGCTTAATAACTCAGAAGAATTTCTATACAGCAGTGTCAGTCAATGAGGTTTAGAACATGATTGTTCAGCCTGCATCATGGATGCCACAAGTGACAAAGGTTCTACATTTGATGGGATTCCTGTAGAGGAGAAAAAGTGCTCATAGGCCTGGCTAAGACATAGTTTCAGGCCTGAAGTCCTGCCTGTCTCTCCCATCCCATGTTACTGCCTGCTTCTAGCTCAGTAAAGTAACACTTTACCAGGGTGTATGGGGTTGTATATGACCTGTAGAGTGCATTAGTGTATCATTATCTCATATTTGCTTTTGTTTTTATGTTTCTTAACATGTTTCAATAGTCTTTAGCACAAAGAATAAATTATGTTCTTGACAAGCTTCAGGAGTCTTTAGCACAAAGATGCCTAACTTATCCTATAGTATGTAACTTATTATGATTGTTCATTAATATGAGCGTAACTAATCTTAAAGTTGTCAGTTATGAGCGTAACTAATCTTAAAGTTGTCAGTTATCAAAGATAACTGACCAGTGATCCTAATCAAATTGTTAGATCGTTTAATTGGAAGTGTCTGCAGGTAAAGATAATCCAGCAGTATAAAACCATTTGAAAAGTTGCTACTAACTGTGTATATAGCAGTAATGCAAATAATAGGACACAATGCAAGATTATTTGAATAATGTTTGGGGAAAAAATATGGGATCGAAATGTCAAAACCCTAAACACAATATGTCCAAATGTCTGTACTGATAGATAAAATGTTTTAAAAATACATACATAGAGGGTTATAAAATGCGCATATACACAGGAATGGGCAAGCATAAATAAATGGGTCATGTTAATAGTAGACAGGAAATACAACCAAGTTACAATGTAATCCAATGCATGCCTACTCAGAAGTAAGCTCCATTGAGATCTGTTTAAGAGGCCTCACTTGCTCCTGGTCTTCTACAAAACAGGTTCAGGTATCGAGGCGGAGTTTCATATTGAAACACAGCATGTTGACTTGAACATGTATACCAACTTTCATTATGATACCTCAGATTTCAAGGGAGTTATCCTATTGTGTTGTGTTTTTACATTTCACTCCCCCCATCTGAAAATAAGTGCAGGGATCAGATTGGTATTTTTGAGCTTGAAACACAGAATTGTGCCGTGAATATCTTGGAGCCTAATTTCATTCTAATGTTTGAATGTTCAACAGAATTATCCCATCACAAATAAGTTTGCAAACAGATAAACTGGCCATATAAAGCCAATAAAAGTATGCTTGTAAGGAGCTGAAAACTTATAATTGCACTTTCTCATAGTACAGAAACTATAGGGCTTGCGTAATGACTGACCAAAGCAAAGAGTATCTTCTGTCTATATACACCATGGAGCTGCATACTGTGACAATTAAAAGGACAATTACCTTCCTTTCAAGAAGTAATTGGGCAATCAGTGAATTATCAACAAAGGTCACCTGAGAGGGTTATAACCTTTAAGAGCAGGTTATCCATGGGTTTCTGGCACTAACAAATAGTCAAAATGTGGGCTGTAAATGGGCTTGATCAAGTAAGTATTCCTCTCATTCAGGGATAGCTAAGTATTAGTCATAGCCAGTCTCTGGTTCCCAGGCACTATTTATTTGTGCTTAAAAACATTTGTTCAGATCCACATGTAAGAAAAAGAAGAAATGTGATAACGGTGTATTTCTAGGCAGTGTCAACTTTGTTTCGGAGCTCAATCATTTGTAAGGGAGTCAGATTGTTCCATCTCCTGAGATAATGGCTGCAGGAACATAGAGGCCCCAAGAATGCAGTAATCTAGGAAAATATCAGTATTTCCCCCTGCTCTATGCTAAATGTAGGATATTGCGCCAGAAGTATTTGTGACCATTATTAGCATGATAGTTCTTTTGTTCCTGGTGCACAGTTATATTGTTGTCTATAAAAAAGACCCAAAACTCAATCCCTTCTATCCATGATGTTACATCAGTAGTGATGTAGCCTAAGGCTTACCTTCTCAAACTCCTTCTCTGTAGAAACCCACCCAACTATTCCCTTGCACATTTTAGCATGATGCAAATAAAAACCTTAATTTTAATTTTTAAAGACACTATTTTTAAATTCTTGTTCTCTCTTACATTTTACAACTGCTCTAATAATTCTATTTTAAAAGTTTTTTGTACAGTTTTTTAAAAATATATATATACATGGGAAGACATTTCCTTTGGAAAAGAAGCTTATAAGTATTAAAATTAATACATTCAGTTTGGGGAGATAGTAATGTTTTGCAGACTGGTGTGACGATGAAGCACATGATAGACAAATTGGCTCTGGCACACCAATCAAATTCTTTAACCTAAATCCTTATTTACCATCTGGATTGTCACATGGTCAAACTTGAGCTGCATATCTACAGTCTGATTTCAATTCCACAGTGTAGTTTGACATGCAGGAAAGTGGTGGATCATTTTGGGCAAATTATTTGAGAGTTCCTAAGACTACTCTGGGTCTGCCACTGATGCCTTTTGGAAAATAGTGGTGGAAACCTAGGTATATAGGAGTCTGCCTTATACCAGGTCAGATTATTTGTCTATGTAGCTCAGTGTTGTCTTCTTGTCTACTTTGGCTACCAACAGTCCTCCACAGTCTCAACAACCTGGTACTTCACTGTTAGAAGCTGAGAGTGTCTGCATGCAAAGCAATTGTTCTGCCTCTAGGGTATGGTCCCTTCTCTCTGAATCCTTATAACAATTTTCATTATGATGACTCACTACTTTCCAACTCATTATCCTTGCAACCTCTTTGACGTTTTTCCTCAATGTAACACTGTGGACTAGTGGATGCAAGGCCAAGGTGCATAGGTTAACATGAGGTAAAGTGCAGAACTAAGACTTTGTTCTATTCTCCCACCATATCTATGTCCATGCATCTTTAATCTAGAGCTTTGTGCATAAGCACTTAACGTGAGTGGATCTCCACTTGCACAGTCTGCTCACTTCCTTCCCATGCCTCATGAATTAACTTCATACTCAGTTAATGTGTGAACGCTAACTGCTCATAAGGGTTCTGTCAATTTTGGAACATGATTTGAGTGAGCAGCGTTTATACACATGTACTGTTCACCATTTTGTGTGCCCTTCAATTTGGCGGGGTGGGTGGGTACCAAATGAACATAGCCTGAACTTTTGTGCAAAGTCTAAGGTTTTGCTTCTGTTGAGAGATAGCCTCCACCACTGTTAAAACCTCTTGTTCACTGATAGTATGGTTTTAGAATTTCCTTTTAAAGGCTGATGGCTTTGCAAGCACAAAATCTCCTCTTAACACTGCAGTGACCTCCTGCTTTCATACATCACTTGGATTCACCTATTGCAAAGGGTCAAATTAACTGTGTATTATACATGTGGAAGTCCACTGATGATTGTCAAGCTTGCATCTGTTATCACCACAGAAGTCATTGGTGTGTGTGTGTGTGCAAATATCTCTAATGTCTTTTTTTAGTAACAAGATATTCAAGTATGAGCTTATTTATATATTAAGAAACTTCAGCCCAGTCCTGTGAAGCCACAAATTGTAGCTTGGTATTTTCTCCAGGGTTCATAAGCTGCTTTTAACTGGCTCAGCATCTGTCTACTTCCTCCCTTGCTGCTGGTCCTTCACCACATTAGACCTCTATGAAGCAGATGGCTCCTACACACTAAGCCTTCTCTCGGGCTCAAGGTCACCACACCAACTCTTGTTGCTTTTCTATCTGCGGTAGCCACATCCTGTCACCAATTTCCTCTCTCGCCTCAGCAGTACTACAAAGGGATAAATTCCATCTCTTTTGTAAAAATGTTGAAGCCTGAACTGAGTCTCCTTTCAATATCTCATGAGCCAAAAGGAAAGAAGGGGATGTATTGCTTTTACATGTGTAACAAGGATGTACAACTAAGGCCTTAGCTAGACCTAAGGTTTATCCCGGGATTGTCCTGGGGTCATCCCTGTTCATGTAAATGACACACAGGATATCCCGGGAGCAGGCAGGGATGACCTCAGGATAAACCTTAGGTCTAGCTAAGGCCTAAGACTCGATGCAGCTGGTTCACTGAAAATCTAACTGAAATCCTTTCCTTGACATTAGCAAGATGAGAATTACATGTGCATGGTTAATGCCAGCCATGGTTCTCTTATAAACTAGAATTTGAAATTTTGCTTTGAACTAGGTTTGCAAATCATTTTTATGAGGGTACCTGGTAGCTTTGTAGTACTAAATCTTAGTTAATACTAGCTAGGTAAATAAGGTCAGGATTCTCTTCAGAGGAGGGTGGAAATAGTATGCATTCCAAATCTGGCTTCTGTTGGCTAACTATGGTTTGCAGAGCATACTTATGTCTGAAGAGGACCTAACATGATTGATGCAAGGCATGATAGTTACTGCTACTACGACTACTAATAATGAAGTGCCATGTTAAACTGTCCCAAAGAAACTCATAAGTTGTCTATATAAAGCACTACACTAGTACTGGTAGGAGTAGGTTTTGCAGTAAATAATAGTCTTCTTTGCATTTAAATCAAGATTTCTTTGGTAGAAAAATCCCCTATAGTGTTGCTTATGGCATTTCAGGTTCTATTTCTTGAAGGTTTTGTAAGGTCTATAATTAGGTGGCTGTTGAATCACATTGCTGTTTCAAAGTTTATTTCTGGTAAACTAATCTCTCTCCAGCATAGAGAGAAGATTAGACCAATACTAACGCCTTCTGTATTATATTAAGACAAGTTTGCTCAAATGTATGGAGAAAGCGAATTTGCCTACAATGTGTTTCCCACAAGCATATCTTTGGAGGATTCACACGACCATTTCCCCCCATCATAAGATGACCTTTCCCCCTCCAGTCTTCCTGTATTCAACTTAAGATCCATCTTGAACTGGGTCTTATGAAAATGTTCAACATGCATGTAACTCCATCTTATTTAAAGAAAAAGTGTCCACTCCACGATAAGAGCTTGGAGGGTTGTAACCTGTGTAGGCATGCATGATTTGTGTCTGCTGCTTTAAATAATTAAGGAGACACGTGCTATGAAGCTTGAAAGATTTTGAATACTAGAATAATTTAAAAAATAATAATGGCTGGAATCCAAAGAACTACTTGGGATAATATAAAGGCATTGTAAAAGTAAAGACACCCCTCCCCTCCCTGTGTGCTTTGAACCCCTGAACTCTGTGCTATAGAAAATTCTGTTTTTGAAAATGTGCGGTTTCAAAAGTAGCTCTGGGATGGGAAGGGGCTGCTGTTCAATAAAAATAAATTTAAATTCCCTACTCCCACCCTAGGTATATGGAAATAGTTTTATGGTTCTTTCAATTTAGGTAGCAAAAAACAAAAACAAACACCCAGACTGAATTAGAAATTCAGATTGTGTGTGTGTGTGTGTGGCATGCTTGACTGTGGGTTATGGCAGCTTCAGTACCATGAACATAAGTCCTTCATCTTCTTTGACTACAGCTTTCTGTCCTTACCACTCTCCCAAAACACTTTCATACAGTTTTATTATATTTGCCTAATTTTATTCTGGTTGCCAAATGTTGGGTTGTTGGGTAACCTTAGTAGAGTTTTATTTTTGTTTTGTTTTTAGTACTGCAAAGTATGAACAGTCCTGGTTATAACCACATGGAAATGTTGCAACTGCTGCCTTTGTCATTATGGACAAACATGCCGATATTGTTTCCATATATCTCTCTTTCATGTGCATCTTGACAGCATATTAACATCTGCAGTGAAAATGAGCTCCATTCTTCGGCTGACAGATGGGTCCTTCTGCTCTTTATCTTCCATAGACAAAGAAAAATACAGACATCGTATTTTGGATTTCCTTGATCACTTAAACCATGTTAGGTCTTTGGGGAATTTGCCCCCCCATCTTGAAATGGTTGAACCATGACCAGAAATACTTACATAATAATAATTTAAAAAACCCATTTTCTTCTGATTTTGGTGAAAATTTGAAAGTGAAGGGCTGCTAAGTTGTCACTAGCAATACTCCCACTTTGCATGATTTGGATTTTTTTAATGAAGGTTAGGAGCCATTTTAAAAGCTCTTCCTTAAAAATAATTTAAAAATCGGTGGTCACAATCTGCCAGGAATGCCTCCTGCACAACTTCCATTGAAGTGAATGGGAGCTATACAAAAGCACATCTATTAAGAGGAAACATGGAATTTTGTGCCCCTTCCGCTCAATTTGATGGGATCTGTTTTTATCTCGATGAACACCCGGTGATCACACACAGCTAGAGAATGAGTTGAATATTTGGTCTTGAGTGTTTTATGTACGGGCAGGCCAGAGTTAACATCATTCAAAGGTAACGTCAAGGAAGTGCCAGCATATGGGGCTGGTGACTGGTGACAGTTCTCTGTTGCTTTTCTTGTTCGGCGACAGAGATTTGAGTTTTACTTTGGGGTGAGGTGTTTTAATTTTTCCTTCTCGCTCCCTGCTTTTGTTTCCCAAGCCAACCTTAAGAACTTTCCAAACAAGCAGAAACCGTGGAGGAAGGCCATTTTGTCACTTTGTTCCCTAAAAGCTCCACAGTATTTTAAGGGGAAAGATCTCTCGCTCCCCCGCCTTCCACTTCCACCTCGCTTTCTCTTTCCCCTCAGTTTTCCGACACAATGGAGCTTTCATAGAACCTCTCTCCAAAAGGAATAGCTCCAGCCTTTGTGTTGAAGGGTGTGCCTATTGGCAAGGCTTGCTGAGGCAGACAGCTTGGCTGGTGATTAACAAAGGTCATTAGACTTTGGAATCTGGCAGGCAGAGTCAGATGGTATGTCTTCTGTGCATAGAAGAACGACTCCCAAGGGGCTGAAGTATACTGGAGGGCTTTCCCCTCCCTTCTCTCCTTTTCTCCCCCCTCCCCCTTTCTTCTATTTTATTTATTGTTGTTATTAGAAAAGGTGACACTTCTTGCTTCAGTCTATTAAGGCTCTTTTGCTTAAGCCAGGAAAGCTGCTGTTTGTGGAACATTTGTGGGATTGAGAAGGAGCCTTCAGAGATGTTTTGCCCATGGTCGTGTTAAGGGAGTGGACAGATGCCGGCCAGACAGCTGTGTTGGTGTCCTCAGGCAACTGTTCATTTCTGCAAGGGCTAAATCATCAGACTGCTCCTTGCTGGTCTTGGAAAAGGAGGAGGGGAGAAAGAAGAGGTGGTGGTGGGGTGGGGAAGAGAAGAATCTGGTACGCTTGGAGATGGGGCCGAGATAAGTGAAGCCATGTTGTGTGCTGGCTAGGAACTCTGAGCCTCCCTCCCTCCCTCTCTCTCTGAGTACATGACTTGTCTGAGCTAAAATGGCTGCACTCTCTTCTAAAGCTCAGAGGACTAGGGCAGCTTAGTGAGTCTTAAAGCTTCAGTGACGCAGGAGCTCACATATCTCTTGAAAGTGTGATAAACACATTCAGCAGAGCTATGGCTTGTTTGGCTCAGATGAAAAGACTACACTTGGAGGGGGAGGTTATAAGGACAGTGAAAAGTGGAGGATCCTTTCTTTCTTTCTTTCTTTCTTTCTTTCTTTCTTTCTTTCTTTCTTTCTTTCTTTCTTTCTTCTAGTTCTTCCTATGGAGCATTCTGAATTCAGGAGTTGTCTGCTGCACCATGGCAAGAGAGGAGGGTGGGGGGAGGGATTGTTTTCAGGTCTAATGGACTGTGCTAAAGGAGACTTGTGGGGTGGGGCCTCCGTGTTCACTGCTGTAATTTGATCCAGAGCAGATAGCAACCTCTTCCACAGTCTGGTCTGGTGCTTGCACATAAAAGATTTGAGTATCTTGATTGTTGTTAACTCTGTTAGCTGGGGGGAAAAAAGGCAGTGCCCCTGTTCATTCTTCCAGTGCAAGGAAGGAGAAGGGTGCAAAGAGGAGGCAAAGTGGTGAATCAGTGCACTGCAGGATTTAAAATCCTGTCTGTACATGTGCCTTTGTGCTCACAGAGTTAAAAAAAAACATTAAAAAACCATACTACCAGGAAGAACGTTCTTGTGATGTAGAATCCTGACAGCAGCGACTTTCTTTATTACACTGACATAATACTGTTGTGCTTTGAGCATTCTGTAGCAGTAGCTTCTATCGCTCTACAATAAGAGAAAGGGAATTTTCATCAAGGCATATATATAGGCTGCTGTTCCATCTTTTGGACTTGTGGAGTTCCTAGGCTGAATGTGACCGGCTTGAGTATGTGAGGAGACTTTAAAATAAGCAATTCATTCATGAAGTTAATAATTGCTGCTTGATCCATGGAATGCTGGGGTCGAATTACTTCCCCCCCCCAAAATCTACCTTTTACATACACTTCTTTCTACAGAAAGTGCCATGTTTCCAACCTATTCATTATCCATCTCCCAGAATTATAGAAACAACAGATTTTAACAAGGATCATGTACTGAACTTGCGGTCTTCAAGGAGTAGAATCATGACCCATGAAACATTGCAGCAGGGATGATGTAATTATGATCTTTCTGTTGAAAGATTCCTATTGTATCTTGGATGGATGACTAGGTGCTATATCCTCTGCAACTCCGTAAAGGAGATTATTTTAAAAAATCAGTAAGCATTAGAATACCGTAAAAACAAATCTGCAATTCCAAAAGTAATAGGTTGGAAAGGGAGGCAGCTAGTTAACAGATAACAGTTGTGTAGTGTAGTGGCTAGAGTGTTGAGTTTACAGTGGGAGACTTGGATGCAAATCCAGTATCTTGGCTAGGTGGTTTCATCCTAACCTACTTATATTTGTGAAGGTTGGAAGTACCATGTATGACACCTGAACTTCAGGTGCCATACATGGTACTTAGATAAAATCTAAGTAAACAATCTACTTTTAGGCTTCTAGGGAAGTGTCTGAAAAGAAAACTTTTCCCCTGTAACAATAGTTCCATTGCATTTTATTGTTGGTGACTTTCTACCATATGTTTCCTTGTTCTTTGTTGGAGACAGATGGGCTGATGTTAAGAGCAGGTAAGAGCTGAGCAAACTTAGGCAATTGGGCAAGTCCTGTGCACAAAGTAGTTATGAGTCATACACCTGAATGTTATCACAGTGTGACCTCTGAGAATCCTGTAAGAATTTGTTGCTGCTCTATATTGCTGTACTTTTTGCAGGTGAAGGTGAATGTTTCTGAAGAGGTCTTCCTATATTTGCCCAAGGGTAAATTTATGCTACTCTAACATTTTGGGGGATGTCAGTCAGATGCTAATATATTTTTTTCATTCTTAAAAGGTTTCTCTGACACTTTGTGTCTCCCCCACCCTCTTTTTCCCTCCTCAGGATTTCCTAATGTAAAACGTACCAATAAGGACTATGGAGGTGCTGCAGTGTGATGGCTGTGATTTTCGAGCACCATCCTACGAAGATCTTAAAGCTCACATTCAGGATGTTCATACCGCATTTCTACAGCCCACAGATGTTGCTGAGGAAACACCTAGCCAGTCAAGGTTTAGTTCCATGAATAGTAGTGACCAGGCTGAGGTGGAATATTCTTCTGTAAAAGATGAATTTGCAATTGCAGATGAAATGGCAGGTAAATATTGTAACTTTCTTAACTTACTATTTGAAATGTCGTTTTAAGATTTTATTCCATTGCAGCATTCTCAGGCTACTATCCTACTGGGCCATGTGCACATCTTATGATAGCTTATAAATGATAGCACATTGAATTGCAGGTGAACCTGAGGCTTTCGTATTCACTAAGTACTGGCCATGTTCCATTACTGACTGTTTGGATTCCATTGAAAACCTACATTGAATGTCATGCAATTGCCTATAGAATTGTATCGGTGGCATTCAACTACAGGGGTTCCCACAAGTTTTCGTTAAATGGACCACTAATGGAGTAGTGCCCATCATATGTGTTGGTTCCAACACTTGACCAAAAATTTTAAAAACGTCATAACCCCATGTGATATATTTATTCCCCAATAACCATTACGTGTAGCTTTTCATAAGACGTCTTTGTTACATTCAGGAAATCCAACACTACTTCTTAGAAAGTTAATACTTCTTTTGGAATACATGTACATTATTACGTGTGTGTGTGTGTGTGCCGATAGATAGATGTGTACACAAGCACATGCACACACAATAATGTGCATACATTTCAAGAGAAGTAGTGATGAAACTATTTTCTAATCCAGTACCACTGATGGCAATCTTTTCCTACTAATTGCATTTGTCACAAACACATCTTCATTAGACTGGCATGTTATCCCATTGTTGTTGTTTTACACAGTTGTTCATTACTCCTTTGTTTAGCTTTAAAGAAATAATTACCATTTACATGTCACAAATAGTTATGTATTTACCACCCAATTTCTTGGAAGAAAACTGGAAGTGGTAGATCGATTTTACTACATTGAAGGAAGTATTTATAAACTGAGACTTTGTGGATAATTACAATTTTGAGAAAAGAAAAGGGGAAAAAGGGGTGGCAGTATAGTAAGTATATCTATTTCTAAAATAATGTTATTTCTTCTCTTTTTAGGACAAAATGCAGCTCAGCTGGGGACTGGAAATTACTACAGCCATAGCCAGAATTATTATGGCCAACATATGCTCTCTAAACCAGCAAACAAGTTTTTCCAGTGTAAATTCTGCGTGCGTTATTTCCGATCCAAAAACCTTCTCATAGAACACACGCGGAAAGTGCATGGTGCTCAGGCTGGAGGATCGCCAGCTGGATCACCTGGTGCTGGCTCCTTAAATTACAACATCATGATGCATGAAGGCTTTGGTAAGGTTTTTTCTTGCCAGTTCTGCACCTACAAATCACCGAGACGTGCAAGGATTATCAAACACCAGAAGATGTATCACAAGAACAGTCTGAAGGAGAGCTCCACTCCTCCCACTGCTTCAGCTGCTCTCTCCGAATCGGCATCTACATCTGTACCAGTACAGGACTCGTGCAAAGAACTTCCAGCCGAAGTTGTAGAGCGCAGTATCTTGGAGTCTATGGTCAAGCCTTTAACTAAATCAAGAGGCAACTTCTGTTGTGAATGGTGTAGTTACCAGACGCCTCGAAGGGAACGTTGGTGTGATCATATGATGAAAAAACATCGCAGCATGGTGAAAATATTGTCAAGTCTGAGGCAGCAACAGGATGGGACCAATATGCCAGATGTATCAAGCAAGGGTCCACCAAGCCCCACCCCAAACTCTAACTATATCCCCATGAATGCTTCTGGACGAGAGATGCCTAACGCAAACATCCCAAACTATAGAAGTTCCATGAACAATTCTCTTGTCAGGTCCAACTCTTCGTCTTCAAAATTTTCCTCTGTTTCCTATCCTCACATGAAACATAAGGTGCCTCACAACTCGGGCATAGTTAATTTGTCTGACAGATCTCGTTACGGGATTGCTGACATGGCAAATTCTTCTGCTGATATGGATACAAACAGTATGCTGAATGACTCCAGTTCTGACGACGAACTAAATGAACTAGACAGTGAGAATGGTTTGAACTCCATGGATCACCAAACCTCAGGACTAACGGCAGAGCAACTTATGGGATCTGAGGGCCACAAGCTATTGGAAACAAAGGGGATCCCATTTAGAAGGTTTATGAATAGATTCCAGTGTCCTTTCTGCCCTTTCCTTACCATGCATCGGCGGAGCATTTCCCGCCATATTGAAAACATTCACCTGTCTGGAAAGACAGCAGTATACAAATGTGATGAATGTCCTTTCACTTGCAAGAGCTCCTTCAAACTTGGAGCTCATAAACAGTGTCACACTGGTGCAGCATCAGACTGGGATGCGGTGAATTCTCAAACTGAAAGCATAGCTTCTTCTTTAAATGAAAGCACAGTATCCTATGATGGGGGCAATATCAATGGCAGGAAGTCTGGGGGAATGATGGATTCCATGCAGCAGCAGCAACAGTCTCCGCAGTCCAATTCACAGCATCCGTATAAATGTACCATGTGCAATTATTCCACAACTACCTTGAAAGGCCTTCGGGTTCATCAGCAACACAAGCACTCGTTTTGTGACAACTTGCCAAAATATGAAGGCCCCTCGTCAAATACACCACAGGACAGTGAGCCTGATGCTCATGCCTCTCCCAGCACTGTGAAGAAAAGCCAGACCTCAATTCTTGGGCTGTCGTCTAAAAACAACTTCGTAGCGAAAGCCTCTAGAAAGATGTCCAATGACTTCCCCCTAGATCTGTCACCAGTGAAGAAGAGAACAAGAATCGATGAGATAGCTAGCAATTTGCAAAGTAAAATAAGTCAAAACAAGCAGCAAGAAGATGCAGTGATTAACGTAGAGGACGATGAAGAGGAAGAGGAAGACAATGAAGTGGAGATAGAAGTAGAACTCGACAAGGAAGAAGAACAAGCTGAACCACTAATGGAAATGGCATCTTTCGCTTCCCAACAAATGTGGGGAAGAGATACCAGTGAGTCTCAGAAAGAGTCCAACTACAGGAATATCCCCCATGATTACAATTCCACCAATGGGGCAGAAATTGAGCTAACTATATCTGAGGATGAGGAGGACTATTATTGTTCTTCAATTGGCTTGAAGGATCAAGGTCTGAATTCATCTGCTTTAGGTAGCCAATCAAGTATATATGGATCCGATCAAAACAATGACAACTCTGATTACGGTGATTCTGGAAGGCTTTACTATTGTAAACACTGTGACTTCAGCAACAAATCTGCCAGGAGCGTTAGCACTCATTATCAACGGATGCATCCCTACATTAAGTTCAGCTTTAGATATATCCTGGATCCCAATGATCACAGTGCAGTCTACAGATGTCTTGAATGTTACATTGATTATACAAACTTTGAAGACCTGCAACAGCATTATGGTGAACATCATCCTGAAGCTATGAATGTACTAAATTTTGATCATTCTGATTTGATCTACCGCTGTCGCTTCTGCTCTTACACCAGCCCGAATGTTAGGAGCCTAATGCCACATTACCAAAGAATGCACCCAACAGTCAAAATTAACAATGCAATGATATTTTCCAGCTATGTGATTGAGCAGCAAGAGGGGTTAAGTTCGGAGTCACAAACTCTGAGGGAGATCTTGAACTCTGCTCCGAAAAGTCTGGCCACTTCAACTCCAGTTGCGCGTGGGACTGGTGTACCTGCTGCTTTTAGCAAAAATTCTTCGAAAGGTAATAGCCCAGAATCTGAAAGCCAGAAGGAGTCATCGGTAAATAGCGTTGTGGTTTATGATTGTGATGTTTGTTCATTTGCAAGTCCTAATATGCATTCTGTCTTAGTGCATTACCAGAAAAAACATCCTGAAGAGAAGGCTTCCTATTTCAGGATTCAGAAGACAATGCGTGTGGTATCTGTGGAACGGGGCTCGGCCCTGGCTCAGATGGCTTATGAATTAGGATCACCTGTCTCCCCTAAAATGTCCAACATGTCTTCACAACTACCACCTCCACCACCTCCAGACCTTACCACTGAACTTTATTACTGCAAGCACTGCTCTTATAGCAACCGGTCAGTGGTTGGCGTGCTGGTGCATTACCAGAAAAGGCATCCAGAGATAAAAGTTACTGCAAAATACATTAGGCAGGCACCTCCCACTGCAGCAATGATGAGAGCTGGAGATATGCCTCCTGGTGTTCACAGACCACCAGTATCTATGCAACAGCTTAATAGAGGCAGCTCCGAGAGTGCTGTAGCTCCCTCAGAGAATGAGATGTTCTTCTGCCAGCACTGTGATTATGGGAACCGGACCGTGAAAGGCGTACTCATACATTACCAAAAGAAGCACCGTGATTTCAAAGCCAATGCAGATGTGATTAGGCAGCACACTGCCACAATCAGGAGCCTTTGTGATCGTGGCCAGAAAAACTCCCCTGGTGGCCTGCAGACTCCCTCTTCCAATACTGAGCGAGAAAAGGCTAAGCTGAGAGCTCTCAAATGCAGGCAGTGTTCTTACACATCTCCTTATTTTTACGCGCTGCGGAAGCACATTAAAAAGGACCATCCCAGTTTGAAGGCCACGGTCACGTCTATTTTACGATGGGCATTTTTGGATGGCTTGATAGAAGCTGGATATCATTGCGAATGGTGCATCTATTCTCATGCTGAGCCTAGCGGCTTGCTTGTGCATTACCAAAGGCGACATCCTGAGCATTATGTTGACTACACATACATGGCAACGAAGCTCTGGGCAGGGCCTGATCCTTCACCTCCAGCTCTACTAATACCATCCGAGATGAAAACCTATAAATGCAGAGACTGCATTTTTGAAGCATCGTCCATTTGGGACATTACTAATCACTACCAAGCTTTTCATCCCTGGGCTATGAATGGAGATGAATCAGTATTGCTAGATATCATCAAGGAGAAAGATGCTGCTGATAAAGCCAACCCTGCATCCAATGATGCTGGGGCCAGGGTAAATTCTGAGAACCATATAGCAGCAACACAGGTGGACCAGGATGCAGAATATGCAGAAGATTCAAACCTTTCCCAAGAGAAAGCTATCCAGCTCACCTCTGTGAATCCTGCAATATCCTCAACGCCATACCAGTGCACAGTTTGCCAGTCAGAATACAACAACTTGCATGGGCTTCTGACACATTACGGCAAAAAGCATCCTGGGATGAAAGTTAAAGCTGCAGATTTTGCACAAGACATAGATATTAACCCAGGAGCTGTATACAAATGTAGGCATTGCCCGTATATTAATACACGCATCCACGGTGTTCTTACACACTATCAGAAAAGGCATCCCTCAGTAAAGGTCACTGCAGAAGATTTTGTGCACGATGTGGAGCAACCTAATGACATGAACCAGAATGATGTGGAGGAGACCAGTAGAATTTTCAAGCAAGGGTATGGTGCTTACAGGTGTAAATTGTGCCCTTACACGCATGGCACTTTAGAGAAACTCAAAATTCATTACGAAAAATACCATAACCAGCCTGAATTTGATGTGTTTGCGCAGTCTCCTCCTAAGTTCCCTGCCTCTCTGGAGCCTGAAATAGTCACTGAAATTAAGCCTTCTCCAGAAATTGCTCCTGAGGAGATAGTTGGAGATGATTCAGTGCCTCCTTCACACTTCTCTAGTTCCCATTTGGTTTCTCACACTGTATTCCGATGCCAACTCTGTAAGTATTTTTGCTCCACCAGGAAAGGGATAGCTCGTCACTACCGAATAAAACACAACAACGTTCGGGCCCAACCGGAAGGCAAGAACAACCTCTTTAAGTGTGCTTTGTGTTCCTACACGAACCCTATTCGTAAAGGTTTGGCTGCACATTATCAGAAGCGTCATGACATTGATGCTTACTATACTCATTGCTTAGCCGCTTCAAGGACTGTCAGCGACAAACCCAACAAAGTGATAATTCCATCGCCCCCAAAGGAAGATTCTCCTCAGTTGAGCGAGGAGCTGAGGAGGGCAGTGGAGAAGAAGAAATGCTCTCTCTGCTCCTTCCAGTCCTTTAGCAAAAAAGGAATTGTGTCCCACTACATGAAACGCCACCCTGGGGTGTTCCCTAAGAAGCAACATGCGAGTAAGCTGGGGGGTTACTTCACTGCGGTGTATGCCGACGAGTACGAAAGGCCTCCCGCTCCGCCAGAGGAGAGGAATGATTTTGAGAAGCCTGAGGTGGAGGTGGAGGCTCCAGAAATGGAGTGGCTTCCCTTCCGGTGCGTCAAGTGTTTCAAACTCTCCTTCAGCACGGCTGAGCTGTTGTGCATGCATTACACGGAACACCACAGCAAGGACTTGAAGAGAGACTTTACCATCCTGGGAAGCGGCGCCCGCTTCCAGAACCCCCTCTTCCAGTGCAGGCACTGCGATTGTAAACTGCATAGCATGGCGGAGCTGACCTCGCATTTGAACAGTCACAATGAGGAATTCCAGAAGCGTGCCAAACGTCAAGAGAGGAGGAAGCAGCTTCTGAGCAAGCAAAAATATGCAGATGGTGCTTTTGTAGATTTCAAACAAGAGAGGGTAAGGATATGTTTTCATATTTTATATTTATATTTGGTGTTTTTTCTCTTTTTCCGCCCCCAGGAGGTTTCTCATTACTAGCGCCCAGATGCACATTCCCTTTGGCAGCCAAGGAGCTGCAGGCTCACCAGTGACTTAGTTTGCCAATAAGCCCTAAGTCAATTAAACATTGCAGCTTGATTTACACCCCCTTCTTTCATTTCTTCCACCCCTTCCTTGGTCCTGGCATTTTCTTTCTCCCCCATTCCCTTTTTCCTTCCAACGCTAATTTCTCTTTGGCACCAAATCCTGATCGCTTTCTGGTCTGAGCAAACTGTTGCTCTTCCTACCTGCTCCTCTGACCCCCCCGGTACTGATATGGCTAAAATTTAATTTTGTTCCTTAGCAAAATCACTGGGAAGGTATGAAAAACCATTGCGAAGACAGCCAAATGCGAAGTGCTTGAAGTCCATGGATTTTAAGCATGTTTCTTAAGAACAACATTTCTTCATTTACTTGATACTGTACTGGAACAACTTGCCTCATTTGGCGGGAGTTGCAAACTTCACATGGAAAGCAAGTTGTTTTTTAATAACCTCTTAAAAGGGGTTTCCACCATGTTGGTCATAATAATAGGAAAACAATAAATGCATCTCATTGGATCAACAACTACTGACAGGAGACTAAAGTCCAGAAACTGATGGTGTCAGGGGAAAGTTAGCTCTGTGGCTGGGCAGAAAGAATAGAAAGCAAGCAAGCGTGGTTGTTGGGAGCCAAGGATTATCTAATAAAGATCAATCAGGGAAAGACAGGGAAGTTAAGATACTATGGCCACGGGCCCTAAACAAAATGCCCATTACTAGGCTGGCTTGATGCAGAACCAGTATTAAGGCAACTTAAGCCAAATATCAGAATGTCTGGGTTTGAATAATTTGTAGCATGATCCTGCACATTTAGGAATAAGCAGTATTTTGCTAGTCTTCCATGCTAACTATGCAGTTTGAGATCTCGCCTTCAGACACGAAACACCCATGCTTTATTTTATTTAGGAGTTGTAATCTCAAGAGAATTTTGCAGGAATTTTTCTCAGTCAAAAACCATGCAAATCTACTTTTAGAATGGCTCAGAACTAGAATTGAAATTTTCTGACGGAATGATGAGTGCTGACTGTTAAAGATTTCTAGTGCTTGCATATGCTCACACACAAACTGGGGGAGGATCTAATGGTGCCCAGCCACTAGCTCTATATATGTTGTGCTAGCAGAAACCGACATTGTGCAACATCAATAATGCTTGCTAGCACAGTGGTTTTTCTGGCACAACCATTACACTAGCAAGTGCTATTGACGTTGCACAAGTCTTGGTATCTTCTAGCACACCAGTAATAGTGTTAGTAGCTGTTGGATCCTTCCCTATGTTTCCAAGAAGGATGAAAGAGTTGTGTGGCATCTTAAAGCCAAACAAATAAGATGCATGAAAATTCACCCTCAAATTGGCCAATCCATATGTACATACAGTGGGCGTGTGTGGAGAGATGTAAACAGTGTCAAAGGGAATTGAAATGCAAAAAAGTACAGACAGTGATAATTACTTTAACAGTTGTACCTTCCTGCTTTTCAGTTTTGCATTTCAATCCATTCATCATTGCAAAGCTTGTCATTACTGCCCAACAAAGTCTTGTGAATGGCAACTGTTAAGGTAATGATGTTTGTACTTTTTGCATTTCATTTTCTTCTGATAACACTGTTTACTCTCCCCCCCTCCCCCATGTGTCTATAGATTGACGAATTTGATGTTGATGCTTCAGGCATCTGATGAAGTGAGCAGTATCCACAGTAGCTTAAATAAATAAATTTGTTAGTCTTTAAGGTGCCACAAGACTCTGTTGTTTTTGATGCTACAGACTAAAACACCTACCCCTCTGGATATAATTCCAAGGTTTCCTTTGAAAAAAGCCATGAACGTTCCATTTTTAGAACTGGATTACATTTATAGCCCATATATGGCGAAAGGGATGATACTTTACTGTCATCTTCCTAGGTTTTTATTCCCTTGCTATATAGAAATGCAAGGTTTTGCCTCTATATTTTAATATCGCTACAAGATTGGAAATTTCATTTTAGATTTTCTACATGGCCCCAAGGGCTTACAGCAATATTTTAATGGCACACTAAATCCATTTAGGGACTTTTAAACATGAACCTTTAGAATAAACTTGTGCCACCTGAGTGGCTTACTTATTCTAACAAGCTTCAATGTTTTTGTAGCGCAGTCTAGAAATCTGTCACCTTTGTTTCCAGAAAGGACGGTTTAATTAAGTTTTCAGTTGTGTCGCCTTACAGCCTTTTGGTAGTTTGGAAGAAGTTGCAAAGCTGAAGGAGAGGAAGGTGGTGGGCTACAAGTGTAAATTTTGTGTGGAGGTTCATCCGACGCTTCGAGCCATCTGCAACCACCTTCGTAAACATGTCCAATATGGGAATGGTTCCTCGGTGTCTGCTGCCGTCAAGGTGAGAACGTTGAAGAGCTGAGTTTGGGGACTAAAGGCCTGGTCTCCTCAAGAGGGAAATGAACCAAATTATCCTTGAGTTCCAGGGAATTCTGGATCAGGCACCACGTTGCTGAAATTAAGCATATTGAATATGAATAATAACATTTCTATACTGCTTTACATTTTTATTGGACTTAACTTTGCTTTGTTTCTTGGGGGTACTTTCTTGGACCATAGTGTCCTCCCATCCCTGTCCCCCGGATGCATGGGAATATTTTCTTTTGAGAACAGAAAGTCTACAGCTGGGCAGATTTTTAAATTTTTTTCTGCACCACTGTTGTACTTAAAAAAAAAAAAAACCTTTAAAAAAAGGAGGATTGGAACACATATTTCTAAAAGATTGCATACATTTGTGCCCTGTATAGTAGCATCTGCTACCAATGTAGTGCTGTATAAGTTGTATATCCAGGTCTACATAGATGCTGCAGAATTTAGCTTTGTTTTTGAATCTCCGTTTTATTTTATTTTTTCTATTTTCTAAGCTTTTCAACTCTGTTTTCAATTTTGTAGTCCTTATTGGGTGTAAAGCTGTGTTTGAAAATACGTGGGATATTCCTGATGAAATCTCGGAAGCCAGAGGAATTGCTGAATAAGTTTCCCATTCTATTTGTTTAAGCCACTCTTCTTGAGGAGAACCAGGGCTTCAGTGCCTTGCATGACCCCATATCTCCCCATTTCTCTTTGAGCTAAAACACACACATTTGCTCTATTTGCATATTTGCAACGTTGGTTGCTGCAGAATCTGAATTAACCTTGGTTCAGATTGCTCTAAAAATAAAATAAAAGCATCTGAGTACACACAACCCTGTGTATATCTTCCATTTACAGAAGACCTTTCACTTAAACTCTTTGTGTGAGCATAGGGGATCATGGAGTAGAGTGGGTGGACTTGTTGTGAACCTACTTCTTCATGTCCAAGTGAGTGCTTGTATATGTTGGTCTTCTGGGAGCACTCTGGAATGCGTTCTATCTTTTCACGTAGAATGAGTGAAGGACTGAGTGAATGCTTATACTAAAACAACTCCCTATCTTCAAATGTAGTAACAAATGCAAACTTCACTTCCTACAAATTTATGAGAGAACTCCCCTTTTTGAATTTTGTTCTCTAGGACTAGGGGTTGTGTGGTGGAAAGGGTCTGTTAAATATCTGTAGAACTTTAGCCAAGGAATACATATTAGATATTTCCTACAGATTAACTCAAAAAGGAAATCGAATACCCAAGGATTTAAACCACTGTACTTGAGAAGACCAATTAATATTATGTTGTCTTTCTGGTGTTCTTCCCACCCTCCCACCACCCACCACATTATGTGACAAAAAGATATTACGTTACTTAATTTGAGAAAACCCCAGGTAGATTGGTAATAGACAATGCAGCAAATGAAGCAAATTGGAAAAATACCTTCTTAGGCAATTCTGCATAAAAGCTGAGCATTAGCAGTGCAATGTCCTGTGCCAATTTTATACCAGGAAGCTAAAGGAAGGACAGAAAGCATTCCAGTCATCTTGTATAAGGAAGTTCGTCCTTTCCTTAGAATTTGTGTTGTTTCCATTTAATGAAGTGAGGTATTGTGAAAACCTTGGCAATCTTGTGAAGTGATGTGCTCCAGCAATGCTGTTGGCCACTAATGTAGTCAGGCTGGGTATTTCTGTAAAGCCATCTTCTTCACTGTGATTGCAAGGATGGGTTTTTTCCCCTTCAGAATCTGCTCGTAGTTGTAGTTGTAGTGATGCTACCATAAGAGAAAAACCATAGACTTCCATAGACTTAATGGTAACAATAGAGCAGAAGGGAGAGAGAATTGATGGCTTTGGGGGGATGTGTGTCTTTTAGCAGGAAGCTGAAGATCCTTCACATGCAGCTTTCTTGGAGGGTGTTGAGGGAGCCAAAGACCCTGGCAGTGTTGCCACTGTGGAACTTGCAGAAGCTGAATCTGGACCATCACTGGAAGATGAAACCAGACCTGGTGGCTACCACTGCAGCCAGTGTGACCGGGTTTTGATGTCTATGCAGGGTCTACGATCGCACGAGAGGAGTCACTTGGCACTGGCCATGTTTACTCGCGAAGACAAGTACAGCTGCCAGTATTGTTCCTTTGTCTCTGCTTTCAGGCACAAGTAAGTTTACATTAGTTATTATTTCTACTACTTAAAATTTAGTTAGCACTTTCCAATGGGCTATGCCCATGTGCTAAAGAGCACTCATTTATATATCCATACAGACGGTATTTTATTGATGTACTGATACTAGATTGACACTGCCCACTTGAAATCTAGCAGAACTATATGACAATAAGCTCCACATGTCTTTATTGTGGCCTTCTGGCTTTGTAGGAATCACAGCAATCTTTTAAATTGCAGGACTTCATCTATGGGCAGCTATCACTGGATATTTAGGCTTGAAATTGGAAGGCAAACACAGAGTGAACTCCAAATTTCCAATTAAAATTGAAATCTCAGTGGGAACTAATGCCCTTTTAATTTTTTCCATGTTTTTATAGCATTTATAGACTATATAACACAGGGAGACATGATAGAGGTGCACAAAATTATGCACGGTGTGGAGAAAGTGTATAGGGAGGCGTCTCCCCTTCTCATAATACCAGAACCCAAGGTCATCCCATGAAGCTGAATGGTGGGAGATTGAGGACAGATAAAAGGAAATACTTCTTATTGCAAGAAGAATACCACAAGATGCCGACATGGCCACTAACTTGGATAGTTTTTAAAAAGATTGGTTAAGCAGATTCATGGAAGACAAGGCTAACAATGGCTACTAGTATTACTTCCAGGATACTGCTGGAAAATATATATATTTCTGTCAAACACAAGGAGGAGGGTGCTGTTGCATTCATGTCCTACTTGTGGGCATCCCTGAGGCAGGTGGTCGGCCAATACCCAGAAAGGCCTTTGGTCTGATTCCTCATGGCTGTTCTTGCATAACACAATTGCCATCCCCAGTATAACTTCTCTATCTTATACCAACCCCATCTTCTTTACTCTTGATCATTCAAGTGGACATTTTCATTTTCAAATGATTATTACCACAAAAAAATCTAGAAATAGCCAACTTAAGGCTGCAGTCCTAACCAAACTTATTAGGGGGAAAGTATAACTTTATTTCTGAGTAAACATGTTTAGCAGGGGGCGCCATATTTTGCACAAGAAAATGTGCAACATGTCTGGAAGTCCCAGTCCAACAGCTAAGTTTGCTTTTGATGTCTAAATTTATATTAATATAGATGCAATCCTATGCATGTTTAGACAGAAAAAATGTCCTACAACTTCCAGCATTTCCCAGCCAGAATGGCTGGCTGGGAAATGCTGGGAATTGTAGGACATTTTTGTGTCTAAATATACATAGGGTTGAGCCTTAAATGAATTAATTAGGCTTATAATTGGAATACACTGCCCATTTAACTGTAACTACTGACATCACTGTCTGTTCCAGGATAGAAATTTGTTACTGTGTTTTTTTGCCTCATTGTAAACACATTACTTCCTTGATTTTGGACAAGAATGATCATATCTATGAATTAATTCCTTCTTTGGGTTTGTCAGTCTCTTTGTCCTTATAAAGATGCACTCAGGGGAAAATTGTACCTGCAGAAATTAGTATGCTGAATTGTCAGCTCAGATTTTTAGGTCTCCAACTTTTTGTCATTTTCTACTGGAGAACTTACTCAAGGCAAAAAAATCCACAATGGAAATGATAGAGAATGTAGGGCAATTATTTTTCTCTTTGAAGTAGATGCCTTTATTTCCCTCCCCCTTCAAATATGGGCCTTTTCCTTTCTCATTTCTGCTTGCACTCATCAGCGGTGGATCTCTTCAAAAGCATGCTGCTGGCTCCTTGTTTGCCTATCTGCCTGCTTCTTGCAGGAGACACAGGCCACTATAGTTTTGTTGTCCACCATATGCTGGGGACTGGATAGTGAAATGGTGGATTGTGCCACTCTGTGTTCAGAATGCTGGACTAGATGGACCCTTGGTCTGATCCAGCATGGCTTTTCTTACGTTCTTATGACTAAACATATTGTAAGATACAAAACTCCTATAAAGAAGTAAAAAGAGAGCGTGCGAAAGTGTATCATACTTCTCCCCATGCTCCCCGAACTTTTCTCAAGTGTGACGTATGTGCATTCTCCTGATTCAGAGACTTAATAGGACTTTTCCTGCAAGAGAACCACAGGTGAGGGCTGGAAGTATGGAGGGAGGAAGCACAAGTTCATTTTATCTTGTACACCGCTCCAAAAATTTTCATTGGGGAGCGGTATATAAATATTCTAAATAAATAATAAATAAATAAGTTCTTTGTGCTTCCACTCTTGGGCATTTCTTTTGAACATCCAAGGCAGCTCACAGTGTAGCTTCATTTATTTTACATCATGGGCGCATTGTTTGAGTCAGTGTTACAGGGTTACACTAGCTAACAGACCTTGGATCGAAATGAAGCAAACCCTCAACTCCCAACCCTGTGCATGTGAGAAGGCGCTGTCTTAATCACCCACATGTTTAGTTTTTTAATGGTTTTTAATGCTTTATGTGTGTATGTTCTGTGTTTTAGAATTTTAAATTTTGTATACTCATTTTTATCTTAATTTTAGAATTTCTGTAAACCACCCAGAGAGCCCTGGCTATGGGGGCGGTATAGAAGTGTAATAAATGAATGAATGAATGTGTGTTGTCTCAGATCAGCTCAAATCGTCCAAACCTCAGGCCCTTTTCAGTTTAGCCTATAGGTATAAGTGAATGATTTATTCAGGGGCAGGGTTGGTGAAACATCTACGTAAACAATACTTCGGTCTAGCCCAGTGGGATTAACAACGGGACAGTTCATTGAAATAGCTGCCTTATAAGTGCAGCTTGCCTTCCGGGTGTGTAGGGGGCACACACTGTTAAGTACAGCACTTAGAAAGATGCTACTGTTTTGAGATAAGATTCCTGTCGGCTTTTGCCAGTTCCATCTTTGGAATCCTAAATGCAATACTCAAAATAAGACACAGTCTTAACCGCACCAGCAAAGGCCTTTTTTGTGGTTGTTTTCTTTTCTTGAAACAGACAAGATTTCCAGATCCATTAGAAAGCCCATTCATATATGCTGCTTCTAAGGCACAGCTTGCATGCCTGTAATTTCTCCCTCCTCCTCCTCCTCCACCTCCTCCTCCTCCTCCTCCTCCTCTTCTTTTTCTTCTTCTTCTTCTGACCCATTGTCTAGTCTGAAGAGAGCTTGAGATGTTGGTGCAGTGTCAGGCATGATGCAAATCTTTGTAATTCTCTGACTTGGATATGGGAATGTGATCACCTGTGAGGTCTTTATGCATTCAGACTATTCCTATTTCTAGGGAGAATCCCTATTATTGGTACCCATTTTTGGTAAAACACCAGCACCACTATGATGCCTCCATTTTTCCCTTTTGGGGAGGTGTGTGCGCACACACATATGCCAGAGGTCTTCAGGTTTCAGCCTTCTGCCTAAATCTCCAAATGGAAGTCGTTACATCTTGACTGCAATGTACAATACCTATAAATGCACACAGACTTAAAATGCCTGTGTACCGCTTCCTTTCCATCTCCTTGCCCAAACTGCCTATTCAGATACTAAACACTGGTGAATGTGCAGATATTGAATAATAAGCTGAAAACAGATCCATTAAAAGAAGTAGTAGCATTAAACGGTTAGGTTCGGTTTACCAAATTACGTATATGTGCTCAGTGAATGGCTTTTGACATGAGAACAGTAATGACTAAAATACTCACAGTGACCCTGTTTCAATCTGTGATGTGCTAGAAAGTGTGGTTTGGGGGCTGGATGTAGGACTCATCCCACATAGCTTAAGTATTAGATTTTCTGCTCTGAGCCTCTCCTTTCTTCACATCTCTGACAAGCTTTGTCGCAGTCCTTCCTGGCTACTCTCCTGGGACAAGAGATTTTTTTCCTCCCTCATCTTCTCCTGAATAGAAACATGGAACCACTAGAGGGCTATATTGACAGGATGATAGGGATAGCATTACATTTGTGGTTATTCTTAAAGGCAATGAAACGTCTTAACTCTCCCACCACACCACAGTCTCAAGGGATCAGTGTGAATTAAAAATTTGGGGGGGGGGGGTGCAAAAAAGAGGGAGAAAGCTACTGAATTGCCTTTGGGGTGACCCTTCCACTTGCATATGACCTATCTTCCCAGTTTGGGGTGAAAATGTATTGGAAATATTCCCAATATTCTAATACACTTTCTTGGTTCAGTGGTCTTGGTAAATACTTTGATGAAACAAATTGAAGCTATTATCCTATAGTTATTATATTAATGTACCTCTCCAAGCTATGCATTAACACTTCTACATTTTGTAGACAATATATTTTAGTTATATTGTATTCATTCAGTGGAAGTATTATCAACTGGCTCACTTTGCATTTTGATCCATTTTAGTGTTGTTGTTTTGGAGCTGTTAAACAAAGATGTAAAAAAGCAAATATTTAGTGTTATCCTTGTCAGATTTATCAATACCGATTTGAGAGAAAACTATTACTTCCAGTTTATCCTTCTGGATTTCCAAATATCCATCAATCCCTGAGTGATTTTTTTAAAAAAAAATACTAAAATGTCCTTCTGTGCACATTAGTTTCATAAAAAGACTTTCAGAGTCTACAACACTAAATATTCTAGTATAATCTGCATGAAGTCAAATCAGACTGTAATCTCCTATGCACGTTTACAAGGGAGTAAATGTCATTGAACTCAGTGGGGTTTACTTTAAAGGAGAAGTGTACAGCATTGTGCTTAATATGTTAGCTTAGTATGTTGTGCAAACATAAACTGGATAATCTTAGCTGATGGTTGGTGAAAACAAGCCAGGTTCATATGGTATGGTATAAATGTAGCTTCTTTCCACTAACCATAATTTTACTATAGGCATCTTGCTTGTTTTCGATTAAAAATGGTCACTTAGTGGTAAGTATCATAAGTCTGGCACTATTAGGAGAATGTGCAATCTTGCACAAATAGGCACAAACTATTTTTCCCCTCATAGAGAGCAGGAGCTTCTCAGCCACCTGCTGAATATTCTTATTTCAATGGATAAACATTAAAATGAATGAACAATAGCACGTCAGATAGAAATGAAGGCACTTGAGATTCCTGGATGTTTACATAAGAGATTAGTTATGAAAACTCGACTACCTCTTTCCCCCCCTCATATTAATGTACTGCAGTCATATTTGGACTACATGTAAAAGGATGGAAGTTAGAACTGCAAGCGTCATGCTTTTCCAAAGGTTAAAATCTTAAGTATTTGTTTCTCTGACTGCAACTCATTGTTTTAATTTTATTTGAAAGACTCAGAGCTGGAAAAAGTAGTTCTAGATCTGATGTTCTGAAGTTACAGTGGGGTAGATTTCAGTTGAACATTAGGAACAATTTGTTAATGGTAACAGCAATTTGGTCGGAGCAGCAATATCTTGGGGTGGAGGGGTTCTCCCTTGATGTGGGTCTTCAAGAAGAAGCTGGACAGCCCTCTGATGTCTCGTTCGGGATTTCCTGCATTGATCAGGGGATTGGGCTAGTTGGCCTATAAAGACAGCTCTAACTCTGTGCTTTAAATTTTTTGCAAACACAATTATCAAATTTATAGGTGCCCAGGCAACTAGGTTTCTGTGATTTTGCCACTTTTTTAACATCCTGAGTTTTCAAGCAAACTAAGAGGATCTTTTTTACTTTGATCTGGAAGATACCTTTTGGTTAAGTTTCTTGATTACTCCTGATATTAGCCTATTATGTCATCTCTCAAACCACCTTGTTTTTCTATGCCTTTATATCCTTGGCTTTATCAAATGCTTTGCTTACTTGTCATGATCACTGGGTATGATAGATGAACCAAATATGACCCCATTTGCCTGTTTAATGGCTTACATCCTTTGTCTGCCGCACCTGTCTTCTCATTTGTGAGAATTTATTTCTGCCAATGTAATCCAAAGAAACCACCTTACAGATGGCATCATATATGTTTTTCTGCCATTCAGTTTTAGCTGAAATGATTCACATTTTCTGTTCTTTCTTTTTGCTTTTATTGCTGCTTTTTCCTTGACAAGTTTGGATCGCCATATGCAAGCCCACCATGGACATCATAAACCATTCCGCTGCAAACTCTGCCCTTTCAAGTCCTCCTATAACAGCCGGCTGAAAACTCACCTACTCAAAGCTCATGCTGGTAAGTCCTATTCCTCCATTTCATAATGAAGATCTCAAAAACATCTTATTCATCTTTTCTTTGCTGCTTACTGCTGCTGTTAATCAGCCAGTTTATTGCTCTGGATTTTGCATTCAGCCCAACGAGAGGAAAGGTGTTGGTGTGGTGCTGGAGTTCAGCCAATACTACATTAAGCAGGACTGAACTTGGAATTGGACCAATTATATTAGGTTAAGAGGTGATCCTAAATTGGCAGCAGGTCAGAACTGGAAATCTGATATAGAAATTAACTTGCTGTTGGGGTGAGAACCAGGGAAAGAGGTAGAAATCAAAGGCTTGAGTCTAAGGTAGGTGTGAAAGATGTTTGTGGGGAAAACCCATTGAGTGCTGTGCTGAGAGAGCTGTGTTAGATTTTAACTCTCAGATATTCTTAGGTGGAAAGTGTGCTTTTGAAGGGTAAGAAGATCACCCTGAAAGGGACTTTAATTCCACTTTTTCATGCTGTGTTTTGAACTTGTTCATATCCACTGTACTCCCATCTCTTGTTGCTTTGCACCATTTTTTTGAAAACACGAGCAGGGCTGCTTCTTTTTCTTTCACCATGTGATCCCAGCCAATCAGGGATCATATAGTGAGCATGATGATATCGTGGAGCTGATCAGATTTGACTGTGTGCACATATCTCATGGAGAGCAATGGGGGTCTGTGCTTAAATGCAGTTTGCTGCATGTCGAAATGTGCATTCCAAGAGACTGCATTCCCAATGAACGTTTTAGCTGATGTTTTTGTGGGTTTGCAGTGGCTTCATTGCTGTAGTGCACCAAAATAAGGAGTGTTGTTCAGGGAAGTTTGCCTTCTCTCCCTGCAAACATTTATGTACCCGATCAAGCTGTCTCCCCTTTTTTAAAAAATGCTGAAAATAAGGATTACATTTTGATGGGTGTGAAAGTGTTCATGTAACTCAACTGCTGTGGTTTGGCTCAGCACTAGTAAGAATTAGAATAGTGTGCAGACTGCTTGTGATTTGAAACGCAAACTTTTTGCAACCACCCCCAGGCTGGGTGGGTGTGTTGAGTGGGAATTTAATCTGATAATGCTAATATTTTTGGCCATAGTCTTCATTAGCAATTTTGTAGCAGTAGCCTGAAGGTAATTGGGTCTGTGTTGCTGACTCATTAGCTCATGGGAACTTGGGCATTCATTTCAAAACCACGAGCTCTGATAAGGGCTGCCTACTGCAGAGGTGTCTCTTAGCTAAACAGCGGGAATATTTATGTTGAGTTCTACAGGGGCACCAGTTTCTTAGATAAAGGTGGTGAGAAGCTTCAATCTCATTTCTCATTTTAAATGTTGTGCATTTTATATTGATACCAGTGTGTTACTTGAGCATGTTATCATCCATAACTGTATCCATGCCAAGTCCTGTTTCTCACTGCTTTGATGAGCACATCATGGCTTTTGATTGGCATTGTGCGGTGTCCTATGAGGAGTTTTTCTCCCCTATGCAGCAATTCCACCTGTGAAATAATCCCAGGATTTTTTTGAAGGGGAGGGGAGAGGGGTGGGGTGGCGCCAGGAATTAACTCTTCCCGGACGGTCTTTAGTTTAGTGTTTACTCTTCCAGGTTATTTGAGATCACAGAATCTGCTTTCCATTGATGGAAGGACTCCGTTCATGAAAAGTGCCTCTGCCCAGTTTTGGGGAACCCCCCTTCTCCCACACTACAGCTCACCCCATTCAGCAGGGTCCCCCATTTGCCTAGCATTTTCAAGGGCTGGCGGGAGTGGGTGGCAGCTGCGGGGAAGAGGGTCCGTGGAAGTCCACTTCTGCCAGCCCAGTTGCACGTGCCTAAATCTGGAGCAGGTCATTTGCTGCACTGGTCGTGGGGCGCCTGTAGTTTATAAACAATCATATGTGATCCAGAAACATTTTACTCATTATTTTTTTTTACAATAAAGATGTACTTACAAAATTGTATAGCCTCTCTACCGCCCAGAGAGCTTCGGCTATATACCTATTTATATATGGGTATATAAATTTAATAAATAAATAAATAAATAAAATAAATTGACTGTTTCTTCCCAGACGTTTTATTCGTGAAACTATTCACAACCGCCAGCTTCTCCCCTTGACACCCCAGCTAGTCATGGCAGAGGTTTATAAAACAATGAATGGCATGGATAGGGGAAATAAAGGGAGATTATTTTCCTTCTCAGATTAACAGGATTTGGGATTACCCAATGAAATGCATCTGCAGTAGGTTCAGAACAGACAGAAAGAAGTACTGTTTTTACTCGGTATAGAAATAGCTTGTGGAATCCTCTGCCACCAGATATGGTGCTTAGCCACTAGTCTAGATATTTTTTTTAATGGGTTACAGAAATGCATGGAAAACATGCCTATTAGCCATGAGAGCTAAATGGAGCTTCAGTGCATCTGAATACCAGATTCTTGGGACAAACAAAGGGGAGGCCTGTGCTGTTGTGCTTCCCAGAGACCGGTTGGCCACTGTTGCAAACAGAACGCTAGACCAGGTGGATTTTCCTTCTGATGTAGCAGAACTGTTCTTCTGAGCTCAGGTGTGTTGCATTACATGTTTGTGCTACTCAGTGGTTCTTTCATTTGACTTAGCTGGGAAATGTCCAGATTTGGTATTAGCTTCTGGGGACTTTAAGAAACAAAACAGAAAACTGAACAATGTTTTGATTTAGATGCACCACCATGTACTGACCCCGATCACTGATACATTGGATATAACAGCATAGCTACAAATCCTACTTAGGCCCCTTCATTTGACCTGTTGCCATGACTTTTGTTTAGGCTGGTGTGAGCTTGCTTACCTAAAATATGTTACGAAGCTAATCTTTTTCGGTTTGGGCAATTTAGACTAATTAATTGTAGAAACTCTTATATTGTGTGTGGGTTCTTTTCAGATTTGTTCATTTGTGACTAGAAAGATTGGTGGGTGGGTGGATTACATTGTAGGCAAAAACTTAACATCTTGGGTGTAGTGGTTCAGCTTATCAGGCTGTGGCAGCAACCTGTAAAAGAAGAAACATCGACCCTATTCTTGTCAACATGAAAATGAATTTACGCATTGTCCAGGGGGGCAGCGGGATTCCTTTTCCCAGTTCACCTACATTCATCGCAGGAACCAGCTACCCTACATACACTGGATATAACATGTATGTGGCACTGAGTCCGACATGGATAGGCTGAACAGAGTGCGCGGAAGCAGTAATGTGGGGAAGTAAGGTTTGTGTACCTGCTTTGCATGCAGGGTTGCCACTTACATACTTATGGGTGATGTAAACCAGAGGCAGGACAGGAGGGCCTGATCTGCACAGTGCCTTGATTAGATGTATTTTTATATATTAATGAAGGAGTCGTGTAATACATGTCTGTGTTAGAAAAGAGGGTTGCCTCTCGCAATATTCTCTTGTAGTCTTCAGTCCTATGGTACATGTCTACTTTTGTGAGGAGTGTGTCTCTTCTCTTTGCTGTTTTACCTCATTGGTCCTACAGTTGGTCCAACATTCAGTTTGAAGTCCTCATTCACTTCCTACTTCTTAAGCAAATTATATCTCTATTTGAAACTTCTCTTTCGGGATACAAATCTAGGGTATACTTTGTACCACTATCACTTACTGTTGGGGCGTTTGGCATCTGTGCTTTCTATACCAAGCAGTCTGAGCTGTCACATTTTTGGATGGTTAATAAATTTGCTTGCTTGCAAATACAGTCATTTCAGGACAATTTTTTAAAAGGAATTATTTTGATTTGTTTTCCTCTAGTCTCAATACTTTCCCAACACACATTCAACATTGTGTTCTGTGTAGCCCATTTGTGTGTTCAGGTTAACTGGTCTTGTACCCAACCAGGAGCTCAGTTGGTGCTCTCCCTTGTAAGACTGTCTGTTATCCCCCTTGTGGAGAAGTGAACAACTGATATTTATTTGTTTGAATGTGCGTGGGCACTTCCTGACCTTGGGCGAACAACCAAGTGCCCTTACACCTTGGTGCAAAACTCTTTTCTTGAGTATATAAGTCAGGGTTTTCTTAGTGGCAACTTCACTCGGTATAAATGATTGTCCACACAATAAGCATTAATGTGTGATAGGACTACATTGTTGGTCTCAAAGTGAGATTATTTTCAGGAGGCAGATGCTGTCTCACATCACAGCCCCATCTTGGACACCAGGGTGGATAAAAATCAATGATTTTTTAAAAAATAAAATAAAAAATAGGATTTTTTTATTTAAATCGGATTTTTTTTAATAAAATGCTTTTTGAGGGAAAAAATCTATCTAAACATAGTTTTCTATTTAAGATACATTACAGTCCAAATGTTATTCATCATGAAATAAGGATTAGTTTTTAATTATGTCGCATGAGGCTGTATATTCATGCAATGTTGAAATTTTTTGGTAAATTAATTCCATTAATCCATTCACAATGTCATGCTCTTCCAGAGGTTTCTGTAAGATTATTGGGCAATTTTTTTCTATCTAGAAGATATGATCACAGATGCTTGGTTTTACAGTTCTCAAAACTGTGAATTTGTGTCTGCAGAGATCACAATCCCATTGTTCCTTTGCAAATCTATGTACACAGGATCAACCCCTTACCTCTTAAGTGTGCTTTTTATATTGTATTTCGTATGCATGTTTTTAAATTGTTGGTTGTTTTTATGCTTTTCATGGTTTTAATTTTTTTGCACTGCCCAGAGAGCTTCGGCTATTGGGCGCCATAAAAATGTAATAAATAAATAAATAAATATGTGCTAAGTTTTTAAAAAATCAATGAATAGAGTGCACTTTTTGGGGGGGGTGTCACATCATTAAATCGAGTCTTTCTGAGTAGTGATTTAAATCGTGATTTAACTCAAATCCACCCTGTTGGACACGTTAGCTTTCATGTTATGACTGCTTCCACATAGACTTCAAAAGCAGCTTTTGCAACTTCTGTATGGCTTGGATCGCATTTCCTATTTGCATGGCTTTCGTCTATCCTTTGGCTCCTATAGCACAGTTTCCATCTGGCTTTCTAATCTTCACTGTACGTGGCATTCTCAAGAGCTCTCCATATTGTAAACTTGCTCTGGCCCAAGTACTGGTTATGCTGAATCTAATTCGTAGGCCCCTATTTCACAGTGTTAGATCGGTATAAGCAAGTAGTATCAGTCAGATGGTTTCAGTTGGGGAAAATGGCTGTTAGGGAACTGTAGGGAAAACTATAATGGCAAGAGGTGCTACCAAGTAGAAAGATTTTTATGGAGAACAGTATTGCAAGAGTTTTCTGAGCCTGCATCAGCCTTTTTCTCCAGTGCTGTAGTCTTTCCTATTTCTGCTGTTTTATTTATATATACTCTGTTGTTCTGACTTTCAAGAAAACTCAGATGGGCTTTTCTCCCCTGTCAAGTTCACTTCCAGAGAGAGGAAGCTTAATAAATAGCTTAATTTATTCCATTTCTCCCCCACCTTTTCTTCTGATACTAGTATTTTATAAGAGTATCTGCACTTCCTTGCCCCTGACCTCATCACATGAATCACAATTGTGCAAGGGCCACTAAGAACCATTTCACATGAACGCCTTGCTTGTGGTGTCCACTTCAGCCCTTGGTGTTTCCCTCCTTGAATCTTGGAGGTTGACTTGTTTGCCCCAAGCGAAAGCTGCCCACCCTGCCCCCATTGCCTCCGTCAAATGACCTCGTGTGACTTTAGGTGGCATCCAAATTGGCAAGTTGTAGTTGTGGTGGATAAATCAACTGGCCCGCTTGCCATCTGCAGAAAACTAGCACCATGGGCTGAAGATGGCAGCTTCCATGAATGGCAGGAGTTGTATGCATTGGCCCTGAGACAAGTAGAAATAGGACAGATAAAATGATTTTACTCTCTTTTTAGGACTACCCAGAGGAGGAACCCATGGGATTCTCACTGCTGAGTTCAATAGGAGGAGAAAGATTTCCCCCCAACCTATCCCCATCCTTCCTTCCTTCCGTCCTTCCTTCCTATTTTTTCCTGTCGTCTTGTGAGCTGATGACTTGCCTGTTATTTCGCTCACCCAGGTGAACATGCCTACAAATGCTCCTCCTGCTCATTTTCCACCATGACAATCAGCCAGCTGAAAGAGCACTCCCTGAAAGTGCATGGGAAGGCACTGACACTACCAAGACCACGCATTGTCAGCCTTGTAACCTCGCATGCTCAACATGCCTCCAAGAACCACACTACTGCTGAAGAAGTGGAAGACTCTAATGGTAAGAGGTGCTTCCAAAACCAAACCAAACCAAACTAAAAAATAAAAAACCACCTAGAGGGAGAGCTTGGATTCTTCCCTTCATTGAGAGGGGGGGGGGGGAAACAGCTTGAGCGAGAAGTAGTTTTGCATTTTACAAAGAAAATACCCTTTTCAAATAGCCAAATTGCAATTCGAATGAATGTTAACAAAGATGAGCTGTGCTCATTCATGCTCAAGCCCCATAATTGGCATGCTAATAGTTTGATATGCCCACATTTTTCATTTAGCGTCTTGGGGTCCTATATTATTAATACTTCACTACTTTAGAACAAAAGAAGCAAAAGTATGTTGCAGGCATTCCCCAGCTGAGGAGTACAAGGTAGATAGTTGTTGTTGTTGTTGTTGTTGATAATGATGATGAAACAAGCCTGAAATATTATCCATTTTTGGTTGTCACCATTAATATCGTAGAAGTGAGTGATATTTGGGGAAGTAAACATATTAATTCACTTTTATGCCAGCCCATTTAGTGTCCGTGCTGATGTGCTGGAGCCCTTCTTTAACTATGGTTAAGGGATGGGTTATGGAATCCCTCTATCCAGCACTTCTCTATAAATTCCTGCATACTGTTCCTCAATCTTAACCCAGCCTTTGAAGTTGGTTAACGAGTTCTAGTGAAGGGAAACCTGTTAAGCATTAACTATAGTTAATGAGTTTGCCAGCATACCCCTTAACCATGGTGAAGGGTGGAGGAGGGAACAGGCCATCCCATTACGTGGGCACATCTCTCGAACAATGGTTAAGGGACAGTCCATGTTACATCACACTGTCCCTGTGATTTCTGTAAGAAATATTGCATCTGTGAGGCAATATTGCATTGTGGGAGTTATGCTAACTCTGTTTCGTTAGAATAATTGCCGGGTGTTTGAGACATTTTGCCTGCAGTCGGGCGTTATCTGCTCCTGGGAGATCCTGGGTTATTCTTACAACATGATCAGGTAGTATATATAAGGCAGAACGGACTCTAGCTGGAATTTTGTATGTCAATCCTGATAAACCTGCTTGATTTTAAGAATCTATGAATTTTGGTCATCTTGCAAGCTGGGAGATCCTCTCTTCCAAGCTGAGCCTTCTGAAAAATCCAAACGATGCAGAAGGGAGCTAGACCGTGGGTACAGCTCTCTCCTGCTCTCAGTAGATGTTTCAGTTCAATTTCAATAGATTCATCTGCCCCCAGGAAATTGTGTCTGGCAATGAGCCTGTACTATGGTGAACTGTTAGAAAGAATAGTTAATCATAAATGAAAGCAAGCCCAATAAATAAATTAAGCAAAACAGGCATTGCTTTTTTACTTTTTTTTAAGTACAGGGCTACGTTGGGGATGTATACCTGTCCCTTATTGTGGATTAACATAGTTGGTTTTTTGCTAGTGAAAAGATGAGTACAACAATTCTTGTGGGCTTTGGTGACTCAATAATTTGAACCCTTGTTTATCATCACTGAGGGCCATTTCAACATGGATTTTGCAGGAGCAAAATCCATGTTGGACACCAAGTGTACACTCAACAAGAAGCTGTAGCCAGTTGTAGCTACTGATGAGTGTGGTACATGTTGGTGAAACTGACATTATATATTTAAGTGTACACCCAAAGCCATAAAGTATAAAGCAGTCCAAAGATCTATTAGAGAAGACCTGTGTATCTTCTCAAAATATTTAACATTGGTGATATGGGGCGGGGGATTCCTTTCTTTTTAAATAATGTTTTCTTGGTTAGAGCCTCCTAATAATAAGCAACCAGTCCACGTATTGTCAGGAAGGATGTCTCTGTTAGCGAGATCAGCTTCAGAAATAGAGGGAATGTGTTGCAAATACCCACTCACCCTTTACTAATAGGTTTATTAATCAAATTATTTTTGACAATTATGGAAGCAACCTACTAAAGAGACTGTCAGATTACAGGTGTTCAAATAATCAAATTGACATTCTCAGCATCACTTGCGAAAGAAAGAAAACCCTCCAGTAATTTTCTAGACTTTGTGGTGCTGGTTTTAGGCAGTATTAATTTGGTCTGTGGTAGTGACTTGGTATGCTTTTGAATTTCTAGAAGGGAATTGCATAAGCTACATGACTTTGGATTGTTTTTACATTGCATAGTGCTTATGATGCATAAGGAATAGATAAGAGATTACTTAAAAGTATATAGAAAGCAGGGGATATATGTGAGTTGGATATTTATGTCCTACTGAGGGGAGTATAAAGTGTGGAGTTCATTCAATACATACACAGTTGGGAGAATGTCTGTTGTTTCGATGTGTATAAGCAACCTATATTTTAGGACAGCTGTTATCTAGTTAATTTGCTGGTGATACAAAATTGGATCAAAATGAGAGTAAGTGATGGATGGGCATGGCTGGGGGTGACATTAATAAGAAAAAACTTGGTATTTTTCATGAATGGGGGACAAGAGGCTAGAATGTAGCCTTTGAAGACGGTTCGGAAGCTGCAGCTTGTGCAAAATGCAGCGGCCAGATTGATACAAAATTCAATATAAAATGCACAACCAGGATAAAACCACACAGCAGAAATTGATATAGATTAAAATACGGAATTAAAACAGCAAAGTATAAATTTAAGTTAAATTAGGTGTTAAAATACAGAGAAAATAAAAAGATCTTCAGCTGGCGATGGAAGGAATACAGTGTAGGCGCCAGGTGAGCCTCTCTGGGGAGCTCGTTCCACAGCCGGGGTGCCACAGCGGAGAAAGCCCTCCTCCTAGTAGCCACCTGCCTCACTTCTTTTGGCAGGGACGCACGGAGAAGGGCCCCTGTGAATGATCTTAAGGTCCGGGCTGGAACATATGGGAGGAGGCGTTCCTTCAAGTAACCTGGCCCCAAGCCGTTTAGAGCTTTGAATGTTAGTACCAGCACTTTGAATTGGGCCCGGACCTGGACTAGCAGCCAATGAAGTTGTAAAAGGACTGGCGTGATGTGGTCTCGCCAGCCAGTCCCTGTTAGTAAACAGGCTGCCCTGTTTTGTACCAGCTGAAGTTTCCAGACTGTTTTCAAAGGCAGCCCCACGTACAACACATTGCAGTAATCCAAACGAGAGGTTACCAGAGCATGGGTAACTGTAGCTAGGCTAGTTGGTGCAGATGTGTTTAGTGGTGGACTAAGAGCTCTCTTTTCCGCAGCATCGCAGACTGCTTTTGCAATGGAAGGGATTTTCAAAAGCAGTTTAAAATATTTCAGGGAATGTATGCTGTTAAAGCAGGGAGGGGGGGGTAATAAAAATGCCACTGGGCATGCCCAATGTTTGGGCACACTTAAGGTAGCTCGATGGATCCCAGCTGTAATGTTTTCTTCTTTGGTGACCACAGATGTGGCTTGAGAGTAGCCATGTTGGTCTGTTGAGGACTTGAGTCTGTTTTGTCAGAGGCATGAGAGTTAACACTGAGGCATGAATGTGATAAAGTGGGCTTTAGTCTATGGAACAGTACATGTATTAGTCTTTAAAATGCCACAGGAGCCTTGGTTGTTCATAGGTCAGTAGGAATTTGACTTTATAACTGTGAAGGGGGTTTCTTAAAATAAGGGAGAATTGATACCTGGTCCTGAAACAAATATTTAAAGCAAAAGTTTCTGTTCCACAAAGTTCTGTACTTCAAATTCATACTCGAATGCATTTGGGAGCTTTTCAGGAAAAGTTGTCAAAGAGGTTATTAATGTTTCCTTTTTTGATTTATGACTACATAATTCCTAGGAGACCTAGTATGCTGAGATTCTATCACCTTAACTTAGTTTTGCATTTTAAAATGTAGGATCAATGCAATAGCTATTTCTAATGTATACTTTCTTATTTAGTAGTTGGCTTCAGTATAAATGATTTGCTTTAAATAACAGTGTGTGTTATGAGTTTAACTTTGCAGTTCATAATTCTTATGTATTGGAATTATGATTTGCAGAGTCCCAAACTGCATGAATCATTTCATTACATCAATAGAAATTCAGACTGGATCTTGCAGTATACCCACTTCAGAGCTGTAAAAGGAAATGAGTTCTTGAATTTGTATTCATGTTGAGAACCCGTGTTTGTTTCAACCACTTTAAAAAGAGTGCGAACTTTATTTTTTGAGGGGAAATCCCATAGCAATTAAATTGCCAGCCGTCCATACATGAGTTTCTAAAGATACCAAGAAATTCATTTAATTTACTTATGTATTTTAAATGTACAGTTAGTTTTGGTTTGAAGCAGTAGTAGAAATGAGTACAGCTGATATATTTAGAAAGAGGAATGTTCCGTCAGGAATTAGGGTTATTAGAAATTATTTTAATTACACTGGATTCTTGCAGAGGTTATTCTAAGCCGGGTTAATCTTTGAAGACTGTTGAGAATCAAAACCTGAAATCCTTTCCAGAGGCTGGATGTATTTATTTCCCCCTCTAAGACCATGACCTACAGGCGTGCACACTGCCTGCATCTGCACATCAAGGTTCTCTTAATTGCATTACAATAGCAATCTACCCCTCAACCTGCTAATCTTGTTGAATTAAGTTTAAAAATCAATGTGAAGTTGGATATAGAAAAGTTCTGCAAAGAAAACTGGAAGAATCCCCTGTGGGTCAGTTTAATACTGCCGGATTGCCTTATTGTGTTAGGCATTTGGTGGTGCCCCACCAGTTTATACACGCCTTCCTTTATTGCATGTGGAGTCCTTCTCCCCTTTCCGTTTCAGAGTTACCTATGGACCAGCATTTTCACTAACCATGATTAGCGTCAGGCCCAAGTTTGTCTCGATGTTTAGGAATAGATTTGCGAATGGTTGTCTGAGTTAGACATAGCTCTAAACACAGTTAAGTCTGAAACTGAAAGGGAAGAGGGAATGCCAGCACAAGAGGGGAAGGGAGCCATTTGTGAACCTGCTGGATGCTTCCTATCATATGATCATTGTTAGGAGATTGGACATTGTTGGATCTGAACCAGGCCACCTTGGGTGAAATCTTGGGAGACTCCTCCCCCACCTGGGATGTACAAGACGTGCCTCTTGGGGCCACTTGTGAAACTGTTACTAAGATCAGGTGCAATAGGTTTATGTTCCCTTTGAAACAAAAGATTATATAGACTGGGAAGCTTCGTAAGAAGTTGCTATGTATTATTCCTTTATCATTGTGTGCTTTTTCAGGTATATAATATGTGTTACTACAGCATCTAAGCTGCTTTGGACAGCTATCCCCTTTGCCTTAAAGCCTTCCTATGTACCATCTGTTTACATACCTATATATGAATATATTTAGAGATTAGCTCTCATCAGCTGCCCTCAGAGCTGCTCTTTAAATTACATTGGGGTTTAAAAAAAATATTGGAGTTTCATGCAATTACTTTTCTGGGGGGAAATGCTCATACAAGCACATACTGGCTTCAGTTTCCTTTATCGATGCCCCACCCCATCTGCTTTTTAATATTATAAGGTGCAACCCGTGAGGGAGAAATCCTGAAAATAATCAGGTGCATTCATAGATGGGAGTGAGCTTGCCTTTCTGAGACCACATTCCCTTCTTCTCTGTTTGGCTTTGTTTGACCTGTAGCAATCTTGGCTGTGCTTACATGGGTAAGGATGCTATGCCACCTCCTCTATGGCGTTGGCTAAGAATGTGTTGCAGGCACATTGCTTAGGGCAAGGATGGGAAACATGCGGCCTAGAATCATAGAATAGTAGAGTTGGAAGGGGCCTATAAGGCCATCGTGTCCAACTACCTGTTCAATGCAGGAATCTACCTTAAAGCATACTTGACAGGTGGTTGTCCAGCTACCTCTTGAATGCCTCTAGTGTGGGAGAGCCCACAACCTTCCAAGGTAACTGGTTCCATTGTCGTACTGCTCTAACATCTGGCCTCTGCAGTCCACCGATCCATCCAAGGTTTGGGGGGGGGATCCCACAAAAGATCTAAAAAAAACCCACCTTTGTTTTTGCAAACAAAATGGCATTTGTAGCTGCTATGGAGTCCCAAAAGGGTCAAAGTTAGCTTGAAAACAAGCCTTTTTGTGCTACTGCCAGCTCAATGCCATTTTATTATTTTGTATTTTTAAAAATTCTTCCCCTTCTATGGCATCTGCCAGGTGTGTGTGTGTGTAGCCCATGGGGGCATTTGGGATGTATGTGTGAAAATGGCCCCTGGAACTCCTGAAGCTGCCCATACCTGGCTTAGAGGTAAACCAAAAGCATGAACAAGTTCTGTTTTTGTAAAACAAAATTTGTTGCCCACTTTTCGTTATAAAATAATCCCAAAACAGGGTTTTAAATCTCTAAAGCACAGTAAAAACTTGTAAAGCTTATAAGTTTCAGGGCCAGCTGTATTTGAGAAGGGAGAAGGTGTTTCACAATCAAGGTGCGTGTATCAAGAACGCCTTCTCTCTGGTTGCTGTGTATCAAACCTTAGGCAAATAGGGCCAAATTAAGGTGGGAATCTAGAAAGAGGCAACTTTTCAAGGTGAGGGAAGTTGGCATTAGACAGCATTTGTGAATTTGTTTCCTTTCTACATACACACTGGGGATGGATACTAATTTGACCCCTGTGTCAGTCTCTAAATTGAAAAAAAAATGAGTGTCCCCCTGCCACAGATATTCCATGCTTTGTCTCCAGTGAATGCCCCATCTCCACTGAGCCCTGCCTGACGTGATTTTTCTGCAGGTAAGGTCAGCAACTATCCTTTGGCCGTTGTACAAGCTTTTCATATACAGCATAGTGGAATGGGTAATCACTTTATGACCATTGGGTGCTTTTTTAAAAAATGAAACAGCAATCTTCCGTTTTGGATAGCAGGAAATGACCTCTCTGTTCCCGTCTCAGAGCCTCTGTGCTCACTGTCATGTTCTTGCAAAAAACAAAATTGCTAGTTCAGCCATGGTCATTGGCTGTGCTGATTAGGGATGATGAGAGTTTGAAGCTGTGGAAGGCTGCTCTAATTCCTGCGATGCTAATTTTTGTTTGTTTATTCATTTGTTTGTTTTAGTAGATTGGGACATAGATACTCTCTTCTATTCTTCGAAGGAGAGAAAGTATTACAAATACAATTCCCAACTATTCCTGAAACTTAGTGATCAGACCCTCTTACACTACATGAGCCAAGAAAAATATTTGTCCACTTCATATACAATCACAATGCCAGTAATGTTCAAAACAGGAGCTTCCTTTTTATTATTATTACCGTTGGGAGATTTTGTTCCAAGTTTTCTTAGTGTTATATGCAGTAATTTTTAAAGGAGTAGCTGAGAAAAGGAAGGGAAAAGCCAGCAGAGGGCAACAGAAATAGGTTTTTGCTCCAAATTCTTGCAAAGCAGTTTAGTAACTTACTGGAACATCCAGAGCCATAGGTTCTTAGACATTTGAGGTTTTCCTTTATTGAAAGCCATTGCATCATGAGGATATTGAAATGAAAGATGTTTGCTCTGACTTGTTGGAGCTGGGATGAGGTATAAGCTTTTCTGAGGAGCTCTATTTTTGTCTTAAACTCTCCCTACATGGGACCTCACTTTTACTGTGTGCACATTGGCTACAAAAATCACTCTAGACCTGGAGGGTGGTTTTATTTTATTATAGATTTCTATTTTATTAACAGATTTCTATCCTACCTTTTAGCATTCACCTTCCCAAAGATAAATAGTTAAAACAATATAGAATTACAAGCTATTAAAACAATATAAAAACAACGACAGCATTAAGTTACATTAAAACAACCACAGCATAGAAAACAATTATTAAAACACTGTGCAGTAAAATCACACCAAAGAAAACAGGAGAAAAACAGGGTTTAGGGGATTGTGCATACCTCCCTGGAGAGAGTATTCCACAGATAGAGGGTTACCACAGAGAAGACCTTGTCTCTGGTACTCACACACCTAATGGCTCTCACCAGTTGACTTTCAAAGGCAATGAGATTGTTATTCAAAGAAGAAAATGTAAAAAACAGGGGTCACTTGAGTGTGTGGAAGCCATGGGATATGCTTAAAGAGCTCCTTTGGCATTGGGCATTTATAAAATGTCAGTGTTAGTTTGGAATACAGCATGAACTAGCAGTGATTTAATACCTCTCGTAAAATACGTCTGCAGTATTTCTACTTGAATGATGAACTATGTAGATTTTGGAAGATTTAATACACAAGTGGCAACAAACTCCTAAGGAACTGTAGTGGCTGTCCTTTAAACAGGAGCTGGTGGGTAAAGGACCTACCTGTTCCACATACAAAGACAAGCAAAATGTAGATTTGCATATATAAACTTTGCTTTTATTGTTTGTAGAGGAATAAGAAACAGACTCCTTTGGTAGAATGTCATCTACAACAGTAAAATGGTTTAATGCTAAAAGAAAAATGATTATCCTAGTTCAGAGGTCATCAAGGCTCACCACTGACATAGAAAACGAACAGCATAGTTTTATGTCATTGCAGTTTTAGGAATTACCAAATTGATGAGAAATGGAACTGTGGGGGAGCAGCTTATAGTGACTTGGTAACAATGAGAATCAGGCTACCATTTCCCTTCCTTTGAAGAGCGATAGAAATGAGGATCCACCTAGCTGTGGATCCTTGGGAAATCAAGAAAGTGAATGATGGTAAACATCTAGATTACCTCCAGCTGCTGCACAAACAAGTGAAAGTGTACAATAAATTAGGGGAAAGTTATAAGTTATCTGGCAGAAAAGCGATACTGTTACTTCCAACCTTCATTGCGGCTTATCCCTCACTTCCTGTTGTGATCACTCAGCATCCCCAGTAATGTGCTGACAACCTCCTATTTATTTCTTTTTACAGGCAAAAAGAGCACCTTGTGTGTGCACATGTTCATAACACATTTCATTTGAGATGGAAGGAGATTAAAAAAGTAACAGGAGGAGGAGTCCAGCCCAGAGGCTTATGTCGTTCCAAACTGCTTGGTTTTTTATTAATGCTGGGCTTTCTCTTGGGAAAGCTACTGAATAGTCAGCATGGAACCAAGAATGATAGGAAAATTGGGCTTGATACAGCATTAAGCACTTTCATCTTTCAGTGGGGAAAATTTAAGCATATGTTTAACTTCCCCACTGAAATCAGTGGTACATTAAAGTTCTCTGGCTGGATAATACCGGTGGTACCATAAGACAGCTTTCTCACATTTGTTACTGTAATGTCCAAACATAATAGTTAATGCATAGTTACACCTTAGAACTCTTCTCGTGAATATCTCAGTATTGCTGTTATGAAGATGTAGTATATATGGTAACTCATCCCATATTTCCAAATGTTTTTTTTTTTGTGTGTGGAATATTATATTCTTTTAAAACTCCCTAAAATGCAAACAAGACGGGAGAAAAGATTATTAAGTTGGCTGGTGCTTTTCTGTTCTGTCCCTCATTCCAATACCTTTTCTCTTTCTTGTATGTATGTATATGTGTGTGTGTGTATGTGTATTATGTTTTTCTGTAATTTATGACCCACTACATTGTAACCTTTTATAGGATTTTTTTTTTGTTAATTTAGAGAATAATCAGTGCCAGATTTTTGAAAGGCTTCAGATAGAGCAGTATGGGGCAGGTATCTTCCAAATTCATTTCAACTTTCTTTAAGATTAAGTTCATTTCCCTTCTAAGCGAATTTGACACTTGTGCAAGACATTGTATAGCATTTGTCCTCTTTCTAATCCATTCAGACCCGCACGTATATATAATTCAAAGGGGGAGAAAGATTAAAAAGTTTCAAAGGAGTATATAGTTAAGATCTTTCCCACCTTTTTGAATAGCTAACATTCCTACAGTCCACATCTTCTGGTTGCCCTCTACAGTACCTTCTCTATCTCTAATATATCCTTTCAATATATTTTTTTAATGGCCAGAGCCGATCAAAGGATTCCAAATCCAGCATTGATAGGCTGCTATGTAATTTCTTGGTGGGCATAAAAGGAGAGCTGAACATATATTCCTGAAAGATAGTTGCCTTGTCTTCAACTCTCTGAAATCTCATGACAAAGCTTCATTCTCCCCCCCCCCCGCTTTTTCATGTCTGTCCCACGCTTCTTCTTTTATAGAGTTTAAAACCCCAAGGTTGTGTCCTTGCGGATGGATAGACTGGGTTTGCTGTTCAGCTTCCCAGTGCTCACAGCATGGAAGCTTTGCATTTTCGCTTCATTCCCATGAGGGTGGATTGGGGGGGGGGGCAGGAATAGTTGTGTTTTCTGCTCCTTTTTAGTCTCTGAGAGCACAAGCAAAGTAATTCTGAACCAGTCCCTGAAGACTCTGTCCCTCTCTGGAGGCTCTGCTCAGTATTCGTGAAAGGGAGTTTTGGGGGTGGGGGAAGCCCCAAATTTCTCCCCGATGTAAATATCTCTTAGCTCTTTTTTGACTTCTTAGTTACCTTTCTGGTGCCTTAAGAATCCAGCAAGGCTGCCTGTCAGGAAGGCAGCTTGAATGCTAATAACCTAGCCCCAGGTGTCCTGCTTGGAAATGTCTAGCAAGGGCGGAGGGAGTTTTGTCCTGAGAGACAGAAAAGATTCCCAGCTTTTCTTCCCCTCCTGTTGAATTTGTCAATTGTGCTGATCAAAGGTTTCCAAATGCTATGTCCCTTATGGCGGGTAGCCCTGTTGTTTGCATAAAGGGCTACCCTTGAGGGAGTCTTTCAGCCCACCTGAACATGGGAAGTTCTGTTTCCATTGGACGAGGTAACAGCTGAGTATCCCTGCTTCATAGGAGCAGTTGGTTTTCCAACTTCCCTTCTGCTAAGTATGCAGTATTCCAATTTGGTTCCCTTTTCTGTAGAAAGTTGTTGGTCCTTTTGCCCGGAAGAAAAACCTTCTCCCTCATGAGCTACGAACCTGCCTAAATTTAAGAACTAGACATACACAATATGGCGGCAAAATGCCCTCATCTGCCTCTGCTTTAGCCACACAGGGCACTGATATGCTTGGGTTGGGCTTAGGTAGGATTTCCCCAGCAGTTGCATCGGGTCTAAGGATGTGGGTAGGCTATAGAAGTAGTACCCCAGGTACAAATTCAAGTTGGGTACTATTGGAAGAAGCAGTAGCCTTTGAGGGATTGCAATTTATGTCAAATGGTTAGCATTTTGTCTGGAACAAGCACCCATTGGTGTCCTGGGTGTTCGCAAATGGTCTGAAGCCATATATTGCAATTCTACTGCAGAAGTAGTTAAGCCAGGCCCAGTTATGTGAGCTGCTTGAATAGGAGACCACTTGGGAATGGGATATAAGCTCGTCTGAGCTCTTCAAAGGAAAGGCAGAGTATCTGTCTAATAAATAAAATCCAGCTTCCAGATGATCCCATCTGGCCCTCTGCAAATCCACCTCTCCCTTTAGCCCCCCCCCCCGGCCCCCAATGCTACAGACTCATCATTATACACCTCAACTCCTTTCTTCTGTATGGAGCAGCAACACCAGCAAAGCACCTCTAGCCACCAAAGCAACAGAGGCTGCTTGCATATTTCTTCTGTGAATTGCTTGCATATTACTGCTATGAACATGCTGAAAGACAGGCAAACCGGAGTGAACAACTGAGGTGCCTAAAAGAAAAACTGTTAACAGAGTTTCATTGTCCCCATTAGGTAAATGTGGTTAAAGGGTCAGAGAGGAGGACTAACGGTGGTGGGCCTTCACCCCTGGCTCAGTTCAAAATCCACGAAACCCATGGCTTTTGAAAATGTATATGCTGACCAGGGAGGCACATGACAAGATATTCCTGAGCATTCCGCTGTTCTACTCCTTTCGTTGCTTTTAGCTTCCTTCAGAGTGCCTCTCCCTCCCTCATGTCTGCGCAGCATAAAATGAGCAAATCTGTAGCATTCTTGAACTCTGCTTCCCTGCCTACCTACTTTCCACACAACTGCCACACACATTTCTCATCGCTACTTCATGTGTCACTTCAGGGTGAGAATTTTCAGGCTGGGCGGTTGTATGTGGGAAGGAAACCGGGATGGGGTTTGCAGCAAGTGTTCCGTTTGCTGATGTGTGGAAACGTCTTGAGGGCTGCGTTTTTATTACCTGCTCTTTATGAATTTCTTCGCAGTAAATTAAGTCACGCTAGTTTCCCAATCTAAGAGGCCGAATTCATGCCTTTCCTTCATGTTCCTGTAGACGCACGTACCTTAATAGGCATCCATATAGATTCTAAAGGACTCTTAGGGGAGTACAAAGCCTACTTATGTGATTTTTGCAGGACTGAGACCTTTATCGGTGGGTGGATACATTCCGTTTTTTCTATGCTCACTTCCATGCAACTGTCACTTCCACCATGGGGAGACACCAAAGATGGCACCCAATGTGAAACTTAGAGAAAGAAGAATCGAATGACCATCTATCTGTAGACAGAGCTTTCTTCTTCCTTTTTATGCTGTTTCTTTCCTTTCTCGGGGTGGAAGTGAGAGCTGCCTGTAGAAAATAATGGCCCCGTTCAGAAGACACCTTAAACCATGGCTTTAACCATGGTGGTTAAGCCGGAAAGCCCTTATTCACCATGGTTAAAGCCATGGTTTAAGGTGTCTTCTGAACACAGCCCGGCTTTCTGGCTTAACCACCATGGTTAAAGCCATTGTTTAAGGTGTCTTCTGAATGGGCCCAATGAAGAAATCCAGGATTGTAGTGTAACAGCAAGAGCAGGAGTGCATGCTCTTTCTGACTCAGGTCTTACTTTGTATGAAAGTGGCTTTTTTATTTTCTTTAAAAAAATAAACTTGCCAGTTCCCCCTGTATGGCAGTTAAACTGGAGAAAAACCTTCCATTGACACCCATGGATACTTGGGGCTCATTGGAATAGATCTGGGGTCCTAGGAAATAGATTTCGGGACTGAGTCCCCATGGGCCTAGGCCTAGCAGGGCCCTTGCCTGTAGTGGGTAATTACAATAACTACCACTTCGGTACTCATTAGAATACTGGAAGAGAGCAACAGTGTCATCAGCGATAGGTTCATGGCAGATATTGTCTGTTGATTTGTTCAGGTGGCAGCAAAGACCAGTCTACTTATATTGCCATCCTGTTATATGCAAGAGCCTAAGCACATTACTGATTTCAGTGCAGACCACAGAACCTTTAAATGCTAAAAAATTCATAAAAGAAAAGACATGGGTTAGAAAGAACTTGAATGAACCCATCTTTCTGCTGATACTCTTTCTTTGTTGGGTAAGTTTATGGTGAATCCAGGCTCCTAGATACTACAAGTCCTTTCCTAGTTGTGCTCAGGAAATGCCAGCAGTTACTATGGGACTTGTAGTTCTTCAGAGATTATACTGCAGAGGCATACTTATTTCTGTTACTCAAATGACAATTTCTAAAGTTTCCTGCATACTCTCTATACAGGAATTACTATGGAGTTCATCCTTCAGAATGCTGCCTGTTCTGTTCAAACACTGCTGTTGATTGGCTCCCACAAGTGTTACAAGACTTGGATGCCCAATATAGATACATGAATGTGGAGTAGAGTTAGGCAACGCCTTGCCCGTGGGCACCACTGCACCCTCCTTTGGTGCCCACAAAAGTGTCCTACCCCTCTCACATTTCCCCCCTAAAAAAATAAAAAAAACACATTTTCATAGAATCATAGAATAGCAGAGTTGGAAGGGGCCTACAAGGCCATCGAGTCCAATCCCCTGCTCAATGCAGGAATCCACCCTAAAGCATCCCTGACAGATGGTTGTCCAGCTGCCTCTTGAATGCCTCTAGTGTGGGAGAGCCCACAACCTCCCTAGGTAGCTTACCGGCTGCTGGATATTGCGATGAAATAGGTCCCTGTTGGTGTTGAAAACTGTGGATTCTTTAATGTGTTGAGGATCAGATCCGACTTCTGCCTTGTACTCAGTCTTGGAATTTGCATAGTAGGCGTTTTGCAGCGTCTGCTCTGGAAAACAGTACGCCAAGTCTGCCCGCCCCTGTGCCTCCTGTGGTTGGAGAAATAGCCAGAGAATGTGGCAGTCTGCCAAGACATCTCCGAGGTTTGCCATGCATTTGTGGCATCTGAGAAGCCACCTGCCAAATGCCACTTGTCCTGCTTGTTTTCGGAAAGGAGCGAGGGGTGCCTGCCACTCCGATCGGTGAAACCTCTGCCAAGAGAGGCAAACCAAGTTGCAGCCAGCGAAGCTTATTTTGGCGTTTGATGTTGGCAGCCATAGCCTTTGTCTTTCTCAGATTGTGCCAGTCTTTGTATACCAACTTTCCTAAATAAATAAGCAGATCCCAGAATGTGCTGCCGGAACATATTACTAAAATAACGCACACTTGTGTTAATGATTTAAGTTACCTTACTGTGCCCCAGCGAGGACTGTTCAATACATTCTGTGAGGTGTTGGTGACACATTTCGCTGGAAATATCCCGGCAGAGGGTGATGTCTGCTAATTATAGTCTGTGCCAGTGGAGAAAGAACCTCTAACTGATCATAAACATTTTATGTCACGATTGTTTTTTGTAATTAAAACATAAAAGAGCTGAAAACTTGGCTCGGTACCTCCTTCCTTTTATCTCTGTACCTGTTGGTCAGATTTAGTGAGATTTGCTGGAGCCGCACTAAGCAGCACTAAGAGCAGATCAAACCACATTTGGAAGAGTGAGTTGCTAGCCAAGGCTTTCTCTAGAGCACAGGGTGTGCATGTGTGAAGTTAGACTAGAACTTGTAAGTCAGAGAACAAAAGGGGTTTGGAGGCTTGGTTGAAAAGCCCCAGCGTGGGTCATGGTGTAATTTCAGAAATGTGATTACAGAATTAAAATGGGAACTTTTACTTCATAATTCACGAGATTGCATCTATGAAATGGAATTTGTGGCAGGGTGTCTGTATTACAAGAGTTTGTGCATGTAGTTCTGTGTTTTACTGTTACATGCCAACTCACCCATGGCCTGCAATATCTCAGTTGAATACAACGATTCATAAGGCGATACATAAATATCAACACATTAAATAACAATCCATCAGAGCATTTAATTCTTAATTACTGGACCTAATCACGTTTCGAAACAAGTCAGAAGCATAAACCAAAACATTAATGTGTTGCAACAGGCCATGAAGTACCCAATTAATGCTGCTGGATAGATGACAGTCAAAGCGGTGTGTGCAATATGATAAAAAACTATATAAAACTAACAGTTAAATTAAACATACGTTCTAAAATAAACCACAATTTCGTTCTCATGTAAGAAAATAATTAAATGCTGTTTTAGCAGGCATCCTCAAAATGTCTATTGTGCCTCTGCGTAACCTTAGGAGCTCTTATTGTAGAGAAACTATGTAGAAAAATCTATTAATTTACATCTGTTGTTGAACAAACTCTGGAGTCTCCAATGTGGTGCCTCTTTTAGCGCCCACTAGGCTTTATGACCCTTTTGATTTTATTTCTTAAGATTTCTTTTTTTTAATAAATTAATTGGGAGGCTACCATGCTGCAAAGTGAGTCGCTTCCCTCCAGCATTATCGTTATTTGGGTACAAAAGTCTTTTTGTGTTTTGGTGCTCAGACTCCGATTGTATTTAGGTTCTTGGGCAAGTTATTTTTGTCTTTAGTCTCCCCATTTTGCCTTTTGGAAAATGAGTGTCTTGTGATTGACCATGCTGCTATGGTAACCATTTTATGAATGAGCAAGCCCTCTATAGGAACCATTTTGTGAGAGCCACAACACACTCAGCGTTCCAGATGTGCCCACCGACCCCAGAACTTTGGGGACCTCTGCGATCAGTCCTGATTGCTTTCAGAAGGAAATACCCATTAAGATTCTACAAAAGAACAGAAATTCAAGAAGCACTGTGAAAGAGCAGAGCGAGAATACAGGAGATAACCACGACAGCAGGAGATGTTATTTGCAAATTTGGTAGTGGTAGTGATGCAGTGTTTAAGTATCCTGTGGCCCACGGATCGTATGGTTTCCCTGAACTGAGGGGTTGGAATAAACTGACAAAAATGCACACAGAACATGAGAAATATAAATTAGCATTATATTTCTTTCCGAAGAATTCTCTGGATAGCAATGTTGATCTTTTTACTCTCCTTTTCTTTCTATCTGGAAATGGAAGTTCCTCCTTAGTTGTGATTTTCATGTATTTGTTGCAGCTATACCAGACTGTGTGCTATATGTAAATACCAGGGTTAAATTTTACAACTTCTTCTTTTCTTTGGAAACAGTTTGAATGTGAGGCAGCAGACTCTAGGGAGAAAAGTGATGAATTAAAATCTTTTTACCAAATGAGACCTGGTTAAAAGCTTAAAAGGACTTTAACCTTCGCATCGTATTGGAAGTATTCCTGTGTGAAGGATGAAATAAAGTCTTCTTCATATCCCTGTATAAGAAGACTAATTCCCTTCCATTACCTTCATTTTCCCCCTTCCTCTGATTTTACTCTGTATTTATCTGTTGTAAGCTATTTGAGGTAGGGACCTGCCATTACTGTTCTTTGTAAACCTCCATACTCATAGATAACAATTATATTTTTTTTTAAAAGGTAGAAATATTATTATTTTTATTGGTGGCTGAATGTCTGCTAGAGGTCTAAAGCCTGGGCTCCAAATTCTGAACTGATTTTTATTGCTTCCTAATACCCCAATAGCAGAACTTTGGGAAGGATAGAGAATGCTTTTTCTATAGTTCTACCATCAGATTGCATCCTCTTGTCTCCCAGAATTTAGGGGGAGATAGTCAGTGACCAGTGTGTGAATTAGGAATGTCATAGCATGGGGGCAGGGGCCTAGTCCTACCTGGAGCAATGCTTGGGTGTTCTTAGGGTACACAAAGGAATATAAGCGTGCAACATTAGTCCCCTGCAATTGACAGGAAGGAGGAAATCTCCTGATCGGCTAGGTCCAATATATATGTTCTTTGAGCCATCCACTCTTGATCAATCTACCGATCACAAACAACTTAGGCTGGAAACCTAATCTAGAGTGGAGTGTGGCTGCCATGAACCTGGTCAGGCCTTCACATAAGATTACAAGATCTGAGAAAGAATCATAGAATAGTAGAGTTGGAAGGGGCCTACAAGGCCATCGAGTCCAACCCCCCCTGCTCAATGCAAGAATACACCCTAAAGCATCCCCGACAGATGGCTGTCCAGCTACCTCTTGAATGCCTCTAGTGTGGGAGAGCCCACAACCTCCCTAGGTAACTGGTTGCATTGTCATACTGCTCTAACAGTCAGGAAGTTCTTCCTGATGTCTGGCCAGAATCTGGCGTCCTGCAACTTGAGCCCATTATTCTGTGTCCCACGTTTTGAGATGATCAAGAAGAGATCCTGAAAAGTGATTCCATTAAACATCTGATGCATGTGTCCTGAGAAGAAAGTGGGACAGACGGGAGAAGCAATCCTTAGAGAAGAGCTGCCTTCTGACTTGTGGGGGGCATAACTGGTGGGATGGGAAATTTGTTCCCCCCCTTTCTTCCTGACCCACAACCTTCTCCACAGTGATAGTTGATCCCACTATAGGAAAGACTCTTTGGATGACTTCATACTTTGGAAAGAGTTGTCTCTCTTGTTTTCCTTATTGACGTTGTTTATACCAGTTCCCTCATTTTAGAGAAGTTTCATCTTCTCAAATAAAATGTGATTGTGTTAGACTTGCTGGGTCATTTCCCACTTATATATAGATCAGTATAGATATCTGTGGCTTCTTACTTTAATGACATTTCATGACTGCTAACATTCTTTACACTGCTTTGTGGATAATTTTTTTCCTCATCATACCCAAACTTGAGGAAACAACTTCTGAAATTGGATATTCCCTTTAGTGAGATCTGGAGTCTTGCAGCTATCATATCTGTAAGCTTTAATCAGAGGATATCTTGTTTTCATTTTATATATGCTCCATACTTGCACATTGTTTCATAATTTGTTTTTGGATTTCACAGTGCATGAATTTTAGGATTAAGTTTCCATCTATTTTCTCCATTAAACATTATGTTAATGCAACTCAGCAGTTTTAGCCAGGATGTAATCAGATGGGGATATATATTGATGTCCACTGTATTGTTCTGATGAAGGAAGATTTCTGGTATTAATCTGTTTCTCTTTCAGACTGTAACGATTCTTTGCAACTTGAATATTTTTATTAGCCCTTCCAGATGAGATGCCTCATTCTTAGATTTTTAAAAAATGATATTCCAAAATTAAATTTAAGAAATCATAATTGCTTGATGGTAATTATTAGGGCTGTGCAAGCCTTAAACCTCGGATTCGAAAATCCGAGGCACGGAGGCCGTTTTATGGTGGATCCACCATTTTATGATGGATCCGCCATTTTCTCGCATAGCCCTAAGCCCCCGTACAGCCTACAACTTCCAACATGCAGTGCCTGGGAGGGCTGTATGCCCAGGAACAGAGGGAATTTGTGTCCTCAGCATTGCCATTGCCTGCTCCTGGGCACAATTGCCGGCTTCTTACCTCTTCAAGTAAAGAATTTATAACTCTGTCCTTTTAGTAATGCATGTCAATCAATCAATAATGTGTTGTTGTTGTTGTGGCTATCGCCACAACTACATTTTAATTTATGGCTGCATGAGCCATTATTTCTTGAAAAGAGACAGAGCTGGGGTTGTCTCAGAGGTTGTTTTGCTCTTGCCTGTACCTTGCTTGGTCTCTCGTCACCTGATCACTGATGGCCACAAACATGAACTATTTGTGGTTGGGTTGACATGACATGAAAGCTCCGTCTGCCGTGAGCATTCTCATTCGCACGTGCAAGTCCTTCCTTCTGTTGCAGTCAACAACTGACAAGCATGCATGTGTGAACCAGCCTTTCACTTCTGTCACGTCAAGCAGCCCAGAAGAAAAAAAATTCACCACAAAATTCTTGCCAGGCTTACTTTGATTTCATTGAAATTGAGCCAAAGAGGTGATGGTATTAATTTATTTCAAGAATTGTATATCCCACCTTTCATATAAAGCTCAAGACAACTGACAAAATTCACGACTTTAAAATTATGGTAATGCACTTAGTATGGGGTTATCTTTGAGGCTGATTCAGAAGCTGCAGCTAGTACAGAATGCAGCGGTCAGGTTGTTAAGTGAGACACGTGGCAGTGCTCCTATTACACACCTGGTTCCCTATTTGCTACCAAGCCATGTTCAAGGTTTTTTTTATGGACATAATAGCCCTAAACTATTGGGACCGGGTTATCTGAAAGTCCACCTTTCCCTGTATAGACTTGCTAGATCACAAAGTTCTTTCAAGGAGGACCTGTTGGTCGTGTTATGCCTCATAAATTGTCATCTAGAAGTAGCGCAGAAATAGGCTGACTCTGTGGTGGCAGCTACTTTCTGCTGCTTGTGAGGTCCTGCCACCTTGCGTCGTCTCAACTTCACCTGAGATGCCCACAAGCTACCTCACAGGACTATCCACGCCACTAGCACCCTGGACCACTTCAATCTCCCCCTGTGCTAATGACGTGTGTGAGGGTTTTGGCCTACTGCTGTGGCTCCTGTCTCGCCTTTATTCATTAGGCCCCACAGCCCAGTAACCTAGCCCTCAGTTTCCCATTCCGCTGCCACCATTAATTGTTTCCTCCTCCGTCACTCCTCCACCGACCACACCAGTTGTTTAAAAGTAATTAGTATTTATTAACATAAGTAAGTGCATATGTAAGCTTAATGGTTTCCTCAGTTCAAATGTGTATGATTACATGGTTCTAAGCATATTGGTTTCTGCCAGTTCTTCCTTACAAGGTTCCACTCTAGAATACTACTATCATCCACTTCTGTCATATAACCCTACACTTCTCTCTGTGTTGTGTGGGAGGCATTGATAGTTCTGGGCTTCCAGTGCCTCTTCGTGGCTGCTCCCAGGCTCTGGAACGTCCTGCTGAGGGTGGCTAGATTTGCTTCCTTCCCAGCTGGCAAAGTTATTTTAATTTGGCCAAGCCTTTGGCATAAAACTGGTTTGGTATCTGAAGGGAGTTTTAATTGGCAGGGTCCTATTTATTACTTTTGTTGTGCTTTTAGGTTTTTTTTATGATTGTTTTAATTAAGTTTTTGTTTCAGTCTTGGTTTTATTATTATAAGCTGCATTGAACACCATTTTTGATGAAAAGCTTGGTATAAATCAAATAAATATAAAATAAAAACTGTTTTTCTGATCACTAAACACTAGATCTTACTGCCTTGGATTTTAAGAGTTTCTTCAACTTGTATTTATTGGCATGTTTATTTTGTTTTATTTGTTTGTAAGCAGATTAAAGATCTTGGATAGTAAGCAGTCTAAATATTTTCAATAATAAAAATAATAACAATGAAAATAATAATAAGCAATAGAAACGACAAAAAAGCAACAGGTGACATATTGATAGGGACTAAAAATCCATTAAAAAGCAGCTAATCTATTAACAATATGTACAGTTTGCATAAAACTAAATTATTTCTAGGAAATGCATGAGTGATGTAGTGGCTAAAGTGTCAGACTGGGAGTTGGGAGATCCGGGTTCTAGTCCCCACTCAGCCATGGAAACCCACTGGGTGACTCTGGGCCAGTCCCAGATTCTTAGCCCAACCCACCTCACAGGGTTGTTGTTGTGTGGATAAAATGGAGAAGAGGAGGATTATGTATGCCACCTAGGGTTCCTTGGAGGAAAAAAGGTGGGATTTAAATGCAAAAATAAATAAATAAATAAATATGGTGTTCAAGTGTTGTTGCTGTTGTTAACGTTGCCATCATTCGCCAATAAATTCTCACAAAACCAGGATGAACTTAATCTGGTACTTAATGGATTGAAAAGAAGGTGCCAGTTGAGCAGGCCTATGGAGGGCGTTTGGAATTTTAAGTGCCACCACAGAAAAGGTCCTTTTTTGATAGCCACCTGTCTCATCTCCAAAACTGAGGGAACCCAGAGAATGGCTTTGTAAGAAGAGGCAGGTTTAACTGACCAACTGAAACTGGTAAAAGGCACTGTGAGCTACTATGAATTTGTTTCATTTTCAATATCAGTCACCTTTCTGAGCCAAATCCAACCAAAGTGGTGAATAAAATGCAAGTATAAAAATACAACATACTGTTGTAGAGCAGTGATCTTGAATTGGTGGGTCATGACCCGAAAGTGGGCCGTGAGATCATTCCAGATGGGTTGTGGAAAAGCTGTTGCTGCCATGTTGGCCAATTGTGAAATTGTGTCCCATGTTGCAGGTTGGGAGTCTGAATTGGGTCTTGGGTCTGGACCAGTTGAAGACCGCTGTTCTAGAGGAATTTTAACATTTAAAAATGCGAAAAGCCAGCAATATGTTAAGATATAATTCAGCCAATTTAAAAACAGTCCCAAAGCCACAGCAATAAAGCCACCATGACCAATAAAACATATCAGTTACCGGCTGATTAAAAGGTTCACAAAATCTTTTAAAATGCTGCAAGTGGTGTGTGTGTGTGTGTGTAACTGCACATCCCTTACGGGGTGGGTGGGGGACATCCAGTAGTGACAGCAGAGCTGGATCTGCCATATTTTCAGGCTGTGATCCTGGTCCCTTAGGGGGGAGTGTGATCCCATCCAAAACAAGCCAAATGCCACTTTTTGGGATTGATAAACTATTCAACAGCAGCCTCAGCACTTCTATCTTAGCTGGATTGAGCTTTAGTTAATTAGGCAGCCGTCATCCACTCCATTGCTGATCCAAGTATCTGTTTAGGGTGTCTGATGAAAGGGGGAAATGGCACTGGTTACCATCCACATATTGGTAGCACCCAGCTTCAAAACTCTGGATGACATGTCTCAGTGGAATCTCTCAGGACCTTCATTTTCTTCAGGAATTTTGCGTTACCAGCTTTTTGCTTTCCTCTCCGCAGATTCTTCCTATTCGGAACCTCCAGATGTCCAACAGCAACTGAACCACTATCAGTCCGCGGCTCTGGCAAGGAACAACAACAACATTAGTCCTGTCCCACTTTCTGGAACAGACCAAAAAGCTGAAGCCATCCTTAACTGTGAATTTTGTGAATTCTCCTCGGGTTATATTCAGAGCATTCGACGTCATTATCGTGACAAACATGGAGGGAAGAAGCTGTTCAAGTGCAAAGATTGTTCTTTTTATACAGGCTTTAAGTAAGTATTTGTACAAAAGAGTTAAACATTTTCACATTTGTAACATCTTCAGACAACTTCCATGAATTTTGATGGTTAAATATATAGTGTGACAGTGAACAATAAGGGTTGAATTTGTCTGGTCCTATATAAATGCATCTATTTATCTCTTGGTAGCAAAGACATATATCACAAATTCAGAAATTTCTATGGCTATAGTTGTGCCTGCCACACATTGCAAAATCTTGCCATTCTTAGCTATATTAACCTCCAGTCTTCCTGGCTGTAGAAAAATTAAAATATGGCAATATATACATTTTACAGCACAATCGTATACATCTCAGAAGTAATTCTTGTTGAGTCCAATGGGCCTTACTCCTAGGAAAGTGGGTAAAGGATTGCAGCCCCAAATTTAGAGATTGAGCCTAGGTTGGGGAATTGGGCAGGGTAAGGGATGTTGTACCCCACACGTTCCCAGCCTTTCCATGGTCATAGGGGGGAAAGTATGAAAATTCAATGACACAAGAGGTACGAACATTTATACATACGTGTAAAAATCTGCTTGTGACTTGTTCCTTGCAAACAGATGCATGGACTATTCCTTCCATATTACATTTTGGTACATTCTAAAAGCACACAGGGAATACATCTGTGTTATTTAGAAATAACCTGGGAAGCAGCTCTCACTGCCTTCTACGCTTTCTTGCTTTGTGTAAAGGTGCAAGAAAAAAAATCACCTCTGCCAACATAAAACTTTGCACAACCTTTTTTCCTTTAGCTAGGTTGACATCTGCCCTGAAGCAAGAGGAATTTAGAAACCAGCCTAGGGGGGAGTAATAGTGAATTCCTATTGACTGTGTAGTGTTCTGCAGTCAGCAAAACCTTCCTTCTCCTAACTTTGGAATCCCTGAAGTTGGTTTTACTCAAACTTTTGAAAGGAGTTTCTCCCCTCCCCTGCCCCTTATTGTGAATATTGGCAAAATATAACACCCATTCAAAAGTTGATAATGTTATTAAGTCCTCGATCCATTGCATTATGGGAGGTGTGGATTTGTCCTTCCAGTGTGAATAGTATAAGTCTTTTGGCTGTCATAAGGGCTCTGAAAATCCATCTGTACTGACCATGCATTAACTTCCAAGAAGCCGGAGGGTAATTTAGGAGGACCTGCACATTGTTCCATATTTCAATACAAAGTTCATCCTTATTATTACCTCCTCCCCAAAAGGGGCAACTACGGGGCATTGCCAAAACATATGAGTTAAAGAAGCATTAGATGCATTACATCTCCAGCAATTGTGCAAGTTAGACAAGCCCTTCTTGAAAAGGCATTGTGGAGTCCAATAGACCCGAAACAGGATTTTTGGCGGAATAAGACGTAACTGTAGCAAGTAAATTATATTTAACACACAAGTCTGAAAAGGCCAAAAGCTCGTCATCTGAGCCTATTAATTGATCCAGAGTAAAAATCATCTTATCCATCCATGTCCTCCACAAAAATGCTTTCTTTCCAATTCTTAAATCTGGGTTTCCCCATATTGTCAATTTTGCATGAGAGAATGGAGCAAACTGTAGTAGATGTGATATTATACGCCACGTCTTTCTAGCAGCCAAAATTGTAAGAGGGGGGTTGCTTATTCTGATATGGCTGGAACCAAATTCTATCCATTTGGGAAGAGGTTCTAACCATAAGGTTTCAAGAACTGTTCATGGTGGCAGTTCTGAGGGAGCAGAGGAAGACCAAAACTTAGTACAAGCCAATAGGCAAGCCTGATGATAAAACGCTAGGTCTGGAAAACCAAACCCACCTTCTTTAATTGGAAGCTGCATCCTTTTCAAAGATATTCGACGTGGGGAAGAACGCTAGAAGAATTTATGAAACAAAGCATTCAGTTGTTGAAAAGGCATTTCTTAAAGTGTACATGGTAGATTTCGGAAAAGTGTGAAAATGAAGTTACACTATAACATTTTACTTCTTTAACTAACAGAAGCAGGACCAACAAACCACATTGTTACAGGTTTGTCCTTTGGAACTATTCATATGCTGTTTAAAAAAGTGATCCATTAATTATTTCCCATGTATGTTACATTTGGGCAATTAAAGCAGTTTGTGGCTTTGAAATTAGAGTTCTCAACTTGTGATACTACCCTCCCAATGGAATCATGAACAGTTGCTAATGGCCCTTCACTTCTGATCAACTAATCCGAAACCCAGTGTATATGCAGACCTTGACTGGACCATGATACGTGCCTAACTTAATCAGGGGAGCATGAATGTGTCATCTGTTCTTAAGAAGATAAGAAGAGCAATGGTGGATCAGACCCAAAAGGTCTATGCTGTCAGGCATTCTGTCTCCACAGCAGTCAACTAGATGCCTATCAGAAGCCCACAAGCAAGACAGGAGTACAACAGCACCTCTTGCTTGTGTTTCTCCAGAACCTGGTATACAGAGATATACTACCTCTGATATTGGTGGGAATATATAGCTGTTGTGACTGGTAGCCATGGCTAGCCATAACCTACATGAATTTGTCTAATCTTTTAATAAGAACATAACGTCTTGTATCGTTGGGTTGCTGTTGTGAACTAGTGGAGCAGTTCCCTGCCTGGAAGGGAGTAGAGTAGGTGGGTGGGATTTCTTTTGCTTCCTTGGAATGCTTCTCATGGGCCGTGCATCACCACCCCATTCCCTAGCCAATGCTCATCAAAGATTTGCATCTGGGACCAAAGTCAACATGATTAATTTTTTTTGTTACACTTGGGGCTGGTGCAAAGATCATATCTTAAGCGTGGCTTCAAATACCTGGTTAAAAGCAATCCTGGTTAAACTTAATCAAAGTTAACACTGTTGTCAATATCACTTTTAACCACAATAAAATTGGGGTTTGCTTGAGGAAAGGAGGAAGCAAATGTTGCTCACACCCATCCTTTTAACCATAGTTAGATCAAGTAATGCTATCTCTGTACCAGCTCTTAGAAGTGTTCAAAGCAATTGTTTCTTGACCTGGGGAGATTCGTAGTGACAAATCTTGACAACCCTTTTTTTCAAGGAATACAACAGAGTGGTATCTGAAGCTTCTGATAGAAACCAACATCACCCAAAGATTTTAATTCCACAGCCCTCTGTTTTGAGCCTGTCCGTTTCTCTCTTTGTTTATAGATCTGCTTTTACTATGCACGTGGAAGCTGGGCATTCAGCAGTTCCTGAGGAAGGACCCAAAGATCTCCGCTGTCCGCTCTGTCTGTACCACACCAAATATAAACGGAACATGATTGACCATATCGTCCTTCATAGAGGTAAAGGGACCCCCACAAGAATGTACTAGTGGTCAACTTGAGTCTGTGCTAATAGCTCCTGTTTCCGATTGGAAAGCCTGGTACCCCAGGAAAGTTTAAATGGGTGCTGGAGACATCAATCAACAGTTGTTCGTCTTCAGTATTGTGGTAGTTAGAACAAACTTTGAACAGGGAAGATGATGGCCTTTTGGAGGGGGGGTTAAATTGTTGTTGTTTTTGCTGCCCTCAGAACCCTATTGCTACATTTGTGTTTTTTATGAAACACACTCACTGACCCTGTTCACATGACACGCTAAGCCACGCTGGTTAGACATGTTGAGCTAAACATTAAGGCTTAGCGTGGCTACATAACCATGGTTTTAACACGCTCACTAACCGTTTATTGCGAAAGGGTTAGCAGCCTAACCATGGCTTAGTATGTCATTTGAACAGGCCCACTTTAAGCCAGGGAAGGCAACCTCTGGCCCCTCCTTGGACGCAATCTGTTCTGTGGAGGATTGAGTGCCCCCCGCCCTCCCAAAGCTCCCCCCATCAGAATGCGAACAGTGCAAAGGGGAATCCCTTTCATACCTCTGATCAGAGATCAGCTGAGGATTTCCCCTGACCTGACTGAGTCCCTTCTGACGCTGCTCATGCTGCAGTTGGGATGCAGGAAGAAGCAGCTCAGCATGACTGGCGCTTTTAGCAGCTGGCTCTTGCTAACCCCAGCTGAGTCCTTTCCTGCGCTGCTCAAGTCCCGATCAGTATAAACTCTGCATGTGCATCATTAAAATTATCTATCAAATTCAATTTCTGTGCCATCTTATGCCTGGAATGTCTTTCTGCACCTGGCATCAGGACTCACCTGGTCTGCCGGCACAGAATATCAGGCACTAAGCTCAATGAGTAGCACCCCCCAACCCCCATTCCTTTAAGAAAACTAAAAAAGAATTTCAGATTCTGTTAGCTGCAGAATTATATGCTCTGAAGAGACAGCTGTCTGGACTCTTCAGGGCTGGGAATCCTGCCCATAGTTATCACACTTGATGCTTAGAGATGGTCTGTTGGCTATCGAAATCCATTCCCATGTGTTGGGGTGGCATTCTGCCTGATCACAGGTTGAGCAAGCATTCCCCAGCAGGGTATTGGTGCTGAGGTAATGATAGTTGTACGTGCCATCTCTCTCTCCCGGGAGGAAATCCTTTCTTTTCTTTTCGTTTTGATATGTTGCAGCGCAAACATGGTAGTAGCTTGCCACTTTTCCATAAGCTTCTGTTGCTTTTAGGTACCTGAACAGGGCGCACGAGTCGAGTAGAGTTCACAGTCATTTTGTGGCTGTGGAGGAAAGACAGACCAACGACTTTCACAGATGCCCCTTCAATAACAACAAAAAAGTCGCTCTGGGATTCAAAATGCATGTAACAGAGCCACCTCAGTGAAAGCAAAATCTGAGCAAACAATGGCTTCCAGTGTGGAGCTTAACCTCCGAGGGAGTTATAGCGCCAGACTGCCAGATCCTGTTGACCTCCAGGGCATGCTAGAAGGGTTATCTGTTTTATAAAGCCTTTTTTTTTTAGATGCGGAGTGGGGGTGGGCATTGAAGCTTCTAGAACCGGTGTTGGGTTTTGTTTTATACCCTCTGGAATGTGCAAGTGGATCAAATGAGCTCCTGGTTCAACCTCAGTTTATTTTCTGAGGTGTTTTAGCTGCATCTGGTATTTGCTGTTAGGAAAACCCTCTTGAATTGGTAAATAGGTATGGTTGGAGCAATGCTCCAAAGCATGGGCATAACTAAAAACTGTTAATAATCTTTACTGCAGTTTGCTTGTGGAAAGTGAGCTTGCAGGCATTTAGCTAACCAGTTTCCCTAATTTCCCTGAAAGAAGCAGAAAGATGATTTATTGATCAGTTTGTGCCAGTTTGTTTGCACCAGGGTATCCCTTGTGACCCTCTATTTATTTCATTTCTATACCGCCCAATAGCTGAAGCTCTTTGGGCCCTCCACAAAAATTAAAACCATAAGGTACAATGTAAAATATAACTTATGGAAGCTTAAAGCCACAATATAAAACCACACTATAGAAGTACAAGCAGAATAAAACCGAACAGCAATGCAATTTATTTATTAATTACACATGCACAAAATACAGCAGCTTACCCCCAACCTGGTGCCCTCCAGGTGTGTTGGACTGCAACTCCCATAATTCCCAGCCAATCGCCATGCTGGGAGTCGCAGTCTAACCCATCCAGACAGCATCAGGTTCGGGCAGGCCGAAACAGAGGTTAAAACCAGAAATATAAGAACATGTTAAAAACTTAAAGAACGTATAACAGCTATAGAATAGAAGCAAAAGAAAGAAAACCAACAGCAAAGGGCTACAGTCATGCAAAGATCTAAAGAAGCACTAATGCAGTTTTTAAATGAAGGACTAAAAAGGCTGAGAGAATCAAAAAGGTCTTCACCTGATGCCCAAAAGACTACAGTGTAGGTGCCAGTCAAGCTTCTCAGGAGAGCATTCCATGTTGGTTGCCACCACTGAAAAGACCCTCTCCTTATTAGAGTCCCCGTCAAAGCTGAAGCAGCTGGATTTCTCCATCAAGGTTCCAGAGCCACGTGAGCCAAGGGCACTGTCCAGCCTAGGCGTCTTGGTTATTGATGAAAAATGTGTCATATAACACTCTGTTAAGGTAGTCTTTCCTCTGCATTAAGTTGAAGTATGTGCCCAGCAGGAATGTGGAATCTGTGGCCCTCCAAATTATTGGACTGTAGCTGCCAACATCCCTGATTCTCGGTCATACTGGCTAGGGATTATGGGAGTTGGGAGACCCACGACATCAGGACAGCCACATTTTCCCATCCCTGGTCTGTAGGGAAGAAAGGAAAGGCTTTATTTTTCTTCAACTTATCAAAAACATTTTCATAGATCCCTGGTGGCAAAAAAGCAATTTAAAAAGAAAAGAAAAAGTGAACCAAAACTGTTGTTTCAAACGAGAGAAATCCAAATTGGTTGAAAACCTGTGAGTAGTATGAATGGAAAACATTTATTATTTATTGATTTAAAACATCTGTATCCCGCCCTATATCATTAAGATCTCAGGGCGGCGTACAGACAAAATCATACGTTATAAAACAATAAATATACACAGCTAAAAACAAATTAAACCATTAATCAACCCTCACATAACCAAATTCTTATTACAAATGAGTTAGCCTTCTAATATCCTTTGCAATTCATAAAAGGATTTTAGTTTTGCTTGTTTATTTGTTCAGTCATTCGTTCACCTTTCTGCAAGCATCCAAAGCCCTGTGTAAAGAATAAACATGATGTCATGGATCAACCCAACTCTACAGGAAAAAAAATGCTGCATCACTTAAAAAGGGAACTGTCATGTCACACATTTTCTAAGCCTGCCTCTGTCCAGAAAGTGTATGGTGATACTACTCATCAAGTCCCCAAGGGGCTACATGATAATTTCTCTCTTGACATGTGTTTGGTAGCCTGTGCATGACAGAGCGGATTTGTTCTGTATGAGGGAAAACGGAAAGAGTGGGTCAGGCTAAGATGGGAGGTGGGATTTGGGGTGGTCAATAAGGTGACAGGAAAGGGGAAAGATTATTAAAGAATGATCTTCTAATATGTCATGCTTCAATGAAAATTATATATTTGGCTGCACTGAAAAAAGATCATTTAGATGCCTTCAGCACTGTCTCCCTCTCTCCCCCACCCCCCATCCCCAACCCAAACCCACAATTGCAACTCCTTTCTTGTTTGGAGGCTGCTCCCACAGCTCCATTAAGTTGCAGGAGCAGCTTCCTAGGAAGCACCATCGCCTGCTTTCAGAAATCTATAGTACTCACTGGTCACCGCTCTTTGGATTACTCCCTAATGGGATTTTTATTTGTCTTGTAGGACCACTTAGAATGCCCTATATCTCACTTGGCCTTTGGTAAATTTCCTAGTTAATGTCATCAGTATCAAGAATAATAGGAGTGCTATCTGAACTTCTAATCTAACAGCTAATTAACAGGTGGATGATACTAACAGTTGTGTTATAGATTGTGACGTTGCATTAACATTATTTTGCCCGATTTATAGGCAGACACAACCACGTTAATAGTTAGGATTAGTGTGGCTATCTCCTCTTGTTTCATACAATCTTTCTCCTGCAGAACTGTCTATTACAAATCATCACTATACCTTCCCTCTCCTAATTGTGAGACCTTATTAACAAGCAGAAAAATAAGTGCCCAGCGTTTGTTCCATCGTTTTCTGTGATGTTGTTGGTTATAACTTGACTAAAAACGTAAATGGATTTTATACCATTTAACTGTCACAAGTTTTCTTTCATGGCTTAGCCTGGTTGGCTCACAACAAAATCTATGAGAAACTCTGTTTTAAATAGGGAGCAGAGTAGGTAGACGGCTCCACTCAGGAGTACATCACACACCTTCGGTTTTCATTACGCACCAGTTAAGGACTGGTGGTAGCACTTCATATGCAGACGGAGGTGATTTACATTCAAGAGTATTGGGCGGTGTGGGGCAGGGAGCGGGGCTCATTTAAAATGGGAGGGATGTGTTTCTCATTAAACTGTTACAGGGTACTGCCTCAGAGGGAGTGCTGCACTGCTTAACTCAGATCAGTTAGCTTAAACACCACCATAAGCATGGTTTTAACTTACCTTATATGGGCACAGTGGGAGCCGGGCCTCTTATGCTCTTTATAAGGCTTTAAGGAGGGATTTTTAAAGACCAGCGAGTGTTTGCTGCATAGACCCAGTGGCAGTAAGGAGTAACTTCTTGTAAACTGAGCTTGGGTTCTCTAACAGCCTCACCTCTTGAACCCTTTTGGCACCGCCATCCTCAGACCTGTCTGTAGAAATGCAAACCGCCTCCAGCCAAAGTTTGCTGCCTTTTCATTTCGTACAGAGAATGCAATTAGCTGCTGATAAGTCATTCCCACCCAGCCTTTGAATACATGCCCTGATGTTCTTCTAGTGCCGAATGCAGTTTACCAAGTACAATATGCCCGAGGACTTTACTTTTCTCTCTGTCTCTTAAGTACGGTAACTGTTTTTACATTGCTCAGCGGAAGGGAAATGATGGTTATTTAAAGGTGTGTGTGGGTGTTTCATGGGCTTTTTTTTTCTTTCCTGAAAAAGTCACTGAGCTGAGTATCAACTTTTCGAAGGAGCCTCAGCCAAACTTTTTAAAAGGATGGGTGGGGATAATACTTCTAGCATTATTAAATGGAGCTGAAATAATTTGTTTGCCACTGAAATCTTGTTAGCCTTTGTATTGGCAAGAATATATACGCATGAGGAAGGGGAGTGGGGTCAAATAGCTACGAAATGCGAAATGAACAGTCTGTGACAATTCAGTTAGAGCTTACATTTATGCACAGCAAACAAAGTGACCATTGACAACTACAGGAATTCATGATAACACCATTTCTTAGTTTTGCAAAGAAAATTAACACCTGTAGTGGGATTGGAAACCACTGTCGCTGTTCTAAATGAATAGAGTCAAACTTCACTGTCAGTCCTAATTCAAATGTTTCATGCTAGGGGTTCATTTCTGTTGGAGAATGGGCATTTATATGAACAGGGTTAGCAATACTGTCTAGGGAAATTGAAAAACATTTTTGAGTCTAAGGCCTTAGCTAGACCTAAGGTTTATCCCGGGGTTGTCCCTGCCTGATCCCGGGATCCCCTTTGTATCATTTATATGAACAGGGATGACCCCGGGACGATCCTGGGATAAACCTTTGGTCTAGCTAAGGCCTAAGTAAAATTAACCAGTTAATGCCCTTATCACTGCCTCCCTGCCCCCCCCGGGGGCAAATTATAGAACAACACCCCACTCACTCTAGAGGCTTTCCAAAGTTTAAGCCTAAGCATCTTTTGGAAACATATCAGTACCTATTATCTACTGGGGCCAGCTATTTATTGGAATCAAGGTTAAACTGGAAAAGTAGAGGGGACTTCCAATTTATTTTAATGTGACAGTACAGTTGTCTCTGCTCTGTGTCTCATGACTGAGTGGGCTATAAATTTAAGTAACTAAATACATTTGCAAAACGAGGACTGTCACAGGTTCCTTGTGAGATTGGAATTAGAAAATGGTTCTAAAGTAGTGTCCATATTAAGAGTGCCAGAGAAATTGATAAGTGTGCAATATATATTAGGACAACAGCAGGATGGAGGTGAAATGATTGTATGTAAGCGCAAGAGATCTGGGGTCACGGCGACAACATCCTTGTTAACAGAACTTCTCCCACCATCTCTTTTTGTCCCAATAGAAGAGCGAGTGGTTCCCATAGAAGTGTGCCGTTCCAAGCTGTCCAAATATTTGCAGGGAGTTGTTTTCCGCTGTGACAAGTGTACCTTCACCTGTTCCAGTGATGAGAGCCTACAGCAGCACATAGAGAAGCACAATGAGCTGAGACCGTACAAATGCCAACTTTGCTACTATGAGACCAAGCACACGGATGAGCTGGATGCTCACCTTCGAGATGAGCATAAGGTGAGTTCGTGCCATCTAGGCCCACCGGGGCACAGGCTGCACAGTAACGTTCCAAACAGCAGCAGATAAATGCCGATTGTCCTGTACCAATGCCAAGACAAATGCCACAATCCAGCAACCCTTTGAAGAAGTCTTTCTTTAGCACATAATTAATCTATGGAATTCACTGCCACATGATACAGTGCTGGCTGCTAGCTTCTAGGGCTTTGAAAATCATTAGTCAAATTCACAGAGGATAAATCTGGCCATGTCTATTAGCCATGATGAGTAGGACCTGACACTAAGTGTTGCAGTGTGGAGGTGTTCCTGTTCAGGGAAACCAGGCCATCATTCAAGATATCGCATTCCAAGTTAGCCTTCTGCGGCCACTGAGCAGGCTCAGTCCTCATCGGGCTGCTTTTGGTTCCCCACTGCCTGCCACCTTCGGCTTCCCCCACCCCCTCCAAAGAAACATTTGTGAACTTCTGCAAACCTTGGCGTTTCCCCAAACCTTCTGATACTTCCCTCTTGTGTGTAGATGGTACTGTTTTGGTTACATCAGTATCCTCACTCAGAGAATGAGTTCAGTATTATTTTATGGCAGGAGTGGGCAGAAGATAGATTGGCATCTACAGGTAGGTCTCTGGGTGATTTGCAGTAGATAACCAAGGGTTTGTGACACCAGTTGTTTAATGACAGCAGCAAAAAAATGGCTCTCCTACCCCCTTTCTAAATTAGGCTGCTGAGATGGCAGGAGTGGGGGAAGCTTGGGACAAAAACTGGGAGTGGATATTTGTGAGACTGAACCTAGTTGTTTCACTTATATTTTCACTAAGGTACAAGACGAAGTGTAAAGTTCCACTTTGTGGCCACCTTGAGAAATACACTGATTTGTATCCAACCTTGGACACCCACCAACAGATCAGAAACTTCTGGCAGAACAGGTTTCCTCTCCCCGTGCGCCCCCCAAATGTGTTCCAGAGGGTCGTGGGACCCTCCAGAGCAGTTTTGGGGGGACATAGCAGGCTACACGCAACAGGAGATCACAGGGAAGGCCGGTTGCACAAGCAGACATCCACTTGTGTGATCTTGGACAAACCGCTTAGTGGTTTTCTGTTGTGATTCTTAACTTTTCCAAGCTATTTTGTCAGTGTTTTCTTAGCACATGACTTACTTGAGGGTTTCACAAAATTTGGCTACTAAAATGTATAACTTCTGTGCCAGTTGTGAATGACAGTTAAGCATGCATGGTGTGCAGGATGGGGAAGTCCAGATAAATGAGGTTCCACTATATTGTTTTCTTCTCCAAAGGTGAGTCGAAATTTTGAGCTGGTTGGACGGGTTAACTTAGATCAGTTGGAACAAATGAAGGGAAAAGTGGAGAGTTCCAGCAGTGATGAGGAAGAAAAGGAAGAGGAGATGAGTCCCAAGTCAGAAGGGAGAGGTTAGTATTGTTGTCTTGACTCTTACACCCAACATAATTCTGCTTCCAGCTGCTTCCAAAGAGCAACATTTTTGAGCTCACCAGGACTTTTCTTCAGGATTCATAACAAGCTAAAGGAGAAATATCAGTCAAGCCATACTGGTTGGTTCGCTTGTTAACCACCCTGAGTATGCTGGTTGCGTGCCGGCTGGATTTTCATAATTACCATCACTGAGCACAGTATGTTGTGACGTGTGAATGGGTGGATGGTCGGGGTTGGTTAACGAACCATCCAGAACACTTGGCCTGTTTTAGGATTGGTGAGTGGTTTGTTAACTCTGCAACTACCCACCCTTGCTGGGTTTGGATGTCACAACAAGCTGAGCCGGTGAGGGTAATTATGTAAATCCAGCTGGCACACGCTGGGTTGTGAACCAGGTCGTTCAGTCTCCAGGGTGCTCTGAATAAAAGGGAAACAACTGCATCACATTGAAAAGTTTACAATTGCTGTTAAGTGCTGGTGTGTTCTTATTGTTGTTGTTGATGGTGGTGTTTAAATTTCCATCTGAAACTAGCAGTCTAGGTTCATAATCTCTTGGCCTCATTTAAGGTTTCAACTAACATGAACATATAAAGATACCAAAATCATGGCTAATACAAATCTAACATGTGACCAACACATCTATACAATACTGCCAGCATCAAATATGTAAGCACCTGCACAACTAAGCATCTATCGTTTTTCAAGCTCTTGACCTTTTGGTTAAATAAGGATTTAATTTAAAGCAATTTTGAAACAACAATAGGGCGGGAGTGGGGGAAAGGACCAGATGTTCTTCTGTGCTTATAAATCACTTTCCTCTTGAAACCAGCTACATAACCACTTAAATATATGTGGTACAAGCAGAACAGCTTTTTGGTTAGTCCCATGTGGGAAACAGAGCAAGCAGCTCATAGGAAATGGGAGGGGAGAAAATGAGGCAGATTTTTATGTGGTTGTTGGTTTTTTCATTTCTGTGCTCTCTTAGGCTTAGCTTCCAGGATGGTTTACAAAACTGAGATAAAATACAAATAAAAGATGAAACAACACAATAAAAATAATTAGTGCATTAAATATATTTATAAAGCTTGGGAAAATTAAAACTTCTTTGCCTGGTGCTGAAAAGATAACAATGTTGGTGCCAGGCAAGCCTTTCGGGGGAGTGAAGTTCACAAACAGGGCGCCACTACTGAAAAAGGCTCTGAGAAGACTTTAGAGAGATTTTTGTCTGTTGTTATTGCTTTTGAGAAGCAAAGAAGTTACCGCTGCATGCACCACCTGACCTTGTAATGGCTCCTGTCCTGGTGTTCCCTCTGGAGCTGCATCTCTGTTGGTAGCAGCGTTTGGTCACTTCTATGCTTCCGTATAATGGCAGGCAGGCAAGTAACAAATCACAACTCTGATGTATTAGGGCAGTATTCAAAGCTGGTGGGATCTTTGGTAAGAATATGGTGGAAATATGGAAATCTAGATTTCCATATTCATTTTTTCTCAGATAATGGAGTCTGTGGTCTGTGTCTGCCCAGGTTCAACACCCACCCCATAATAGCACTTAACTTACTAGACTCCTTTCTGAGTATTTCTTATATCATAACTCTCTCAATCTTGGAACGTTGCTCCAAAAAGGCAGGTCAGTATTATTATGCCCATATTGCAGATTGAAAGAGTGAGTTTGTGGTATATAACTGAGTGAGTTTGTGGTATATAACAGATTTGAATGGGAGATGTCGTGATTTATAGCTCATCTTGTTAGCCACAAAGCTACACTAGCTCTGTGTTTTCCATTGCCCCTAGTTCAATAGACATTCTTGATTCAGAAGAGTTGGTTTTGGTTCCATTATTTTTTTAAAAATACACATGTTGTTGGTTCCTAGTATCTGGTAATCTATGAACACAAAACACAAACACCCTATTCTTAGCTATGCATGACGAATAACTATTGCTATGTCTGTTCCCCATAATCGCAACTATCAACCATTACAAATGATTCCCTTCTAGTAATATTTTCTGGTGCTCCCCCCAGCGAAATAAAACTAGAATTGTAGGGGGGAAGGCTTAAGTTGGACCAGGGGAGACAAATGGTGAAATTATACAAATTGTCCAAAACATGACTATTGCAGTAAAATTATGCAAATGTCCCCATTCCATATCAATTCATTTTCGATAGCAGAATTTTGGATTTTCACTAAAACTGCAGCTAGCCTCCCCCATTGCTGTGGCAGCCCATGGTGTGACACATGTATTCCATTAGGGGACCAAAATGTGAAATACGTAAAGCGGATAACGATCAGCATTTTGTGAAAGGCACTTTTAGCATCAAAAAGCCAAAAAATCTCTCTAAAGCAACCTCCCCGGCCTGGTGCCCTCCAGATGTATTGACTTCAACTCCCAGCATCCTTAGCTGGGACTATGGGAGTTTAGACCAACACATCAGGAAGACACCTAGGAAAGCTGCTGTACACTCCTTGATAGGTAGTTTTAACCATCACTGCATGGGAAACGCCTTTGGAAAGAAAGTGACATCTCTTCCCAGCATTGAAATTGCCCAGAGAAAGAAGGGCAGGCACTCTGTGTGTGCATAAGAGAGAAAGAGATTGTCGGTAGCTTAAGTTGGCTCATAAGCTGTGTACATTATAATAAAACGTGGAAATGAGGCAAGTAGAGATCAGCAGTAAATGAAGCAAAATCCCCATTTCTTTCATTATGTACTTTGAGAGGACTCTGGGAAGGCACAAGCATTGGCATTCTGTTGTTTTCTTGCTCAAGATAATCCCCGCTAAAGAATTAATGCTTAGAGCAGATGGCACCATCTCATTTTCAGTGAAAAGAATCAAGCGAGATAGTCCAAGCAATTATTTTTAATGGCCTGTGTGGCGATCATCTTAATTTTGTGAGAAAACGTTTCATCTTTTGTTTGGTGTCCTACTCTCTTGTTCACATAGGGCCTGCATGTCAGCCATGTGGAATGTCCACTGTGACTTCAAGGAGCTGAGAGTGCTCAATTATATTTGACAAGGCACAATCCAGCAAAAGCTTAAGCATCTCTAAGTCCCATTGATTTAAGCACATGATTAGCTCTTTCCCACTGAATTCAATGGGGCTTAGAAGTGTTTAAATGTTGGTTGGATCATGCCCATTGTTTTGATTGTCAAGACATGCAGATTAATGAAACACTTTAGTGGGTTTTACCCTACAAAAGGAACAACTTGCATATAGTTGGAGTTCATATGTCCAGGAAAACTATGGCTGCCATCCACGTCTGATTAAATCCAGGGGCTCCTATTCATTTCAGTTGAACTGGATTGCACATAAAGTTCCAATGCTCAAAGCAAGCAACTATGCCAGCACTTCTCCTCCCTTTTGGATTGCCTGTTTATGCCACAATAGGAAAAAAATGCTTGCACATACCAAAAATGTACAATGTTCTCTGTGGCTTTTTCCAAGGCAGTTCAAAGACTACAATTGTAACTAATTTCCCAACCCCCCCCCCCCAAAAAAGAACCCTTGAAAGGCCATATTGTTGTGAATGTTGCTTCAGTCATTTCTAACAATGGAAGTATAATGATAAGCTAGAATTGCTGTCTTATTCTGGTTTACTGTGATTGGGTAGTGTGCTAGTTCGCATCCCCATTTGCACAATTGAGTAAAACAAACCAGAAATGGGAAACTTTGCATGATATTGGAACCCAGGTTCCTAGTTTGGTGTTCCCAAACAAGCCAGGATTCATAAGCCAACAAGAAACCCTGTTTTATTCCTGGCTTATGAGCCTGGCTTGTTTGGGAGCAACAAACCAGGAGCCTGGGTTCAGACAACATACCAAGTTTCCAATTCCTCCACTCACATTGGGGGAGGAGCTACTTGTTCATAATAAACTAGAATAATACAACTTTTCTGGCTTATTATAATGTGTGAACGCGGCGAGTGTGAAGAACTAGATAAGTATGCTAACCCTCATACATCCACTGTTTTAGGCTAAATTAGGGATGTACTGATTTTGTTAAATCTGTTCCATCCGTGTTTCATGGATTGTCAGATGTTTTTCTTTCTGTTGTTCAGTCGTTGATGGCGTCAGATTTTAAACCACAGTTTCATTCTACTTGTGCTAAGGCCCATTAGCACAAATCCCCACGAATAGTAAAAACCCAGACTACTGCAGAATCCACAAGTTGGATTTGTAGAAATCCAAACTCATTTGAATCTCTTGTAGATTTTGCCAACATCCCTAGGCTAAATAGATCTTTTGCTTCTATTGTATAGAAGAGATACTCGTCTCTATATTCTAATATAGAGACGAGTATCTCTTTTGCACAAGACAGGGGCAAAGGAGCAGAGGGTGGTCGACTTGAACCCCTCATTGTAATGTCCAAAGCTATTTTCTGAATGCAGAGAATTCTGTGTTAGAGTTCTTTAGTCACCTTACATAACTAAAATTTTGGGCTGACAAACGATTTAGGAGAAAATCATTTGAAACGAGGGTAGAAATACAATGGGCAATATGAGCTTAATGACTAGCCAATTACATTTGTAGTGGAAGACAAGACTGGTAGGTGTGAAAGGATGTACTTATGAAATAAAATTTTCTAGCCAAATATTAATGTTTCTCAGATTCTATTAGGTAGAGTTCATATATACTTCAGTGAGAGCTGCTGAGTGTCCATTTTCCTGAGTGAATCCAAATTTGCATATACCCTAAATTTGGGGTAGGCAACTTGTACCCCTCCATAACTTTTGACCTACAACTCCCCATTATCCCTAGCCATCATAATCAATTGTGAGGAATCAATTGTGAGGCGTTGTAGGCCAAAACTTATGGAGAGCTAAAAATTGCCGACCCCCTGCCTTAAATGATTAGTTTAGGGGTTCTTACTAATCTAGTTTGGACTAGAAATTGTGCAGAATTCCTATCTCAGATTCCCTTTTAAGAGAAATCATTTGTTTATATGAACCTGCCAGACACTATGATCAACATTCGAGGCCTTCCTCTGGGTGGCAACAAGGGAGAGGGCCTTCTCAGTGGTGGTCCCCGATTATGAAATGCTCTCCCCACTAAGGTCCACCTGGTGCCAACACTGTCATTTTTTCAGCACCAGGTTAAGACTGGCTGAGTTCGGACAACACACTAATCAACTGGGGGGGCAATAGGAACAGAATGGGAAACAACCGTTGATTGGCATGTTGTCCGAACTCAGCCACTGTCTCCAGTCCTAGGCTTTTTGTGGTATATATACTATTCACTTACTGCTAGAGTGCTCTATTTATAATGATCTTAGAACCAAACATATCCATCTGCTGTTAAGATCGCCGAAGGGAAGGCCACCCTTAAGGCTTGTTTCCTATTGTCTGATGATGAGAAGTATGTATATTTTAGAACATCTAAATTTCTTATCAATGCTCTACAAATACATGCCATAAAGTTCAAAGGCTGTATGGAAAATTATTCAAGTCTTCATGGTGTATTACTAGAGTTCTAAATTATATAGGGTTTTTTTTCCTTTTCCTTTTGCTGTACTTGTGCATAATGGCAATTTGCTAAGACACAAACAATGAATTGAATATGAATTGAATTGAATTTTCATGGCCTATGATGAGGCATTTATGTGCGACTTGTTTTCATCAGATCAAGTATCTTATTGTAACTGTTTTAGCTCTTTAAATTGTTTTAAATTTTGTATGTTAGAAATTTTATGTTTATATTTTCTTGTGGTTTGGAATTTTCGTATAGAAATGTAAACAACAACAACATACATTCTCTTGGACTTTAAAAGAGACTAACAAATTCTTTGTTTTCCTCTAGGGTCCATGAGGTTCTCGGAGAATGGACCACCAGGAAAACGTTTCCCGTGTGAATTTTGTGGTCGGACGTTTGCCGAGGGCTCTGAGTGGGAAAGGCATGTTCTTAGGCATGGCATGTAAGTTGGTCTGCTGCTCTTAATAGTCCAAGGGAATAATGGTGGGCCCTCCCCAGTCTATATTATGAAGTAAATAATACAGAAGAAGAACCTTCCAACACAGAAAATATTGGTGTCTGGTATATGAATTTGTTTTCGTTATTGTTTCCTTAAATGCAAGCTGCTGAGGCACCCGTGGGAAGTGGGGGCCGATGGGAAGAAAGAGATGGAGGAAGGAGCTATGGAGGATGGCTGTGGCAAAAGAAAAGTAGAGAAGAAGCAGGAGAGACACTGAGGAACACGATCACAATTGTCCCTGTAGACCATCATCCCCCCTCCCACTTGTTGGTACTTAAATTAAGGGAGGCTCAGTAGTATTTGTGAGCCTTGGGTTGGACTAGCTGACCTCCAAAGTTCCTTCCAACTCTAACATTCTATGATTGTGTTCAAGGAGTGCAGTTTCAGCATCCTGCATAGCTCATTGCCTCTCCTTCACTCGTAGAAGGACAAATTATGCCAACTAAAGAAATTTGTATATATTTTATTTATATAATCACTTGTATGCATGTTTGCAAAGTAATCATAGTCAGTCAATTTATTTGCATACTGCTTTTTTCCACAAACCATTCTGCTCAAAGGTCTTCACAGAACAACTACTATAAGCATAATATAGAATACATTACAACATAACATTAAGAACTCAGTGGCAAAGAGTGCCTATTACCAGCTTTGGCTGTATGACAGCTGCGGCCATTCCTGGACTGGGAATAGCCCCAGTAATCAATGCATTGGTAACCTCAAATCGGAGTATCTAAAGCACTTTATGTGGAGCTGCCCTTGAGACTGATGTGGAAGTTGCAACTAGTGCGAAACGCGGTGGCTTGCCAGCTCAGTGGAGCTTCCTACTGTGCGCAGATGATTTCTGTGCTGAAAGCTCAGCACTAGCTGCCATTTTGCTACCAAACCATGTTCAAGGGGTTATTGTTGGTTTATAAGGCCATAAACTAGGGTGAGCATCAGTGGTGGCACCAGGAAAAAAAATTCAGCAGGGGGCGCAGAGAAGGGGCAAAGTATATTTCTAGGTGAGTGGGCTGTGTCCCACATGTTAAGATCTCCGAAAGAAAAATAATGCTATATCTCACACTAAAACTGCCATCCTAAACATATATTCTGAAATAAGTCATATATTAATTATACCATATGAAAAGGAGAACAGGGCTCCTGTATCTTTAAGAGTTGTACAGAAAAACGGGATTTCAGCAGGTGTCATTTGAATGCATGCAGCACATGGTGAAATTCCCTCTGCATCACAACAGTTAAAGCGCAGGAGACTTGCTCTCTTTTGCATCTGCAGCTTTAACTGTTGCGATGAAGAGGGAATTTCACCAAGTGCTGCATGTATACAAATGACACCTGCTGAAATTCCCTTTTTCTATACAACTGTTAAAGATACAGGAGCCCTATCCTCCTTTTCATATGGTCACCCTACCCAAACAGCTCAGGACCAGATTCTCTGAGAAGCCACGTTCCCCTGCATAGGCTGCCTAAGTCTCTGTGCTCTGAGGGAGAGGCTTTGCACAATGCACCGTGATCTACTGGTGTTGACTTGGCTGTGGGCCTTTTCCACTGCGACACAATTCCATTGTGGAATTATCTTTCCATCGAGATCAGGCAAGCTCCCTAATGTGGAGTGTTTATGCCGACAACTGCAGACATCTTCGCCTGCCCATGTGTGTTCCTCTCCGCTAGCATCACCAGAGCCCCCTGGTTATATTAATGAGATACTTCATTGTTTTATTGATTGCTTTTATGGTATTTTATCATAATTTTATCTTGAGAACTGCTTTGGGGTCAATTAATTATTTAAAAGAATAGCAGTATAGAAATGTTCTGAAATAAACTCAGTTGCAGTTATTTAAAACATCAAACATTTAAATGAGCATAAGATATACCAGTAAATCAATTAACAATATCCAGTATCAATAATAATGCTTAATGAGCATAATCCATGCAGATTCTATACTCTAGCTTTTCTTTGTGCCGAATTTGTGTTATATTGGTGCAAAATATTTTTAGCGTAAGTGACATGCAGGCTGAGTTATGGAACTATTTTGGATTACCAACTTCTGTACGGCTGGCATCCTCTCAATGCAGCAGACAGTCATCTAGGGGCCAGCAGTGAATTTTCTTACCTAACTTTGACCCCTTCTGATAGTTGGGGCTCTGTGATAACATTAACAAGTCGTGTAGAACGTTAACAGCTAACAAATTTATTGTGGCATAATCTTTTGTGGGCCAGAACCCACTTCATCCATTGCATGAAGTTGTCATGCATCCCCTGAGTACAGAACAGAAGGGGGAGGGGGGAAACAGATGATGTTGTGCGATGGTGCTTTTTTCTTTTCTTTCTTCGTGCAAAATGAAGCCAAACGGCTGTACCATGCAGAGTTAGCAGCAGGTGTGTCATAGCGCTATGCAGAGCACAATGGAGTGTAGAATCCAATTGAATTAATGCAATCTGCGTGGGTCTGACCTGCTCCTAACTAGCAGCCACTGCTGATGAATATGCAAAGCAAGATTACTCCTATAAACAAACGCCTAAAGAGGACAATATTTGTAGTGAATGAGAAATCCCCAGGATCTGTTGAGCTTCACTTGTCAAATTTGTGAATGAATTCCAATTCAGCAGCTTCACAGTGGAGTCTACCTTTTAAAGATTTTACGTTGGTCAAGATGAGGTCTGCTACAGAATATCCTGAGAGACTGAAATGCTCCTTTACTGGTATCAGAGTGTTGTTATACCTGTTCATCACCATCACTGCTAGTTGGGAGCAGGCTACACCCACACTGATTGCCTTTTATTCAATTGATTGGATTCTTTATTTTGCATAGTACTTTCACATGCGTACAGATCTCTCTTGAATTGCTTGACCGTTGGGCGTAATTTTGTGGGGGTGTTTTTTTAAAACAGCTTTCTTCTTTTTCTTCTTTCTGTAATATATATCTTCCCATGTAGGTGAAAGCTATATATGTATGACTAAGTGGACCCTGCCCCATGAAAAGCTTATAAATTTGTTAGCCTTTATGGTGTTACGTAATGCTTTGTTGTGTTTGCTACTACAGATGAATTTTGCTCACCTCTCTAGAATTTATAATAATATTGGCTCTACCAAGCAGGAAAAGCTTCTCAGTTATGGCTTCATAGGTTCTCACATATCTCTGTGTCAAAAATGGGTGCATCAAACATGTCTCTCTTTACTGTCTGGATTTCCAGGGCTCTAAATGAAACCAACCGAATGATTAGTGAAGATGGCCAGCCGAAAGAGAACGCAGAGGAGAATGTTAAGGTACCAATGGCAGAAGAGATGGAAAGCAGTACGAAAGTAGTAGTGGACTTTTCCCACAAGAACGAACCTGCCGTCTGTATTGCTGCTGCTGCTGCTGCTGCTGCTGCTGCTGTTGATAAATCACTCCAAGAGAATGCAGAGGCCAAAAGCGAATGAGCACCTGGTGTGATTTCAAACAACCTACTTGAACAGTGATGGATGTGATGGGGAGGGGAGGGGGACAAGGAAGAATCAAAGCTGCTTTTAGGACTGAATGATCTATTTTCAAAGCACTGGTACCTGTGTGTGTGTGTGTGTGCGCGCGCGCGTGTGTGTGTACATATATTAAATTTATTTAATTGAGGATGATGAAATATGTGGCTCCATAACATCTCTGCAACTCTTCTGGATCTTGACAGTGGGAAGTTACGTTCATTTGGACTTGAGAAGCAAACTCCCAAACGTTCCTTGCGTTATGCTGTTCCGCTTTGCCATGGAGGATTTGGATTGAAGTGTCACAAGAATTGGAGGAGTGCAGGGGACAACTTTCAGCGCACAAATGTGGGCGCTCTTTTTTTTTCTTTTTCTAGTTTTAATATACATATTACGCTTTCTCCAGACTGACTGACTGACTTGCTTTAGAAGAAGAAGAAGAAGAAAAAACTGCTTTTGCTTAAAACAGTCACCTGTTTCCTAGTACCTCAGAATTAACCAAGGGAAATTTTAAAAAATACAAATCTCTGCATTTGTCAGTACTACCTGTCGTCATTGTGGTTAAATGTAGAGAGAAAGACTGCTGGGCAAGTTGGTGGATGGAAGAGGAAAAACAAAAAAAAACACGTTTTAAAAGAAAGGAAAACAAAATTGTGCTCAAAATCCCTGTGGGGGTTTTATTTCTTAAAATACTGTGATTTTTTTAATTATTTTAGTAAAAAAAAAATACAAAAAAGAGAGAGAGAATTCCTAGATACCTGTCTGTGACTTGTCATCTTTTATTCCAGGTAAGCTGTTTGTTAGCGTTCAGCTATGATTTTAGTGTGTGTGTGTGTGTGTGTGTGTGTGTTTTTTAAAGACTCACGTGACTGACTATGTGCCGTTCTTGTTTTGCCCCATGTCTACGTCTGCTCAGCCTGAGGGATTACAAATACAGCACAATTAAGATTTTTTTTCCATGTAAAGTAACGTTATTTTCCCACTCTGTTCCCCCACCCACCCAGGAGACAGGGTTGGGATGGAGGATTAATTCTTGTGAATAGAATGTTTCTCTCCCCACCCCCCTGTTTCTAGTTTTAAACATGGAAATAGCAAAGAAGTAACTTTTTTAAAGAAAAACAAAAACAAAAAAACCCATTAAACTAAAGAACCAAACTTACAGCACAGCTATGCAGGTTGTGGACCAATCAGAAGGGTCCTCATAATCATTCTGTTGCTTGTCAAATTGAACATCTCTCACTGGTTATTATTTTGGTTATTAAGAACGGTTGCCTTTTTTTTTTTTTTTTTGGTATGTGGTGTGTCTCGTTTCGGTGCGATGGGGGGAGAAGGGGGGGAGCTAGCTGCTAAATGCATAGTTCTGAAAGCTTGAGGTGACCCCATTCTGTAGTATTTGGAGTTGGGAGATCTACTGTCTGTGGATTTCGAGGTGGGAGTTAAACTATATTGTATCACACCTCCCGATAGCTCTTCGCATGAAGGGCAACAGCGTAGCATAAATAGGAATCTACACGCATGGAAATTGAGCTTGTGTTCCTTATTCATGCAAAAGTCTTTGGATATTTTGCATGAACATGAAACGGAAGACCCGGGCCTATGGTAATGGTTTGATTGTGAACAAAGGGGTTTCTTTCCCAAAAAGTAGAAAGTACTTGACTGAAACCTAGTTTTAGAAATGCATGTGTCTCTTTTTGGTTGATTTTCTTTTTCATTTTTTGTTTGGCGCTTTCTTTAACTTTGGGGTTATGGGATGGGGGGAGGGGTTGGGAGACAAGAAACTGATGAGAAGACAGTATCCAAACAGAACTTCTCATCAAATTGATGGCAAAAAAGAGGAAAAAAAAGAAAAAGAATACTGTTGCATTTGTGGAATAAGTGCTACTTGAAAAGCATGGTGTTTTGATTTTGAGGATTCATATTTTGTGGGGCTGGGATTTTTTTATTTTATTTTATTTGGAGGGAGGGAGAGTCATGTGGAAAACACATTGGAAGGACAAGTATAAATACACATTATGTGTCTGAATGTTTTCTTTTTAATTGGCCTAATTTCAAATGTATTTAAACAGTTCCATACCTGGATTGGGTGTTTGTAATGGTTACCAAAAATGAAAAAGATGAAAAAAAAGATAAAATAAATGATTGTGACATGCTTTTATCACTACTTTATTTTTCAAATAACATGTAAATATTGTAATCCATTGAATTTTTTTGTTTTTTTTGGTTTTTTTGCTAACCTGTTAATAAATATATGGGACCATTATCCTTTTTAACAAGTCTAGAATGTCATATTTTTTTCCCCTTGTGTTTTTTCCCCTCCCAAATGTATACCTTGATATATTGTGGACACACATTTTAGATGCATTATTATGATTCTGTTGGCTGTAATGATGACCTAGGATTGAGAATAACATTTTTTTTCCATTTGTTTAATTTATACAGAGGACTTTTTCAGAGTTTGACAGAAGGAAATAAATAGCAAAATGATAACCCACTGGCTTCAGAACTCAGTATTTCCTAATTAAAATTAACTACTGCTCAGTGTTTGGTGGACGAGGAGTGGAAGTTCTGAAATGTTGCACTGATAACTTTTTTTAAGGCAAAAGAAAACGAATAAAGAATTTTCAAAAGTGAGTGTGTGTATGGTTCTATCCAGTTGAGAATTAAATCCCCCTTACCTGTTTTCTTTTGAGTCTCGTTTCAAAACTGAATAATGGGGAATGGAGTGGGGGAGTTCCTTGTATTCCACGTAGTGTTTTTTTTTAAAACAAACAAACAAACCCCCAAAGCAAAGATTTTTCAAGATTTATTCATATTTCATATTTTTCAAGCTTTACTGCTTTTTCCCCTCCAAAAAGGTGTGTTTTGCTTATTTTTAAAATTTAAAAGTTAGCCCACTTTAATTAGTTCTTAACCAAATTAAACCTTGGGAATATTTATTACATTGAGTCAGCCAAATTGAAATCACTCAAAGATTGCAGCCCAATGCTTACTTCAGAGTAAATCCCACTGAATTCAGTGGAACTTACTTCTTGGTAAGCGTGCTGTAGTTCCCATTGGTGAGACTTGGAAGCACTTAACTTGGGCTGGACATGCTAGCATTAAATTATTATTTCAATAAAATTCTGTCTGAATTAATTCTAACACCCAATTGTTCTTGTCAGCAACTAATTAGCTAAATGCTAGCAAAAATAAAACATGGTTTTCAACAGGTTGTTTTTTTTAAAGGGTCCTGGACAGGCCTCTGTAGAGATGACTTCCATGCTAGTGGGACCGTAACAGAAAAGATTCTGCTAGACTGCATGAGTGTAGGAATTTTGATTCTACTGCCAAAATCATTCATTTCTGTCATCTCATGGGGACCATGTAATGGTCTAGTTCAGGGATAGAGAATGTATGGCCCTCCAGATGTTGGACTGCACCTCCCATTGTTCCTCACCATTGGCTATGGTGTCTATGGCTGCTGGGAGTTGCAATCCAACAACATCTGGGTGGCACCTGAGCTCTAGTTCAAATCTCTATGAGTCTCCCTTCCTATTCAACATGTAGCACAAACTTGGTGCTATCCTTCAGAGCTCTCTGAGGCCCTGTTAGCTTTATTTTTATTGCCTTATTTCCCATTAATCCCGGCCTGCGGTCTTTGGGGAAAACAATATATGGAGCAAGAGTCAGAAGGTAGAATCATGAGCGCATGATCAAATCCGTTTTCAGTTGGGTCAGAGGACTAGGGTTAACCCAGGAATGGGGGATTTCTGGCACTCCAGAGATAAGATTGCAATACCTATAGTCTGTGATGATGACTGGGGCTGATGGGGTTAAAGGGGGCCTACATGCTCAGGATACAGAGGGGAGGGGGGTCTACCTGCAGGGCTGTTTTGTTTAGTGGCTGTTATGCTTGAATTTATTTCGACCTTGCTTTTTCTCCAAGGAGTTCCAGGTTGTGCACCTCCCACTTTATCTTTACAATAACCCTGTGAGGAAGTTTAGGCTGAGAAAGAGGGAGTGACATAGCTGAGTGCGAATTTGGAGCTGGGTCTCCCTGGCATTCTAGCTACTACACCATGCTGGCTTCAAAATCTCCGCTTTGCCATGACTTCAGTCAATGGCTTTAGATAAGCCATGATTTCTTGGCATCAGCCTTTCTCTTGCAAGATAAGGATCTTTGACAAGGTTCTTGTTTAGATTACTGAGATAATCTATATGTACGCGAAGCATTTTGAACACAAGTATATAAATGCTAAGGAACATAATGATCATAATTTACTAACTGCAAATGACCTCCAAATAGCATCTCCAATGTCCAGTTAGATGTGCACTGCCTAATTACAGGGAAGTTAGATACTTGTGCATCACTGTTATTCTTGGTTAATAATCTGGGTTATTATGTGCTCAAAATTCAAGAAGCACACCATCATTATGTATCAGATAAATCAGTGATCGCCAGAATTTTGTAAAAGTGGCTAATTTGCTCTCGGGAAAAGAGGTGATGATTTTGATTCTCATGCAAAAGACTTTTTGCAAAATGAGCCTACAAGGTTCCTCAAATAACCATATAACAAACATGAAAAGCACCATTCTGAAGTAAACATCAGCAGAAATATGAGGTTGGAATAGTGAAGTGCTTAGACAAATGAGTTTCCATCACTACAATTCTACCTTTTCTTTTTTTTTTCTTTTTTTTGCTTTGGCCTGTTTCGACTCTGTGTGTGTGTTTTCTCCCAGCCACAGGGGCCATGTGTTTCCAAAGAATGCTTTTGCCACTATATCATTACCTATAGCAAGTTTAGCGACATTAACCATCTAGGAGTCCATATTTAGAGTCACTGCTACTGAGCCAAAGTTATGTTGTTTAATACAGCCAGCACTACAGCAGGCAACACTATGCTACATTGGTGAAAGCTATAGATATATGCAATGTGCAGTTTCAGAGACAAAGATCTTCATCCCAGGGCTGGTGTTAGAGGTCAGCATCATTGGGCACCTGCTGGGCCTCCAGAACCCACCTTAACTTGGTCCTCTTTTCTGTTGCTATCTCCCCTCTCCAAGCAAATGAGCACAGACTTGACCGAGGAGGAGTCACCACTTCCATTTGCTTTGCCTTTCCTCCTGGGCAGTGGAGCAGATTGGGCCACAGGAAGAGGACAAGAGAATGGGCAGCGCCAAAGAGGTGGGCCTACTGAGGAATGGGGCCCACTGAAAGCATCTTGACAAAAAGGCATTCCCGAAATCTGGAGCTAATGCCAAATAAACCATTAGGATGAGTGCAGAACCTCTTTCAGCCCAGGGCCAAATTCAATTTTGGAGAAGGTCTTGGGGCCCCTTTTCCTTTGGTGGGCAAGTCCAAAGGAAAAGGGTGTTAAGGCCCCCAAGTACCCCAATACCAGCATAATTTTTCTTATAGCTCTTACTGCCAATAGCTAAGCCATAGGAGAGGCATTTCAAACTACAAAAGTATAATCACCAGTTGGAGGAATGGGGGCATGGCCATCTGAGGAATCCCAGAGCAGCCAGAGAGGCAGGCTGGATTTGGCCCACAAGTCTGACAAAAGTTCTGGTAGAACAGAGCAAATATGCATTTGGTCCATTTAGTTTCATAATTCCAGAACCAATATCCTTTAACAATGTGTGGATCCCTGATGGGATAGAGGTGTTTAGTTTAAATCAAATATATATATTTCAGTTAGAGCTGTGTGCAAATGTCCTCTCAAAATTGAGGTGGGGACAATTCCACTGAATTTCTCTAGGGGAAAGAGACATTTTCCAACCGTTTCTCACAGGCGTGTTTTACCACTTGCAGTTCTTGTCGCAGAGCTTCTGCCTTTTTCCTAAGGGGTTTGGTTTTTCGTGCTGCCATTGCACATAGAAAAATGGTGAAGCATATGTGAAGGGAATTCCTCAAATTGGCCTTTTATGTCTGAGGAAATGTCTTCGATAATTTTTTGGCTCAGTTCTAGTTGTCACTTTGCAGGGTTCAGCACCTTCCTCAGGGCCTTCCAAACATTAAATTTCTGAGGGGCAATTGTGGAGATATCTCTAATGTAGAAGCTTATCATATTGCTGCTTCCCTGAAAGCCCTGTAGAAGGTGTGAGGGGGAGCAGTGTGCTGTCCAGGTGGAGTTAGCGCTGTGTCAAAATCTGTCCTTCCAATTTCCTGAAAGTTTTCTTCCCCCATGAAAGAGGATTCAATTTTTCTGCCTTATTCTGAGGGCACGTTATAATTTCCTTTGGGATTACCCAATCACTGAATTTTTTTTAGATCACTGCAAGATAGCCAAGGGTTCTCCGTGTGTGTTTTCTTTCTATTATACATCTCTCCAGTGCTTTGGAGCCTCTGAGGCTGCCTTTGCTTCTTAATCTGAAAAAGCTCTATGGGAGAAATTACCTCATGATGACTTTAATTGAAGTGCAGGAACCTAAGGAGGCTAAAGACTGCTGGAAAGATGATTGTATAATAAAAGGCAGGACAGTCATGCATGCTTCTCAGCCACCTCATAGGTAAGGAAAACGCAAGAATCCAGAACCCAACCTAAGGGAATTTTTCTGGATTCGCCCCCTTCGTCTGAATTTCTTTTCAAAAGCAGTTTCTTTTCTATCAAATGAGAGTGTTCGGGGGGAAATGAAGAAATTTTCAGCGCAGCACTAATTTCAATCAAGAAAGAGATGTTTCCAGTCAATTTGAAATGAATTTGCCTCAAAACGTTCTGAAATGTAATGGGGTCTTCCCTCCTCACATTTTACAATTCAGGGTTTGACGTTACATTTTTAACTTTGGGGTGTGTGTGTGTTAACATTTGATACCAAAATTCTTCTTGTTTCAATGTATTAAAATTCAATATATCTGCAGATTATATGGAAAAAGATATTTACCACTAAAATTTGCATGGGCAAATGTCTGGGAATATCCAGTTTCTGGTACTCTTCCTTAGCTTAATGTTACACAGAGACATCCCTACCATTAAGTAGAGTGAAGAAGTTGCCTCAGGCAGTGGATGCTGGTGGAGTAGGGGGGGCGCTGTGGCAGCCCCGTTGCCCATTCTGCTCTGTTGGAAGACATGTGGCCCAGGGTGGCCATGTATTCTCTATTATAGAGGGCAATTCTTAGGTGGCCAAGCTACTAGCCTGCAATCCTGGCTTGGAGGATACTGCCCCCTCAACAGTGGCCTGGAGGAATACTGCCCCTCTGCACGTGCGAGGGAGAAAAGAGGTGCCAATTGGTCTTTTGCCTCAGACACTGAAATGTCTTGTGACAGCCCTGGCTGCTTCATCGTCGTTTGAAACTTAATATGGCAAAAACTGAACTGCTTGTTTTTCCTCCTAAACCTTCTCCTCACCTCTCATTCTCTCTTACTGTCAACGATGTCACGCTTACTCCCGTCAAGGAAGCTCGTAGTCTTGGCTTTATATTTGATCCCTCGCTCTCCTTTATTCCTCATATTGAGGCAGTAGCTAAATCCTGTCATTTCTTCCTGTATAATATTGCCAGGATTCGACCATTTTTGTCTGTCTCTTCTGCCAAGACTCTTGTTCACGCACTGGTTATCTCTCGGTTGGACAACTGCAACCTTCTTCTCTCTGGCCTTCCTTCGTCTCACATCAGTCCGCTGGTCTCTGTCCACCACTCTGCCGCCAAGATCATCAGAGCGCCAAGATCGCGCTCTGACCATGTCACTCCACTTCTGAAATCTCTTCATTGGCTTCCAATTCACTTCAGAATCCAATATAAACTTCTCCTGTTAACCTTCAAAGCTTTTCACGGTCTAGCTCCTGCCTATCTCTCCTCTCTCATCTCACACTATTGCCCCGCTCGTGCTCTCCACTCCTCTGATGCCATGCTTCTCGCCTGCCCAAGGGCCTCTACTTCCCTTGCTCGGCTTCGTCCTTTTTCTTCTGCTGCCCCTTACACCTGGAACGCTCTTCCAGAACACTTGAGAACTACAAACTCAATCACAGCTTTTAAAACTCAGCTAAAAACTTTTCTTTTCCCTATAGCTTTTAAATATTGAGTTTGTTCTGACCCTATACTGTCAGCTTCACCCTACCCGGTGCCTGTTTACACTTCCCTGTGCCTGTTTGCATTCTCTTTCCCTCCTTATTGTTTACTACAACTTTATTAGATTGTAAGCCTATGCGGCAGGGTCTTGCTATTTACTGTGTAATCTGTACAGCACCATGTACATTGATGGTGCTATATAAATAAATAAATAAATAAATAAATAAATAAATAAATAAATAAAAAGCCCTGCTTACAACCGTCTTTGACTGTAGATCTTGTGTGTAGAACATCAGACCTGGGGACTAAATCTGACCAGGGGTTCCCCAAACGGCCATGTCCCCTTTCCATAGCCCCACCCTTTCCCCCCAACCACCTCTCATTTGGTGGTTTCCCAGCTAAACAATTGAAATGCCTCTCCTAAGGCTTAATTACTGACTGTGAGTGCATTAAGCTGGCATTTTTGCTATTTTGGCCCTTTGTCTTTGACCCATTCCCCTTTTGCCTTCAACCTCACCGGCCGACCATTGTGGCCTCCAAGAGCTTAGCCAAAATGGAATTTGGTGCTCTGACTGAGGTCTGACACCTCTGGTGTAGGTATTAAAATAATTTTTATAAAAGATAAGGTAAAGGGAAGGCCACAGAGACAGTTTAGTGTTGTTGTTTTTCCCATGATCATGGGAGACTGGGAAAAAAGTACCTGTAAAACTCATTGTGTTGAGAATTTTATTGAAGATATACTTTAATTGAATTCGGTGCTAGCATAGGAAGCGCAGTCATATCTAAAATTAAAGATTGCACTCTGGTGGGATGGGCCTCTGTCTTCCGCCACCAAAGAAGATGTAACCAGAGGTGATCCCAAGTGGCCTAAGAAATGCTACAATGCTATCATCTACAAAGATGAATACTTGCCAAGACACAAGACATCTGCCTTGCCATGCTCACGGAGGTGTAAACTTTTGAATCAAGAGGCCTAATGGCAACAATGACAGCACAAGTGAGCACCTGTGAAAAATTGAGATGGGGCAATTCCCTCCCAGGGATCTCCACCTCCATCACACGTCTCTCCTGCACACTGTTCTACCCTTCCTGCTCCCCATTCCACCATCTCCATCCTTGCTCAACATATAAGCAGTTAGCACATCCAGCTGCACATTGTGAAAATGATGAGATCTTGCATGATGTGCAACTGCATGTAAAACAGAAGCTGAAAGTGCCTGGATGCAAAGAGATAAAATTGAAGCCCTGCAAATTTTTCTCCTCTTATACAACTGTTAAAGGCATAGGAGCCTCGCCCGCATTTGCATTAGGTGATATTATTCAGCATGCATAGACGTTACCATCCCAGTGAAATTTGTTAGCATGATTTTAAACAGCAAGGGAAGTGTAGGGGTGCCAGCTGTTTTTCTTATTCTGGAAAGTGTCCTGTGCACTGGCAGAACACTAGGATGAAACTATCATTGGCTACTAGTCAGGATGACTACATATTAAGTCCAGTATTAAAGGCAGTATCCTGGTGAGCAGGAGGGTGCTGCACTTATACTGCCATCAGAGGATGGCAACAAGAGAGAAGGCCTTCTTGGTGGTAGCCCCCTGATTGCAGAATGCTCTCCCCACTGAGGCCCACCTGGTGCCAGCAGTTCAATCATTTTGGGATCACAATAAGATTTTCCTCTACTCTCAGGCATTTGATGGCATATGATGGGACTTTTAAAGTTAATTGTTTTATTGGAGCCTGGTTGTTTATTAAGTGTTGTTTAACTGCTTTAAATTGTTTTAACTTTTTTGCGTTAAAGAATTTATATTATGCTTCTATTATGTTGTAGATTGGGTTTTAATCTTTGTGAACCGCCCAGAGAACTTTGGCAGACTAGCAATGAAATGAAGTGAATGAATGAATGAATGAATGAATGAAAGTCTTTCTTTTATCTTCATTACTTTGTTTTTATTCTGTTTTAAACTAATAGTTTTATAGTATTTATTTATTTTATTACATTTTTATACCGCCCAATAGCCGAAGCTCTCTGGGCGGTTCGCAAAAATAGTATGTTTGTATGTATGTATGTATGTGTGTATTATTATTCTGCCTTTTGCTGGGCCTCAAGGCGGCATTACAAAATTTAAAACATATACATTAAAAACCTATAGAGATATACAAAAGTTAAAAGTATATTAAACATATTCCAATATTAAAACATCTAAAATGACCATTTTAAAAGTTCTAGGCACAGACGGAGGTCCAGATCGTTCACCAAAGGCCTGCTGGAACAAAAATAGCCTTTGCCTGCCTCCTAAGGCACATCAGGGAGGGAGCCAGTCTAGCTTCCCTGGGAAGACAGTTTCAGAATACTGGAGCAGCCACTGAGAAGGCCCTGTCCCGCGTTGCCACCAGGCGTGCTTTGTGATGTTGGTGGAACTGAGAAAAGGGCTTCTCCTGAAGATCTTAAAGCAAGGGCAGGCTTGTAAGGGAGCGGGCTTTATAGGTCATAACCAGCACTTTGAATTGTGTCCGGAAACAAACTGGAAACCAGTGGAGCTGTTTTAACAGGGGAGTTGTATGCTCCTTGTAACCAAACCCAGGTCAGCAATCTGGCTGCAGCTCTTTGAACCAGTTGAAGTTTCCGGACGTTCTTCAAAGGCAGCCCCAGGTAGAGCGGCGTTACAGTAATCCAATCAGGATGTAACTATGTTTTTGTAGTGTATGGATTTAAACTTTGTCTTGTAAACCACCCAGAGAGTTTTGGCTAATGGATGGTATAGAAATGTAAGCAAGTAAGTAAATGTGATCTTCCAATAGGTATTTGTTTGGCCACTGAGGGAACAGAATGCTGGATTAGATACTCTGACCCAGCAGGGCTCTTCTTATGTCCTTAACCCCTTAGCTTCTTTGCCTGAATTTCTGCTAGTTATTCAGTACTGGAGCCTGGCACCCAGGAGACTTCTTCTGTCTCCCCAGCAGCCACATAGCTGCAATGAAGGACTCTGGCAAGATCTACGCTACTGCTTTATAGCGGTATTGAAGTGCCCTGACAACTGTTGAGGCCCATGACGCATACCCTATAACGCTTTCATAGTGCTATATCCTGCTTGGTGTAGATCTGGCCACAGCTGTGTTTTCCTTTGCCGCTTCTTTCTTCAGTCCCATTGCCAACCTCCCCATCCTTGCTGCTAGAGTGAGTTGGTCTCTTGTTTTGCCCTCCAGCAGATGGGAAGGGCAAATGGACCAAGAGGACCAAAGAAGGAGCCCCAGACACATCTTCCTTGGCAGCAGCAAGGCTGCTAAAGAGGCAAGATGGTTTTCCAGGTTGCAACCTGGCAGCCCTGTTAGCAATTAACTTAATGCTTCCTCTCAGGGGTGTGACTTTTCTCCCCTTTCCTTTTATTTTGTCACCGATACTGTGTGGCTTAATTCAATTTACTCAACAGAGTTAATTGGATTAGGGGGACATTTCTGATCAGTATTTTTCTTTTCTCTTTTTTTATAAAATCAAGTGGATTCAGTCCAAGCTGTCGGTTTCCATTCATCAGGACTGCGCCTTAAGGGAAAGATTGCTGTGTCCGATCTGCAAAAGGACGAGCCAGGAGTGACATTAGTTTTAGTCCTTCAGAGCAATCCTGGCAGAGTCCTTTTGTCTTTTAACAGATGCAGAACAGGCAAAAATTAGGCAGGTAAAGCTTGATCTTGCATAGAGATGTAGTTATACAGGTAACTCCATCAGTTGAATTTCATCCATGAATTTCTTTCTGTGCCTGCTGCACAGAAAGAAACTGATCATTTTATTATTATTAAAAGCTGTATCCACCCCACCCCCCAGTTTTAGCCAAATGATGCCCTCCATATCCTTCTGAAAATGTAGCTAAGAGGGATGTCTCAAAAAGTAAAGGGGCCAAACCAGGTGTCCCCCAGCCTCCATAATTTGAGCCTTCCTGGTCACACATGTCTAGACTGATGACTCCAAATATCTTTCTCACAGCATGTTATAGTGAATCCCCACTTTGTTTGCAACACCTTATCAACAACAATATTGTAATGAGATTGGGGTGGGTGGGGTTGGTGGAATGTCCTCTCAAGATCCACAAACCTGTGAGTCTGTGATTGTGAAGAGAGACTGCTAGAATGGGTCAAACCAATTTGTCACCTTTAGCCTGGCCATCTTTAGATCTATGAATGGGAGGCGCTCCCACCCAAGGAATATGCTAATTGAGTCTGGAGTAGAAACAAAGGAAACAGGTGGTGCAGCAGGGCAGAATTTGCCCTCTGCAGGAAATCCTATACTGTTAGGGGTTCCCCTAGAAATATGATGGAGAAATCTGTTGGAATGTTAATGCTGTGAACCCCCTTGTAAGATCAGCCTCCATATATGTGTAAATAAAACCTTACATCCAGGGTGGCCATGTGTCCTCTTTTACAAAGGACAATGTGCTATTTTGAAAGGCTGATAATGGGCTGTCCTCTATTTGACAATATCCGCTATTTGAGGAGCTATCCTGTCTACATCTGTTATAAAGATAAGCAGCAGAATTGTTGCCCATCAACTATCAGCACCTGGGTGGAAGACTGAACAGGTAAGCACACAGCTTACCTGGCCACAGTCTTCTACATTATGAGAGGTACCGTATTTCTATTAAAATTATAATAATGATTTCTAAGTAATTAGAAATTAGCATATAAATGAGCACATGCGCATTTTATGAAAATGTGCTTCCTCTTTTCTGGTGATGCATTTTCTCTTTTTTGGCAATTCATAAGTGGTCACCTTTCGCTGTCGTGACCTCCTTTTAAGGAAATGGAACCCTGGGTGAACGCTGGAATCCCTGAAACTTCTCAGTACTCAGAAGTGGGGTTCATGCGCTTAACAATCTGGAGACTTGAGGCAGGGGACTATTTGTTGGTTTATTTATTTATCATATTTTTACCTCACTCGACAGCCAAAAAAGCCCCCTCGGGGCGGCTTACAATCAATCAGCTAAGGAGACCATCAGCAAAGGATGGTCTTTTACATTCTAAAAAAGACCATCTTTTTTAGAAAGTAAGACCTCAGGCTTACATTCTAAAAAAGACATGACACACAAGGAAAAGGAGATGGGGAGGGAAGAGGGGAATTGTTCCCTCCCAATTATTCCATTACAGATAGGCCAAGCAATTGAATGAGAACCAGTTACTCTGGATAATGCCCCTGATGCGTGGAGGCGGTACATCAGTAACTGGCAAGAAGCTGTCCAGATGGTAAAGGTGATAAAATTACCTCAGGGACAGACATCCATACTGGTGTGAGTGTTTACAGTCATATGTTGTCCACCACCCATACACTATCCATAGAAGCTTAATGTCAACTCAGGCCTACATGGATCTACATGAGTTCTCCCCGCACATATGATCCATCTGCTGTAAGAAAAAGGGATTAACGTCCTACAGATGTGTGCACCCTAAATATTCCATTAGCGATGTGAAGCGGAGATGGGGTAGGGGAGTGTTTTGCTTTCAGACCCGGCTCCTGTAATGCTTGGGGTGGGGGTGGGGGGAAACCATACTGAAGTGAAGGAAAACTGCAACCAACCCAAGGTACAGCAAGGGCCGAATTTCCTAGTAAGTTGTTCAGACCAACCAACACACCTGATCTGAATGCCTGACCCATTCTAGCAAATCAAAGTTTAATATATAGCCACAGACCCATTTGTGGAACAGAAAAATACCAATATATGAACTGAAACCAATAATAAAATACTTTAAAATCACCAGGGTAAAAATATAACATACTACATTAAATATGGAAGTTATGACATAGGGTGACCATATGAAAAGGAGGACAGGGCTCTTGTATCTTTAACAGTTGCATAGAAAAGGGAATTTCAGCAGGTGTCATTTGTCTATATGGAGAACCTGGTGAAATTCCCTCTTTATCACCACAGTGAAAGCTGCAGGAGCTCTACTAGAGTGACCAGGTTTAAAAGAGGGCAGGGCACCTGCAGCTTTAACTGGTGTGATGAAAAGGAAATTTCACCAGGTTCTCCGTATATACAAATGACACCTGCTGAAATTCCCTTTTCAATACAACTGTTAAAGATACATGAGTCCTGTCCTCCTTTTCATATGGTCACCCTATAAGATGTGAAGGAAGAATTATAAAATCGTAAACTGGGTGTATAGATGTTAAAATATATGATGCAGATAGAGGCTAGGGAAGAAACAGCACAAGTTAAATTTAAGCAGAGAAGTCTTTTACTTGCCTTTGCAGCCCCCCAAAGAAATCTGGCCACAATTTCGATTATTATTTGAATTGTTGCTCGAAGTTTCCTGTTGGTGTAACTGGTCACGTCACATTGGAGAGGAACTTCAGGGGTTCCACCATCAGCAGAAGTGACTGGCGAGGGGGACGAGACCTCACCACTGAATTCATTGCTGAAATTTGGCAGCTGGGGCAGAAAAGGAATTGGCACAGTGGCAGCAAAAATAGTCTATTTAGCTTTGTTTTAAAGCCAAACAAGCCCTTTTTGCTGCCATCATAATTTCAGCAGAAGAGGGCAGCGAGGGCCACACACAGAAGTGTGTGTGTATATGTAGGGAGGGGAACATTTGGCCTGCAGGCTGTGTGTTGCCCACCCGTGTGCTACATTCACATAGTTTTTACTGCAGTTTTGCAGCACCTGGGTTCAGCATATATTCCTATTGCTTTCAGGCAGAACTTTGCTGCCGATGCTGCGGTTACATCATCTCACGGACAAAGGAGGCTGAGCTAGACCTGAGATTAAGCTCAGAGAGGCAGCCAGAGCTCCAGTCTGTGCTGATCGCACAAGCATTTATACTTTTGTCTGGATCCTTACAGAGGTGTGTGTGATGAAATCAATTCCTGATTAGTCATGGACACGTATTGATCCACCAAGCCTTGCTATCACTCATTCTAGCAAAGTGTCAGAGGATTTGTTCCCTTTCAGTTCCTCCCTTGACTTTCTATCGTTTCTTTTTTGGCAGGCTCTATGAAACCGTTCCAACGACTCACCAGCAGCTGATGTGAGCTCAAAAACTACTCACCTGAGAGTCCCCTCTTGCGGGCATGGTGATGTGGGAGACAGAGCTGGCTTCAGGTCGGAGCGGGCCCTCAGCATGGGGGGTCTCTCATGGGCCACCTCTTTCCTCCTCCTATTCATCGCTGCCTGGATGCAGGGATGGATGGGCAAGGAGAATGACAACAGTGCTTCTCTGCTGTGGGTCAGACATTTGCGGGCAAATACAATGGTGGCCACAAGACATTCACTGGAGTGCTGGAACAGGCCAGAGGTTACTGCCTGCTGATGTCGGGCTTGGCTCCATTTCCCATACAAGCAGAACCATAATCCCACATGAGTTGACAGATCCCAGCTTACATTGTACCTGTCAGCCATTTTCTAGGGCAAGTCAGCCATTGGTACACTGGTGGGGCAGATTCTTAAGATCAGGTTGTGCCACTAAAAGGAAGGAAGATGAGGGCATAACTTTTATTAAACCACTAAATGCCAATGCAGAGCGCCTAATTTCTATGCTGACCTTAGTGCCACATGCTAGAGGTCCATTAACGTGCTGATTAAAGAGATCAACAAGTGCTTTAGCAATAATTTGATATTTAATGTTCAGCTTGCTATTAAAATGCTAATTAAATGTTTTAACATGCCACACATGTTTTATGTATTAATAAGCAATAAGCATTCGAGTTACACTTCTAGTGTGATTTAGAATTAATTGAAGGGTAGTGAGGGTTTCTCCTCTATATACCTATTAAACCCCTGTAACTGCTGTTTTTACAGTTGATTGGTGTTCATTTAACATACCATAATTGCTCTTTAAATACGTTAAGTATGTCTTTGAGACAATTTACAGTGTTCGCGGTTTCCCAGCAGTATTCCTCAGAGGTATAGGCAGAGCGGCTTCCACCCTGGAATTCTCCCAGTGTGGGCAGCGTCTCTTTTCCCGCTTGCATTGTGAGCAAAGTGCGAGGGCATGGGGACGCCGTCTCTGCAAGCTGAGAACCGCAGTGGGAAAACGGGTTCCCTTGGTGCTAAAAACAATAATGTAGCACACCTGCTGTTGGCGAGGTGAACATATGGGGGGTGTGTGTGATGGAGATGTTTCACCAGGAAGCCAATTTGGAGAGGTGCGCTGCCAGGCCTGCTCTTCATAACAAAGGTGTTAAGAACATCGTAGTGAACTTCAGGCAAGATTATGTGAACGCTGTGACTTCTGTCAAGTCTTGGGAACATGGTAATCAAAAATGACTTCTGTTTCCTCCTGATGTGGTTTCTGTTGTTCTCTTTTACAGAATTTCCTAGAGTGTGTGGAGGGGTAGAAAGGTTGCACCTGGACCAGTTCTTATATTGATCATGCTGGAAGGTGATCAGTCTTGTGTGTGTGTGTGTGTGTGTGTGTGTGTGTGTGTGTGTGTGTGTGTGTTTGTGTGTGTTTGTGTGTGTGTGTGAGAGAGAGAGAGAATTACTTATGTCTTATAATTTTTAAGCCAACTGTGCTTAATGCATTTGTAATATGCATTACAAATGCAGAATAAGCATTGCGTTCTCTTAAAAAGTGCTGAATTCAGCTCCCTAAGAAATCTCAACATGTTTATTTTAAATTTTCTAGGCCTTGCGGATATGCACCTCTGGACAAGCTGAAGTTAGAAATAGACTAAGGATGCAACCCTGTTCATGTTTAGACAGAAAAAAGCCCTGCAATGCCCAGCATTCGCCTGCCACAATGGCGGGCTGGGAAATGCTGGGAGTTATAGGACATTTTTTCTCATCAAACATGCATCAGATTGTACCCTAAGAGTTGGATCCATGATCTGCCTTCTGCAAAATCACTCACCGAAGGTCCCTCTGCCAAATTTTGGGGGATCCCCACTTCACACACACCACAGCTCACCCCATTCAGCAGGATCTCCTGTCTCTTTGTGTGGCATTTTCAGGAGGCAGGAAGTCTGGCAGGAAGGAGGGAATGGGGAGGTCTTCTTCCACCAGTGCAGTTGATCCACCATAAATCTGGATCTAACCCAATATTGGGCCAGATCTACATCAGGCAGGATATAACCCATTAAAGGACATGAGTTTTCCTTACCATTTTGAAGGTTGAATCTGTGTGTGTTTGTGTGTGTGTGTGTGAGAGAGAGAGAGAGAGAGAGAGAGAGAGTTTATGTGCAGTTAGGCTTTGGTTGTTAAGCTTATAAGAGTTCCTGAAGGATTTGAGTTGCGTCTTGTAATTTGAACCAGTTTGTTACAGATGTCTTTGTTCTTATCAGGCTCATCTATCATGCAAAAGGATCTACTTTATCCTGAAATCATACCCCTAGTACAGCAAGCCTCTCTTCAGCCTCCCCTTTGTTAAGATGACTTCCTGGGAAGGACATCTGGTCCCCAGCCCATCAGATCATCATTGAGGCGCCAAGACTTGCATATCAGGCCAAGTATGTTCCTGCCAAGAGCAATGCTATCAGCTTGAAGGTCACCCAAGAAGCAGGGTGCATGGGATATTTGGCAACAGCTCTGTCATAGGACTATAGTGAGTTCAACTCAAAGACTGAGATATTTGTTCCTTGAATTTGGAACAAAGCTTGCTTGGATTTGTAGGTCAGCATGGCTTGGGTTTGATGGAACAGTTAGTTTTTTCATGATATTGCTCCCGTCTTGGTATTCAAAGAATATCTCCTTGCAAGACCTTTATTCTGAGCTATCTCATTAGCAGAGCATCAATCCTCTCCTCATTTGGATTTTGCAGAGTGGGGATAGAGGCCCTCATGAGTTTGGTAATAAACAGAATTTTGGGCCTAGGGAAACTGTTCTCTTGGGCTACAAAAAATACACAGTACCAATGATTATAGTTTAAATGACACCGGCATGAGAAGTTTGGTGCACAAAACGTGGTTTGAAATCTCAACGCTGGAGAGGTATAGCCCATTGGGGGGAAATGTTCTTTGTTTCCTATCACTTCTTTTGTGTAATGTCATATCTCTCGACAAGGCAGCATAATAAAACTTCCAATTGCTGCCTTTAAAAATATCTATCTATCAAAGACCTATCTTTAGCGTCAAATGAACAATGGACTTTCTCCTGGTGACGAAGAGTCAGCTCGCTTTGGAGAGCGAGCTCCAGAGGAAAAGTGCAAAATGTTCCAGTGTGCTGTGAAACAAATATATAAATGAAAGCCAATTGGCGCAGTCCTCTGTGAAAGTGTTCAGTTGGTGGATTTATGTAAAACAATTGCTTGCAAGAGCTCTCTCAGCTGTGACAGATATACTGGGACTCGTATGGACTGTTGTTTATAATTGCACCACATAAAACCTTTTTACTAAAAACTGCAGTTAATGTGCAATTTTGTCAGATAAATATAGATTTTACTACAACAAGGGGGGATCTACACTACTGCTTTAAAGCGCTTTATAACAGTTTTGACAACTGTTGGGGCCCAGGACACACTGCATATACAGGTTTCAAAACGTTTTCAAAACGCTTTAAAAGCAGTAGTGTAGATCCCACCCCCCAGTTCTCTCTCTCTCTCTCTCTCATACACACACACACACACACACACACAGAGGTAAAAAGAATTTGAGGTTTCCAAGCATACTTCTATTCTTAGTTATCATCACTGTGAAGTTTCCCTCCTCCAGACTAAGGCTGGTGCATGCTTATGAATGATGAGCGATGAGTGATGCATTGTAGGTGAAGATCTCTCTCCGGTTAGAAACGGAGTATTTCAGCAGCTCGTGGTCCCAGAGTTTACTTTGAACTGGCCTCTCCTTCAAAGTTCTTGGGCTTCCATGGCAATCGAAGAAGCCCACCTCTCTTCCACAGGGTTCACTGACATTTCAGCATGTTTGTGTCTGAAGGCAATATTGTACTCCGCCCCCCCCCCCCCCCATGTAGGCATTTTTGGACACCCCCCTCTCTGCATCTGACAAGCTTCCAGGACAGTAATTTTGTAACAAGCTCTGTATCAACTATAGTCACCTAGAAGAAATCCTTCATCTACTAATCATATCAGGCTGCTAATGCGTATATGATATTAAGAAAAAGTGCTGCTCATAGGGAAAAAAGTGTTTGAAATTTGAAGTACAACAAATATGGATTCTGTCCTGCCAAAGAATGCCTAGGGGACAGCATGCTAGGGCAAGGATGGGGGAACCATATTGGTTTTGGGGTGGGGAGATTTCTCCCCCAGAGTCCACGTGGTGGACCGTCTGATCACAGGTAGTGGGATGCTGTCCCCTTATGTCATCAGGTTCCTGGCCATCTGGAGCTATTCCAGCTGGAGTTGTAGCCAGGAAGCCAGTTTTGCGTATCATCCTTCACCTTTCCCAAGTGAAGCAATTTTCCTGGTTCTTCCAGGAGCCAGCTGAACTCCATAGTTGGTGTCAGCCAGGTCCTGGAAGCACCAGCTGAGTGCACAGCTGACTCCACACACCCATTGCTTTCCCCAAGCAGCTGATGCTTCTACTTAAACAGCTTCGCTCATGCCTCAGCTTTCCTGCGTGGGGAAGGTGAGGCATGAGCAAAGCACCCCGAGCCAGCATTTCTAGGTATTGCATGAGCCCTGACTTCAGCCTCCTCCTGGAAGTGCTTTGCAGTCCTCCAAGTACCAAGAAACTCCTATACTTCTAATATAGCTCCCCAGTGCCCCCTGGAGCATCTGATGAGTTGGTACCCTGCTGGGCAACCTGAATAGTTTTATCTAGCCTTATCTCACTTTTTTGTCCTCCAAAATTCGAACCAAATCTTAATCTCTCTTCTTGAATGGGCTGACTGGTTCCAACCACCTTGGGCTTTTGAGATGTAAGTTACAGTTGCTAAGAAGATGGGTCCAGCCACTAGGTAATTTTCTGATTTCCTGGCTAGACAGTGACATCAGAAAAGAAGGCTATTGCATTATTGGGGAGACCAACCATCAGCCTCTGCAAAAGGGCTGGCTTTTACTGAGCTGAGATCCCCACAAAAAGAAAAACTCAGTCCTGCTGGAGCTTTCCATATACCATCTAACTGGAAGCCAAATGTTTGTGTTGTCTCTCTCTCAGACCATCCTCCCTGTAATAAACTCAGCATATGTTCTGGGACCCTAGACTCTACTCAGGTATTTGGAATTCTGTGTATGTGTGTGATTGTTACCGTCCCTATTTCCACTGTACCTCCAGCCCCTTGTTTCTCTCTCTTTTTTTCCTCTAAATTCCTTTTTATATTTGGACATTTGTTTTAAAATGGATTTTTCACTGAACTCTTCCCCATGGGAAAGACTGCATGGTTACAAAGCTACCTCTTGTTTTTAGATTTGTTAAACAGTTTTGGTTTCTGTTTCTGGGCTTTGGGAATTAAATTGCAAAGGACCTTTCTTTTTTCCTAGGCCTGGTCTGAAGGAAGGGGTCTTCGGCAATAGGGCTCAGAAACTCTCCAAGCAGCTGGGAATGCTGGGAGTTGTAGTCCCAAACATCTGGAAGGCACCAGGTTGGGGAAGGTTGTTCTAATGAATGGGGTTCTTCACTTACATTGCGGCCCCATGGCTTTGAGAATCTGAGTCTTCAAGCCAATCGACCGCTTCTTACTTTATGATTTGGAGCTGCTTCACTGAAAAGGGTAATGTTTCATGCGGTATGAGGTGACATGAAAGGTCTATCTGTGATGGCTGTTTCACACATGCAAGCTCTCACTTGACATTATGATAATTGCTGGCTGGACATCCATGTTTTACCAGGTCCACAAGCTTCTGAGAAGCTAGATCACAAGGTTGTTTAGAAAAGAGGACAGCCCTGTGATGGCTGCATTTTAAGTAGTGGAGGGAGGTAGAATCAAGCAAAATAAAGGGTAAAAATATGAGGAACTGATTGTCTGAATGCCCCAATGCTGAGTCAATGGTTCTAATAAAATAAGAGAGGGAGGGAATGTCTCCCTATCCACATTCCACAGAATTCCAAGTCCAGGGAATCAGTGCAACTCCGAAAAAACATTCATCTGCAGATTCCATGGGGCAGATCCATAGAAATCCAGTGTCATTTTGGATTTCTCTGACATTTCTGTGCCAGGGAGCGGAGGACAGTTAGTGTTCTCAACTGCATGCCCCTCTGTGCTCATAAACTGTTCACTCCATACTGTTAGTAAACTCCCATGTACATGTTGTATTGCAGGGAATAGGGTTTTTTTTTTTAAAAAAAAATATCTAATGCTTCTATTAGCAGTATAGGTCAAGGATAGTCAGTGGGCATCTAGTGGAGTTGCTACATAAAGTACGACTTGTCCCTTATTCTTTCTCCTGCACTGTATCAAGGAGGGAAACCTAAGCACATACCGTCCCTATAATGCTGTGGGCTGGAATATATTTTTATGGAATTAATTTTTAAAACCCCAGAGCAAGATTGGTGGAATAGCTTGCTCTCTCGAATAAATCTATTGTGATGTTATTTCTGAAAGAGTGATGCTGTTTTGAACATGATATGCTGCAGATGGGTGGAGGGAATTTGGAACGCTACCAAATTTTCTCTGCCTGTTGGGAAACGCCCCAATGATTAAATAACCTTTGAGACAAAACTGTGAATGCTTTCATTTAGTATTAGGCTCCATGGCCCTGAAATAGAAACAAAATGAGTGAACCTTTGCTTCTGTCTAGACTACCTAAGAATGTAAGAGATTGGATATCTCCACATTGCACTTTATGTGTTGACAGAACCCAGGGAGCAGTGGTGCTCACTTGTCTAGAGAGGTCCTCCAAGCGGAAGAAGATGGCAGGTATCACTGGGACATTTCCCCTTTTGTGATGGGGATAAGGATGGGGTTGATGGTCCTTGCTGGTCATGCCATCTTCTTGTAATGAGGAGCAGAGGATAGATGTGACTCATTGTCTCCTGTTTAGTTATCCCTGACCTACACAGTCAATGTGGGAAAGAGACTAGGGTGGCCAAGCATCATATTTTACAGAGACAGTCCTCTGTTTGAAGGGCTGTCAGAGGACTGTCCTTTATTTTGAAGGCATCTTTTATTTAAGAACTCTCTGGTCCAAATCATGTTTAAAAGTGAAGAACCATGGAAAGGGCGGTAGCACAGGGGACTTGAAGATGCTTATCAAGAGTTAGCACCTGGACAATAGGTGATTGAGCAGACACCCAGATTCCCTGGTCACAGCCTTCTCCACTTTGGTATTGTATTTCTGTTGAAATGATAGTAATTATGTCAAAATGTGCACCTGTACATGTCAATTAACATATGCAAACGTTATGCAAATCTGTGGCCCTCTCTGCACCTAAGGATTATCCCAGGAAAATGGAGGGGTCGTCCCTGCCTGCTCCTGGGATCCCCTGTGTGTCATTTGGATGCACAGGAACAATCCCGGGGAAAAAGGCAGGTGTAGAAACGGCCAGTGTCTCGTCAGACCTCTTTTTTTTTAGGGACGCACATCCTCTTTTTTGGCAATGTCTAAGCAGCCCCCCGCTGGAGACTCAGAGCTTTATCATGCCAACCTTATAGTCGGCATTCACGGCGCATTGCCTGCAAAGGACTCACTTGAAGTCTGTTATAGTCTGCTTTCAGGGCGAAGGACTCCGATGAAGTGCATCATGTCCAGCTGTGATCAAGGGTCTTCCCCCTCTCTTGGAGATGTATTTTGCAGCATGGAAAGAACGGTTCTTCTTGAGTTCTGAGCGGCCACTGGGGGCGCAGAGGGATGACGACGAGCAAAGCTGCCTTCCTTGGCAGCCCCGAGCATTAGAGCCAGGAGCAGGCCCAGCCTTCTCGGGGCGTGCATGGGAGCAAGAAGACAAGGAGCAAGGCCTCCCTCGGCAGCCCCTAAGCGGAGCCTGGCCCAGCCCTCCTGGGGTGTGCGTTGGTGCAGGGTGGAGGCGCAGAGGCTGATGTGATGGAGCTCAACAACAACAATGGTATGGGATAATTCGAGGGAGAACCAGAATAAAAGTGTAGGTGGGATGAAGCTATCATGGGGTATGGGCTTAAAAAAGAAGAAGAAATGTGTTGACAAACATACAGGCTGAGAATGAATAATTTATTTATTTATTTATTTATTTATTACATTTTATACCGCCCAATAGCCGAAGCTCTCTGAGGGAGCTACAAAAGCTAACATCAGCTGTGCTAAGTCCAAACCAGCATCAGTCCAGGCTTCCCAAGTCCAATATGCCCACAGCAAACAAGGCCAGATGCTGCCTCTGCCAGCCGGTCTTCCCAATAGCACTGACTAACTGGTGAGCTCTTGGAGAAGCATTTGACTGCTTTCCCACACTGCTCGCAGTGCTTGTAAAATTAGGTATTCTGTAGGCAGCCTAAAAACAAGCCTTTAGGGCTATTTTTTCACCCCCAGTGACTGGGCCATTTAACCAACTCATCCTGGGGAGTTCTCCAAAATGTCTGACTGCCCATAAGAGAATTTGTATTTGTAGGGAGAGGAAGAGACTCTTTGGCAGCTCTTAGCAATCACAGTCTGCAGTTAGCGAATACTAGCTGGCGTTCAGGAAAAGGAAACGGGCACCCTTTGCCCTAAGATCCACTTATGCAAGGAAGAACAGAAGGCATGTTCCCATTTCCTGAGGTAACGCAAATGTAGAAAGGAGGGGAGTCATATGGGGAGAAAGGGGTGCTTAGCTTTTCCTGCATCTGCATCTTCTCTCCTGTAAACGTCCCCCAGCACTCCAAGGCGTGCCTGCCTTTCCCCTGCTCCCCAAAGCTGGGCTTGCTTCTAGTCCTGTAGCTTAGCTTAGAAGAAACACAATGGGCTAAAATGGAGAGGTTGCTAAAGCAACGTACGCCATTTTGTAATGGGAGATGAACTAGGGCTCTACTATTTCCTAGCTGTATCAAATGTGGAGCAACCCATAAGGCTCCACCATCAATGCACCACCAACATAGTGTTCTGGATTTGGGAGGAAAGGAGGCTTTCCCTACTGGTAGACCCCTGCTTTACAAGGGCTCCTCCACAAAAAAATAATTACTGATAGGCGGCAACAGCCATATTGAGCCTCCTGACATACCGTTCTGGGTGCTTGGGAAGCTCTTTCCTTCAGCCAATCTCTGGAGGGAAAAAGCAAAGGGTACTTTCAACAGCATCCACAAGCATTTTGCTCCATCTTGTTCTGGCCTTGGAATATGATTTCTTTTACTGAGTGGGCCCTATGGCAGAGTTTCAACCAGCCTAAGAAATTTTGGTGGCTGCAATGTCACATCCAAATGCTGCCCCCTTCCTGCAGTAACAGATATAAAGAAACTGACCATTCACTGCTCTTCAGTAGCGCTTCAAAACGGTTTCTTGCCCTGCTTAATGGTAAAGCGAGCCCAAGAGGCGTTACATAGGAACGATTGCCCCCTGTACATTTACAAACATACAAATCAGGAACGTGTCAGCTGCTTACTGTTTGCACATTTGTGGAAGCAAAGACTTTCTCCTAAGATCTAGCTCGCCGGCAGCAGTGTTGAACTGCAAACGGTTTGCATGCGGAGTAGGATTGCTGCAGCATAGGCACTGAGCGGGAGTGCTGACTTCTAGGGTCGAGCATTACTTGACACAGACATATTCCTCACACTGTAGAACAAAGGCAGTGTTTGCATTAGAAAGCTGAATGCAGGATTTCATGACTGTAGACAACAGGTGTGCCAACACTTGACACAGCCGTGCGTCCAACTGGCATGCAACCTTTTCATTTGAAATTAATCTCTTGCTCAAGCAAGAGGGACTGAAAAGAAGGTATCAAGAGGTGGTGCGTTGGCGGTGGCTTTAATTGCTTTCACTTTAAATCTGTTCACTTTGCGGCTTTAAGCTGCTCATTTCTAATCGGCCACATGGACTCTGAAAACGAACGACCTTCCATGGTTTTACTGTGAATGAAGAACAGTTCTGCAGGCCGGCTGCAGGACTTGCTGCCTGACAACCCCATGGCCCTCAAGTTGACTGCCACCTGTGGAACCAGATTGACTTTCCTTGAATAGATCCTCCCATATGCTGCTAAATATCCTTGAATACTGAACTCCCAATCTCCCTCGGTAGGGGAGACGCGTATTTTTTTAACAGTGAATGTCCAAAATTTGGTGAATGGCAACAGGTTTCTAAAAGTGGGGAAATAGATATCAGTTTGGGAACGTTCACAAAATTCATTGGGGATAGTCAGCATTCATGTTGCCATTTACTATAGCAATTTACTAGGTGCTTCCTGCATCCAGACAGTAAAGTCCCAGGACTACTGGGTTTAGTTTCCTGTGGATATGAAAGGACACTGGAGACTTATGGCATCTTTGCAATATTTGCTTTATGTATAAATATACAAGCAGAGCATGGTACAAGCAAATGGATGGGGACAGCACAGAGCTGATTTTATTGTATTGTTTTTAATGTATATTTTATTTTTGTTGGTGTATAAAATATTTTAAAAGAAATAATCTTGTGCCAGGGCTCAAAATAGAGCTACAACAGCCCAATGATAAATCAACTTCAGTCAAGTCACAATCATTCCTTCTGTTTCTGATGTTCAGGCTATGAGTGCCACTGCTTATGTAGCCGTGACGGCAGTGCCTACACACAAGAGGAAGTTAGTGGCAGGCTTGGAGCATCCCCAAGGTTTGCAGAAGTACAAAAAAAAAAAAAAAAAAAAAAAAAGCCCTAAAGGGGGGGGGGGGGCTTTTCAACTGAACTCCAAAAACAGACCAGTGAGTACAGTGCACCCTCAGGGGCAATGGAATCCTGACTTACTGTTGCAGGACAGGTAATGGAGTGGAGTGGTTGGAATCCTGAACAGCAGCATTCTGCACTGCAAGATTTTGTTGCAGATCCCACTTGTATTTTTTAAATCCAATGGGCAAGCATGCTTTTCACTGTTTCTCTGTCATCTCTCCTTAGCACTATTAAAGCACTGCACTCTAAAAGCTACAAAGAGCTGCTTTCTCCAGCCCCTATCAGGAGACTAGCTCCCATTGGGGAAAAAACAACCATAGATCATTTTGGACTATTAGCAAGTAATTGGCCTAATAAAAGATGGCCAGCCAATATCCATAAGGGCAGGGGGAGGCAGGGACAGAGAAAGATGGGTGATGTTTCAGGCCTGGGTGTAATGTTCATGTGGATTGGGTTAGCTCCATCTTGGAATGAGGAAGAGGCAGAATAAGGAAGATCTCTTTCTCTCACATACACACAGGGGGGGGGGGAGAGATGCTGTGCACTGTTCAAATATTTTGTGGGGTGGGTGGGAGGAAACTAAGGCATTGTTCTTTGTGATGAGGGCCTTAAAGGTCTTCTCTCTGAGTGTCCATCCCTGGAATTTGATGTTGGCATAGATGGCAGGAGAGGCCTGTTGCTATTTAAGTCACACACAGGATTCAGTAGGAGCATGTGATACATTCCACAACAGACATGCTAGCTGGTGGCAATGAGCACAGCATGTTGAGAAAATGCTATCTCCATGAAGCAGAAGCTCTAGCTTAAGGGGCAAACACCTAGTTCCTTCACAACAAACGGATGACAACTGTGTTTTTATCGTGCTAAGAATTCTCATCTAGAAATGCCTCTTTCCTGGAGGAGACCTGTTGCCGTCCCCATCTGCATTCCTGAATTGCTTCTCACCTCTGAGGGATTTGGCAAAGAGTGACCACCAGTAATACATACTTGGATCTCTGTACAGGGTAGCTGCGTAAGTGGCCCAAGAGCTTTTTGTCATATGGTTAATTGCTTCAGATTAATTTATATACATATGTATTAAACTACTTGTCTATATAGACAAATCCCTTCATTATTGATACACTAGACAAATAGTATATCAAACCACACAACAATTCCTAAAGGAGAGCAAGAGGTATGTTTCCCCCTCCCCGATTTACTTTATTTATGTTTGAAAAGGTTAACTGAACACTAGTTAGTAGCATAGTAGAAACCCATTAACTTTTGTCAAGACTTCATGTAGAAACTAAAAATTCCTATGTTTTTAATGACTTTTTGAATTAACTTTCTTCTCTTCTTTTAAAGAATATGTTTTAACTTAGAAGTAGTTATACCCAACATAAAGAGGTATCATGGACCAGGAACCCAGACCCTCATGCTCAGAACATCCTGGCCGCTTGTCCTCTGAGAAGGCTCCACAGTTAAGAGCTCAGGAGGAGGATTCAGTCATGGAAAGGAATCATGAGGCTTCCACCTCCCCAGAAAGATCCCAAGGGGCAGTTCCCATTTGTCCAGAGGACACTGCCTTACCATCTTCAGATTCTGCTCTTGAGGACACTTGCATGTCACAGTTGCCACTTATTACAGCTGGAGGCTGCTAAAACAGGCCAGGCCACTTTAAGAGACAAGGCCTCAGACAGTGTAGAGGTGGAGCCAACCAGCCTAAATGTAAGCAATGCCCTACTTAAGGTTCAATTGTGAACTGCTCCTTGCTGGAGCAACATACAGACAATCCTGTCTGGTTTCCAGACCACTCAAAGCTTTCTGTGGTTTTGATCTCTTCCCATCTTGCTTTCCTGATTAACTCTTGACCCCTGCTAAAGATCAGACCATAGCAGAAACCTGCAAGCAAGGTGACATCACAGAACATCATCTGAATCCATGACCTGAATTCATAGAATACATATTTTAGGTTTTATAGACCAAAAGAAAATGATAGGGCTAAATGAGAATATACCCTTCAACTGAATGATTAACAAGGAATGACCTGTATTATGTAGCCATATCTTTAATTGGGACTAACTTCCTGTGTGAGCAGGTAGACTACGCTATTCCATGAATGCACTAACATGATCAGTATCCTCACACATTTACCAGCTTCGTGGGAATTGTTCTTCTGTTCTTACTATGAAAGCCAAGAATAATCTATATTTATATTTCTCTAGAGTAAGAACATGGGTCGCTGATTCAGATTGGGACCACTGCATACTGGAAAGGGAGGATTAAACTTTCTGCCATTTCCCCCATAAATTCCCCTTTTGGGGAGGGGTTTAAAAAAAGACTTTGGATGCCAAAGGATTTTTTTTCTTTAACAATCTTTGGGGGGAGAAATGAGGGTGCGAGGTTTAATCCTCCCTCTACTGGTGCATGGTGGTCATGATCTGAACTGGCCATGTGCACTTACTTTAGAGTAAAACAAAAAATATATTTTTTTGTTATATGGTTAATTGCTTCAGAAAAAATATTGCTTCAAAAAATATATATTTTCAAACATGGGATTTGCTCTGACATTTTGACAGATAAAAAAAATTGAAGTGGGCACCCTCACAGATGCCATCTAGATCCACATTCATGGCAAGTTTCAAGCAAATCCCATCATCCTCTGATTTTTGGCAGGGCTTTAACCTTTTAACTCACCCCAAATCAAGTCCCATGCTAGAACTATGTCATTTTTCACGTTAGAAACCTCAAGTTCGGCACCATGACACCTCATGGACGTATACACATGCATGCCAAGACTCAAGCCAATCCAAGCCTCCCCTGATTTTGGGGGAATTTTTGAAAATCGGACACCCCAGTATCTCAGGGATTTAAAGCTGCAGACAGCTCAATGGGGCCATTTCAAAGGAAATCTCAACATGCCATCAATTGGGGAGTAGAGATAAACCTATATGAATCTTCTTCCACACTTGAAAAATTGATTTGGAACTTCAAAAAGTCTAAGTGAGCGCAGGAAGGACTTATCCCCTGAGTCAAAGCAACACACACACAAACCATCCCTGCGAGGCGGGCAGGGGAGGATGGAGGGAAGGCAGGCAGGCAGCAGACATTTCTGGGGGCATAAGGAAGTGCAGCAAGGATGGTTTGTTTCAAAGCCAGCAGTAAAGTCATGCATTGCAAAGTGCAAACCATCCCTGCGAGGCAGTCACAGAGGAGGAGGAGGAGGACAGGCGGGCAGAGAGCCAGGCAGAGATATGCCATAGATCTAGTATGGGGGAGTCAGTCCCGGCAGATGCCCCACCACAGTAGCACCCTGGGTGGGGGAAGGCAGGCAGGCATGGAGCAGACATTTCTGGGGGCACAAGGAAGTGAGCCAAGGATAGTTTCAAAGCCAGTAATGCAAACCATCCCTGTGAGGCGGGAGCAGCGCAGAGAGATGCCTTTTCTTTTGCATCCCATAACTAGGAGGCTAGGAGGATAAGAGTAAAGCTTTGTGATCCTTGCTTCAGAGTTGATTGACGGCACTGTGATCACAGCCATTACTAAACAACAAAATAATAATGTTAATAGTAATAATAATAATAATAACAACAACAACAATAAGGAGTTGAACCACAATGAAAGCCTGCATGACCTCACTGAAGAGGAAAAGCCAGGAGAGCTTGGGCTATGGGGTGTAAATATAAAATGGAATAAATAAGTAAATAAATAAATAAACAAATGAGAGGTAGAATTAAAAGCAGCAGTGTTGCTGAATAAACAACAGGAATAATTTTTTTAAAAAGGCTATATCTGTCTTTTACCAGTAAGAGGAAAGTGGACGTGCCCAGGGGGAGGGGGATATGCCAATTTGACTGGCCCTGTCTAGGGACCAGTCTTTAAGAAGCAAACTAACACTTCAACTCATGATAGGCATTAGTCTCTCTCCACTGGTTACTCTTTGGAGGGCTCTGATGACCCTCCAAGGGCAGGAGAGTGTGTGCACTGGGCACGTCCACATGCCCTAGGGGACCTCATCCCCTTGCACCACATCTATTCAGTTGTTCACCAAGGTTAGGGTGGGTAGCAGTGCTGTGTTTCCTATCTGTTATTTATTTGCTTAGTATATGATTTCAGGTTGTGTTTGTGCATTTGGTGGGGCTACTGTTTTAAAAAACACTGGGAAAAGTCCGTTCAGACTAAGAAAGAGAAGTTTCCCAGTATCCCAAGTTACTAGTATCCTGTTTTGCCTATCCCCTCCTCCAACTTTGGGATCATGTGATCATGACTCTGCCTCTCAGCACTTCAAAAAGGTACCTCTCCTGCTTTTTTTACCCGATTTTTTTTAAAAAAATATAGCAAGTGAACCGCACCATGCAGAGCTGAAAGTAGGCTCAAAATGACCCCCAGCCACGACTTTCTAAGCACACGAACTTTCAGAAAGATAGCTTAAAAAACAACACAGTTATCCCCTATTCTTTTCCGCAATGCAATCCTATGGGCGAAATTTTCCAAAATGGCGGTTGGAGCACTCCGCGAAAAGAGAAGCGCTCCGCCTATGGCCGCTTCTCTTCGCCGTGCTTCTAAGGGTCCGCGGTCCGCTTCTATTCCGCCTCTGGGCAAGGCGGAGCAGGCCAATTCACTTCTGATTCTCCGATTCTAATCGGAGCGGAGCACATCCCTAGTAGTAATCACCTTTTTATGTAAGAATAGCAACTGCTGCTCTTGCTTCTCACCATCTATTCAGCAGTGAGAAGCTTACTTGATTTTGGAGGTTCTGACCACAATGTGGGCTTTGACAGATGCCTGACCATGTCGTTCCTTCATGCTTGGCCTGTTATTTAGAACGGTGAGGACAATGATGGCAAATGGCTCCAAAATGTGGAGGGATCCAAGAGCTTCCAGTGGTACTTGCCTACAAATTCCAGTCCCAGCTTTCCTTTACTTCTTCAGAGACATCTGCTTTAATGACCACTGAGAGAACAGGTAGTTTGGAAGATGCTGGGGAGAAAAACATATGGGCTGTTTCCCTTATGTTTTTGCTGTGGTTTCTTAGTAGAAAGATCAAAACTACCTGATAAAGTCAGGTTGGTTCCCTGTAACTGAAGTTCTTTGAGCGGTCATCTGTGCATTCACATTTAATGTGGTACCAAGTTACTACACCGAGCAGAGCATATGTTAATTAATATGGAGAGAAGCATATTGATATCAAGCAGCCATATAAGAGAGGGCTAATTCACACATGCTTGTCCATTCCTTAATTTCTAATCACTTGATAATTCAGTGATTGGCCCCATTAAAAAGTCTTGTGACACGAGGCAAAAGAAAAGTTCAGTGGTGTTAGATCAGCAGTGGCTCATTCACACATGCAAGTCAATCAGCCCATAGAGAGGTAATAACACTAAGCACTGCAATTCATGGTTTTTCAATGGCTGACTACAATGCATTTTCTCCTGTGTATTCATTTACAAACAAAGTTTCTAATGGTGAGCATTTCGTCTTTGAAGGGACTAGCTAAATCCATCCAATTACACTGCAATTGTCTGTACAGGTCACTTGTGGGACTTCTTTGGATTTTCCAAAATTGTGAAAATTCAAGCTTATCCACGTAGGTGGGCTAGCCATTCTATGTGGGGTGTTCTCTCTCTTAGAAGAGGAAATATCCCTTTCAGTACTCCCTCCATTCTATTTATCTTCCCTGGGAGCTTACTGCAGTTCTAATAATTACCAAAAAAGTAGAACATCAATATGGTATTATGGATTCTCCAAGCAAATAGCCTTTCCATTATAGCACATAGCCTTTGCATTTTAAACAGACTCTTCATGCATGTAGTATTCCCCCAAGGCCAAAGACTAAACTTTATCTAGAATTCAAGCTTGAGTTTACTGCAATTTGCTTTTCACTAGCTACATACCTATACTGCAAGAGGCACAGCTTTAAGCAAGTGAGCAAAGCAGGACATGTTCCAAAGAGTAAAAACATTATTTGTGTGGTTTCATTAAATTCTGAATAACAATGATTCTCAAGTGAGGTTCAGCCAGTGCTAGATTGCCTAGTATTTTGGGGCATTCTTGGTCACTACTTTCTCCATTGTATGCTGTCAGCCAAAAGTAGACAGAGCCAATCCACTGGTCCATTTAGCCCGATATTGATCTAGTTTGCACAACACAACAGCCCAACAAAGCTTAATGTACCCCTGGGGGCTTTCACATGGTGCCAGGCGCCATCTTTGCTGGGTGCCCATCTTGCCATGTCATGCAAATTCAACCAGGTGTTGTTGTTTGAGGGTTAGAAAACCCTCAAATAACCCATGGCTTGTTTTAGGGTTATTTGAGGTTGTGTAATGCAAAAATGGCACCTGTGGGCGCCTGGGCACAATGCAACAGCTGCTGTAGGTGAATTATGCCATGGTGGGTTGTCATGTCGTGTGACTGTCAGAGATTCTCCAAAGACTAACCCAGGATTCATTTCCAACCCACAACCTTACAGGAGGTGATGCCAGGAACTGGACATGTGACTTTCTGCATGCAAGGTATATGCATTGCTACCAAGCTATTTGTTGGCCTTCCCCAAACTGGTGCTCTCCAGATATATTGGATTAGGACTCCCATCATTCCCAGTCAACCGATAGACATGGTGGCTGGGAATAATGGGAGTCGCAATCCAGTACATCTGGAGGGCACCAGTTTGAGGAAGCCTGACCTAAACATTATGTAGTCTCAATATATTGAAGTCAGGATTATATACAATACAGCCTATGTTGAATGTAACACTCAAAAGTTAACAGTAAGGATAAATAATAAACTGTAGTCACCACCTCAGTCGCCTCCAGCATAACTCAATGGAATCAACAAACCAAGTCTTTTGTCAGGCTGCTGTTTATGGAAACAGATTTATTATTTCAAATTATTATTTACTTCTAAGTCATGTATTTCTAATATAATGCCACACTATTTAGGTTTATAAGGATACCTCCCAAAAGGGCACCCTCTATAGGAGCTAAAACAGACTGCAGTCTAAGGGTGCTATCCTATGCATGCTTCGACAGAAAAAGGAAGTCTAAAAACTCCCAGCATACTCCAACCAGAATTGCTGGCTGGGGAATGCTGGGAGTTGTACAACTCCCCCACCCCCATCTGAACGTGCACAGATTGCACCTGAAGCAAATTAGTCTTAAGTTACAATGACAGTTCAACAGCCCACGTTTCCTCTTCTCCCATGCTGTGGTCCTGCTTTTGGGGTGGGTGGAAGGAGCATGGGGGCTGTTTTCGTAAAAGTGAGCAGACCGTTGTAAGCATTTTCTTTAAAGCACATGGCTTAACAAAATGTAAAGCTTGGCCCTAAAGAGACTGAATAGGTTATTTCTTGTGGTGGTGTTGATTAGATTGCTTTTGACAATTTATAGTAATCTTTCATATATGTTTTGCTGATCAAGTTATTTCTGTTCAACAGTGTGTATTTTCTCCTGCCACTAGAGGTCTGTTCAACACTGCAAAAACAAAATGCCTACGCTGGTGTAATGTTGTATTCACTGTGTGTGTTTTTAAATGGTTTACTTCAGGTGTTCAACTCTGCATGCACAGGATGATGGTGATGATATATGAACTTTATGTATAGACAATGATGCTCTGGAGCCTTAACCCACCTGAAAAGGCTCAAGTGCAAAGCCCATTGAAATGAATAGAAGCTCTGCAAAATCTCCCATTAATTTCAACCAGGGTTTCACATACATTTATTTATAGTTGCTAGAACTTTGCCATTTCAGAGACCAAAAATAAGGAATATAGGGAGCTCATGTATATTTATTTAATAACTAGAACAGCGATTGTAAATTACGGACTTGAACTTTTGCTGAATAATGTTCTGCTACTCACTGGCTGTTGGCAGCCTCACTCAGACTCTCTAGTTTGTAAAACATTAATCAGTAAATACCTTCTTATTCTCCTCTCTGCAGTACAACTGCAGCAATAGCGAGGGAGTTCACACGTTAGCCTTTTAGCAGGGTGCCACTTGTATAACAGCCTCAGTGTGACTGCCATTCAGACAGCCATTAGGGACAAATCCTTCAAATGAGGAAAGCAAATGAAGCATTGTTCTGAATCTGGGAGTTTTTGGTTTTCAGAGCCATGATCTAACCAAGTAATCCATCCTTAGACACAGATTTTCAATGAGCTGGTTTGCACAATCGCCATAGCACACCATGCTTATTTAAGCCATGGTAGATTGCAGCATGTGCCAAACACCCATCCTTTTGAATATTCAAGGTGCTGCAGACAGTCACATTGCCTTATCATACCATGTGAACCTGGCAAGGGTGGTTTATGTAAGGTTTAAAAAATCCATAGGCTGTTTTCAGGTTATGCAAGTGTTGTTTAACCCTCATATAAACTACCCTCACCAGGTTTGCACCACGCAATAAGCCATGGTGCCCACCTGCCATGGCTTGAATATTCAAAAGGGTGGCTGGCGTGCACCACAATCCACCATGGCTTAAATAAGTCACAGCGGGCTGTGGTAATCATACGAATCCAGTCTATACATTGAACTCTTTTCAAACTCAATGTTGTGTTCATTCTTGTTCCCTCTGGCATTCACACGTGCTGGCAAGCTATGAGGCACTCACACCAGTGAGACTTCTTTTATTGAGGAAATCTCACGGTAGACAAGCTTCATGGTTACAGAGTCTCCAAAACACACTTAAAGCTGAACGATGGTTAGGAAGCTTTAGGCTCTTTTTTCTGAAATGATCCTTAAGGCAAACACTCAGAGAGGGGGCGGGGTGTGAATAGGGTATGCCAATAACACCTTTGAGCTTCTCCAGATGCTGCATGTGCTGGCACCTCGAAGGGACATGGCCAATCTCCTAAAATGAAGTCCCAGGAAAGGTTGCTCTGAGCCACCAGAGCCGGGCAGAGAGATCCGTCACACACTTGTCAATCTCAGCCTACCACTACTGAGCTGACCCCGTTACCATGACTTCAGGAAAGGTTAAGCCTCAGGCCCAGGAGTCCCATCCTTCTGCTAAGGACTGGGAACTCCCTGCCACCCAAGTCTGGGCAGAAACACAGACTCCACAGCATATGCAAGTCCAAGTCTATGAAAAGCATCACTACTTTTCATGGCGCAGTTCTTAGATATCCAAAGTCCAAATAGCAAAGTGTCCATGTGCAGAGTGCTTCCAAAGTCCCAAGCGGAGATGGAATCCAAAGCAGGAGGGAGGTCAAGTGTTGCGTCGAGAGATGAAACCTAGCAAGGCTTTTTCAGCTTTGCACCAGCCTTTAAGGTCTATTCAGTCACTTGACAGACAGGTCTTCTGACCTGTAAACCATGCCCATGCCAAGAGGGCGGTATGTTACAAGCCACTTCAAAAAGAAGCCCCCACCTTTTCCAGAACACTCTGAAGTTCCCAGAGAACTAGCTGCCTCAAGGCCAAGATAAAGAAGTGAACAAGCTACTTCTATGGGAACTTCTTACAAAGATAAGCTTGCAAGAGAACATCTTATTATTATTATTATTTATTTATATAGCACCATCAATGTACATGGTGCTGTACAGATAACACAGTAAATAGCAAGACCCTGCTGCATAGGCTTACAATCTAATACATCTGGTATTATCAAACTATTTCCTAATAAATCTAACCACTAGTGTCAGATACCTATACCTGACAGTGAATATACACATTGCTAAAAGCAGTGTGGCTGATGCTGCAATTATGGTTGCTGACCCTGCTTGCAATGTCCTACATTGTCAAATCACAATGGTTATGTAGCATGGAGTGGTTACCATTTAACCACATGATTTGCTTGAACCATATGGGCAGAAGATGCTGATGGAGTGATGTGGGAGTCACAAGAAAGGCAGCTGTAACCATATTCTCTCAGTAACATGTAAATGGGAGGTTAGACATTTTATGTCAGGTAGGAACAGCAACATCATCTATCCTGCATCTCATAGAAATAAGTTGAAAGACAACCATTAAAGCCTCTTCTAATTTACTATGCAGTTATCTCAAAATGTACAACTCCATTATCTAGTGCTTCATCTGTACATATCTGTACATATGCTAATTCTCTACTAAGTGCGCGTTTGTCTCGCAACACTGCCTGGCCTGGGGGCTGTCTTGACGACTTTGCCCTGGGGTGGCTCTGAATTTGTGCTGCGTCGGCAAAGAGGCGCAACTGAAAAAAACAGGGATTTACTGTGGCTTTTCCAGCCAAAGTGAGGTCAACCTGGCTCTTCTGCTGGTCTGTCCTCACTCGGAGCCACTCTGGAGGGCATTCCCGGGTGTAAGGTGGCCTCCTATTGGTCTCCAGAAGCTGCAGGAGGGGTGAGGGGCCAGGGCCAGTGAGCCTAATGGCTGCCAAAAAGCCCATGCTGCCTCCTCTCCTGAAGACAAGTGACGGACTGGGGTTTGATGGCGGAGTGCCGCCAACCTGCTGCCATGAAGACAGCCCCCTGCTTCCTTCTTGTGGTCCCGGTAATTCCTACTATACCTGGGCTATTCTAACGTGGAATCTGATTTGGCTTCTGTTGTTGTTGTTGTTCCTTTTGAACTTGGCTCTTGACACTTTGACATGTGTTTGGACTACGTCTGATCCTGTCTCAACATACCTCTCAGACTCTGATCTTGTAAAAGGCTGTTCACGGTGTGATAAACCATGGTAAGCACATCCCTGCAAGATAAAGATCCAAATAATTATGTAGCAGAGCAATGCCAAGTCGAGAGACACAGAACGGTTTTCAGAAGATGCCAACGTGGTGCTCTTTGCTTTGCTTGAAGGGCTTGTATGGTTTGGCCCTTGCCCTGTTATTGGTGCTAATATAATTCTCTGGATTTAGTTGCTAACACTTTCTTTTCTGCTTGGCAGGGAGTAATCATTTGCTGAACCCAAACTGAGCATGAATTCCAATGTAGCTAATCCTGCTGCTCAATTTGGAAGTGTTCCCAAAACAACACACTCCTCTGCTAACATTTCCAGCCAAACTAGAACTTGCCTTCCAATGGCTTTACCATTGTTTTACCCTTATAACAGGAGAGCAAGCTGCAGACGCTGAAAGGTGAATGCTGGGCTTTACTTATAAGTTTCCAACATATTGTTACAGAAGGGCATTAACACAGAACCTAAGCAGATTCCTAGCCTGTCCTTCATATTCCCCCCCCCCCAAATATTTCCAAGGGAAAAAGAAATGACTGTTAAACCCATTTAACTCTGTAGTATAGATATGCCCTTAGTCCATGAGAAGCTCAAACAACAAGGACATTCTGTATTCTTTGAGAGATCATTTAGCATGAGCAAACCAGTCCTGCCTTAACACTCTCCTTTCCTAGGAAAAATAAATAAATAAAGCAGTGCTATTTGTTTGTTTAAAATGTTTTAATATATATTATAAGCATTAACCAGTCTAACACTTCCACGCAACTGCCAACATTCACAACTGCTTCTCCGGCAAATGGGAAAAATATATGTGGTTGGATATTCCAAAAATGTCCCTAGCTTGCCAGATTTCCCCCGTGATTCTCAACAACACCCCAAATTCTGACATTCACTGTAACAATATATGTCTGGCTTTCCATTACAAAACGGCTAAGATGGTCCTGAGATTTCACAAGTAACCTAGCAGCCTTATCATTTTTCTTTCCCCATCTTTGCAACCCTCCTCACCCCCTCCTGATTTGCTTCCTTTCATCTGATTTGTTTCGTGGGGCTGTAAAAGCTTGGGAAAATCTGCTTGGCAAGGAAGCTCTTTTTCCCTTTTTTAATTTTTTTTTTTAACAAAAGCAGCTTGCCAAGCTGATGCATCAAGGGGAGTTTTAACTCTTTAGGGATTCTGCGGATATATCCCCATACTCTCCTCCTAAGCAAACATGCAGCTGGCAGTGTTAGTCTTAAAGGATTAATTAGAATCCACGGAGAAAAGAAGGAAATGGATAATAAGGCTTCCCTTACCTTCAATAAAACCATCAGTGGTTTGTGAATTTGGAGCTAAGAATCAATGTTGAACATGCAGTTGGTTGCCTGTAAAGGAGTGAAATGTTTGTGAAAAATTATATATTTACATTTTTTAACCCTACATCTTAAAAAAAAAATGCTTTTTTTAATACCTTGAACAAGAAATATACGGTTATGCTTCATTATGTCTGCACTGCAAAACAATAAAAAGTGCACGTCAATTCTAGATCAAGGTGAGTTCCTGTTATTCCTCGTATCTCATCCTGTACTGCCTTCTGACACAACCCATACAAATGTGGCTCTGTGTGTGGGTATGTGTAAGCAAGCCAGTTCGCAACAGTCCATATGTCTTTTTCAATACTGTGTCACACTCATGTGTGACCAAGGAACAACAACAGAAGAAGATCCACTCCAGTGGTATCCCTGGGTACAATACTTTACTTCCTCCCATAAAAGTTTCTCTGGGAGAATCTAACATGCTGGGTCCAGGTGAGGACAGGAGAATATACCCAATGATTTGTAGTCCATCTTTATGGAAGATGTTGGTGGATAAAGCCTCTACATCTATATAAAGGCTCTTTATACCAATGCCCCCCTCCCAAAAATGGAGGACAAGCCATCAGGAATATCATGCCTGATAATATTAAAGCACAGGCATTATTCCTTGTCCTCATTCACAGTTATTTTCAGCTTGGTGACAGCTTGTGTCCTCAGATCAATGAGACTGCCATGGATACTCATATAGCTTCATACTATGCCAAAATACTTATACCTGATGTGAAACAATGTTTTCTCTGCTTCTGTGTCCAAAGGCCTCTCCTTTATAACTGAGATATGTTGATGACAGCTTCATCATCTCAACTCATGGGGAGAAGATCCTTGAAAAATTCCACCAGGACTTCAATCATTTCCTCTGTACAATCAACCTCAAATGGGAGCAGCCCATGCAGCAGATTCATTTTCTGGATACTACTGAGTCACTATTCAAACTTATTGGCTGGTGTCCTATGTCATCCTAACTTAAGTCCCATTAATTGCAATGTAAATAGGAGTAATGTTGGATGCAACCCATTAATGTCACATGATACCAGAAACCCATTGATCCCACTGAATTGACGAGCCCTACAGCACAACCTAATTTGTTCCATATTGTTCTCATTTGGTGTATGTGTGTATATTATAGTATACCATATTATACTATAATATGTATAATATGAGAGTACAATACTTCATGCATCTGATGAAGTGGGCTTTAGTCCACAAAAGTTCATGCCACAATAAATTAGTCTTAAAGATATCATATGACAGTATCTTGGCTAAAAAGACTGGTAAAGTTTAGAACCAAAGAACAGGTTTTGACTGAGCCTATTAAATCCTGAATGTGACACTTTCTGGTGAGTAACAGGTTGTTAGTTGACTAAAAGATCTCAGGAGAATCCATTCTTATCTATATGAACTCCTTTCTTTGAGCATGGCCATTAGCAAAAAATAAATAAACATTCTTCCATTTAAATGAGCCCTCCTGTTGGGCTGCCTCTATTAACCCTACACTTAACCCCTACCAAAATGCCCCTCTTTGCTGAGAGCCTGTGGCATATGCATTTGATTAAAGCGACTGCTGCTTTCCTAAGTAGCTTTGCTGGCACTGGAACATGGAGCGGTTGGAACATGATTGTTTGGCCATGAATCAGCCACATGGTATAAACTGAGGCTGAATTGGCCAACACCAGTAAGCGTCAAAATCTGGAAAGAACACCCTGCAATATGAGCATTTCAGCTGTGTTCTACTAACCCATTTTTCATGGTGTAACGCCACTGGCTTCAGTGAACTAATACAGAGAGGAAATGAAGCCCTAGTATATGTTGGAATGTTGGATGGATCTCTTCCTCATCTCATCTCAAACTGTTCAATCGCATTAACAAATCTGGATAACAAGCCCCTTCTTGTACTTTTGGCATTTACACAAATTTATACTTGTTTACTGCAACGTTAATTAATGCAGAACAATTGGTACCCTTGAATGCATCATTAACACAAACTGAAATCCCCGTTTGGCTCCTACATGTGTACTGAAGGGGTAGACAAATCTTATCAGGCAGCTGGGTTACACTGGGTTTGTTGCAGTACCTGAGCAAAATGTGATGGGGGAGAGGTAGACACATAACTGACACTCCTCAGGGACTCCCCTGACATTGCTGCTGAATGATGTGTGTGTGTGTGTCCTTCCCATTTCATTTATTTTTAATTATTTTTTATTTATAAATTTATTTCTAATCCGCCTCTCCATCCTGATCGAGGCAGGGAACAACAAGTATAAAATACATAAAGTATTAATCAAAACACAGTATACATTGTTAAAACTTCCTTAAAAACATACTAAAAGCATCCTAAAATTCCACTGGATAGGCCTGCTGGAAGAAATCAGTCTTTATAGCTTTCTTAAATGCTAAAAGACTGTTAAGTTGACAAATCTCCTCCAGCAGGCCATTCCACAGTCTGGGAGCAGCAGTCTGGTGTTTCATCTAGAAACACCAGTGGAACATGTCCATTATGTAAAACATAAAGAACTTATTGTGAATGATTATGAATAGTCATAAGTGACCATTTTTGCAACCCAAAGAAGCCATATGGTACATCTACGTATTTGGTTCTTAGCATTTCCATTGTATTTTATAAACACCATAAGCCATTTTGGGGATGCTAATCGAAAAGCAGGATATAAATCAACTTGTTAAATGTATACATACCATGACCTAGCAAGAAAGTAAAAGTGACAATTGGATAAGAAAAGAAGAGTGTTTGGAACATTTGATGAGACAGTCAGGAGGGCAATAAATCTCAGGAGATCAACCATGCAAAAGAAGCAAAGGAAACAGAGGACTTGGAGTCAAAATCCTACTGATTTGCAAAGTGTGAGATCAGCAAACCAGAAACTGCTCTACAGCAGCAACAGCAGCTTTTGGAAAATCCACCTCCAAACATTCCATCACACTCTAAGAACTAGACTCTAGTGTGAGTAAGGAACACAATTTGGAATCGGGCTATGAAGATAGGAACAGGGTTGGTTTTCAATGGCTGGAGTTAGTAGGGGCAAGGACCAGGTTGAACCCCACCTTGTTGCCACTCACCCCTATAGAGAAAAGTAAAGCACTACACTTGCGGACCTTCTCAAACGCTTGGGGGAAGATACGTTAGTGTTTCCCTGTCCCTGTGGGTCTGTCCTTATAATAACCAGGAAGTAGAATCTGTGGAACGTATTCTTCTGTTCTGCCATTTTTATGATGGAGCTCAGCGGCAAGTGATTGCTCCTTTACTGGCCACACGACCGGGAAGGTCAGCTCAATTTTATATCAAACACTTGCTGATAGAAAAAAATCCCATGGGTGTTGTTAGTAGTGGCCAAATTTGTATCAATGGCAGAGAAAACAAGGAAGCAATTAAATATCTGGCACTGGAAGGAAGGACATCTTTGGGTGAATTACTCCAGGCTGTTTGCTGTTTTGTATATGTGTATATATGATGGTACCTAAGTTGTTATATTTTGCTTTGTAACCAAGGCAAGATCTACAGTATCGTTTTAAAATGGTTTATAACAGTAGTGACAACTGTTGAGGTCCAGGACACACTACATGTACAGTTTTCAAACTGTTTTCAAAGTGTCATATCCTGCTTGGTGTAGATCTGGCCTAAGATAATTGTGTCTTGTTTGGTTTTATTTTCGGTCTGTTGCCCACAATAAATTAATGAAGTGAGAACAATTTGTTATAAGGCAACTAATAAACTGAATGAACAAACAAACGGAATTCATTTATTCATTCATTTTGTCATTTGTCCTATAACAAATCATTCTCAGGATACCATACAATAAATCACAAATAAAATCCAAACACCCACATATAAAAATATCTAGAGCAGCACCCTAATAAAACCATCAATGTTAAAACAAAACAAAGACTACAAGGTAACAGGCATCAAGCACTATGGAGTTCTAAAAAACTATAGAGTTAAAACTAGTTCAAAGCACAGTTTGTTATCACAAATATAAAGATTTGAAAAGCATGTTAGAAATAAAAAAAAGTCTTTGCCTGGTGCCAGGAGATTAATGAAAGCATCAACTAGGCCTATCTGATGGGAATTTTTTTAGTATATATGCCTCCTGATAGAAAGGCTGTTAGCAGAGAAAAACAAAAGGTAAAACAGAATGTGTGTTTACCAATCCCACATGCACACAAGGCTAAAAAGGCGAGCATACTAGGCATGTGCTCCGCTCCGATTAGAATCGGAGAATCAGAAGCTAATTGGCCTGCTCTGCCTTGCCCAGAGGCGGAGTAGAAGCGGACCCTTAGAAGCAAGGTGAAGAGAAGCACCCATAGGCGGAGCACTTCTCTTTCCGCGGAGCGCTCCGATCGCCATTTTGGAAAATTTCACCCATAGGATTGCATTGTGGAAAAGAATAGGGGATAACTGTGTTGTTTTTTAAGCTATCTTTCTGAAATTTCTTGTGCTTAGAGAGTCGTGGGTGGGGGTCATTTTGAGCCTACTCTCAGCACTCTGCGTGGTGCGGTTCGCTTGCTGTAATTTTTTTAAAAATCGGGTAAAAAACAGCGGGAGAGGTACCTTTTTGAAGTGCTGAGAGGCAGAGTCATGATCACATGATCCCAAAGTTGGAGGAGGGGATAGGCAAAACGGGATACTAGTAACTTGGGATATTGGGAAACTTCTCTTTCTTAGTCTGAACGGACTTTTCCCAGTGTTTTTTAAAACAGTAGCCCCACCAAATGCACAAACACAACCTGAAATCATATACTAAGCAAATAAATAACAGATAGGAAACACAGCACTGCTACCCACCCTAACCTTGGTGAACAACTGAATAGATGTGGTGCAAGGGGATGAGGTCCCCTAGGGCATGTGGACGTGCCCAGTGCACACACTCTCCTGCCCTTGGAGGGTCATCAGAGCCCTCCAAAGAGTAACCCGTGGAGAGAGACTGAAGCTAATGCCTGTCATGAGTTGAAGTGGCAGGTCGCTTCTTAAAGACTGGTCCCTAGACAGGGCCAGTCAAATTGGCATAATAATAATTCCCCCTCCCCCTGGGCACGTCCACTTTCCTCTTGCTGGTAAAAGACACATATAGCATTTTTTAAAAAGTTCTTCTTGTTGTTTATTCAGCAACACTGCTGCTTTTAATTCCACCCCTCCTTTGTTTATTTATTTATTCCATTTTATATTTACACCCCATAGCCCAAGCTCTCCTGGCTTTTCCTCTTCAGTGAAGTCAGGCAGGCTTTCATTGTGGTTCAACTCCTTATTGTTGTTGTTATTATTATTATTGCTATTAATATTAATTAGTACTGCTATTATTGTTGTTGTTGTTTAATAATGGCTGTGATCACAGTGCAGTCAATCAACTCTGAAGCAAGGATCACAAAGCTTTACTCTTATCCTCCTAGCCTCCTAGTTATGGGATGCAAAAGAAAAGGCATCTCTCTGTGCTGCTCCCACCTCACAGGGATGGTTTGCATTACTGGCTTTAAAACTATCCTTGGCACTTCCTTGTGCCCCCAGAAATGTCTGCTGCCTGCCTGCCTTCCCTCCCTCCTCCCCTGCCCACCTCGCAGGGATGGTTTGTGTGTGTCTTGCTTTGACTCAGGGGATAAGTCCTTCCTGCGTTCACTTAGACTTTTTATTTATTTATTTATTTATTACATTTCTATACCGCCCAATAGCCGAAGCTCTCTGGGCGGTTCACAAAAATTAAAATCATAGTAAGACAATCAACATTAAAAGCACAAATACACAATACAATATAAAAAGCACAACCAGAATAAAAACCACGCAGCAAAATTGATATAAAATTAAAATACAGAGTTAAAACAGTAAAATTTAAATTTAAGTTAAAATTAAGTGTTAAAATACTGGGAGAATAAAAAGGTCTTCAGCTGGCGACGAAAGGAGTACAGTGTAGGCGCCAGGAGGACCTCTCTGGGGAACTCATTCCACAACCAGGGTGCCACAGCTGAGAAAGCCCTCCTCCTTTTGAAGTTCCAAATCAATTTTTCAAGTGTGGAAGAAGATTCATATTTAGGGTTATCTACTCCCCAATTCATGGCATGTTGGGATTTCCTTTGAAATGGCCCCATTGAGCTGTCTGCAGCTTCAAATCCCTGAGATACTGGGGTGTCCGATTTTCATAAATTCCCCAAAAATCAGGGGATGATGGGATTTGCTTGAGGCTTGGCATGCATGTGTATACATAAATGAGGTGTCATGGTGCTGAACTTGAGGTTTCTAATGTAAAAATTGACGGAGATATTGAAAGGGATGTGAATTGGGGTTATGGGTGGTGCGTTAGAGGTTAAAGCCCCGCCAAAAATCAGGGGATGATGGGATTTGCTTGAAACTTGACATGAATGTGGATCTAGATGGCATCTGTGAGGGTGCCCACTTCCAATTTTTTTATCTGTCAAAATGTCGGAGAACAGTCCATGTCTGAAAATGGGGTGTCTGATTTTCATAAATTCCCCAAAAATCAGGGGAGGCTTGGATTGGCTTGAGGCATGGCATGCATGTGTATATGTCCATGAGGTGTCATGGTGCTAAACTTGATGTTTCTAACTTTAACAGAAAAAAAGTTGTCTACTTTTTTGGATTTCAATGCAAGGCTATGGGGGAAAAAAGCGGAGCTCCGATCCGGATCCGGAGCTCCGCAGAGGAGCAGAGCAGACTATAGGCGGAGCGGGGCGGAGCGAAGTGGCCCGATCCGCAAATTGTGGATCTGGAAGAGAAGCGGATCGGGGGGTCCGTGCACACCCCTAGAGCATACCCTTCTTTAGTGAAGAAATGTGAAATAGCTTTATTCACAATATGATCTTGTATATAATATTGTCTGCAGATACAATATTCAGTTTGAAAGAAGGAGTTTGTTCAATCCATTTGTATTCTATAACACTGATAGGAGAGGGTGAACAAACACAAGTGCTCCCAGCAATGCAGGAAGTCGGAGAGGGTGGGGTGAAGGAAGGGGAGAAACAAAAAGAAGATACACAGGAAAACACACTGTAGGCAGTAAGATCTTAAGGCTAGCTGTGGTCTAAGTTCCCATGCATTAACTAACTGCAATACTGCTCCCCATCCAGTAACTTGCTATCTGCTGTATATCAGCATGGGAGGGCCCTTCACTATTGGGCCCTGTTCAGATGACACACTAAACCACTGGGGATCACTCAGAAAATGCAACACATGGTGGCTTAGCATATTGTGTGGGGGAAGATTTCCCTCCCTATGGTGGCAGATGACCCATGCTTACTAACCAGCTTCTGCAAGATGGTTGGTGGGTGTCCATGATGGTTCCTGTGTCACCTGGCGGGAACTCCATGGCAACCATGGTCCTTGGAGTAAAAGCAAAACTAGCCCTGACACTAAAAATGGCATTTTGAGTTAATAGCAGGTACATCAGGATTAGTGGGCATGGTCCTATTCCACTTCATATCTGCTTGTCTCAACAGCCCTGTTACCTACAGTCTGCGTGCAACCCACCAAGTGCTTATCAAATCAAATGGAAATCATACACTCACCTGGCTTTGGGCGATTTCACCCTCAATTTTTTCCCTTGATGCTACTATCTTGCATGATGAAACTTGTGGGCGGGATAGGGGAGATCAAGAAGAATTCATTACAGCAATTATTACACAAGTAGTAGGGAAATGCGATTGTGCAATTGATAAAAATGCAAAGAGCTCTGATTGTGAGTGGTTATTTTTGTAAACGATCTCTGGCATTAGCCAGAACTGGTCAACTGACGATAATAAGTGCAGTGGTAGAAGCTCAATCTACAGATTACCTACTAGATCAGTTGGGTTTTAACACTAGAAGGGGTAATCTTTTCCTGCACTGAAGCATTTTATATTGGTTTTGGAAATAAACTAAGGATTATCTGCTTTTCCATTCCCCTAATTGGTAACTGTATTTTGTGTTGTATTTTGGAAAAAAGACAATGAACAACAAAATAGTAGTAATTTCACATCTGGATCTGCAACAAGAGTGCATGGCCTAACTTTTCCAACAGGATGAGTGCTGTACTCAGACATCAATGCTGAGAGGCAACCAATCAAAGTAGGCTTCCCCCTCCTGTTACCAGAGAGGGTTGGTTGAAAATGGTGGCAATTGCATCCCATCGCCAAAAAAAACCAGGCACCCTGAGGACTGAGGATATCATGCATGAGTGTTGAGTGTTTAACAGCAGTTTATGGAGGTGGGAGATAACCTGATCAGTCCTAGGGCATGTCTACACCATCCATTTATCCTGGGGTCATCTCTAGGTTGTCCCTGTGTGTCCAAATGATGCACAGGGGATCCTGGGATCAACCGGGGATGAACAGAGATTTTCCTTGGGATAACTGAAACCGGGGATTTCCCAGTTTTCCTGCAGTCCCGGGACAACCCCAAGGACCATGGCCAGTGTGCCCAGTGCTCCCAGGTCCTCCTTCCGAGTAGTGGGGCTCTTTAAATGGGCACAGAACTGCACAGGGTGACTCCGTGCCCATTGGGGGTAGGAGCAATTTCGCCATCCTCAAGATGGCTGCCGGCGTGTTTGTTTAAAGATTATTATTTTTTACTTACTTTTTCAGAGAATCTGTGCACAATTGCGCGACCGGCTCCTCCTTCCAAAAAACAAAACAAAAAACAAGCCGTGCTGGATGTCCCTCTTTCCTTCTGGGACGTCGCACTGGCATATGGATGCTGGAGGATTGCGGAAGCCAGAAAGCCCGAGATCCTCCACCCCGAGTCCCGGAAAGCCCGTAGGTGTAGACATGCCCCTATTCTGCACTGCATGTGGTGTACAGAAGTGCATGCTCTCTCTCCTCTCTCCCTCTTGCTTTCTCAAGGCCTTGCCTCACTCTAAGTACAAGGGTAGAGAAGGTCAACGAATAGAACATTTGAGGAGATGTAGTAAAATTGAACAAGGAGGAGGAGTCTAGATATATCTGCAAAGGAATAGAAAGTGAAACCAAAAGTGAACAGAACACGTTCATGTAGTCCTGACTCCTGAGGAAAATTCTTCTGCATGTATCTTCCACTGTAGAAGGGAAATACCTAGCAAGGCAGCTGCAGGATATAAAAGAAACCCCAGTTGGATATATTGCTTTCTGTACCTGCCGTGGTTGAAATTGCCTAAATTTCATTTGTTACAGAACTTTACATGTAGGTGATGCAACTTCCGATGGCTGAGTAACATCTGGAGTCCCGAGCTCCCGGTCGTTGAAGCGTTTATAAGAAAATATCTCACTTCTGAGAGCAATTAAGAGTGAGTAAATTTTGACAGAGTGAAGCGAAAGCCTCTGACACTGAAAGCGAAAGGAGCTGGAGTTTTAAGAGGCAGATAAGGGGAGAATAAATCAGTTTTGTTACTGGTCTGAAACTGGCGTTTGGCGTTTGGTGTGTGGCCGAAAGCTGATGTCTGGAGACCCTAAATCTTCCTCTAAAGATTGAACAATATATAAACAACTTGAGCTGCTGCGCTGGGGTAGACATCCCTCAGATAGGAATTTGGCACATTTAGAAAGGATCGGAGATAAGGAGCAAGATAAGAGTTACACGGAAGCGGAAGCGGACGCTCCTATGGCTACTGGGAATCAGAAAGGAGTCAAGGCAGCTCCTGTTGCTAAGAAGCCAGATATGACTCCAGAACAGACGCTGGGGAGTGTCAGAGAGCTGATAAGGGATGAGCTACAAACATTCCGTAAGGAAGGAGAAGCAGCTAGAGAAAAACTGCTGCAAAGAGTGGAAGAGAAGATGAGAGAAGCTATTAAAGAGGTTAAGAAAGACACACAAGTTTTGCAGACAAAAGTGGCAGAAATGCAAAGAGGCATTCAAGAGGCAGCTGGACAAGCATCTGTCAGGGATGCTTTAGGGTGGATTCCTGCATTGAGCAGGGGGTTGGACCCGATGGCCTTGTAGGCTCCTTCCAACTCTGCTATTCTATGATTCTATGATTCTATAAGTCTTTGATTCAAGATTATTTAGGGAAATAGAGGAATTTAAAAGAGGGTATGTTATTTTAGCTGGAGATTTTAATATGGTTATGGATAATAGAGTAGACAGGTCTAACCCTACTAGGTTTGAAATAAGAAATAACATTACAATTTTAAATAAAATGATAAAAGAGAAGGATTATGTTGATGGATGGCGATTAACAGGATGGGGGAGCCTGGGTACACATATTATTCTCCAGTTCATAAAACTTTCTCTAGGATAGATTATATTTTTATCTCAAAGGATTTAGCAACAAAGTTATGTAATACAGAATTAGGGGTAATTAAAGTAACGGACCATGCATTGGTAAGCCTTGATTTTAAAGTAAAAAGAGATTATAGGGAGGCGAATAGATGGAAGATGAATACTAGGATCTTAAAATATGATAAGGTGGTAGAAAAAATGCAGAAAGAAATGTTGGAAATATAGGAAATTAATGAGAATGGGGGAAGTTCACCATCAGTTGTGTGGGATACAATGAAGGCAGTGACTAGAGGGATCTGTATTAGAGAAATGTGTAATTTAAGGAGGCAACAAGAGGAAACAGAAAAACCTAGAAGGAATTAAGAAGCTCAAAAAAGAGTATTTGCAAAGCAGAAATAAACAAATATTGATAGAATTACAAGCAAAAAAGAAAGAATTAGATTATAAGAATTTAGAAGAAGTACAGAAGAATTTGATTTATATAAAAATAGTATTTTGAGAATAGCAATAAAAACTCAAAGATGCTAGCGAGGCTCACACAAAAGGAAAAGTCAAGGAACTCGATAGGGATAGTGAAAGATAAACTAGGAAAAGGGAAAATAAAGATATTTCAGGAATTTTATCAAGAATTATATAAAGAGAAGGATACACTAAAGATGAAGATGGAGAGAGATATAAACATATAATAGAAGAGGATAAAGATTTAATGGAGAAGGATATATCTCAAAGGGAAATAGAGGAAGCTATTGAGAAATTGAAAGGGGGTAAATCCCCCGGATTAGATGTGTTGGGATCTGAGTATTATAAAACATTCAAAGAAATGTTGGTATGAAAATTACTGAAACTATATAATGGAATAGTAGAAGGAGAGAAGATACCACCATCGTGGGAACAATCATTAATTCCAAAGCCAGATAAGGACTTAATAGTCCCAGATTCCTATAGACCTATTTCACTAATAAATCAGGATGCAATTTTCCCCCCAGATATAATGGCAAGGAGGATGAATACTTTTATAGGTAATTATATTGGTGATGATCAGTGTGGTTTTGTGGCGGGTAGACAAATGCATAACTTAGTGGGAAGAGTTTTAAACATGGTACAGGAGGTAAAAAAGATAAAGACAAAAGCAGGAATAATAGCATTGGATATATTTAAGGCATTTGATTGTGTGAGTTGGCAAGCACTAAAGAGAATAATAGAAAAAATGGGGTTTGGAAACAGATTCAAAGGTATAATTGAACAATTATACTCACAAAACACAGCTTCAGTGGTGATAAATGATGGAGTTACAGAAAAGATACAACTGGCCCGAGGAACTAGACAAGGATGCCCACTCTCACCAGTCCTATTTGTATTGGTTATAGAAGTATTGGTAAATGTGATAAGAGAAGATTATAGTATAGAGGGAGTAGGATGTAATAAAAAAATAATAAAAATAAATATGTTTGACAATTAAGAATTGTCAAACATTGTACATTGTACATTGTTGACAATTAAGAATCCATTAGAGAAAATGGAAAGAATTAAGCAACATCTGAGGGAGTTTGAAGAAGTTACGGGATTGAGAATAAATTGGACAAAATCAGAGATGATGTTACTTAATTATACTAAAAAGGAAGGGAAGGATTGGGAAAGTAAAGAGAAGAATATGAAAATTAAAGAAATGCTTAAATATTTGGGAATTAAAATTACAAAAAAATTAGAGGATTTAGAAAAGGAGAACTTAAACAACTTGAAAAAAGAAGTTATAGATAAATTAGAAAAATATAAAGGATTAAATTTATCGTGGTTTGGAAGAATAGCTTTAGTAAAAATGAAGATATTACCAAAGGTAAATTTTGTATTTAGAATGTTACCAATAAGAATATCTGAAAAAGAGATAAAAAATTGGCAAAATATTTTAAATAATTTTTGTAATGGGGATAGGAAAGCGAGATTAAATAAAAAAAGGTTGTACTTAACACACAAAAAAGGAGGATTAGGACTCCCAAATATAAAATTATGTTACGTAGCTAATAGACTAAAACATATAATAGAAAGTATGTTAGGAGTAGGAGATTTAAGTTGGTTGGAGGATAGAAAAGGAATGGAAAAAGATTGGAAATTGGAAAATATATTTTTTAGAGAATATAATAAAAAATGGGGGGAAGAAATAGAGAACCCCCTTCTAAAAAATCACTGGGAAATATGGCGTGTATATAAAAAGGATAACACCAGTGATAATGTTAGGAAACTTTCCAGGGAACCTAAAAGATAAATTGGGGAAAATTTTAATGGAGAGGGATATAATGAAGCTAAAAAATTGGTTAAGGAGGATGAACACTCGAGAAAAATTAGAAGAGGCACTAAAGGAGAAGAATTTATCGTGGTTAAATTATTATCAATTAGAACAGTGGATGAAGAAATGGTTAAAGGACAACGAGAGTGTAGAGAAATGACGAAATTTGAGGAATTGATTTTAAGAAGAGAAGTTCAGAAGGGAGAAATTAAAATGATAAAAAGTTTAACGAGTGAAATATATAGAATATTGGTTGGGAACAGGGAGTCAGAAAATATGGGCAAGATGGTGTGGGAAACTGATCTGAAGGTACAAATAGGGCAACAGAGTTGGGAGGGAATATGGAGACAAAGAGTGATGAGAAACATGTCAGTGAGAATAAAAGAGAATTACTATAAGATTATATGGAGGTGGTATCTAACCCCGGTGAGATTAAATAAAATGAACAAGCTGAACTCAGCAAATTGCTGGAGAGGATGTCAAAAAAAAAGGAACGTATTTACATATGTGGTGGGAATGTGAATTTGTTCAAAAAATGTGGAAAATGGTGTTTAAAGAGATAAAAGACATTGTTGGAATGGAGATTGAAGAGACACCTATGGTGGCATTGCTATCATTATATGGAGAATTAAAGTGTAATAAAGAAACAAAAGAACTGATAACGAATTTGCTGACAGCAGCAAGGGTGATCATATCTAGGAACTGGAAGGTACAAGGAGATTATCATCTCGAAGATTGGTATAAAGAGATTTGGGATATTGCTATAAATGATAAATTGACATGTAATATAAAAGTAAGAAGAGGGATAATAAAAATGATTTTGAGGGAATTTGTAATCAGTTCCTAGAATATGCGCTATCTAAGGGGAGTGGAAAACCACCTCCAGAAGAAACAATGAGATTTTGGAAACAGGAATAGATTCCGGGGTTGGGGGGGTGCTTATTAACAGCAGCAAGATTAATAATAGCTAAGAAATGGAAGATACAAAGTGAATATCAGATTGAGGAATGGTATAAAGAAGTATGGGATATAGCTATCAATGATAAATTAACATGTAATATTAAAATAGAAAAAGGAAGGTGCAATTATAATGAATTTGAGATTATATGGAAACTGTTTTTGGAATTTGTTTTGTTAAGAGGGAAAGGATGTACACCTGTACAAGAAATATTACAATTTTGGGAAAAGGGATGAAGGTGTAGTTGGTCCTGGTGATGGGTGCACTGTTGTTTTATTTAATGTAAGGTATCTAATAAAATAATAATAATAATAATAATAATAATAACAATAATAATTAAAAAAAAAGTTTTGGGAAATGTTATTTAAAGAAGTAAATGAAATAATGGGGTGGAAGGTAGAAATAGGCCCAAAGATAGCATTATTATCAATATATGAAGGGGTCCAATGTACGTAAAATAGTAAAGAATTAATAACTAATTTACTAACAGCAGCTAGACTGATAATTGCTAGGAATTGGAAAGAACAAAGAGAATATAAAACAGAAGAATGGTATAAAGAAGTCTGGGATATTGCTAGTAATGATAGGCTAACGGGTTGTATGAAAGTTAAGAAAGGAATTTTAAAGCGGAACGATTTTGAGGAGATTTGGAAACCATTTGTCAAATTTGTATTAGGAAAAGGGAAAGGGTGTAAACCGTCACAAGATGTGTTACATTTTTATTATGGTTATTAATATTATTGTTGTTATTGTTATCATTATTAGATTGTTGTATTAAGTAGGTTTTTTCTTTGTTCTTTATCGTTATTATTGTAGTAAAAATAAATTTATTTATTTATTTTTAAAAAAGAACTTTACATTTATCTAAAAACTGAAAAACCATTAAAAAAACCCATGCTCGTGGTTTGTTAACCTTGTTTGTTGAAGAAGAAAGCTAACCAGAATAATAAACAATCTTATCAGTACAATTTTTAAACCTGTTTGGTGGTGGCGAGTCTGGCACATCGTGACAGAAATATCATGGTTAATTGAACAGTTGGAGCTGGTTCATCTCCTGAATGACTTCATAAGTTCATTTTGCTTTAGAACTAAAATGACCAAATTCTCATCCCATTTTTTGATGAAAATTAAACTGAAAACAATTCAGAATAATTGTTTAGCGTGTATCTACCTTCTAATGAAACCTACATCGCTGAAAATGTATTGAGGTTATATTAAACAATAATGTACTTCTACTTAAAAATGATGGTTTTTAAGACCACAAATAGGGATTGAAAGCAAATAGTTTTCTGTTGTTGTTCTACAGCTGCTGGAACGGAGATACATATTGCCTCTGAATCTGGTGACTTCATCTGGCCATCATAGCCTATAAAGACTACCTACAATTAAAGAGGAAATCATAACTGCTAAATCAGTCTGGAACCAGTTCAAATGTATAATGTAGATGTGTCCTTTGATTACATATTGTTGTTCTGACTTGTTCAAAGGTGAGTAAAATGATGATACTCCCTACCTGTGAAATGATGACACACCATAGTGCCTGCTTGTTCTGAAATGGCTATATCTTGTTTCTTTGTGCCTCTAGTCATGAAAGCATAAACTCATTTTACAGAGTATGTTGTGTTTTGTTTTCTTAAAAGCATGATACCAGCTTTACCTGCTGTATATTCCATGCACTGTCTGTAACATTTGCACCGAAAGGACTGTAAGGAGAAAGATTGATTTCTCCTCTTGTCTCAGTACAACTATTGTGATGGATTACCCAGACTCTCAAGCCCCCTGTTGCACATTTGGGGTTCTCCCCACCACTGTCTCCCTCCCCTTAAAAGCAACAACCCTACATCTCTGCTTGGGCAGCTTTCTTATTTCTGACGTTAGGGAGTGAATGTCACCAATTCTGCACCTCAAACTTGGATGGTTTCAGCACAGATCCTGGCTGTGGCGGCTACAAAACCATTAGTGAAGGAAACAGTTGAAATGGACAGGGCTTCACTCGGAGATATTCTGTGGAGGCAGCTGCTGCCACCTACAGGCCTCAATCTCAGACTTCGCTAATTCAAAAACATGCTGGTGGGCATCACTTGTGTTTGTTGTAAAATTAGGTAACGAGTAATTAGAATGCGTATATGAAAAATTAGTTTATAAGTGAAAACTATAAATCTCCAGAGGAGATTCGTCAACTTGACAGTCTTTTAGAATTTAAAAAAGCAATAAAGACTAATCTATTCCGGCAGGTCTATCAAGTGAAATTTTAGAATGTTTTCAGGATGTTTTCATCATGTATGGTGTGTTTTAATTCGTTTTAATGTGTATTTTATATCATGTTTTTATACTGTTTGTTTTACACTTTGAATTGTTTTAGTTTTTGTGAACTGCCCAGGGAGTTTCGGCTATTGGGCGGTATAAAAATGCAAATAATAATAATAATAATAATAATAATAATAATAAAACAAGCACTTTGAGCCTGAGCCTGGAAACTAACAGCAGTCTTACCCAACCTCATGCCCTCCAAATATTTTCTATTACTGCTCCCAGGACTTCTGACTACAGCCATGCAGTGGAAAATGTTGTCCCATCAACAGTACTGAAGACAACTTAATCTGTCCGTCCAGTCAGCTTTTGTACATAGAATGGGAGGGGTGCCATCTTGTTCATCACTTCAGGCAGCAAAATGTCTTGGGCCAGCCCCAGTTACAAGTCTTTTGGTTGGAATAGGTCAGCTGTGGGCTGCTCCATTCTGAACTAGCTGAAGCTTCCAGCCAGGGTGTACAGATGTGCATAATTTTAGAGGTCAGTCTGCTATGGAAACCCACTCACCACTTTTGTGATGCACATATACCCTTTTCCCCAGATGGGACTAGAGGGAATCCTGTTTTTTATCATTGTAGCAGAAGCTGGATTTGCATAGCACTGATTGGCCAGCCCTTGTGTTAATCACAAGGCCCTCCCACCCCAGCAGTTATTGAATTGTAAAAACAAAAGTGTTAACTTTTTTTTTTAAGTGACAAATGAAAAGTGACACATAAACATGCAGGCACTCTTCCATGGACAAAAGCAGATGGCTTCTGAAATAACAGAGTATTGCTGCTGGCAAATTGGGGGATGAGACCACATTTGTAGATTCTTCACTCCCCTGAAAATCCACTGAAGTGGGGGAGGTGGTGCTGGGTCTGCCGAGGGAGGGAGGAATCAGCAAAGATACCTTTCCACCAGTGGGAGCATTCTGAGTGGAACTGCCCTCAGGGAATACACCCACCAGCACAAAAAATTGTTGGGTCCAACCAAACCGTTCTTTGTGGTTAAACCAGAATTGAATAGGACAGCCCTTTAACTACAGGACTGTCCTCTTTACAATAGGACACATGTCCACCTAAGTTGTAAAACCCTTTCTTAAATAAGGTTCTGACATAGTTTTTTGTGACATAGGTTATGTATTTATTTTATTACAGTGACTTACCTGCTGCTGCTTGCTTCCTTCCTGTTTCCCTGAGTTCTTTCCCAGCCCACATGGTTACTGGTAATAAATTCCTTGGGAACATGGGAAAAATGGCAGCCAGCCAGAACATTCAGTCTCAATGCCCTACCTAAAGCCATGTAGACAAGAGGTTGGATCCAGATTTAGAACCATGAAGTTGGCCTAGCAGAAGTGCACTTCTCTGTCCTCTCCTGTCCATGGCAGCAACTCCAGTCTCTTGAAAATGCTACACACAGGGTTGGGGGATCTTGACTGGGGTTATCTGTGGTACAGTGGGACAGGGGATTCCTGAAAATTGGGTGGAGGCGCCTTCAATGAGTGGAGCTCTCCTATCCATGGAAAGCAGATTCTGGATCTAGTCCAATAGGGGATTTTTGCTTGGAGGTGATGACAGCACGGGGAAGATGTGTGCACAGCATCCTCTGTTGGGGACAAGAGAATGGTGGGTAGGAGGAAGTGATTGATGCAAACTCGGGAAGCGAGTGACTCCTTTCTTGTGGGATGGAGAGACAGTGTGTGTGTGGTTGGATGGGGAAAGGGTGGATGGGTTGTCACTGCCCTATCTGACCAAATCAAGAAATCACCCCATGCCTATAGCCACACACAAATAAGACTTCAGTACAATAGTGCTCATGTTCATTAGCAGAAGCATACTGCTTCTGATACTGGAGGTAATATGTAGCCATTGTGACTACTAGCCATTAATAGCCTTATCTTCCATGAATTTGTCTAATCCCCCTTTAAAGTTGCCTACATTGGTAGCCACCACTACATCTTGTGGTAGCGATTCCCATAATTTAACTAGGGGCATGATGTAAATAGAAAAGAAAGTCGAAATTCCACAAGGTGTGAGCAAATTCTTGGGTGTGTAGTAAAATTTGATCTTTGGGATGTGAAGATGTATCAGGAGGAGAGAACATTATAATGTAATGGTTAAGAGAACAGGCTATGAGCTGGGAAGTCCTCAGTTCAAATGCCACATCGACCATGAGTTCACTTGGTAAACTGCTTAGAGAAACTGCTATCATTCTGCTCGCTCCGGCTATTGGGTGGTATAGAAATGTAATAAATAAATAAATAAACCTCTCCTTTCCAACTGTAAAACTGAGATAATACTACCAACCTGCGTTACAGCCTATAAGGTAGGAAAAAAATAGTGAAATAAAGTACTACATACTAAAGAGTATTAACTATGGAGACCCAGAATATTGTTCATTGTAGGGTCCCCATGTAACCCAGTGTCAGTTAGTTCATTATGAACAAGCACTGTTTGTGGCTGTTTATGATCTCACCACTTTATCCCATGGGGATAAAGTTACATATGGTACATGGTCAACTGAAACGACCCTATGTTTTTTAAGACTACAATTTGATTGCAGTGACTAAATATATGGTTTTGCCATTATATACTTGTAACAAATAATCTACACAAACAGCAGATCACATGGTACAACTGTTCCTGGAGTGTACTGCTGTAGGTGGGAAATTACATGGCTGAATGACCCCCCCCCCCAACACACACACACAAAAACAAAACAAAACACTATATTTCATGAGGAAGGAGCATGCAGAGATTAGTTTGTTTGTTTTTAACATGAGAGCATTCAAACAAAACCTTCCTCACATGCAATCTGAAATAATGCAGTCCAAGAACAAATGTAGCAGATGATCTGCAGTATACTTTGCTGTGACTGTAGAAGTGGATCAAAATATTGTTGATACATTGTGCTTTAATAAATTTTGACAGGTATTGCGACCTATGAGATAGAATTACTTTCTCTTAAGTAACAGAGAAAGCAACAGAGAAGATGTATATTTCATCCTGATCCCTGATGAACCCACAGAAACTGCAGTCCAGCTGGAAAATTACCTATTTGCTAAGAGAACCATCTATTTTAGAAACAACATTATTCCACAGCAGATGGTGTATGCGGTTTGTTTAATAATGTGGTAGCAGCCCCAAGGCATGTTGCAGTGTTCTGTATTCTATAGTCATTATACGCATAATGTAGAAGTATGGGCGCAAAGGGCAACATACCCAAATCCATAATTAGGCTCCTAAATATAGCCACTTCTACCCTCCAACTTTAATCACATCCATTAGGAAATGTTGACCTCTGTATTTGCTCAGAAACACATAAAAATAGCTTTCTTAAGACAAATAGTTATTCTGGAGGCATGTTTAGAATGAGTATTCTGCGTCAAGCGTAGCCCTTATTATTGTATTTAATACTGTGTGCAATTACCTTTTTAGAGTAGGTGCTGTTGCTGATGCCAGCACTGCCTGCCTCTGTGATTGCTTGCTACCTGCTCAACCTGTATATTCATAAATATATTACAAAGACACCATAAATTTCCAGTACTCTGTCTTTACAAGGATGCTGACTCTAGAAAAGATTGCCTACGGAAATTCCTACTGCTTGAGGAAGCATGGAAGTTAACACAAGTTACACCTATGTTTGTAGTTACATGTCCTGAAGTCAGGAAACAAAATGTGAGTGAGGTTCTAGTACAAGCAAATTATATGCACTTTTCTTGCATCAAGGATTATATTTAATTTGAAAGCTTGCAACCCTATCTGATAAGCACATTTGGACAATAAAAGGAATCTGAACCTTTTAAATTCCATCCATACGACAATCTGTCTTGCCATTAGGGCAGTCTTATTCTATTACTACTTTTCCATCTTTTTATAACTGGCAAGAAACATCCCTAATAGATCTACTTTTCTAAAATGGAAATTAGCATATTTATCATGCTTTCCCCCAGGAACTTAGGCCAGCATACAAGGGGTAATCCCATTTCATTATTATGACAACTTTATAATAATAATAATAATAATAATAATAATAATAATAATAAATTTATTTCTTACCCGCCTCTCCTTTTAGATCGAGGCGGGGAACAACATTAGAACAGGAATCAATACATCTTAAAAAGTCATGATTTTACATTGATCTGGATAGGCCTGCCGGAAAAGGCTAGTCTTTAAAGCTGCCTTAAAATCACACATAGAGTTAATTTTACGAATCTCCTCCGGCAGGCCATTCCACAATCTGGGGGCGACAGAAGAAAAGGTCCTCTGGGAAACTGATGTCAGCCTAGTTTTAGCTGACTGAAGTAAGTTCAATTATTATGAGGTAGATTAGGCTGAGAGATGGTGACTGATTCAAGACCACCTAATGAGATTCATGACAAAGCAGTGATTTGAACATAGGTTTTCCAAGTAGAGATGTGAAGGCCTGGAAAAAAACCGGAAAAATTCGGGAAAAAACCGTTTCCCCCCGAAGCCTTTTTAGTTTTTTTCCGAAAAATTGAAAAAAATGAAGAAAAAACAGGTTATGGGATGTTTTATTTTAGCATGATGAATAAAATGTTTAAGACAAGGTGTTCAGATATTTACTTCTCCAAATGATTTCTAAAAACTGTACAGTATCAGATTATTACAATGTCTGTGCTCCAAGGACAAGCAAGTCCTAGGTTGCAAACTCAGACTACAACTTTCAAACGCGAGAGGAAGATGCATTTCTGTATCTAGGGGGCAATGCCATAGAATCATAGAATAGCAGAGTTGAAGGGGCCTACAAGGCCATCGAGTCCAACCCCCTGCTCAATGCAGGAATCTGCCCTAAAGCATTCCTGATACTTTCAGCACAGACTGAAACTAATACTGATAGCTATAGGTCAGAAAATGAGTCTGATTAAATTTCATGCATATTCATTGAATCTTGGTGTTGTCGTCCCCCATTTTTCTCAGTTCTTTTTATGGGAATGGGGCCTTTATGTCTTGACACTGGAGGACTAGCGGAGACATAAATAATTTTCTTTGTTACTAACGTTGGTGGTTTCTTCAGTTGTTGTTTTTTAAAATTGTTTTTTGCCTGTTCCTCATAAACTGGCAGAATCAAAGAGATTCCTTACAGTTCAGGTGTTCCTAACAATTCAGGAGCTTGTAGCTCCATTTGTTACCAAAAAAAAGTAAAAAAAGTAAATTAAATTTGTAATAATTGTTTGAATATACTAGTTTTAATATACCAAATGTAATAATTTTATGCCAAACCAACTTGGACATAATTACATTTTATGTTCCTAAAGTAACTTTCAATCTGTAAAAAGTGCTAATATTGCATTATTTCAATTTTTCCTAAAATTTCCATTCCCCCCCCACCCCAAATTGGAAAAAAACAGGTTTTTTTCAACAGCTTCAAAATTTCCGGAAATTTTACATCTCTATTTCCAAGTCCCAAATACTAGCCAACGTTATGTCAGTCACACTGGTTCTCTTACACTCTTACTACTGGCTTTTACATTACAGCTTGAGATGGGATATCACTCATATTATTTAAAATAATGATATGTACAAAAACACTGCATTTCCTGTCATATCAGAGATTACAGGACCAGTTATGCTATGCTTTCATTTTTGTAGATGTATTGAGATCTAATGTAAACAAAAGGTAACTCAGCTAGGGTAGAGCAAGAAACTGCTTAATCCAAAACCTACTGAATTCATTATCAAAAATGCAGATGTCCTAATGGAGACACAGTATTGTAAATGATCACTATTAATGTGATTGTCATCATCAGTACTTTCTGCACTTTTGACAACTGCCTTTTAAACTCACTCAGCAGGTCCACAGATCACTTTAACCCCCGTGGTGGTTTAATAAGCTATACACAGTAGCTTATTTTGGAAATAGCCCACTGTACCCCATCACACAATAGGGCAAATGAGCTACTCTGTGTAGTTTATTTCTTTCCCCCTCACCCCTCCTCCTCTGTAGTTCTCCCACCTGGGCAGGCAGGTATACTAGCTTCCTTTGTAGTGAAAACCATATCCCACCATCCCTCACACCACCACTATGTCACCTGCCTGTTCTGGTAAGTCTGCTCCGCACTAGGGGCATCTTCTTGTCTCTGCTGGTTCCCCACCATTCTCTATGTGGCATCAATCTTTAGCCGCTTCCTTGCAACTCCTCCCCACCCACCCCGATTCTCGAAGTCTTCCTTATTTATTTATTTAAGGATTTTTATGCCGCCATTCAGCCAAAAAAAGCTCTCATGGCGGCTTACAAAAGTATTTCTTGACAGTCCCTGCCCACAGGCTTACAATCTAAAAGACATGACACAAAAGGAAAGGGGATTGGGAGGGAGGAGGAGGAGGGGGGAAAGGAAAGCAAATTCAGGCACTACAATCTTAGTTGGAAAGTTCAGCAGTTAACTGAACTTCCTTCCCACTCCAGCCCCCCCTCCCACTGCTGCCTCTTTTGCCCAGCCAGTTTTCCAAGCTTTTCCCTTATCTCTGACTGTGTGCACCAAAACAAGGGGGGCGGCTCTAAACCTTTGAAAGTCTGTAGGACTGGGAAGAAATTTCATACACAGGCTCCCCTCATGGGGAAATGTATAGTGAAAACCCTGCGTAGCTAGGCAGCTCTCAGAGAAAGAGATTACCTGAGATGAGCAGAGTGTCGGCAGCACTTTTGACTGCTCTTGGCAAGCAACTCTGTAGGTGAGCAACTTAACCCTTAGTGCAGACTGTGGGTTATCAGGGTGGCTTATTTCAGGGAAATAAGCCACCGTGGGTGGGTAAAGAGCTCACAGATAAACATGCTAAGCCATCAGGGGCTAAATAAACCAAGTGGGGCTGACATTTTGTACATATCATTATTTTAAACAATATGAGTGACATCCCATCTCAAGCTGTAATCTAGAAGACAGAAGTGTAAGAGAACCAGTGTGACTGACAATGTTTCTTTCTCCCTACGAGACACACACCTTACAGTCATGGAGGATTAAGGAAGTATTCTCTTTCTTGCTTTCCTAAAACTACTCCCTTTCTCCTCAACCCCAACTTCCAACTGCAGTAAATGGAATTCTCACCTCCCTCCAACTGCTCTCATAATCCCATTGTCCAATCCCAACTCAGGAAAGAAACCCAATAATATTGAAATTCTATAATCCCCACAGCCAGTTAAAACTGAACAGTCCTATTCAAGCGTTCCTAATCTGTGGATAGTAAACATATTGTCACTTCTAGTGCCTTCAACACATGGATGGGCAACTTTATTTATTTATTGCATTTATATATACCGTCCCATAGCCGATGCTCTCTGGGCGGTTTAAAAAACCTTGTGACTTTGTGACAAGAAGAGCCATGGTCTCTCAATGCAATGCGGAATGCCTGAACAGGACCTATGCTTGCCTTCCTTCTCCTTTCCTGATAATCCACATATAACCTCTAATATTTTTTATCCTATATCTGTGAACTTTACGTATGTGCCTCTTCCCCCATTATTTTTTCCAAGAGTCAGCACTTATTATTTGCCTTCCTCATAGCAAAGTCAGCGTGTGTGAGAGAGAGAGCGCACTATGGGTATATAGTACTATAAGCACAGTGTAGAACTTTAGCTATAATTCCCACTTCCATCTAAACATGTAAAAACAACACATGTACAGCTCTACTGCAAAAAGCTCCATTCTCTATTAAATTGTAGTACCAACACAGACAGAAGTGCTGAGATCTCCTATAACAATAGCACTTTAAAACTCCCTATTTATAAGCCTAACATTGGACTAGGTTGCTCAGTGCTTTGACAAATTTTATTTAATTTTTCTGATATTACAGTAGGATAGGGTGCACATTTAAATTCAATAAATACAAAAGATTTGACTGGAATTTTAGTGATATGTAGGGGAGGAAAGGATTTACAGCACAATCCTATGTCTATTGAGAAGTCAGTCGCTCTGAATTCAATGGGGGTTAGGGTTCAATCCTATGCCTGTTTAGACAGGAAAAAAGTCCTACAACTCCCAGCATGCCTCACCCAGCATAGTTGACTTCTGGGACATGCTGGGAATTACAGGACTTTTTTCTCTGTGTAAACAGGCATAGGATTGGACCCTAACCCTCACTGAACTCAGGGCGACTAACTTCTAAATAGACACAGGATTGTGCTGTAAATCCTTTCCTCCCCACATATCACTAAAAATTCCTTTCAAATATCTAATCTCGGGTAAAGGGTTGCAATGATAGACATTCGCTTCAGACTGAGGCAGCAAAAGAACAGCAATAAAGGCGACACATGTCGTAGAGATGTGTAACTTAATGGATTATGTAATTTTTACCTCCCACTCTCGCCTTTCACAGAAAGCACAACTTGGAGGAACAGCGCGGTAAGATGCTTTGGGTAAAACCAAACCCAAGAAAATACACTCCCGCCTCTAAGAAGTTCTAGGGAAGACTCGTCTTTCTCCTTCCCCTCGCCCTCCAAGCCCGTTTCCTTCCTCGAAGACTCGTTCCCCTTCATTTATTCCGCCTCTCCCTTGATCCAGCCTCCTTCCTTCAGGGCGGCCTTTTCCTCCGCCCTTTTTCCCGCCTGCCGGCCCCTCCTCCCTCTTTAACAGCGCTCCCGGCCCCGCCCAACCCCTCTTCGCACATGCGCAGTCTTCCTCTCACGTTTTAAAAAGTAAAAAAAAAGAAAGGATAAAAAGAAAAACACGCCGCCTCCTTTTGCGCTTGCGCACTCCGCGCGGTTTCTGCCTTTCCTTTTGCTTACCTGGGGCTGTGGCGGTCGGTCGGTCACGAGGAGTCCCGCGTCATCGTCAACATGGCGGCCGTCGCCTTTGGCCCATGAGCGAGAATCCTGTGAACGCCTCCTTCGCGCGCGAGAACATTTTGCTTCCTCCTAGCTCCGCCCCCAACTCCTCCCTCCCTTTTTCTCCCACCATAGCCTGAGCCAACCTAGGCCGGAGTAGTGAGTGGAGGACCCAAGGGGAGCTGCCGCCGCCGCCGCCGCCGCCGATCGTCCTCCGTTGAGGCAGCCTGCGGGGTAGGCTTTGCCGGGGCCTAAAGCCGAGCAGCCGCAGCCATGCAGATCACTCTGAAGACGCTGCAGCAGCAAACCTTCAAGATAGACATCGACCCCGAGGAGACGGTGCGGCGTGAGGAAGGCCTAAGCCTGGATATGGGGGGAGGGTGGCGGTGGCGAAGGGGGAGAGCAACGGAAGGCATTCTGAGGCCCGTTTCAGCAGTTATAGTTCAACTTGTGGTGGGAAAACTTGGGAGGCCTCCTTCGGAAGGGAGAAGGCAGAGCAACTGAGGTGATCGGGCGGGGTGGGGGGAGCGTGGAAGGCAATTGAAGCCCGCTGTGTGGGGGGTGAGGGGGGGTCGTGGAAGGGAGAAGATGAAGCGGTTGTGGGAAGGAAAGAGGGGGCAGGCGGGTGCGTGTGTATGTAAGGCCTCCCCGTGCGGGAGTTGGTTGGAGAGGCTGGGGCTTCCTGCCTTGGCGCCAGGCCTTGGCGCAGGCTGTTTCGAGCCCTTGTTGCAAGGCGGGGAAGGGGCTGTGCTCCTTCCCACTCCCCTTCCTCTCCTCCGCTCCCACCCCCGGTTGGTGAGAAGGGACTTCAGTAATAATTCACAGTCCGTCCAGCCTATCCATCGCTGCGCAGGGGATTCTAATAGTTTGTAATGGGGCGGGGGGGGGGGGGTGGCCAAGTCACTTAAGGAAGGGAGAATTGGTGGCCGCTTCGCCTTGGAGCGGGGCTTTGCTATGACTCTGCATTATTTCGTTGTGCGTGAGGAAGGGGTGTGTGTGTGTCTGTCTGCCTGACTGTGTGTGCGCGCGCAGCCGCTCGCCCCCGTGCGCGCGCTCTGGATATGCAGCGAGAAGGCCGTGTGTGCTTGAGAGGTGGACAGAAGAAGGTATTGCTAGATTTGGCTTTTGCTCCTAAAGCTGAACTGGTGGGTTGTGGGAGCGAGTCATGCTTTCCTGTTTAGGTGGAATCAGCACAGGACTTTACCTTTTCGAACTGCACACGAAGTAAGTTGTTTTTGCTAAACTGTGCGGAGTGTAGGGGAGAACAGTCAATCCTTTGCCTGTAAAAGAGGAGCATGGTTTGCACTTGAAACATATTAAATAGTAGTTTTTGAGGCAATGTGGTGTAGATGTCTGTGCTTTTCCCCTTCCCTAGTGAGAACAGTATTGATCTGCTCAGAAGGGGAGCTGGGAAGATGGAATATTTCCTAGTTGTTGGTAATAGTGGCTTAATAACAAGTCTTTTTGAGAAAATATGAAGAAGAATATTCTATATTTTATCCATGGCACACATTGGGCCTGTTCAGACAATATGCGAAGACATTTTGCAGCAAGTGGTTACTGAGCATGTTTAAACCGTGGTTATGTAGCTATCATGGTTAGGAGTGGGTCACACAACACGCTAAACCATAATGTTTAGCTCAAAATGCTTAATCATCTTTAGCGTGTTGTCTGAACAGGGCCATTGAGATTTGGACTAGGTATGGAGTGTTTAGCCTCTCAGGTGATATTATTATTATTATATTTATTTATTTGTATCCCGCGTTTTCCCCAATACTGGGCCTCAAGGCGGCTTTACAAAATTAGTAGGTCAATTAAAAGCCTTTTTGTCTGTTCCTCATCGCACATCAACAGCTGGAGGTTGCAGATATGCACCTTTAATTTAGTTCTGTATTGAACTACCCTGTGTTTTTGGCCTCCTGCTTCAGGGTTTGTGTCCCTGACTGTAGGAACTGAATCTTGGTGAAGGACACTTCAGTCTCACAACTTGGAAGAAGATTTATACAATTTCATTAAAAACTTAATACGTAGAAGTTTAATGTTTTTCTTATATATCAAGAAAAGGCTTTTGATCAGGACAATTCTGTCTGAAATTCTAGGAAACGTTAGCAAGAAGGTAAAATTTGCAAGTCATTCCCTAGAATTGCAAAATATTCTGGGAGTATGTTGAAAATGAACAAATAAACTAGGAGACTTTATTTCAATAGATTTGCTGAAGTTTTGCTGCATTCTCCTTGGGCATAGGAATGGGCCAAGAGCCTATTTACTCTGAGGTAAGCCCTCAATAGGATTTATTTCCAGGAAAATGTGCATAGGATGGCAGCCTAGGAGTGCATATTCAACTTTGGGTAGCTTATTTTGTCTCAAAACTATTTTGAAACTTTTCTTGGTATACAGCTATAGCATCCTTACCCAACCTGGTATCTGCTAGGTATTTTGGACTACAGCTCTCATCAGCACTACCCATTAATGCCGGTTATCCGGGATAAGGGAGGGTTGCTATCCAAAATATCTGGAGGGTATCAGGTTGGGGAAGGCTGCTTTATAGCAGTATAGATGTACAGATAAAATAACCTTTGAAAATATTGTAAGCAGTAGAACAACTGGTTAGTGCTTTCTTCGTGCCAGATTTTAAAAGGTGTGACCAATTATTTGGTTATATGTCCCTTTCTGCAGTAATATAGGATATGGCTGGGTGTTGTGATGGTTCTATCCAAATTTTTATGCATTCTCCTTGAAGGATTATGTGCAACTTCTTAGTTAACTTCCTTTTTGCTAAATATTTTCTGAAGGCTTCCAATAACCTTAAACGTGTGGATTAATTACTATGGAAAGATATGTGTGTTGAACAATCATCCAGTGCAGTGATTAGAACAGCCTTCCTTAACCTGGTGCTGTACAGATGTGTTGGACTACAACTCACAGTATTCCAGCCCATTTGCCATGCTGACTGGGACTGATGAGAGTTCATATCTAAAACATCTGGAAGGCACCAGGTTGTGGAAGGCTGAGTTAGAATATTGAACTAGGACTGGGAAGGCAGAGGTTCAAATATTAATCCTGCAATTAAGCTCATTACGTCATCTTGGGCCAGTTGCTGAGCTTGGGCCAGTTGCTATCTCTCAGCGTAACCTACCTCACGGGGTTGTAAGGATAGCATGGGAAGAGGAGAACTGCATGCTACCTGGAGCACCTTCAAGTAATGGTGGGATATAAATGTAATGTTATATCTGTGTCTATGAAAGCTTTTCTTATTGACAGACTTGATCACAGATCTAGCATTTTGTTCTTAGCTTTGCAAATCAGTAGGTACAACACTAAGATCTCAAAGTACTGCTGATGTTTGTGCTTTGGGGCAGAAAAGAAAACCTATCAATGTTGCATTTGTTGAATATGAGGAATAGTTTACATCAGTATTCAGAGCTCACTGGGTGGCTTTAGGTAAGCTATCTCAACCTCAAATCTTTCATTTGCAATATGGGGATAATAATGGACTATTGTACATAGTTGAAGGTTTTCTGAGAGAATGGGCTAGTTTGAAGCAAACAGACCAAGAAGTCTTCCATTAACTGTAGTTTCCTAGTTCTGTTAAACTGGGAAATGATGCTTTATGATTCTGGAAGAAGCTAGGATATGAAGCCAGCTTCGGACCATAGCTTCATATCCTGGCATGTTCTGAAGTCATTAACCACCGTTTCTTGATTTGGACAAAACAGGAGACATAGTTAACTGGAAACTGAATGGTTTGTTCATTTGTGTGAAGGTGTAGGAGCAAAGGGGCTCTATGCACAGCCAAAAGGTTCACCTATATATCTCAGTTGATTTATGTTTGTCCAAATGCAGTCAAAGTATGGGAAGCAATTTGAGCTATTAGCATTTATATACTTAATTGGCAAAAGGCAGAGGAGTTATGTGCATTTTAACAAACGACGTTGTGTTAGCGTGGTTGGGTTTGCACATCACAACAACCCAGAATTCAACAACCCATGGGTTAAATAAACTGTGGGTTAACGTCATGTGTGAACCAGGGTAGAGTGGTCACGGATTCTCTTAGGAGATGGGTATATTGTATTCGGATTTCAGTTGAATCCAAGCTATTTAAAGACAACTAATATCACTGTTCAAATCTGATTTAAATAAAAATGGTCATTTTTTAAAAACCATTGATTCTTTTATCCACCATAGTTCCTATTCCAGGCGGGCTGGATTCCTTAACCAGAGCACTCCTTGTAGGTGGAGATGCAGAGCAACATTTTGTTACGTGCTCCACTTGTGTGATACATTGAAGTTTTAATTGCATTGCTAAATACCAGAATTGTTAATGCAGAAATCCTAAACTTGAATCTACCTTTTGTGTCCATGTAAGCATTTTTGTGCTTTTAGGTGATGATTACTACTATTTCAGCTTGGGACATTGCAAAATAAACCTTTTGGCTAGCAATCTGAAACCTTTAGCCTTTAATGTTACAGTGCCTTTTGTAGGCAGTTCACATTCCCTGCCAGGTAGAGATTACGACAAAGGGAAACCTTGGACCATCTAGTGGTCTTGTCATGACCTCGGTAGGTAACTTTAAGCAAGTCATTAATCTTAGCTTCAGCTTCTCATTTTTAACATTTGTTCATTCATTCAGTTTATGTGTTGCCCTATATCTAAAGCTCTCAGGGTGACATACAGGACTGACCTTTCTTAGGGATCTTTCAAGGATGAGATGATAATGCATGTAAGCAGTAAGCTAATTCTCATTAAGCTTTGTGGGCCTTGAATTGTCAGTTCTTAGCACATCTAATGATTGCTTCAACTTCAGTTGAAGTCCCGGGAATGCCAGATATGGCATTGAAGTGTTAAGGTAAAAATTAGAAATTGTAATATTTTACTCTGATTCGTAAATTGCTGCAGGCTTCACACCGTTGCAGTCTGTATTTAGAACTATAACATCAGAAAATTAGCATGTGGGTATCATTTTGAAGAGCTGTAGTTTCCAAACGTGAACAATCAGATGCTAGCAATTGATTGCCCATATAGTTTCGCTTTTTGGTGGTTTTGTGCTTGGCTGAGGAAAACACAAGATGAGCACTCTGATTTGTCTGAGTACTTGCTTACTTAAACTAATTCTTGTAAATAGCCACTCGCCTGCTTGTCTGTGCCAAGGAAAATTGGTATTTGGGTGAATCCCTCCAGAGTTCTTTAGTTTTGGAGGGGTGATAGAGGAGCTGCTGTTAATGCTGCACTATGGTAGTTCGTGGAAAAACCACAGTATTTATGTGGCGGGGTGATATTAGGCAAGTGGGGCAGGGGGTTGACATATAGAGAGGACCAATAACAGCTGTAGAAAAATTAAAGAATAAAAAAGGCAATTGCAGAAATAGATATGGTTTCCTATGTAATTTAAAGAAATTCTGTATGAAAGTAACTAGAAATGTGAAGTCCTGGAAAAGAAAGCTCAGAAAAATTCAAAAAAAAAGTTTCCCCTTGTTTTCTCCCAAAGACCATTTTGTATTTTCTCAGAGAAAGAAATCAAACAGCTTTGAATTATGAAATATTTTCTTTTAGAATTTAAGATCAGTGCTTATATGTTGTTACCAAGCCCTTATTTCACTCCAGCTCCCCAATGATTTCAAAAAGCCATGTAATAAGTCTTATAGAAAGAATACAGATGTAAATTGTCTGAAAATAATAAAGTCTTGGTGGGATTTTTTTAACCCTCCCTGTAAAATTTATTTAGTTATTTATTTATTACATTTATATACCTCCCCGTAGCCAAAGTTCTCTGGGTAGTTTACAGTTCTCAGCATAGCTATTTCTTCTTCGTGGTCTCTGTGCATCACACTATGGGCTCTGCGCTTGCGCCGAGCCTGTACCTCGGAAAGGTTTGTAGCTGAGAAAAAACGTTATTTAGGCGGGAACCCCTCCCCCACCATCCATTGCGCATGTCCCGCGCGTTCCCGCCTTACCCTCAGTTCCTTTGCGACCGCCTTACCTAGCGCCTCGTCGAAAGGTTCCTCCTCGCTTCTTCTTGCAGTAGCTGAGTTTTTTTCTTCCATTCTCTTTTCTTTCTTACTTAATTCTTCTCCAATCTCCTCGCACCCTTTTTTCCTCCTAAAAAAAAAAAAAAAAAAAAAAAAAAAGTTATTCTCTTTTCTATCCTACTACTAACTTCTACTTTGTATGGCCCTTAAGGCCCCTTTTCGAAAATGCGTCCGTTGTAGCAGTAAGCTACCAGCAGCAGACGGGCACTCTCTTTGTCTCCTTTGTCTTGGAGAAACGCACATAGTAGAAACTTGCCACCACTGCCAGGCTTTTTCTAAGCAAACTAGACGCCACCGCTCAGACCGCTTAAAAGCACAACTTTGGAAACAAACTCTCCAACCCGTAAACATGGCGTCCCCTACGACCTCGATACCGAAAGCTTCGACATCGACCGTCACATCGATACCGACAACAATTCCACCGCCACCTTCGACTTCGCGAACTCTTACGGTATCGACAGCAAAGAAACTCTCCAAGAAAGCAAAGAAAGCCAAATCCCCGCCAGAGCCTCACCCAAAGAAACAAAAGAAATCATCACAATCACGCAGACTGGTAGCCGTGTCTCAATTACCACCAACGGCAGAGAGTTCAAACCTGGCCAAACGCCCGACCATTGAACTTCTCTCTACCACGTCTGAAGGCGAGATAAGGGAACCTCTGTCCCCGGCAGAACCCTCTCCGCCATCTCCTGTCTCTCAACAGGACACTCGAGCAGAGGCAATACCGCCTTCTCGACACCATGGGCACCAACGTTCACCAACTCGACATCCCTCTAACAGAGAACCACCTCGCTCAGATGACCTCGTACCCGTACAGCGGAACCATGACTGGTACTATCATGATCGATACTCTCCTAGATCGACATCTCACCAACACTCCCCGCCACATTACAGGGAGCATTACAACCGGTACTACCGTGCATCGCACCGCAGCCGATCCAGATCCCCTCACGATTGGGATAGATACTCCGATTACTACTACACACACCGGGACTACTCTCCCCACTATAGGAGAGAAAGATACCGTGATCCATACCCGGATACACACCATCAACAACGCTACGTTCAAGAAGTAGAACAGGAGGCACAACTTCCCCCTGTTCCGCCACGCTCAACCTCGCTATTGGTTTCCTCCCAACGGCTTCCTCTGCTTCCGGCGACTACAACACCAAGACCCATACTTCAACCTCCTATTGAGGACTATGACTCCGATGCCTCCTCAGCATCCACTTCCCCCCCGTCGATGCCATCACCAGACGACGCAGTGGGAACCAAAGACCACCCATCTCCATCAGAAGAAATGGGGTCTTTCGCTGAACAAATCCTCCACATGGCTACAGCATTAGGAGTCGACGCTCAACAGCAGCAAGAACAAATTCAGGACCCATTTTTCGATGCAATATACCCGGAATCAGCAACCCCAGTGGAGATTCCTTTCTCACCCATCTTACTTCAAACAATAAAGCAAACCTGGACCTCGCCTTCAACAATGACTCCTACATCACGTAAGTTAGAGTCTATGTATAAAGTCCAAACCAAAGATGTGGAATTTTTATTCTCCCATCCAAAACCAAACTCTATCATTGTGGAATCCTCCCACTCTAGATCCCAAAAGACACATACTGCCCCAGTAGACAAGGAGGGACGACGCTTAGACTTCATGGGACGTCGCGCTTACTCAGCAGCAGCTCTTGGTCTCAGAGTTACCAACTACCAAGCATTGATGTCCCGCTATCAACTATTCTTATGGGATAAAATCGGATCGCTTTGCGATTACTTACCTGAAGACCAACGAGAACTCGCCCGCGCATTCCATGCCCAAGCGTCCCGATTATCTAAACTCCAGACCAACTCCACTCGACACCAGGCAGACTGTTACTCTAAACTAATGACTGGCTCTATTGCTTTACGCCGCCACGCATGGCTTCGTTCAGCCACTCTTACTCCAGAGACTCGCTCCCGCATCGAAGATCTCCCCTTCGATGCCGAGGGACTCTTCAACTCCAAAACCGATGAACAACTCGATACTGTTCAAAAAGCACGTAACACCGCAAAAAGAATGGGCTTAACCCCTTCTCAACAGCAACACCAGCCTCAAAGACCAAGACGCTGGCTTCGACCTCAACAACAATACACCCAAAGACCTACCTTTGACAGACTACCAAGGTCTCAACCTTCTCAACAGTTTCAAAAGAAACCAGCCAACTCATCATCCAAATTCCGTACCCAAAAGAAAACGGATACCTTCACCAAACGTCGCCTTTGACGCCATGCCTCCCCAATCTCACAACTTCCAAGATCGCCTTGCCTCTTACTTCCACACATGGGAAAACATTACTTCAGATTCATGGGTCTTAAACATCATCCTTACAGGATACCGCATAGAATTCGACTCCATCCCACCAATCGGCATCGTAAAACGCACCACTCCATCACAACCACTGTTAGAAGAGACCCGCACTCTACTACACAAAGGTGCAATCGAAAAAGTCCCTCACCACCTTCGCGCAAACGGATTCTTCTCTCGGTACTTCACAGTACCCAAAAGGGATGGGGGTCTTCGACCCATTTTGGATTTAAGAGGCATCAACAAATTCATTCGTCCCAAGAAATTCAAAATGATCACCCTGCAATCCATCCTCCCACTTCTAAGAAAAACCGCTTGGTTTGCAGTAATAGACCTCAAAGATGCATACTTTCATATTGCCATCAACAAATCCTTCCGCCACTTTCTACGTTTCAGCATAGGAGACAACGTCTACCAATTTCGGGTGCTCCCGTTCGGCCTATCGACAGCCCCGAGAGTTTTTACCAAATGCATGGCCGTAGTATGTGCACACCTCCGTCTACAAGGCATCGAGGTATACCCTTACCTCGACGATTGGTTGATCGTATCGGACTCCAAAACCGACCTCCACAACAGCATATCATACACTCTCACCCTCCTCAACAACCTGGGTCTCTGTATCAACCAAGAAAAGTCGGTTCTACAACCAACCCAATCGGTACAGTTCATAGGAGCCTATCTCCACGCACCTACGGCCAGAGCATATCTCCCTCGAGACCGAGCGCGCCTCCTCACGCACAAAGCACTTCACGTGATGTCCGCTCCACGCTCCTCTGCCCATGCCATTCAACAACTTTTAGGCCACATGGCTTCCACTGTAGCCGTAGTCGAATGGGCCAGATTCCATATGAGACCACTACAACTATGGTTCATTCTTCACTACAACAAAGACTGCGATGCAAGACGTGTATTTCTCACTGTCCCTCACGACATCGTTCGCTCCCTACGCTGGTGGACCATCATAAACCACCTCCTAAAGGGCATTCCTTTCCAGCAGCCACCGCCTTCGAGAGTCCTCACAACCGATGCCTCCACCATAGGTTGGGGAGCCCACTGCGGCAATCTTCAAATCCAAGGCCGCTGGTCCTCACAAGACTCAAAACAACACATCAATTTCCTCGAACTTCAAGCCGTCAAAAAGGCCTTACTGGCCTTCGAGAACCATCTATCTCACCAACATGTTCAGATTGTTACAGACAACACTACAGTTCTCTGGCATATCAACAAGGAAGGAGGCACTCGCTCTCCCAACCTCGTCAACCTCACTCTCCGCCTCCTCGAATGGACGATCCCTCGAGGTATTCGCCTTACCGCTCTTCATATCGCAGGATCAAACAACGACCTGGCAGACACATTAAGCCGTCAGTTCCATCTCCAACACGAATGGAATCTCGCACAACCTGTATTAAACACCCTCTTTCGCACCTGGGGCCAACCTTCCATCGACCTCTTTGCCTCAGAGGAAAACAGCGTATGCCCTGCATACTGCTCCAGAGCAGGAATAGGTACCAATTCTATGGGAGACGCCTTTCTCCACACCTGGCAAGGCACCCTCTTCTATATATTTCCGCCATTTCCACTACTCCACAAAGTAGTCACCAAGATCATCCTAGACAACACAGACTGCATCCTCATCGCCCCTCGTTGGCCCAGACAAGCCTGGTTCTCTCCTCTCCTCAAAGCAGCGAGGGGAATATTCTACCCTCTACCACCAACAACAGACCTGCTGTCATGCAACAGAGGCCTCATCCATCACCCGGATATACAGACCCTCCATCTAACAGCATGGAGAATCCACCCTTAGAGACTACTATATCCTCAACAAATTTTTCACCACAAATAAGGACCATCCTATCTGCAGCCATAAAGCCATCAACCACAAAGTCATACCAAAGAAAATGGGACTACTTTACCCAATTCGCACAACGCAACTCTTTTCAACCAAACACCTGCTCTATTCAACACATCCTAGGCTTCTTACATCACCTATATGACAAAGGTCTAAAATATACTTCTATCAGAGTATACCTAGCGGCTCTCTCCACATTCAGAGGAGAAATTAACAACAGGACTCTTTTCTCTACACCCATAATAAAACGGTTCATGAAGGGGCTAAAGAACCTCATTCCGCCCATCAAACCAATAACTCCAAGTTGGAGCCTCTCTGTAGTCCTCAACATACTCACTGCAAAACCTTTCGAACCTCTTGCAACAGCTCCTTTACATCTCTTAACATGGAAAACAGCCTTTCTAACAGCAATATCATCTGGAAGAAGGGCTAGCGAACTCTGTGCTTTGCGCATCGACCCTCCCTTCACTATCTTTCACAAAGATAAAGTGGTTCTCCGACCAGATCTAACCTTCCTTCCCAAGGTGGTTACTGATTTCCACATTAATCAGCCTATAGTGTTACCCACCTTTTTTCCTTCTCCATCTTCGGATTTAGAAAGGAGACTTCACTGTCTAGACGTACGTCGCGCCCTAGCATTTTACAAAGAAAGGACACAACAATTTAGAAAATCACAGAGACTCTTTATTTGTTATGGTGGAAAAGAGAAAGGTCAAAATGTCTCCATACAACGCTTCTCAGCTTGGATAACACATACCATCAAACTTGCATACCAATTATCTAAGCTCGAGCTCCCACATGGGGTCAAAGCTCATTCCACTCGAAGCCTAGCCACATCCACAGCATTCGCCAAGGGAATCCCTCTAATCGACATCTGCAAGGCTGCTACGTGGTCACGACCACTGACTTTTGCCAGACACTACAACGTTGATACCAGGTCTCGCAATGACTCTTCTTTCGGCAGAGCAGTCCTCTCAGCAGTTCTACAATGACACCGACCCTCCACCGGTAAGTCATAGCTTGGTACTCGCCCATAGTGTGATGCACAGAGACCACGAAGAAGAAGAACAGGTTGCTTACCTGTAACCATGGTTCTTCGAGTGGTCATCTGTGCAGTCACACAACCCACCCACCATCCCCTCTTCGGTGTCTCTGATGCAGAAGAGGCCTGCCTTTCTCTCGGTTCATAACATGTCGCAAAGGAACTGAGGGTAAGGCGGGAACGCGCGGGACATGCGCAATGGATGGTGGGGGAGGGGTTCCCGCCTAAATAACGTTTTTTCTCAGCTACAAACCTTTCCGAGGTACAGGCTCGGCGCAAGCGCAGAGCCCATAGTGTGACTGCACAGATGACCACTCGAAGAACCATGGTTACAGGTAAGCAACCTGTTCTTCTTCCATTTCTGATAAAACTATTGATCCAATATATCTTTTACTGATAGACATTTATCAGAAAGCACTTATCCTAGCCAGAAGAACAATGGAAGTTATGGTACCTGCACAGCAGCTGTTTAATAAATAGGGCAACACAGTAAGCTATATTATATTGGAATGTTCTGCTCTGTAGCGGCAATTATGTTGTAGGCTTTTAGTAACGTTATATTGCTGGTGTTTGGTTTCTGAATGGGTGCTGCCTTATTTCTGTATCTTTTTTGTTAAATGGATTTTAATATTGTAAGTTGCCTTGGGAGGGTTTCCGCTCTGAAGGGTTGCTTAAAAATATATCTAATAAATAACATTTTATCAAATCAGAACATTGGCCCATCTAGCTGAGTACCATCTTCACTGACTGGCAGCCAGCTCTCCAGGATTTTAGACAATGATCTTTCCAAGACCTGAATGTCAGGAACTGAACCTGGAATCGTTTGCATGTGAAGTATGGTTGCTTCACATCTTACAATATCAAGTACTGAGAGTCTGTTGCCACCAAAGGTATTTGAACATAGATCCCAACTTCATCATAAACTCACATTCAACTAGCTAAAAAAGCTAAAAGGTTCCTGCGGCTGTTTTAAACCATACAAATGGTCTCCTTAAGTGAGCTATAGAAGAAAACATGTCCCAAGCAATTTTTATTAAATAGTATTAAACTACCAAATCCCTTTAGAGATGTAAAGGTCCTGGAAATCTTGAAGCCATTTTTTCTATAACAAAAATTTAAAAATAAGCAATACTTATTTACAGATCTAAACTCACTTGTTGCTTTGGGACAGCCTTCCTCAATCTGGTGCCCTCCAGATATTTTACACCTGAGCTCCTATAGTCCTCAATCAGGATGGCCAATGGGTGAACCTTAATCTCTTCAAGAAATTGTTTTGGATACATTTTGAAGAATCTAATTCTAATTTTTGGTTAGTTTCTGTTCTAATCTCTGCTCAAGCAATATTCTGCATTGAATCTTGTCTGTTTTCTAACTTCATTAAACTTGAAGCATATTTTATCTGGTGGAAGCAGTTGAGCTAGATATAATTATAGTCAGCAAGTCATGTGACCTGTAAGAGGAATAAGACACCTATCATTGATAGGATTTGGCCTCTGAGGATTATCGCTTTGGAGTGTTCCTGGATCCAATTGTATAACTTGCTTTTCAAATTTCCTCATTGGCTTTGAGTATTTGTTTACAGTTCTTACTGTTAAAACACTCTCTTTTCATTCTTATTTGGACCTGTGGCTGTCATTTACCTTTGTAACCTCAATGCTACATCATCAGTGGCTCTTTGTTGTCTTCCAGATATGATTAAAGTAAGAACATAAGTGCCATGCTGGATCAGACCAAGGGTCCATCTAGTCCAGCACTCTGTTCACACAATGGCCTACCAGCCATCGGCCAGGGATGAACAAGCAGGACATGGTGCAACAGCACCCTCCCACCCATGTTCCCCAGCAACTGGTTCTGATAAATCCTTAAATGTCTATCCCATCAAGATCTCTCAGATCAGCTGAGAAAACACCTAAAATATTCAATCCTTTAGGAAAGTTGTGTTTAGTGGCTCGTTACGAATTTAGAATTTCCCCTGGGAGATTTTTCAAGACCCAAGCTTAATCAACTTACAGTGGTGGTGTCGTGTTGTTGTTTTAAAAAATGGGTTAGTGTTTGGTAGGGGGAAATATCTTAGAGGTTTATTTTGTCAGCCAAATGTTTGACATGTATTCCCGAGGGAATCTAGAAGCTGGAACTGTACTACTATTCTATATTGCATGGTGGTCAGATGTTGGGTAGCAAATGATAATATGCGTTGTCATCAATATAATGTGGGGGGACTTAGTGGGGTTTGAGAAAAAATCATGTAAGTCTTATTAATAAAAGGTATAATTTTGGAAATAGTTAGCACTAAGTTATAATGTGTATTTCCTGCATCTTTTTATATCAACTAACACTTGGAGGTATTTTCTAACATTTACAACCCAATCCTATGGCTGAATTTACTGGCTGAATGTATTCCCAAGTAATCATGCAAAGGATTAAAGCTTTAATAAATGAGAACTTTTATTGTTTGCAGAATGGATGAATTTGAGAGAACTTTTCCTGATTGCTATTTTTATTTCAAAAGTAACCTTACCACTTAAAATATTATACGCATAATGCTTTTTTTATATAGGTTTGGTTGAGCTTAGCAGCATTTTTCATGGCTTCTGCACTGAACCATTTTCATATAACTTTGCAAAAATAATGGTTCTTGAAGTTATAGCTTGTCATATTTTCTTTCTTGGGCTTGAAATATACTCATAGATAACTCCTGAAAATTTTATTTCCTTTCAGGCAATAGATTTAAATAAAAGATCATGCTTGTTGAATGCTGTTCAGATCAGTTTTATAGGTTTTGATTTACAAGTCTTCATTTTATTCATTTGCAGTTCTGCAATTTTTCATGTACATATTTTCAGAGGCAGCTTGGAAAACCACTTTCAAGTTTTAGCACCCAAGATATGAGGTTGTATCCAATGGTAGTCTATTTGAAGTTCCATTCATTTGAATAAGTCTACTCTATGTAGGACAAATATTGGATACAAGCCATAGTCAGAAGAACCCTGACTTCTAACATTGGGAATATGCAGCAGTGCTGTTAGATTACCTTGAGCATGATTTTGAACAGAGACAGGAATGAAGAGGGAACAAAGCTAGTTCAAAGTATCAGTTAGCATTTCTTTTGTCAGGAACTCTGATTTTTCTTTCTGACTAAAGTGCATGAGTGGTCTTAGGCATAAAGATAAGCTTCCAAGCTCCTTGTTGTTGCTATTGTAAGGTAGTGTCTTCTGTTGTTTTCCTCGGTTTGCAAATTCTTTCACGAACTACTTGATCTGCATCTCCTGGATTAATGTGCGGATTAGAATTTAATTATTCATCTGCTTTCGCACTTCCTAAATGTTCCAGCTCAGTTCTTTGCTCAACATTTATGTGTATTTTGAGCGAAAATATATTTAGAAATGTTTGTGTCGATTTAAATCACAAATTAAAGCAGAAATAGGATAAGACACTTGAGTTGAAGGCTACCTTAAGATTTCTTTGGACATTGCTAGCATGATAAAGATCTCATGTACTCTTGTGAGGGGATGGCAAGGAGTAAAATCTGTTTATCGAGAATGGTTTACATTAGTCATGGGTTACCAGGGGTGCTGCAGTGGGAATGGTAAATCACCCAAAATCTGCAGAGGCAATGTATTTGAGGAGCTCTGCTTTTCCAGCGGTGCAGGAATGGGAAAGTCCCCTTCCATAAATTTCCTTCTGTTCATGGGTCTTGGCGTCCATGTCTGAATGCTGAGAAATTTCCAGAACTAGTTGCTAATAGTTACTTAGTGTTTTAATCATAAGCTGGAAAGCAGTTGGCCAGCTTGAATGATCACAACGGCTATGGTGAATTGTGTGCTGGGGCAATTTGCACATTCAACACCCAGCTGCGGCTTAGCATGTTGTCTGAGTCTGGGCAGCAATGGCTTGTTGGAGGGTTAAGCAACTTTCAAGTAACCTTTTGGTACTGCGGCTCACAACAAGCCACTGGGGTCAATGTATGTTAATATTGCTTTCCTTAGAAAATGCTGCTATCATAGTTGTCTTGATTTTATATGTGTGTGTGTGTGCATATATATTTAAAATACTGTTGAAATAAATTATGAATCTTGTTCTAACTAGAACTCTTCGTTATAGGTAAAAGCATTGAAAGAGAAGATTGAATCAGAAAAGGGAAAAGATGCTTTTCCAGTAGCTGGCCAAAAGTTAATATATGCAGGTAATGTATTTACATCTAAAGACTATTTTTAAATGTCGGTTGGAGAGAAAATGGGACCTCTCTAATCAATTCTTGAAATAGCAAGTGAATAGCATAAGACACTTACCTAGCTTGGAGGAGGAACTTGGATTAAATCTTAAGAGTGAGTCAGTTTTGCTTTGATGGATTGTGGAAAAGGAAAAAAAAGTATTTTCCTGTTTACTTTGCTTGTATGCACATATATTTGGAAGAAAGCTCCACTGAACATCGTATAACTTCGTTCTGAAGAATCATGCATAAGCTGCTGCACTTGTACAAGTTAGACGAATTGTAATAAAGTTGGGCTATGTGTAATCTGAACATGTCATTCAGTGTAGAAATTGATGAAAGTCATAGATGGTTGAAGTAGGACGAAACCAGTTTTACTGTGTTTCTGTTCCTATGCATTAACAATTCCAATGAAAGGATCAAGAAAAAGTTAAATTGGAAAATTTTCTGGAGAAAGAAATCTAATTTGCAGTTATTTGGATCTCGAAATTTTAAGTTTGTACTGGAAATTTTTCTGTTCTTCTTCGTGGTCTCTGTGCATCACACAACAGTAGGCTCTGCGCCTGCGCGGAGTTTCATTCGGGAAAAAAGTTCTATAGCTGAGGTGTTTTAGACGGGAACCCCTCCCCCACGCTGTACTGCGCATGTGCAAGGGGGTTCCCACCTTATCTCAGTTCCTGGAAATTTTTCTGATACCCGAGCGAGTGATCTGCTTTAGCACATTTATATTACTTGTATTTAGTAACAAAGCTAAGAAGCTAATCTATGTTATTTTTTTATCCATATAAAACACAATTTGACATAAAATATTTAAGGGGGGAAATCATGTTATGTAAGGCACTCAAGAATTTTCCATTTTGGAAAATTTGCCAACCACATCACTGAAGAAGATTGACAATGGGTAGGCAGGTTCATGGTAGGCTTTTGACAGCCCTGCTATCCATAATTTGGTTATCATGACAGCAGATTATCAAGGTCCTGTGCACCTTTTAGTTAGTTTCATCGTCCCAGGACTGCTTCACATTTTACATAAACGTTGTTTGCCATGGCTATTCAAACACATTTAGTGTTTTCTGTCATGTAAATAGTGTGCCAGGTAGAAATGTATTCCTAGGTATGAAGTGGGCACATGCTAGGAAAGTCTTATTACCTATGTAGAAATGTATCTTATCACGTAGATGAGTCTACTGGAAAAATGCTGGTTTAGCACCTGTGTAGATGCTGTGCATACAGCTTTCACAAAGTGTGAAGTGGCTTTGTGTCAATAACAAATCCGTCATGTGCCATGGACTTCTGGCAAAAAATGCCTGATATTTTAAACAGTTTTTGTGTTGGTTTTGTGTACTAGCTGACTTCAGTTAGATGAATATTTTTGCTTTCCCTGGTAATTCTGAAAACCCATTAAGTTGGTAGAAATTATGCACTTGTCTGGTTAAACTGTTAGAGCAATGGATGTTACATTGAAAATAACCAATCTGTACTTACAGTGAAATTTAGTACAGGGTGGAATTTTAGAAAGAATGCTTAGACAACTGTAATGAATTAATTGACCATAGCATGAAAATAGACAACTAAGAAGTTTTTATATAATAGCTTGCAGCATGGCATCTATTACTGTTTCACCACCCCGTAGGCCAGTAAGTGAGAGGCATAGAAACAGTGGACTTGCTATTTGTGTGGCAGTTTCAGAAAACCTGCTCCCTGAGTAGTTCTAGTTTTTAAATGAGTACTGCAGTTTGTTTCTACTTACAAGTAAGTAATGTGAGCACATTACTTATCACTTCTATGTGATTATACTAATTGCTAAGGAACGCTAATCTCATATTAAATGTCTCTAATTTTCTAGGTAAAATCCTTAATGATGATACTGCTCTTAAAGAATACAAAATTGATGAAAAGAACTTTGTGGTGGTTATGGTGACAAAAGTAAGTTACTGTTCATCACTTTTACGCTGAGGTGTTCTGGGTCTTGTAAAAAAAAATTAACAGAATATTCAGTACTACAAGGACATCAAAATAAATGCATATTGAAACTTGTGCTGTAACTCAAGTTTGCAAGAATTTTCTTATTGCGGATGCAAGGACTTTAACGCAAGGACTTTCTCTGCTTTCCACTCACCCTCTCTAACCTTGTGTAATCTTAGAACGCCATTATCTAAAATTTTGTTCTAAGTTAACTTTTTGTTTTGCCTTTGTAACATATGCCTTCAATCTGAATCGCCACATCAGCAGTCAGCAAATTCTTGCAAACTTGAGTTACAGCATGATTTTTCTATGGGCTTGCTGCTTGCAAGATCACTGCAGCCCACTGTAGCTTTATTTGAGGTGGTTTGTTAACCACAGCTACAAACCACCGTGTGCTTGGGTTCACATCATGATAAGTTGCAGGTTGAATATTCACACACCTCAACCCACTATCATGTGAGCCAGGCGAATTCAGTGCCTATTACAACAGGCTGATTTTAAGGTTGTGTGTGTGTGGGGGGGGGGGGGCGGTTTACTTTGGAAAAAAAAAGTCATAAAGTGAAAAATGATCTGACTATGAAATAGAGCAATGGTTTCTCAATCAGCTATAATGTGCATTGAACTTGCTGCTTGACCAGTAATAGTCTTTCATTATTCACCATGTTCCTCTGAGAATGTGGCTTGCCAAAGGCTACTATAGATAGCAATAAACGGAACGCAGGACCAGACCTTGGTGACCCTATTAACTGTGTCTGTTTGAACATTTGGATGGCTGACAAATCAGCTTTTTGGATAAACAAGTTTCTGATGAATTGGCTTTCAAACAGCCTGATGGTGTTCCAAGTAAAACACTGAAAGATAGAAAACATTTGCTTTTTAACTGGCAGGCGTTTAGCTTATTGTATAGAATTATGCAGGAAAGGGTCATGATACTTTACCCTTTCCACAATGACTTGTCCCTTTTAGTAACCTCCATAGATCTGTCCAGGTATATTTGTGTGGTGTTGAGATCACATGCCTAGACATACGCTCAATTAGTACGTGGTCCTTGTCCAATCTGTTGACCCTCTTTATCACTGTTTGTGGATTGGGAGTGTGTCTTGGAACACACCTGGCATGCATTGAGCTGCCTACTGCAGTATTAGTTTGGTAATGGTGAGCAAGCTATCTTTCAGCAGAACTCATCTACCACCACTAATCCTCGCTTTGTGAGAATCTCTGGTAAGTTGCAAGAAAGGCAGGATACTCTGAAACCACACAGTTTGAAAACTATTGCTCTGTTAGTAGGTTCATAACTGTGTTTATGTCAGCTGGCTTAAATAAATTAATTTAGAATAACTGCATGGGAAGTTGCTTTGGGAGTGTTGAACAGAAGGGTGCCAAACTTGTAGTGCTCCATGTCATTTGCAGTGATACAAATATGTACTTAATATTCTGGTCATACAATGAATGGTTTTATTCAGATATATCACAGGTTTAACTTTCATAGTTGCAACTTTAAGAAATTCCAAGTAGCTACTGTTATTTGTGAAACATTTTGTGTAAAACGACTAAGTTTTCTCCATGCTAATGCAAACATTTCCTTCAAAACTCTTATGGAGAAGACTGTCATAGAAGATGCTTGCAACACAACAGCAGCAGTCTTTGGGAGTGATTTTAAAACCTCATCTCTGTGATTGATGTAACTTCCAGATGAGCCTTGAAAGAGGTGTATAAAACGACTGCTCACTAGAGCATGTTATCAGATTACAAGGAACAGTAAAGGATGGTTTGGGGATTTGATTCATTTAGAATTATTCTACTTTATAGCCCAAAGCGGCAGCTGCTCCAGCTCCATCCCCAACTACAACTCAGCAGTCAAATGATACCACCACTACTGTTAGCTCTTCTACAATAGCTGCTGCAGCCCCAAAACCTGCAACTGTCCCAGCTCCTGCTCCTGCACCAGTGTCAGCACCGGCACCAGCTGCTTCAACACCAGCTGCAGTGGCCTGTGAACCTGCATCTGTAAGTGCCCCTGTAGAAGAGAAATCAGCGGATAAGCCAGTAGAGACACTAGCTGACACCAGCCCAACATCTACAGACAGGTATGAGCAGATTGTTGGAAACTAGGGTTTTGCTTCTCGTCACAAATCAGAACAAATTTGGCATTGCTGATTCCTTGAAGGACAACAAAACTCTGCAGCTTCTCTGCTCAGCTACACTCTGCACTTCTCTGTATAATTTTATTAAAAGCTAATAAAACCACTGTTTTAATACAGAGTGCAAATGCATTTTTACATTATAAAAATGTTTTTACTGTGTTCTGAAAATATTCCTTAATAGTATACTAAACTGTAAAATTTCTAACTGAGTTTAAATTGTGTAAGGTTGTAGATATGGAGGATGTTGGCTTACTTTGAGCTTTTAGCAGATAGTGGGCCTGTTCAGACAACATGCTAAACCATGGTTAGGCTGCTAACCCTTTTGTAGCAAATGGTTAGTGAATGTGTTTTAACTGATTATATAGCCACCATGGTTAGGAATGCTTTATACAACACGGTAAGTCATGGTTCACATGCTGGTTTAGCTGAAAAGGCCTAACCACCATGGTTTTGCATGTGGTCTGAACAGGGTCATTAATTTCTTGGAGCCTGTACATCTACCCACTCAAGGTGTTTCTGAAATAATAATAATGCATAATACAGCTTTTCCCATCATTAACCAAAAGTAGTAGAGTTTACTACCTGTCTGTCAGCCAAACTGTCTGTCAGTTTTATTAAATATTTTACTGGAGTGCAAGTTGATATCTTGGTAAACATTTCCATTTTTTCCTGAAAAGTGGCCAAATAGGGCATTGTAGATGTTAATTTGTAAGGTAATGTGAATGTTTGCCCAATCACTTTCAGTAAACAATGAAGAATGTAGAGGCTCTATTAGTGATGAATAAAGGTGGCGCGTATTCATATATATTTAACTCGTCCTTTTGGCAGAAATCAATAGACATGGATGTTGTAGTCTAAATCACCTGGAAGGCACCAACTTGCGGAAGGGTGCAACTATTGAGTGTGTGATTTGCATTACTTTGATTCTCACATTCATAACACTGGTTGACTTCCTATCGTCAGCAATAAGCTAAATCTGAGCATTTTTCTTAATTGTAATTTGTATCTCCTTAGATTGCATGTACAGGGAAGGAATATTTGGACAATACTGGTCTACTAGCATATTTTAATTAGGTAAAACAAGATGTTTGCACACAAGGCCTGCTTTTACTATTTTTAGTATAGTGCCTAGAAATTTTAGGTCCTTTATAGGTAATTTTTTAATAAATAATTTTAACTCTAAAAGTATATGAGCGTGTTTCAAGGAAGTGGCACCTGTTAACTGTTTTCATTCTGTTATAGTACAACAGGTGATACTTCACGATCAAATCTCTTTGAGGATGCTACAAGTGCACTCGGTAAGCGTTTTCTAAGAGTTGATTGAGTGGCTCTTCTATAAAAGATTGACAAAAAAGTTTATTGCTTCTTTTCTACTTCTGCAGTCATTGACGCTGGCATGTTGCTTTGAAATTCCACTTTTTGTGACTATTTTAACACGGAAATCGCTTGGGTTTATCTAAGGTAACCATAACCTGGGTTTGGAGGTATGTCAACCAGTTCTGGATGGGGGTTACACTCCTTCTGAAAGACTGCATTCGCAGCTTGGGGGTGCTTCTGGAACCGTCGCTCCAAATGACAGCCCAGATAGATGCGACAGCCAGGAGTGCCTACTATCAGTTTCGGCTGATACGCCAGCTGTGCCCCTTCCTAGAGTCGGAAGACCTAAAGGCAGTAGTGCACGCGCTGGTAACTTCGAGACTGGACTTCTGCAATGTGCTCTACATAGGGCTACCTTTGTGCCTAGTCTGGAAACTTCAACTAGTTCAAAATATGGCAGCCGGGCTGGTCACTGGTACACCTGGGGGTGACATTACGCCAGTTTTAAAATCTCTTCACTGGCTGCCAATTAGTTTCCGGGCAAAGTATAAAGTGTTGGTTATCACTTTTAAAACCCTACATGGTTTGGGTCCAGGCTACCTGTGGGATCGCTTTCTGCTGTGCAATCTTCCCCACACACTCAGGTCCTATGGGAAGAATTTGCTCCAGTCAACTGTTACCCAGAGGACCTTTTCCTCTGCCGCTCCCACATTATGGAATGACTTGCTGGGAGAGATTCATCAATTTAACTGTCTTCCAGATTTTAAAAAAGCTATAAAGACTGATCTCGCCTACCCAGTTGAATTTGAAGATGCCTTTTAATAATGTGCTGCTTTTAATAATGTGTTTGTTTCAAATGTTTTAATTCTATGTGTTTTATGGTGTTTGCATTTGTGTTGTACCCAGCCTCAATCCAGAGGGAGAGGCGGGTAACAAATAATTTGTTGTTGTTGTTATTTCCATTCTTGTGGTATAATATGGCCATAAGCTTCAATATACCTACGCGCAGTTTCTCAGGCTTCCTTCAACTTTGCCCAAACTGGTGCCCTATAGATGTGTTGAACGTCAGCTTCAGCTAAGATAACCAATGGACAGTTCTGGGAGTTGTAGTCCAAAATACGTAGAAAGCACAAGGTTGGGGAAGGCTATACTAGTTTTTTTGTCTCATGTTCCTACTGCTAGGTTTCTGTTTTTCTCATTTTTCATAAACTTTGGCTTGAGTTTCCTAATTGTAAATTTCACATTGGACTTGAAGGAGGGTGTGCTGCTTCTTCTTATTCTCTTTTGTCCAGACGCCTACTTTAAAGAAGTCTTTTGCTTTTACAATCTTTGGCTCTGATGTTATATTGCTTTTATCATCTTTCGCTTTTGATCACTCTTCTTAGGCTTGTTTGTGCCTTCTGTCATCATGTTCATTTTGAGCCTCCAGTATCATTTCCATAAGCTTTATGAATGGATTTAAGATTCATGACTCTTCTTGTGCATTTTACTTAAACTTCTCTCATTTTGAGAAATTTTCTTTTTTGAGATTGAATAACTACTGATTTCCCCCCAGAAATTACCATTTTTAAAAAAATTGGATACTGGGGAAGTTGTATATTATGAATTAGATTAATTTCTTTCATTTCCTCTTAATTTCTGCCTGCTATAAGCTTTTAATTGATCTGTGCTGTCCTTGGATCACCTGTTTTGGGTGGGGTGTCTTCAATCGCATACACCAGTGCCTAGTTCTGAAGTTTTACCCCCAATGTTCCCTGTTCATATACTGCACCACAGTCCAGTGTTTCAGCAGAATGTAATCTTAGTGGTGTTAACTTGAAACATAGAATTATGTCCTGAATAATAAGTTCCAAATTTCATTCAGATACCTATTCAAGGAAGATTACCAGACAGGTGAATTAAACTTTCCTCTGCCCATTACTTAGAATCATCAGATAGCAGAGTTGGAAGGGGCCTACAAGGCCATCGAGTCCAACCCCCTGCTCAATGCAGGAATCCACCCTAAAGCATCCCTGACAGATGGTTGTCCAGCCGCTTCTTGAAGGCCTCTAGTGTGGGAGAGCCCACAACCTCCCTAGGTAACTGATTCCATTGTTGTACTGCTCTAACAGTGAGGAAGTTTTTCCTGATGTCCATCTGGAATCTGGCTTCCTTTAACTTGAGCCCGTTATTCCATGTCCTGCATTCTGGGAGGATCGGGAAGGGGGAGTTGCCATATTGTAAAATATGTTAAACTTATGGGGAGTCGCCATATTGTAAAATGGGTTAGTGAATGTGTGGCCTACAGACACACTCACCCTTTCAGACCCTCTGCCTCTTTTCCCAGGCTCAAGCCATTCTCTACAAGCACATTTCCCCTGCCTCTCAGCTGTTTCCCACCACCATCAAGGGAGTGAGGCAGGGGAGAGACTCTAGAGATGTTTGAACTTCGCCTCCCTGTGATCTCTCCCTCTCTCTCTCTCTCTCTCTCTCTCACACACACACACACACACACACACACACTCACACACACCTACCTCTCAGCTGATTGGGAAACAGCAGAACCATGGGCAAGAGGAGACAAGGAAAGCATGATCTGGATGGATGGATGTGTGTAGATTGCGGGGTGGTGGTGGGTAGAATGTGTGCATGTGATTTCCAGAAGCCTGCCTGCAAGAGCATGCAGTGCTCAGGCTTAAACAACACCACGGAGGGGTTCCCACTTCTGTGGTAAATAATCCAGGCTTGCTAGAGTAAGAAAGTAGGGGAAACTGACAGACAGCTTGTGTTGGTTATGGGAATATGACAGGGCCAGCATTTTGTGGTTTTTAGCCTCTTGAGCATTTTTGTGTAGGACTGTTAAGTTTCTAAATGTTTTTACCCCAACTGGTTTTTAACCACAACTAATATTTATTGATAATTGAAAAATGTGTTCGTGAAGATGAGGAGTTCCTCCTATTTAACTATTTGTTTATTTATTTATTGCATTTATATACTGCCCCATAGCCGAAGCTCTCTGGGCAGTTCATTAATCCACATTAGCCCTGTCATGCCTCCTCTCACTTTCTTGAAGTAGTTTAGAGTTCTTAGCCAGTCCTCAATTTCAGTTGATTATCTGTATAGTTTTTGTAGTTGTTTGTGACAAAAACAACAACCTGGCAGCCTTGCCTCTATATTCAGCCTTGCACATTAGAGAGCTTTCTTAAATCAGAAATGTTCTTTCAAGGTAAGAATAAAAAGGGAGAGTTGTTCAAATTAATAATACATTGAGTGTTGCAAATACTTACAGCAATCTAAGATAGAATGGAACAGTGTCATTTTGCCAGGATCCAGGCTGCCATAATACGAAGTTCTTTAATACAAAGCCTGATCTGTCCTCATTTCCTTGACTGAATATGCCGGTTTCTTTCACCCCAACCCCCAGTCTGCAGTTATCCTTCCTCTTTCCAACCTTTGCTTCTCTGATCTTCCTAGTTACAGGTCAATCCTATGAAAATATGGTGACTGAGATCATGTCAATGGGATATGAGAGAGAGCAAGTAATTGCTGCACTGAGAGCCAGCTTCAACAATCCTGACAGAGCGGTGGAGTACCTTCTAATGGTGAGATTAGTCTTCTGATTTTCAAAATTTACTGTATTTTATCTGCCATTGAATTACCTTGATTTTAACATAGCTATTAAGAGAAGGCAAATCCAACACATGGAGGTTATAAGGATTAAGACTTTGGTTTAGTTCAATAATGAGTTTCAGAATCCTTCTGCAAGAAACTGAGCATGTGTTGATTTATTTTCTTTTTCACTGTTCTAACAAATGACATGTCCAGTCAAAATCCAAAGAACTGCATCGCATCTCTCTTTGCTGTTCTTTAAAAAGTGTGGCCACATGGGCTGCAAAACCATTTGAAAATAATCTCTGAAAAGCTTTTTATAAAGCAAGTAAAAAGGGCAGTATTTAGTCCAGCTTTCATGATTTCCCTGTTCATTTGTTAAGTGTTCAGTGGTGGCTTGATTTTGTGAATGGTAGGATTTTATAAGGGCCTTCGCTAGGGTGGTGCATTTCAGATGTTTGGGAGGACAACTCCCATCATTAACGATTGTCCATGCTGACTGCGGCTGATGGGAGTTGTAGTCCAAAACATCTGGAGAGCACCACATTGGGGAAAGCTGTTCCAGAATAAGAGACCTGTCGTATATAACTTCCTTAGAGGTGATTTCTGAAGTATGTATTTCTACTACTAGAAATGCAAAGCTCTGCTCCTGAAGTCACTCGAGTTGCTGCATTGCTTATCTGTCTCTTAAGAAAATTGTGTATGAAGCTCTCTCTCCTACACATGCAGTGTGTTCATCATGGAGCTGGAAAAAATGTGAATATTGTTTATTCCATGAAACCATTGGACAAGGCTCCTTAATAGTACAAGGAAGGCCGTTTCTAAGTTATCTGAAATGGCTGAATATAGCAAAAGCAGTCTGAAGATAAGAGCCATAATTTTGAACCTATTTGTGTCATTTCTTCATAGTAGAATTGTATAACTGATTTCTGTAGAAAGTACCGTCACTTTTGTTCCTGTGTCAGGGTTGGAACTAAATGGTTCAGCTGCACTGTTGCCTCTGTTTCTGGAGGAGGCTCCCTACTCTACACCATGACTAGGCACCTTTGGGAAGTTCTGGGGGTTTTCTTTGTTCCCCAGATAACCCACAGCTGTCAGGGTGCAGTTTGCCAGGCAACCCCCCGCCCCCCCCAAAAGAAATAACTATTAGGGATCCATAGCTACTACAGAATCCTAGGAGGGGATAAATGCCACTTTCCCTGTAAAAACACACCAAGAAACCTTTCTGTGGTGTGTGAGGTGGTGGGCCCCCCCAAGTTCCCCACCCCTGTATGCACCATAATAGGAATGCAGCAGTTTTCATAGAGAAAGTAAAATAGAGGCATTGATTCATAGAATCATAGAATAGCAGAGTTGGAAGGGGCCTACAAGGCCATCGAGTCCAACCCCCTGCTCAATGCAGGAATCCACCCTAAAGCATCCCCGACAGATGCTTGTCCAGCTACTTCTTGAAGGCCTCTAGTGTGGGAGAGCCCACAACCTCCCTAGGTAACTGATTCCATTCCTTCAGGAAGAATGTGCAAATCCCTGCCTTTCATAAATCGCAATTCATTTTTCAGTATTTTTGTGCTGTTTTGTGTTGCTACATTAATTTGGTTGTGTAGTTTACTCTATACAAATTGTTCTTTGGACTTGAACTCCTTTGATGCAGTGTAGATTGGACTTTGTATTCCTAGTTCATGATTTTGGCCTTGGTTTGTATTTGAGGTTTTTTTACTGAAAAATACTCAAATATGTCTTAAGTGATATTTCCAAGTCATGTGAAAAGTAATCTCACTGGTTGCGGAAGCTCCACATTGGTAGTTTCTACATGCCAAAAGCTTTTTAGTACAGCATGTAGAAGGAAAATGTATTGCTTTGAAAAAATCAGGAGTGCTTAAAATGTGGAAATGTCAGTTGTCTGCATTATGTGTGATGATATGGGCCAGCTTCCAAACAGCTATTTTAGGTTAAATAAGTTCTCCAAGAGCTTATTCATGCTCAGTGGGGTGTATTCTATCTTTGGTCAAGCGATATACTATGCTACCTGTAGTTTGAGAAGAGCAAGCCCGAGGCTTCCTATCGTGCGTGGAATTAGTTGTGCAGTTCTTCATGTCTTGGTCACAGTTTTTCTTTGATTAAAAGTATTTGTCTCAAAGCCTGGATATGACTTTTGATTTTAGTGGTTTAAGACTGAGTGGGCAGAAGGTAGCTTTCTAGATGTTTGGGACTTGTTTGAACTCCTAGAAGCCCCTGCCAGCATGGCCAATGGTTAGGAAAGCTGGGAGTTGAATCCAAACTATCTGGCTATCAGCTTTCTGCCCACCCCTAGTTTACAAAATGTAGGCATTGTGGAAGAAAATCCTCTCATCCTTGACCCAGTGAAGCTCCCTGCATGCAAATCTGCTGTTGCCAACAGTGTCAGCGGTTGCAGTGAAACCTCTATTGTAGAGGCGTTCTCTTCAGCCCTTGCTATGAACTTATTTGACAATCTCAGACAAACTTTGTGAATGTCTGAATCTGGATACACTGGTAAGTGCTGAGTCATCTAAATGTGATGATAAATATTCACTTGTGAATTTCCAAGAAGAGGGAAAATATGTATCCTATTTTTTGGACGTTAATGGAAGTAATTTGTGATTGTGGACATTCATTGAAGTACATTGGTTTGGATCCAATATAGCATGAGCAAAATGTCTGTTCACACAATAGACTTCCAGTCACGCAACCGAGCTTCCCAATCTCCCCCCCACAAAAAAACCCCCACACAAACACACACGCATCCTAAATCTTCTCCAGAGGGCCTCCCTACTGGAATTGATTTTTTTTGGGGGGGGGGGCAATAGAGGCAAGAAGAAATCCGTTCCACCAGTTATTTCCCTTTCCTTCACTTGATTGGATCCAACCCAGTGTTATTTCCCAACAGCCCTTTGCATAGTACATAACGCTAAGTAAATGTTAAAGGCTGGTTAAACTTGATTCTTTAATACGACTGTACTCATTTTAGGGTATCCCTGGGGATAGGGAAAATCAAGGTATGGCTGATCCCCCTCAAGCAGCCAGCACTGGTGCTTCTCCATCTTCAGCAGTAGCAGCAGCTGCAGCAACTACTACTACTACTACTACAACTACTACTAGCTCTACAGGAGGTAATGTAGCCATATTTCAAAAGGTCCCTGCTGATCTGTAGAACCACCATCTGACTACTCAGATAATCTCCCCATGGCGGCTCTTTTTCCTTAAGATTTGAATCTTTCACCTTTGTCCTTTTCTTTTCCGTAGTACGAGTCTGCAGAAAAGCAAGCGGTCCTTGGTGGTGCCTGCTACAGATGGAGCTCTGAAGGCACATTCTTAGAAATATAAAGGAGACGCAAGTCTAGGTTTCCCAATTGATAGACACCACTCTATCTTGGGAATAGGTTCCATCACACAGCTGTTCTAGGCAGGCAGATTAACAAATTCCCCTTTCCATTGGTAATAGTGGTCTCTAGCATGTGACTGACAAACTGAATCATATTTTTAAGAATATAAATATATATTTTCCTTTTTTTACTCTAAAAGTTCAGCTGTTAAACTTTTGCTTTGTGTGCTTCCTTCACGCACTGAAAATTTGAAGTTCACACATGAAAATGAGATGTCCTCCCAAGAAACATGTACTTTTTTGCATGCTAATTGCTACCCCTGTGAGGTGTGAGTGGGGTGTTTTACTTGGCTTTGTGATTTTCAGCCTATCTCATAAATCACAGCTTACTAAAATTTAAGCACAAAGAGTGGAGATACTAGAAATTATTGGGAGACCTTTATAGGGCAGAAAGGCATTTTAAAAATGAATAAAATATCTGACAGTAAAGGCCTTTGACGTATATTTGATGTATGACGTGGGTCTCTTTAAGTCTCTTTACAATGCGAATAAGTATTAACCTCTTAGGGAAGGTTAAAGTTCTGAAGTTTAGAGTAAATTACATTTTGGACATTATAGGGTCTAAAGCCTGGATTTTGTTTGAATTCTATTTAAAGGCGGTATCTTTTTTTAAACTTCCTTGTAGACTATGCAATAAGCATAGCATTCTCATGAGCAAGTAATAATTTGCACTTGTCATGCATTTCACACCAGAAATTGAGGAATTATTTCCTCTCTGAGCTGACATATCATTTTGAGAGGGAAAAAAGTCTTAAGGACATCTAAAAACATGTCACCTCAGTCAAATTAAAGGCATAATTTTTAGAGTTATTTCTCCCTCCATCCCCAAGCACTTTTAACTACCATATTTTCAATTTTCAAATATTTACAGACCTTAATCATACCTTTAAAAACATATACCTCTTTCCTTTCAGGACATCCTCTTGAATTTTTACGAAACCAACCTCAGTTCCAGCAGATGAGACAAATTATTCAACAGAATCCATCTCTTCTGCCTGCATTGCTACAGCAAATAGGGCGGGAAAACCCTCAATTACTGCAGGTGACTTTTAAAGCATCCTGGGTTGTCTTCTATAGTTTTCAGGCTGTTTTTACGAGGGATGTTAGAATGCATGGTCGGGGAAGAGCAAAACAGCAAGGTAGATGAGCCACCATAACTAGTTCTAACTTTATTTCCATTCACAAATGTAGCACGCTGTAGGGTACTCCTGGTTATCACACTTAATTTTCCCTGTATACTAGCATTTATTGTAAAAACAAGTAATTGTTTTTAAGGCTGTCGGTAGGAATGAATATGCTTTATTTCAGTGTATTGTTTGCTTTTGTCCTCCCATGCACCACAGCAAATAAGCCAACATCAAGAACATTTTATTCAGATGTTAAATGAGCCTGTTCAGGAATCCGGTCAAGGGGGAGGTGGCAGTGGCGGTGGTGGCGGTGGCGGCGGTGGCGGCGGAGTAGCTGAAGCCGGAAGCCGTCACATGAACTATATTCAAGTAACACCTCAGGAAAAAGAAGCTATAGAAAGGGTGAGTTGGATAATTTTTTGAAGTTGAGAATAACTTTCCCATCCCCTATCGTTATTCCCTCTATTTGCGAAGTTCAGAGGTATATAGATTTTTATCTAGCTCAAGTGGCACCATTCATGCACAAGGAGGGAGGAGGTATCAGCAGGCTTCTAAGTTTTGCAGTACCAAAAAAAAAAAAAAAAATCAGAAAAAAACACTTAAGTGAGGGGGGAAACCCCCCCACCCACCCCGCTGCCACACACTCACAGAAACCCCCCCCCCCGCTGCCACACACTCACAGAAAACTACCCACCCACCCACCCGCTGCCACACACTCACAGAAAACAGCCCAGGGTGGACTGGGCAGGGCAACCTGCTTATTCCGCTGCCTCTTGCACTGGCCCAGTCAATAGTGTTAATGAGACAGGAGCAGTAGATGCCACTGCTGACTTGCTCATTGACTCTTTGCCTCTCAAGCAAGCAAGTGGGAACAACGATGAGAAAATTATGAGGAAACAATAATAATAATCTATTTATTTCTTACCCGCCTCTCCCTCTGGATTGAGGTGGAGAGCAACATTGAATACAAAAATACTGTAAGATACATAAAACTGATTAAAAGCATATAAAACTCATACATTATTAAAATAACAGCCAGGCATCTTAAAATTCGACTGAGTAGGCCTGCTAGAAGAGAGCAGTTGGCGACAATAGCTCACTGAAGGAGGAGTTTCTCCTAAAGGCCCTCAAAAACCTGAGTATGCTGAGCATGACCATAGTGCTGGTTGCTATGGGGAAGGGAATGGAATGAAGCATCCCGGAGGAGGTTGTGACTGACTGGCTGGTACACTGATCAGGAACACTGTTCAGAAGCACTGCACACGGCGACATTTGCGCTTGGAAACAAAACACCACGTGGTTATGCTTTTCTATTTCCCAACTCCTTAATTTGCTTTTTCTCTGTTCTCACAGGAGTTAAAGTGAAAGGCTAATGAAAATTAGCATTTTTTCAGTATTCAAACCACTTATTAGCATTTATATAATGCCTTATTGGCAAAAAAAAAACACCTTCAAGGCAATGTGCAACAATTTAAAACAATAAAACCCTGCATCAATAAAATGGGACTATTAAACTTCTCAGTGCATACAACAGTTCATACAAGAGAATGGTAGTTGATACAGGTACAGTGGATGTAACTTGAGGCCTGCCACTTGTGTACTGTGCTCTTGCCCTTTCTGGCTTACAAAAGCAGTTGAGGTGTGGGGAGGGGGAGATACCGGCTGAGTGGGTAAGGGTAGGGGCAAAAGGAGGTGGTAGTAAGACCTTTGTTAAGATTCTCCCTGAACCCCTGTATTGGATAATTTCTGTCCAGTCTCTAATATTCCATTCTTGGGTTAGGAACTGAAGCATGTGGTGTCTCCTCATCTCTAGGAATTTCTGGATGATACAAATTATGTAGATCCCTTTCAATCTGGCTTCAGGCCAGATATGGGACAGAGACTCCCTTTGATCACCCTGGTGAACAGTCTGCACCAGGAACTTGACAGTGGGAGTGTTTCCTGTTGGTTTTGCTGGATCTCTTGGGGGCTTTTGATACCATTGACCATGATTTCATTCTGGAACATCTGTCTAAGATGGGATCGGGAGGCACTGTTGTATGATGGCTCTGGTCCTTCTTGGTGGGGTGATCTCAGAAGGTGGTGCTGGGGATTCATGTTTGATGCCATAGCTGTTGGCCTGTGGTGTTCCTCAGGGTTCCATCTAATTCTCCCATGCTATTTAACATATACATGAAACCGTGGGAGAGATTGTCTGGAGTTTGATGCCACCCGGATGCTGATGACACCCAACTCTTACCTCTCCTTTCCATCCAAATCCAAGGAAGCTGTTCTAGTTCTAAAAGCAGTGTCTGGTGTTAAGTAATGGACTGGATGAGGGCAAGCAATTGAAATTTAAGAGATGTCTGATCTGGCCACAGTCACACTTGCTTTTGGACCATTTGGACTATTGTAACATGCTCTATGTAGGGGCTAATCCCTTCTTACAACAGCTACTTATAATATTTGTGATTGTAACCTGCCTTGAGCATCATTTTTCTTTGTAGAAAGGTGGGAATCAAATGAAATCAATCAATTATGTTCTTAGTTATCTCCTTTACAGTCACTTTATGAATAGAAATACATACTTGCCACTCTTGACCTCCTGGTTCAAAATACATTATTTTATAATGCTTTAATTTTTAGCATTTATATAATGCTTTAAGTTGTCAAAGCACATTATGTACATTCTCCAAGTCTGTATTCATATATTACACATGATTTGCCTGTCTTAACCATAATTAAGATTTTGTCCAAATACAAAAATCATGGTTAATGATTAACTCGAAACTAGGAAGTAAAACTGATTTGAAATGGGTTTGTGAGCTATGATTTGCATTAACCATGGCTTCTCACTGCAGATGTAATTATTTGAGTCATCTTCTCCTTGCTGCTTGCAAAGTGACAACAATTGTCACTATCTACTTACACGTGTCCTGCAGAAATGGGGCATAGCTCAGCAAGTTAATACACCGTCACTGTACATCTAAGGTCTTAACCAAAGTTAAGACAGCAAACCATGGTTGTTTGTGCTAATGTCTTCAATAGTTGCTTTCATACAATTTATAAACTTGAAACTTTATCTTTCATTTTCTGTGTTCTCTTGAAATTTTCAAACAGCTTTGCAATCATTATTTCAGAACAGCAATCTTGCAAGGCTTTTAAAATTGACAGCCTGCTTTCTTTGATGTAATAATGAGGATGAAACAACCTAATTTTTGCAAAGTGTCAGAATTCTGTTATGACCAAATCTATATCCGATGCAGCTGTGTAATGTGTCAAGGGTGGATACTGATATTGCTAACTTGTTGCAAGATCAAAAATATTTGGACTCAATTTATTCTGACAAGTAGGTTTGTGCTTAAAATGTGAATTCTAATAGTTTTTTTTCTTTCTATAGTTAAAGGCACTAGGATTCCCTGAAGGACTTGTCATACAAGCATATTTTGCATGTGAGAAGAATGAAAACTTGGCAGCCAACTTCCTCCTACAACAGAACTTTGATGAAGATTGAAAGGGAAAGACTTTTTTAAAAAACAAATCTCACACATCACACCAGTGCATTACACTAGCTATTCACTGGATTGTCTGGGATACTTGGGCTCATATCCATGATACTTGGTGTAAGGTTTGGGGGGGGAGGGAGGGGAGGGAGAGGAAAATATAGAAAGGATGCAAGGAAAGACAAGCACATCTGTTCTAAGTTGGCAGATGCAGCAAATCAAAGTGTAACATACTATACAACCAAAAATCAGCTTTTTTTTTTGCAGATATTTAGTTCCTTTCTTCTATAAACTGTAAGTTCCTGCCCCCCCAACCCCCCAGGTTTTCACTCTTTTAGTGTACTAGATCCCAAAGTTAGTGTGGTGCCCTGCTTTTGTTTATTTTTAATTAACATTGGTCTTGGAGATAGCAATGGCTACCTAGAATGGACAGTCTGTATTTCATAGTAACACTGGATAACGGCTTCATAAATTTAAGAGAAAATATATTTGAATAACTCTAAAACATGCCAAAAATGTAGGTGGTGGGGTTTTTTTTTGCTGCTTCAGATGTATCTAATTACTGCAAGAGGCCCATTATTTTGAATGAAGTGCTGGATTAAAAATTCAAATTAAAACCACTCATTGTTTTAGATTCTTGATCATTGATTTTGAGAGATCTTTTCCTATCCTTATCCCTTTCTTCCTTTCATAATGAATGGAGAGGCTATATACACAAGCAAAATTATGCTTTCCTTTTCGGCAAATAATACAAGATAACCTAATTATTGCTTACTTCAGTGTTGGGTTACAGTAAAGCTTTTCTTTAAACAAGAACCACCATTGCATGTTTTGGGTTTGATGTATCCCTTTTTGTGAACCGAGCACTTTTTTTATTGCCAATGAAGAAAATGTAAACGCTCTCCATCCTAGTGAAAGTATTTATGAAGAAATCAGATTCCATCCTACCTATATTTTGTTTAAAGTGAAACTGATCAGATGAATACAGCTGCAAGTATTTCAAAACTAGGTGTCTTAAATGCTTGTAATCTTATAGTTTCAATCTCTGGGACTCTAAAGGCTATTGTCATTTGTATTGCTTTAAAAAGGACTGTAATATTCCAGTAACTTGCCTTCTCCTCTGTTTAAAAGCATTGTGGAAATATTTTGCTCTTGAAGAGATGTTCAGAACATGGGGAAATAGATGAACAATCAAGTTATTGGATCCCTAAAGATTATGCACATCCCCCCTTTACTTCCTATTAAAAGTAACATCTAATTGTAAGGTTTTGTGTCTTAACTTTTTTACTCACAAAGGGGTACTATTTTTGCTTAGCGTGATCTATGTGTAGTGGTTCTGAATAGTTGTGTTTTTGGGGGGGGAGGTTTAACCATTGCTTAAAGATACTAATTTGTTCATAACAAGTCTTTTGGGGTAAGGATCAACTCTTGGGCTAAATCTGGCTTCTTGAGGAGAAACCAATTCTCTAATTGTCATACCAGGAATGTGGAGAGAGTGTCAGACATTGCACTGGGGTGCTAATACACACAGCATAGGGCACGGTTTTGGCTTACAGCCCATCATTCTTCATTGACTATGCTAGTTTTAAGGCTGATGGGTGTTGAGGGCCACGAGTTGCCCATCCATGCTCTGTACGGTCACCAGCTATCCCTGCAATCTTGGCTACTGGCTAAACTGTGATCATGAAAACAGCTCTTTGCATGTAGAGGCTACAATACAAAAGCCTCTGATTGTGTATACACAGACACGCATGTGCCCATGCACACGCAAACACACAAGTTCGTGTGAATCAGAAAACATTCATATCCACAAATCAGTAGTATTGCTTTTCCAGACCCAAATACTTCTCTGCAATCATTGGTTACAGATGGTCATTTACTTATCCTATTGTGTTGTCTGCTCTATAGAGGTGGATAACTGAAATTAAAATGTAGACCTTTAGTCAAAGCGTAAGCTTCTACAATGTACAAAGAACACATGAAACTGACCAGTCGAAGATTCTTTGGTTTCACCAGCACATGATAATTATGTAGAACAGGTGGACAACTTGTGGCCCTCCACATGTTAGTGGACTGCAACACCGTCAGCCCTTGACACTGGTGAAGGATGATAGAAGTGGAAGGCCAAAGCATCTGGAGGGCCACAAGTTGTCTACCCTTGATGTAAACAAGGCTATATGCTAGCCTTTTCTCCGTGCAGTTGTATACGCTCAACTGAGCTTATTTCAGTGTTATGTGGTCTACATTACTAAAAACAAACTAGTATCTCTGTGACACTTAAATTTACAAAGTAAGTGCATGCTTGAAATTAGCAGTCAAGCCAGAATGTATTCCAACAGCTTAGTTATCAGACCCCCTATATTGCACCTGTAAATTCAACTAAACAGTTCTGAGGTCCACTGGAGAACTTTTGATCTACCTTCTGCCCATCTTACACGTGGTCATGTAAGGCTATCTGGTGGCAAAGAAGTAGCTCTACAGTTCAGTTTTCCTTTTTAAAAACAAAAGCAAAAACCCATTATACTATTTTGGGAATGCCCTCCCACTCAATGAGTGCTTGATTCACTGTGCAATGGCATCAAGCCATTGAAATTCGTAGAAATGCTCTCCCGCCTGCAGTCTTTAGTGCAATCCAGAATTACCACCTCCGTTTACTATCTTCTTCGTATGTGCTTTTTAGTCACAGGCCAAGCGATAGTGGGAGCAGCCTTCCAGCTTTCTTGCTCCTCTCTCTAGAGCCCCCTGTCCTCATCCCTCCCAGAATGGAACCAGCATGGGCTGTTGCTATTGATTCAGGACTCTTGTTTCCGCGCTGGTGGTAGTTGTTCTGTTTTCCAAGCAGCTTCTAGAACGTAGCCTGCATTAAATGGGCTACATTAAATCTCTCATTTGCTCATTACTCCCATACTTTTGACAGTCTTAATGGGGAGCCACAGCATTGCCCAGTGGTAAAGCAGCATCAAGGAGCAGAGAATGGTAGGCCAACAGTCAGTCTCAATCAGGTTGTTGTTTTTTTAAAGACATGAGCCATGCCTAAAATGATATACCAGTAGTGGAAATTTGTGTAATACGTTGGAGTGCCGCTGGGTGTAGTTAGGCTGTAGAAACAGCCCAAAATACTTGTTGCCCAATCCTGTGCTCAAATTATATTAAACTCTTGTTCGGGTGTTATTTGCTCCAAGCAATTAACGTGGTGAGAGAGTGGAGCTGCATAGGTTGGCCCCTGTTCCCATCATTGCATCCTCTGCTGGCCTTTGCTCCCACGACCCCTGCATTGGGGTGGTTATTCTGCTGGTCCCTCACAAACAGGTGGACACCATCTTGTCTTTGTAACAAGGACATTATTCTGCTTCCTAGATTTTTTTCTTTTTTAGGGAAGTACGGAGTGGACTCTGTTACCCCCTCTGGTGGCCTGTGAGAGGACACGTGTAGACTCTCCCTGTGAGCTGGAATGCTGGCATGTTCAGGACTAATGGCATGGAAGAAATAACATCTGAAAAGGGCTTATCTCTCAAGCTAACCCAATCCGCAATGTTGTGAAGAACTGGCTGTGAATGCACTACATGTAGGCCGGGGACAGTCGAAACAATTTCAGTGATAGAACGTAGCAGCAGCCTGACTTTGGCCCTGAGGGGACTGATGGGTTTAGACGCAGAAACGACTTAGTGAGGTGCCACTGTGTGGCTCCCAGTGATGGCGCCTCTGCCACCGGAAGGGCTTCTGAGGAAACATCTTGCCTTGAGGAGATGAGAGAAGAAGCAGACACAATCTTAGCTGCCACCTTCTAGCTCCCTGTGGTGGACAATCCCAACTGCCACCAGAAGGGCTTCCCCTGAAGGGATGGAGGAAGAAGCAAACACAGCTTTGAATGAATAATAAATTAAAAATATTTGTTAATCACCTTTGAAACAAGGAATAGTAGTAATAAGACAAGACTTGCTAGACCAGACCGGATTGCTCAGCACTCTCTTCCCCAGTAATGGCCAACCAGATACTTCTGGAAAACTCCCAAGCAAGCTGCCCTCTCATTGTTTTTCTCCACAGCATCTGGTCTTCGGAGTTATGTTGTTCCGGAGGCACAAAGCCATCACTCAAAATGGAGAGGGAAGAGTTGGGAGACCCATGTTGCCCCCTCCTGTCACGGGTGGGTAGGTCAACTTTCTAAGCCAGTCTCTTAAAGTGGAGCACAGCTGTGGCCCATTCAGCCTTCACGGCAGCTCCCTGCGTGATTTTAAGTGTTATTTAATACCGAGCATTTGTCTCCATATCAGCAGACATACGGCTGAACAATGGCCCATTAAATGTATGTTCTCTTTATCAAGCCTACATTGCAGCTTCAGCGTTCGCTTTCAGGCTGGGTTTTGTGTATATGTACAAAGGTTTACCATGCATGTTTAAAGTCGGTTGCATACAGAGCTAAGCAACAAAAAGTCATAATATTTTAGAATGGGTGAATTAACACACACACACCCAAAAAGTGAATGATAACGGTTCAGGAAAGGCAGTTATCCTGTTCTTTGTTATAGGCTTGGCTGCAGTCTAGAGGAAGTGAGTTAACTTTCAGCTTTATATGACACATTCTGAATATTTCTAACAAGAAAACATTGCATTCTTCTAAGCGAACGTAAGAGCCATGCCGGATCAGACTGAGGGTCCATCTAATCCAGCACCCTGGTCACACAGTGGCTGACCAGCTATTGACAACAAAACAGGACATGGTGCTACAGCACCCTCTCACCCATGTTCCCCAGCAACTGGTGCACACAGCCTTTCTGCCTTGGATGCTGGAGGCAACACACAACCATCAGGGCTAGTAGCCATCGGTCGCCTTCTCCAGGAATTTATCCAACCCCATTTTAAAGCCATCCAAATTGTAACCCTAACAAGGTAGAGCAGCAGAGCCCATGAAATTGCCCATCTACAGTTAGCGGAGCAGACATACAAGGTAGCTTGACGTACTTGTGCCCACTACGGTGAGAGGTATTAGCTTTCTATTTTAAGTAGAATCATTGTTTCAAAATCTGCATTTATACATATAAAGAAATATAGGCATATTTTTATGCAAATTGGTGACTTCTCTTTTTTGGGGGGGGGGGCAATGCTTAAGTGGCCACCCTAGTTGGAATGGAAGGTGGACGCCATTTTGTTCATGCAGCCTGGTCATGGATCCAACAATCTGTTTCCAACAAACGAGAACCAGATGAATTGGAGCACTTGAAAAGTGGTTATGGAAGCTATGGCCTTCTCCTGTTGTTTGTCTTCCTGTTCTGGGATACCTTGCCTGTTTTGCAAGCCCCTCAGGAGGTCAGTAGAAGATCTGGGAATTTTTCAACAGGCATTCTCTGACTTGCCTTGAAGTTTACAGCAGTGTGCAGAGTGAGGGGATCATGTCAGCTTTGCAAGCCTCTTCAAGGCTGAGTGCTTTGAGATGGTGGAGGAGTGAGCTTGCCACTGTGGCCGTGGTAGGCCTTTGGAAGTATGAGCTCCAAAACTCAATCTGAGGTACATTCAAGATGCCCCTCGCACCTTGGGAGAGGGGAGGCTTGGTGGGCCCCCAGGCTTCAAAGAAGGCTCAGGTCTATGCATGTTTATACAGAAAAAAGGTCCACAATTCCCAGAATACCTGCTGGGGCATGCTGGGAATTGTAGGCCATTTTTCTGCCTAAACATGCATAGGATTGCATCCTTAAAGGGTTATTTTAGAGCTAGGCTTACTGAGATTTAGGTTAAAATATGCTGGTGTCTTAAAGCCGCCCACCAGTGGAAGGCGCTTCTCCGCAATGGACTTCAGTTTCTGCACCCCTGTTTTAGACAAATATGTTCTTTTATTTTGTTTAGCCTTGAATGAGTCAGGATTAGGATGCAGGCTAACCCTCTCTCCCCCCCCCCCCATGTATTGGAATCCCTTTTATCGCTTTCCCTGAGGGAACCTTTCCCAACATGATGCCCTCCAGTTGTGTTGAATTACAATCCTCATCATCCCCAGCAAAGTTTGGCTGGGGAAGGCTGCCTCATAGGAACAATGCTCCAGGTTTGATTCTGGATTTTTCACTTCTGCTGTCTCTTCTTCTGAACGTACATAATTTTGAAGTCCATTACCTTTCCTTTCTCACTTCTCATAGCTACCAAGGCTGCCCAGTCTTGCCTTTCGCTCCTCTTTCTTTCTCTCTCCCCCCCCCCCCCCTTGTAAATAAACTGTTCTCTGGCACATACTCTTTTTGTTGTTGCTACTCTGAGATGACAGGTGCAGCAACAAACTATTCCTTTGGGGGGCACTGTAGCACAGCTTTTACAGCCTCGGAGGACTCATGTATTCCGAAAGCTAGAAGAGCCCAGGACATTTTCATTTAAACCATGTAATTACGTTTGGAGGAAGAAGAAAAAATACTAGCGAGATTTGGCAAGCGTGTGTTGGTATGCAGCCTTTTCTTCCTGCCCCTTTCAGCTGTTATTTACAGAAAGGTCAAGAGAGGTAAGAGTTTTAAATGACAAGAAATTGCAACAGTAGCCAATGTACAGATGCGAGGAGATTGTCTTGTAATAGGAGCTATGCTAACAACACGTCTTCATCTACATAGGCTTCCATTTGTATAGTTAACAGTAGGACTGTGCACGGACCCTCCCCCCCGAATCCGCTTCGTGGCCCGATCCTCTTCAGGCCGATCCACCCGTCCCCCGCTCCGCGGAGCGAGATCCGTCATCGCTGCATGGACGGCACTGCTGCTGATGCCAGGTAAGCCAGCCCCCCATTACCTGTGTCTGTCATTGCGGCCTTCACTTCCAGCTTCAAGCGGGGTCTCAATTGAAGCCCGCGATGGACGCAGGTAAGCCTCCTTCCTCCCTGCCCCCTTACCTGGCTCTGCTCCCACCAGGTAGGTCAACCCCCTGCCCCCTTACCTGCATCTGTCACAGTCCATCGAGGGCTTCAGTTGAGGCCCCAGCTTGAAGCTGGAAGAGGCCTGGGCCTTCACTTCTGGCTTCAACTGGGGCCTCAATTGAAGCCCGTGACAGACGCAGGTAAGCCTCCCTCCTCCCTTACCTGGCTCCGCTGCCGCCGCATGGATAGCAGCGCCAGGTAGACCACCCCCTGCCCCCTCACCTGTGTCTGTCACGGGCTTCAATTGAGGCCCGGCTTCAAGTGGAACCGAGAAGGCCTCTTCCGCTTGAAGCCGGGGCCTCAATTGAAGCCCACAACGGACTGCGATGGACACAGGTAAGCCTCCCTCCTCCCTGCCCCCTTACCTGGCTCCATCGCCGTCACTGCAGGGACTGCGTCAGCAACGCCAGATGAGTCCCCCTCCCCCTCACTTACCTGTGTCCGGAGCTCCAGATTGAGGCAATCCTCTTTGCCTCAATCCGTAGCCCCCCCCCCGACTTGCTTCTCCTCTGCCTTTTCCAGAGGCGAATCAGGCCACCTCACTATTGCTTCTCCGACCCAAAGAGAAGCGGAGCACAGCCCTAGTTAACAGCTGTCAGCATAGATGCCACACTCTCCACGTCTTTTGGGTTAGCAACTGGGCAATTCGGTGATTCAACTTTAGTGGGCCAAACTTGGTCCAAGGGCTTTCAGCTGCTGACCCATAGTCAATCCATTCATGTTTGTTGGTTCTTCTAGAGATGCCCGAAAGACATTAGTGCTACTGTATACAAGTTGACACGTACCCATTATCCTTCCATTTGTTGACAAGCCTTCCCTGTGCCGAGCAGTCCCCGTCCACCTTGTCTGTCAAAACACTAGAACCCAGTTGGGTCATCCCATGAAGCTGGTGGGAAATGAGGGACAGATAAAAGGAAATACTTTTTCACACGGTGCATAGCTAAACTATGAAATTTGCTACTGCAAGATGTAGTAATGGCCATCAATTTGGAAGGCTTTAAAAAGGGGGTTGGATAAATTCCTGGAGAAGAAGGCTATCAATGGCTACTAGCCCTGATGGTTATGTGCTCCCTCCAGTATCTGAGGCAGTAAGCCCATGTGGACCAGTTGCTGGGGAACATGGGTGGGAGGGTGCTGTTGCACCTTGTCCTGCTTTGTTGTTCCCTGGTCAACAGCTGGTTGGCCACTGTGTGAACAGACTAGATGGACCCTTGGTCTGATCCAGCTGACCATCCAGCTTCTTATGTTCTTATACTGCTCGTGTAAGTGCTCTGATCACACCAGAAGCATTCCAAAAATGAATGGCACTTCTCATGTGTCAAACAAGCATAACAGCAAGGAAAGGCGATGTTAAGCCAACCTGCTGAGTGAGTATAACATTGAAAGGCAGTTCCTCAGCTCTATGACCTGAAGCGATTGAACTGATGAGATATTAAAATAACCTGCGCTGTTGATGTGGAGCAGGGAAACAACGAGCCTGAGATGAAGCTGACTGTTAAGATGAACCCAATCATATTTCAATACAAAGGATTAAAAATTACATAATTGTCAGAGACGTTTAAATTATCTCCTGTGCAATCGCTCTTCTACATGTGCTTAATTAGGGATGGATAAACCGGTTCAGAAAATTCATGAAATCACTACACCCAAATATGTCATTCTCTAGAACAGAACTCCAAAACTACTGCATAAAATTAAATGAAACTAAAATAAATTAAAATCTGAAATATTTGTTACCGAAATCGATAAACTGTTGGAAAGACAACTGTAGCATTTATTTTAGAACAGTGAAGTCACTTTGGAGGCACCTTCATAGCAACATATGAATAGCCAGTGGCAGCTGGTGGCTCTGATTTCAGTGGGCCTGTGAATACTGTTTCAGTCAGAACCTGCCAGAACATTAAAAGAGCTATCCAAGATGCCGACCTATTTGGGTATAGGTTTCATAACCTTGGATATCTCCTTTAGCGTAGAGGCTGGTTATGACTAAACCCCAGAACGGATTCAAAGCCCTACCGAAATTGGAGCCACCAGCCTCCACTGTGAACAACATATGAAACTGCCTCAAGCTATTGGTCCGTCTAGCTCAGTGCTGGCTATTCTGATTGGCAATTGCTCTAAATGGTTACATGTAGAAAGGCTACATGTTACACCTCCTACCAGATGCTTTTAATGGGAAGTGCCAGCGATTGAACTGGGACCTTCGGCATGCAAAACATGTGCTCTACCACTGAGTAACAATTAGTCTAAGGTACCCAGTCTTCTCTCCAGCTGAGCAGTAAGGAGATCTGTGGGTGGAAGTTGGATTCTATGCACATATTGTATTCTGCTTCAAGAACTAGACAGAATTCAGATATGATTCCAAATGTACATTACATTGAAAGCGACATAGTATGGACAGGTAGCATCCTCACCCAGATTTGAATGTGCACCTGATCTTTCTGCACAAATTTATGATCCAGCAAATGATGCACATAGGTTGGAATAGGACTTGGAATCATGGGTGTAGGTTGGAGAAAGAAGGGGAAATGTCCTCATCTTTAACCTAACCTCTTCAGCTCCCTCTGTGGATTTGTTTAAAGGATTGACACGAAAAGGGGATAGAAAAACAACAAGCCAGTTTCCTCTCTTGGATCTAGGCCACAAACGCTGGGGTGATAATCAGGTCAAGCTCTGCTAATATGCATGGGAGTTGAACAAAACTGTTGGTGGTCTTGTCCAATTCCCATTTGTTTTTGCGTTAAGGCTTAAATTTACACGCAGCTCTGACCTGGGGCTCCTCACTTATCCTATCTCTATCTGTTTAGTTTCAGTCATTCTATGGCATCAGGAACCACCTAGGGGGCTGTCTAAATGCTCAGAAAGCCCCAAGGTGGTTGCGGTATTGTTTATATGATGCTACTGCAATTGCGCACCCACCACGGGGCTTTCCGACGGAGCTGCGGAGAAAAAAAGTCGCAGACGTAACCCGACTTTTTTCTCTTGAGTGAGGCGAAGATGCGCAAGAAGGTGTCAAGACAGCCCCAAAGCCTCACTCCAGAGTGGTGGCGAAGGCGTGGCTGGTCGGTGCCTGGTGAAAGGCGACCTGCGATTGGTCACCTTCCACCCGGAAGAGGGGGGGGGCCAGCTCCAGTCCCTGGATAGACATCCGGAAAGCCCTCCCTCCCCCTTTGGCATTGGGATTACCTGACATCACCTTGGGTGAGGAAAAATGTGGGGGTTTTGAGTGATGTGGCACCAACCCAGAGCCATGGAGACACCCCCTAGACCATTCACCAGCCCCCCTCCCATTCATTTCAATAGGACTTGTGTAGGTGAATTGCTCAGCGAATTATCCCCCTAGTTACCAAGAAGACTGGCAAAGATCCATGCACTTGCCAGATATCCACATCTTTTTGCCCTGTTAATATCTTTGCTTTCCAGAGGTATTTTTCTTAATTCACATTTCTTGCTTAGATTCTTCTACAATCCTAGCCCCGCAAAATTCTTTAGATGGATCAAATATTGATCAGAACATCAATATTTGGTCCTGGAAAAAAAACCATGATTGCAGGTATTGCTGGTCCTGTAACCCACCCCCTTTCCCTCCCTTAACCGTGCCCATTCAGCACCACACCTTTCCAACTCTGAAGGTGCCCCTGAAAATACAACAACAGGTATGAAGTTATACAAGACAAATGCCTCCAAGGGTGTACGATGGGTCTCTTCCTCACCATCGAGGCTAGAAGGTAGGATCATACTACTCCAAAAATGTATCAGCTGCACTGGTTGCTGTTGCGTTTCTGGGCCCAATTCAAAGTGTTTGTTTTGATCTTTAAAACCTCAAACAACTCAGGTCCAGCTTATTTGATGGACTGCCCATACCGTTATGTATCTGCCCATGTGCTGAGATCACTGGCCCACTGTTAAGACCTGTGAGATTGGCAGACTGTAGATGCAGAGCATTATCAGTGGTGGCCCCTGCTCTGTGAAACCCACAGTGTCCAAGGGATTTACAGCTGTTGAACTGCTGCTGTTTTTAAGATGGTTTGAAAAACGTACTGATTTTCTTTAGCTTTCAAGTGTATGCACTGCTTTTGCTACTGGATTATTCTAAATTGATCTTTCAATTGGTCTTTCAATTCATGTATGACTTTATTCATTTGTTACTGATGGGACGGTACCAAATGTAAGTTGCATCCTATTAAGAGCAGACCTATTGCAATGAATGGAACTTAAGTTAGAGTGACAATAGATGCAACCCATAGAATTGTACGTTTTATATTGTAAGCCACCTTGGGAAGACTGCAGTCTTGAAAGGCAGCAAGAAATGCATCAATTAATTAATTAATTAGTCAGCTGCCTATGCCTACCTATTCAGAATTAAGGAACAGGGCATAAGGCTGGACTTGCACATACCTAAGCACAACACCTTCCATCTTAAAATAAAATAAAATAATACAGGACTTCCTCTTCCCTGTAAAGACACAGTCCCAACTTTACATTGGTAATTTAAACCTGACTGTGCCCACTGAAATGAAACAAAATTGAAAACAACAACAACACCTTATCTTGTAAGTTGTTTTGGTGATTTTGATCCAAATGTGAACACTGGCACCATGGCAACTCAGACACAAATTGTATAATACAGCTTTAGTGGAAACTGAGAATCAAACCTGAACAATCTCTTCAAAGATCTGAAAGAGACTTGGAGCGGAGAAACAACCCAAAAAACCAAAAAACCCTAGAAAAAACAAAATGTAAACGTTGGTGCTACAAAGTTGGAAAGTAATTTATTATGTTACTAAATAAAACACAACAAGAATTACAGGCTTATCACAGTGTTGGGAAACATCAGCAGAGGGGAACGATCAAGTGATTTAAAATACCTGGGCATCTCTCAACTATATTTGTCACTCACTGCAATGTTTTGAGCTATGTCTGTAAATGTCAGGCTGTAATCCCTGTAGATAGTTCTCCTTCCTCTGTTTCATCTAGCAGTATGTTTCCTTGTTTGTACCTGTTGAATATTGCAGAAACATACGGCTGTTGTTTTAAGCAAATACACTGTCTCCTTGCCAACAGGAAAATCCTGTTTCTGAGGGCTTTCTTTTACCAAGATGCCATGATGCATGAAAAATATTTGTGTGTTGCCACATCAGAATATGTTACTGCTTTTCCAATTCTCTCCCTCCTCGCCACCTCCATAACATTGAAAAGAAATTAAATAGTGCATTTAGACGGAGCATTGGCCAATAATCAAAACTGATGCAGAAGCCATGTTAATTTGGGATGCTTTTGCGGATCACACTTGAAGTGGATCAAATTAGACACCCGATTTTAATGTTGTGTTATTTCTTTTCTTTTTCTGTATTTTTTTTAAGCACCAGCACATCGTGCTACATCTGGCTCTGAGCAAAGTATGTTGGCCACTGCAACAATGATCCAGTGAGGTCACCTGTTTATTCAAAAGTGGTTTAGCCAGCCTTTTAAATTTTGTAGCTGGTTGCCAAGGATTTTTTTCCCTTCTTCTTCTAGGGCTTGGTTCAGACATGCTCTCCACCAAGTGGGCGAGAGCCATCTTCTGCTTGTTTGGAATCACAAGAATGAGGAGAGCCTCTCATTTCTCAAGGTTCTGAACAGACTGGATGAGAGAAGTTTGGCAGGCTGGCTGTTCTGTGATCCTTCTGAGACAGGAAACTGGAAGGGAAGAAGGAGAAGAGGCACAATTTATTTATTTATTTATTAAATTTATATACCTCCCCGTAGCCGAAGCTCTCTGGGCGGTTTACAAAAGTTAAAAACAGTGAACATTAAAAAAGTATACAAAATGTAAAACTGTCAAAAATATAAAAACAACAGTATAAAACAACAGTATCCATTTAAACAACAGCAGTTCTGGGGGCCATTAAAAAACAAACTTAGCATATGCTGTTAAATGCCTGGGAGAAGAGAAAAGTCTTGACCTGGTGCCGAAAAGATAATGTTGGCGCCAGGCGAGCCTCATCGGGGAGATCATTCCATAATTGGGGGGGGGGCACCACTGAAAAGGCCCTCCCCCTTGTTGCCATCCTCCGAGTTTTATTTATTAATTACATTTTACATCCTCCGTTTCCCTCGGAGGAGGCACTCGGAGGAGGACCTTAGATGTTGAGCGTAGTGTACGGGTAGGTTCATGTCAGAAGAGGCGTTCTGTCAGGTATTGTGGTCCTAAGCCGTGGATGCTCCCCATTTTGCTTTGTCACTGGAATCCTATACACAATAACTTAGGAAGAAGTAATGGTGCAGCTACAGCTGTTCCTTGGAATTGATGTCCAGGGCTATGCGGTCTAGGAATCCCACCAATGACCACCGAGAGAGTGGCTGGTGATGAAGGCATCAAGGCACCATAAGCAAACTTCATTTTATTCCTGTAGTCTAAGGCCAGATCTACACCTTGTGTGTCATGAGATGGGAGGGAAATCATGTTTCTTTACCATTGCTTCTCTGCCCCCGCTCCTGTTCCACAATACTTCCTCCTTCTATCTGGAGAAGAAAGAGGAAGTAAACACATGATCACGTGGCCCATTCAGGGGACGTTTTTCAGGGGCACAGAGTAGGAAATGGTGGCATATTCCTTTTTAAAAAAAGTCGGATTAAAAGGGGTCCATTTTGTGATGGAAAACAAGCAAGAAGGAGCAGGAGGCTTGCAAGACGTAGACATTGTCATCTAAAGAAGACGTGAACATCTGTAAGTGGGCAGTAAGGAGAGCATGATAAAACACTTGTCTGATGACACCCTTGTGTCAAATCTTTACAAATGTGGAATAAAAAGCAGGTAAGAACACTATGAAAGCAGTATATGGAATGTGTCCTGCGACCCAACAGTTATCAGTGCACTTCAATACCACTATAAAGTGGTAGTGCAGATCTAGCAGTAGATCTAGCCTAAAATAGTGTAGATGTAGCCTGTGTTCAGAGTACTGTTTATTTATTTTTTTATATCAGGCTTGACAAACAGTTTTGTTGTCATTGTTGTTGTGGTTCTAACATATGAGGAATGCAGAAGCAGATGTAAAGCATGAATTGATGCAGGCAGGGAGAAGAGAAACATGAGTTGTGTGGTGTAAGGCTGAAATAATACAAATGGCCATCTAAAGCTCCTCCCCCATTCCGAGGATCATTAAGTTCAGGGTAGAGGTGCTGGAGAAATTCGAGACAGACTAAAAAGGAGTTTGCATTTCTAGGAATCTGACTCGTGGACTCTGCAGTGAACTGACCTCCCCAGGCTGCGTGGAGTTTGCGGACATCAGGATTTTTAAAAACTTTCTCATAATTTATGCAAATTTATTTGAAGGCAATACGTGTGTTTCTTCTGAGACAGATGCCATGCTGTAAAATATACATGGGGTAAAGTTAAATGGAATGGGGGACAATACCCTAAATGTTACCAGCATACATTTTGTAAATTGTTGCAAATTTTCTTATGGAATTATTTGTGTATTTTCCTGCATAAACCCCCCCCCCCCCCAAATTGAATCCATCTATGAATGGACGCCAGAATGAACGACAATGCACAATCTACAAAACACGCACAGGATGGATTTCACAAATTCTGGACCTCCCAAGTTCAGGGTCTAAAATTATCTAGCTCCACTCCTGGGAGTAAGTCTCATTGAACACAACAGAACAGCCTTCCTCAAAATGGTGCCCACACTGGTTGCAATCCAACAAATCTGGAGGACACCATAGAATCATAGAATTGCAGAGTTGGAAGGGGCCTACAAGGCCATCGAGTCCAACCCCCTGCTCAATGCAGGAATCCACCCTAAAGCATCCCTGACAGATGGTTGTCCAGCTGCCTCTTGAAGGCCTCTAGTGTGGGAGAGCCCACAACTTCACCAGGCAACTGATTCCATTGTCGTACTGCTCTAACAGTGAGGAAGTTTTTCCTGATGTCCTGCTGGAATCTGGCTGCCTTTAACTTGAGCCCGTTATTCCGTGTCCTGCACTCTGGGAGGATCGAGAAGAGATCCTGGCCCTCCTCTATGTGACAACCCTTTAAGTATTTGAAGAGTGCTATCATGTCTCCCCTAATCTTCTCTTCTCCAGGCTAAACATGCCCAGTTCTTTCAGTCTCTCTTCATAGGGCTTTACCAGATTGGGGTAAAGCTGCAACAGAATTTATTTCAGATTGTCTAGGATCATACTATTAATTGCACCGAGAACAAAAAATGGTGGTTGTGGCAAATTTAATGGATTATGATTCAGACTTTATCATTATTATTATTATTATTATTATTATTATTATTATTATTATTATTATTATTATTATTATTATTATCCCACCTTTTGCCCAATGCTGGGCCTCAATGTTAGATCAATGTTCTTTTCACCCAAGGACGAGATCCAACATCAAGGCGGCCTTACAAAGTTTAAAACATACATTGGGGGGGGGGGAACATAAACGTTTAAAATACACAACAAAATTATAAGACATTAACATAGATGGAGGGACAGACTTTTCTCCAAAGACCTGCTGGAACAAACAAGTTTTAGCCTGCTTCCGAAAGCCCATCAAGGAGGGAGCCAGTCTAGCTTCCCCGGGAAGAGAGTTCCAAAGCACTGGAGCAGCCACCGAGAAGGCCCTCTCCCATGTTCCCACCAAGCGCACCTTTGAAGATGGTGGGACTGAAAGACGGGCTTCTCCAGAAGATCTCAAAGCACGGGCAGGGTCATAAGGGAGAATATGGTCTTTCAAATAACCTGAACCCGAGCCATATTGATTATGATTCCTTTGATTTAATCCAGCGAGGTAGCAGTTTATGGCTTTGGCATTAAGTTTTCTAGGAACATGGCTTTATAGAATGTATATTAACTTGAAAGGTAGGCAGAATCCTGGTGTCTATTCTACTTGGTTTGCATAGAACCCATGTAAGGTAGAAGACTTACAGCAGCAAATAGCAGCTCTCTCTGTGTGTTTTGGGGAGAGGTGGGGAATAGAACGATTAACCTCCTCTACTTTGCATCACAGGCCCAATCTGGATTGGGGCCCCATGTCTGCTGTTCTTTTTCTTTCCTTTCCTTTCCTTTTCTTCTTTAAGAAGAAGAGAATTCCAAGTATGACATTCAAAGACCTGGTTAATGTCTCATCTTGCTTGAATCGTAGGTGGAAACAGAACTTGCCATTACATTAAACAATCTGAAGATGAATGTACAAATCATGCTAATTTGGGGAACAATTCAGTTAATTCACAGAACATAAATAGTTTCCGCTTTCTGAGAACAATCTTTTGAATCTCCCTCTGTGTCTAGAGTTTAGATCAACCTCTCCCAAACTGGTGGAATCCAGATGTTTTGGAATACAAGCCCCAGCATTCCTGACCATTGGCTATGCTGTTTGGGTCTTTTCAGAGTTGAGTCCCAAACATCTGGGGAGGGCATCAGGTTGTGGAAGCTGGTTTAGGTGGCTTTCTTGTACATGAGTTTCTTCTTGCAATTGCTGTATAATTCTTTTTGGTCATTAAAGCTGATTTTCCCCATAGTAGGTCTAGATTACATTGTCATGTGAGGACTTGACCAGTATGAAGTACTTAATTTCTAGATCAGATGCAGGGACTCAAACATCCCTAGAAGACAAAACCTCCTGCTCTGATTTCCCTGCCCCTTAATCCCAGACATGTGAGGACCAATTGTGGCCATTCAAGGCTGCGTGGAATTAACATTTGCCCAGAGGTACTAACATTATTGTTTCAGGACTTAATTTAGGGATTTCAGAGGGCTAAACCTTGGGGATCCCCCTCTCAAATTAAGACCTGTCAATGTGGCAATCGAAGTACCCTCATCATATCAACATTTTTCTGTGTGGCTGGGTTGTACGTTGGACCTCTTTCAGGCAAAGGGCTGGACTTTATTTCAGTGAAGCTCTTGGAGGCCACATTTCAGTGGTGGACAGGCTGAAGACAGAAGTGTTGGGGTAAAAAAATACCAGCTTACTTTAGTTTAAACCTCCAGCTGCTGGTAACTAAACCTTAGCAGAGGCATTTTAGAAGGGGGTGGGAGGAATAACTGCACAAAAGCTGGGAAACCATCCCAAAATTGGCGGTCCGGAAAAGCTGGTGCGGCCATTGGAGAAACTCCAGAGGGCTGGGCCTCAAGAAGGCCGTTCTTGTTTTCCCTAAGCCTGAGATTCTCTACAACTGCTGTACGGTAATGGCAGGAACACCTATTATGGAAAAATCCATGAGGCATGTTCTAAGGTGGTGACAGAGACAGCCTTATCTTGCATTTCTCACAAACATGGTTTGCCAAGGCCTCAAGGTAATTTTTATCTCTTATATATGCCACAGCATGCCAAAGTGCTGAGATGTGACCTATTTGTAAACTGAAAATTCACAATCCTATGCATGCTTAGCCAGAAGAGAAAAAAAAAGGCCTACAACTCCCAGCATGCTGGGAGCTGGAGGCCTTTTTACGTGCATAGGATTGAGCCCTTGCAGACTGAATGTTGGTCATTATCATGTTAGGGAAAATAGTGAAATATGTTTATCTTCGTCTTTAGAAATAAAATAAAATAAATCATTATCAAGGATTAAATAGGATATTTCCACAGGTGTTGGTAGATCAAGTGAAAGTTCCCTGTGCTGGCTTTGAAAGAGGGAGTAGTCCCAGCCATCTAAAAAACAAACACATGCAAAAACACACACACACACAAATGCAGCTGTGAGGCTGTTCCTGAAGAAGCCCTTGCTGGACTCTGATGATTTTGCCAAATATCGAAAAGTCTTCCCTTTCGGGGCAAGGGGCTTGGCTGAGGGATTAGTTATTGAGTTTATACATTCCTGGGCTAACTGATTTGCAGTGCAATCTTCTACATGTCTAGTCAGAAGCAATCCGCATTGTGTTCTGTGAGGCATGGCTACATGTGGATAGGATTGCCTCCTTAGGGCTAAACTGCACCAAGCAGGATATTGCACTATGAAAGTGGTATATAAAAGGCAGGAGCCACACTACTGTTTTATAGCAGTATTGATGTGCACTGACAACTGTTGTGGTCCATTCACACATACCATACACCACTTTCATGCTGCTATATCCTGCTTGGTGTGGCTCCTGCCTTTTATATACCGCTTTCATAATGCAATATCCTGCTTGGTGTAGATTAGGCCTTGGGCCTTAGCTAGACCTAAGGATTATCCCAAGCAAATTGAGGGGTCGTCCCTGCCTGCCCCCGGGATCCTCTGTGTGTCATTTGGATGCACAGGGATGATCCCGGGATATAGGCCTGGTCTAGCCATGGCCTTAGTCTCATCACAGTCTGTCTTCCAGCCTGATTTGGGGGCTGAAATTGCATTGGTCACCCTGATGGATCACCTTTGCTGGGAGAGGGAGTGCAATGCTTTTGATGGATCTGAATCTCCCCCTGGCAGTGTTGTCCTTCTGAACCAGCAGTTTGGGTTGGTAACCAGGGACACCATGTTCCAGTGGTTCCTATCTGATGGGCTACTTCCTTCCAGTAGGAAGTGCTGGAAGACTGCCCCAAGGCATTTATGCCCGGGACATCAAAGAAATCCATTTGAGGGTGGAGTTTGATGGAATTTCCTAGGTTTGGCCCCCTGGACTGCCTTCCGGTTCCCACTGTGGTGCCGACTCAGTCTGCAGCGAGTCACGCCAGTTCTCAGATTTTCCAGGCATTCTGCATATTCCGCCCCACCCCATAGGTTCGCAATTTGCATAAATTTCTGAGCAATTTTTGCAAAGTAGGACTTGACACACACAAAAGTGCAAAAAATTAATCATGCTTGGAGTTCAAGAAAAAGCATCACCTCGCAATCACAAACTAAGTCATACATGCCACAGAACTCCGTTGAGCCAAGAAAGAACTGGATTTCCCAGCGGGACGGGCATTCCTACTTTGTGCTAGGAGTTTCTGCAGAGTTCTATCTTGTCTCGCATGCTGTTTAACATCTACATGACATGGAAGATGCCATTCAGGGATTTGGAGTAAGGTGGCAATAATATGCTGATGACACTCATGTCTATTTCTTCTTTTCAACGAGGTTTTGAATGTCCTGAATTGATGCCTGGAGTTGGTGATAGTCTGCCTAATTGGTGTTCACACAAGTCAGAGGTCCCACTGGTAGGTGTAGTTGGTTGAGGATTGGGGAATTAAGAACTGGCCTGTTCTGGATTGAGCTGCATTCCACCTGAAAAACTGGGTCCATAGGTTGGGGGATACCATTAAATCCGGCTTCATAGATTAATGCCTCAAGTGGAGTCTATGACTTCAGTAAGTGAACCAGTTACAGATCTTCTTAAAATAACATGATCCTGCCACAGCTATCTATACCCCAAGAATTAGATTAATGAAATGTGTTGAATGTGTATTGACTGCAAAGACTGTTCAGAAGCTTCATCCAGTTCAAAATTCAGTAGTTGTGAACTGGGAGAAGGAAATCTGGGAATATTTGAGTGGGGCTTAATGATCTCCTTCGGTGGTCCATTTGTTTCTTGATACAAATCAGAGTTCTAGTTTTAATCCAGGCTTCCCCAACCTGTTGCTGTCCAGATGTGTTGGACTGCAACTCCTATCATCCCCAGCCATCAAACTGGCTGGGAAGGATGGGCGTTGCAATCCAACACATCGAGAGGGTGCCAGGCTGGTGAGGTTGTCCTAAACTATATAGCCCTAATGGCCTGCGATCTAGATATCTCAAGGATAACTTGAAACCATATGAACCTACTTTCTGATGATCTTCAGGGGTTGCTCTGAGTTTCTCCACCATCAGAGTTAAGGGTTATGGCTACCAGGGAGAGATGGCTGTAGAATCTCTTCTGCCAGGTAACTATAATCCACAGCTTGACTCTTAAGGATACCAAATATTGCTGTCTTTCTGCTGACTTTTGTGTCATGGGTTTTTAACAGTGGTTTGTTTTGATATTTGAGATATTGTTTGTTTTTATTTGCAAGCCACCTTTGAGAGTGACTCTGAGCATATTCAGAATTTTCTCTCTCCCCGGTGACGAAGTGCAGATACCTTCCACGCACATCTGTGTTTAGAGCACAGGTTCTGGCTCAGGCGAGAGGTTGTGTCTTCTGGCAACGCAGAAGACCCAAGCCAAGCACCCATAGTTTTAGATACAAATTGTAAGTCAAGTGTCCTAAGGGTTGTAACCAATGGTAGAATAGACCCACTGAAATGAATGGGATTTAAGTTAGACTCTTATTAAATATGTCCCTACAAAGTTTGTATTGTACAGCCTTTCATTCTGAGGCCAGTTACAAGCGACAGCTCAAAAGCTTTAGAGTACTCCCCTTACCTCCAATAAATAAATAAATTAAATGACCTGAAGTGACATTTCAAGTGAATTTGACAGGGTCCCATCGAGCAAAACACTTGAGGAACTTTGAGAGACACATAAGGGCTTCAATAAGATTAGAGAAATTTTCTCAAATCAATGGCTATTACTAGGTTTATGGCAGATGCTTTGGTGAAAAAACAGTTTAAAGATTACACACACAAACTCCAGACAGAAGAACTGACTTTGTAGAATTTAATACCTTGAATAACTGATACATCACGCTAGTATCCATTTTAAAAAGTGTGCAATTGGTTCTAAGGTGCAGAGACAAAGCAAATTTGGACAGCAATCCTATGTACACTTTCCCAGGAGTAACTCCAAATGAACGCAGAGAATCTTTCTTTGTAGTAAGCAATGCCTAGGATTGGGCTGCACTTATATTTAAAGGCACTGTGATGTTGTTGTTGACTATCCTCTAGAGGGCAGTGAAGAGTTATTTTATCATTTGGCCTGAGCACCTCCAGGACTTTTTAGCTTGTAGTACATAGCTGAACAGGGTCTGGTGACAAAACGCAAAGCTGATAATTTTATTCTCTTTCTTTTTCACAAGCGAGTATTTTTTGGCCAGGAGCCTGACACCGTCTCAGTGTCACTAAGGGTCTTAAGTGGCGTTCCAGTACATTCAAATCAACCTGTTCCTGTTTTTAAATTGTAATAATCTGATAATGATCGCTGAAGGTGTCGACATTAGATTTTTTATTTTTTTTTATCGTGAACTTAAACACGTCTGAAAGCAAAGGTCAATTGATTTGAATTACTTCTTCCGAAAAGAGCATTGAAAGTGAACAATGACGGCTGCTGATTCTGGTCCGGTTTGCAAGTTTAATTTTGCATTACGTAGGGAAGCGCTTCCTTTTGGCTTTGTGTTTAAACTCACTATTTGTGTTTTAAACTCATTGTGTACCTTAGTTTGTGCATTTTACATGAGTCATTGAAGGGATAGAAGGCTCTGTATCGTGTCCCATTCTTAAAGGACAATTCCCTGGGTTTCCAGCCCAGGGGCAGAGAGTGGCTTAACAAGAGAATTCATAGATCAGGGAGCATTTTTTGTGAACCGCCCAGAGAGCTTCGGCTATTGGGTGGTATAAAAATGTAATAAATAAATAAATAAATAAATTGCGAGTGGAGAAGGAAGCATATTTCAGGCCAATATACTACATCCATCCTAGGTCAATATGATGAAGATCAGCGTGTATTTGGACTAAGTCTGCATTAAAATGGGTGTAAGTTTTAAGTGAAACCCAGTCAAGCAATTTTTCAGCACCGTGGCCTTCAAAAGGGGGTGGGGAGATTTCAGAAAGAAGGTGCTTAACTTGGTCTGAATCAGATTGGAGATATTAAAATCTGACATAGATTAATAGATGTGAAGTTGAGCCCCGACTGTGAACACTTTGATCTTTTCTCTCTCAGTTTTACACACAGTGGGATTCTGTATCGCATAAAAATGCATACAAATACCTTGCATAAATTTATGTATATCGGAATACGTTTTTGTGGTTGGATATTTATAAATGCATGTATATGCTAAGGGAACATCTGTTCCTGGAGTTTAATGTATCAAAACCGATCACTTGTACAACTTAGATTGAGGCAAGTTGACGTGAAATATTGGGCAGTTGGGTTTTTTTTGCAATTGGCAAACAGCTTGTGTGCATTTTGTGAGGGGGGAAACTACCTCAGATATGCAAATATGTTATCCTATAATAAAAGATACGAGTTCCTCTCTCTCTTTTTTTCAAGCCCCAAGGGCCAAAAAATATCTAATACAAATGCAGACTATCTCAGTTATCACATATGGAACACTGTCAGGCACAACAGCATGGCTAAATTAGCTGCTTATGCACTGTATTTTTTTTAAAAAAAAATTAATATCAAGCTGGTGCTTGGACAGTTGACTCAGGAACATCATTTCAGATTGGGGGAAGAGAGATTCTCAATATACTTTAAAAGTCTGCTCTTGAATGATTAAAGTTTAAATTTCAAAAAAGTACTGTATTTTAAGAGCAAGAAAAGAGAAAACGTGTCACCAAAGAAAGAGGACACAACTTTGCATAGAATTTGTGCATGCTAATTTGTATCAATCAATCAGTTGATTGCTTATTGACCAATCACGCCATGTGTATACAAAGACATAAAATAAAATTCCAAAAAAGGACGCACTATAGGGCCCATCATGGTGTGAAAAGAATACCAAAAGAATATTTTATACCAATAATAATAATAATAATAATAAATGACAGCAATTTTAACATCGTTAAGGAAGAGAACTATAACAAACACTAGTTAGAATTGAAACAATGTTTCATAAAATTTAAGCAATATATATTAACATGTTCTATTAGCAAGCTTAATCTTCTAAAGCAGCCTTCCTCAACCTGGGGTGCTCCAGATGTGTTGGACTGCATCTCCCAGATTCTGGGAGTTGTAGTCCAACACATCTGGAGCGCCCCAGGTTGAGGAAGGCTGCTCTAAAGCAATCAGTAGTGTCTGTTTCTGAAAAGCCCGTTTAACAAACTCGGCTGTCCTATAAGACGTATAATAATCTGTGCCAGCCAGTAATAATAGAGCTGTAGTTAGGGAGGGATTGTCACGGAGCCCAACTATTATGAACTCAAGATCTTACTTCGTCAACTCAGCATATAGCGGACATTTCATTAGAAAATGTACCATGTCCCCTTCCTTTGTGACAGCCAACTGGACGGTATTCTTTTCACATCATGATGTGCTCTATAGTTCGCCTTCACCTCCACCAGCTGCTAATTTACATGCATACATGCAGATTTAGACATAGTTTTTAGAAATTAAAATGTGCAATCCTATGCATGTTTAGACAGAAAAAAGGCCTACAAGTGCTTGGCATCTACATTATATGCCTTTAGACGCCAGGTGAAGACCTTTTTATTCTTCCAGCATTTTAACAGCCTATAAATAAATTTTAACGTGGTGCTTTAAATTTGTAATTTTGCATTGCTGCTGTTTTTATCTGGTTGAGCTTTTACATTGTATTTTATATTATGGTTTTATACTGTTGTTTTATACTTTGAATGTTTTTAATTTTTGTGAACCGCCCAGAGAGCTCCGGCTATTGGGCGGTATAGAAATGCAATAAATAAATAGATAAATAAGAGCTAGCATGCCCCAGCCAGTAAGGCTAGCAGGGCTGTTGTTGGGTGGTGTAGGACAGCCCCCGCCCCCATCTAAACTTGCATAGGATAATGCCCTAAATAGAAATGGATTACACCTCACCATACTGTGCAAGACTGTGACAAGGTGACCCATGTGTGCCTGCCTGTTCATTCTGCTGGCCAGGTGCTCACTATTGAGGGGCAACAGTTTAAAGAGAGAGCCAGTGTGGTGTAGTGGCTAGAGTGTCGGACTGGGAGTCGGGAGATCTGGGTTCTAGTCCCCACTTGGCCATGGAAACACACTGGGTGACTTTGGGCTAGTTGCAGACTCTCAGCCCAACCTACCTCACAGGGTTGTTGTTGTGAGGATAAAATGGAGAGGACGAGGAGGATTATGTATGCCGCCTTGGGTTCCTTGGAGGAAAAAATGTGGGATATGAATGCAATAAATAAATAAACGAGAATTGGACTGGACAGCCCTTGAAGGAGCTTCAAATAGAGGACGGACCCTTGCAAAAGAGGCCACACGGCCACCCTAATTCATGGGGGAAGTGGGGAGAGATTCTCAGCAAGTTCTTCTCTTGAATAATCAAAATTTAAACTGAAAAAAAGGGTGTGTATTTTAAGAACGTTTCTTGCCTTTAGTTTTTATGCCTCCCAATAAAACAGCCCTTTTCACAAAAAGCCCTTCAGGTGTTTGGGGTGAATGAGAAGGGCCCTGCCCTCCAACTTCTGCATGTTTGGCTGTACACGGGTAGGCTCCCTTTTCAGGCCTTCCCTGTAATACGCAGAGGTCGGGGTGCAGCAGTGAAGGCTGGTGGCTCCAATGTCAGTGGGGTGATGAATCCGCTCCAGGTTTTGGTCAGAACCCTAAAGGGACTATCTAAGGTGTTTTAGAGACAGGAAGTGGGGCTTTGCACCTTGGATAGCTCCTTTAGAGTTCTTACTGGTTTTGACTAAAACCTAAAACCCAGAGCGGATTCATTGCCTCACTGACAGGGGAGCCATCAGCCTCCACTGACTGCATGATATTGGCTGCCAACTCAGTGGTCATGGCTCTGCTTCCCCCTCCATTCAGAGAATGGATGGATAAGGCCTGATCTACACTCCTACTTTATAGCGGTATTGAAGATCTCTGATAACTATTGGGGGATCATGACACATTCCATATACCTCTTTTATAGTGTTATTTCCTGCTTTTTATTTCACATTACCCAAAATACTGTAACAAATGTCATTGTGTGTTCCATGAGGTATAAAATGTGCAAGAGGGATACCATGATGGGGTTGTAACGATTTGACACAAGATGTAGGGTGTCCATATTTTGGAAACCAAAAAGGAGGACAATATGGCCACCCTCAAGGAGGCTTGCCCACCTCAACATGCACAGCCCCCAAGGTGGGACCATCTTGACATTAGGGGTGTGCACGGACCCCCCGCTCCGCTTCACTTGCAGATCCGCCATTTTCCGGATCGGGCTGCTCCGCCCCGCCCCCGCTCCACCCACTTCCGCTTCGCTCCGCTCGGAGCTCCGGATCCGGAGCTCCGTTTCCCCCCCCATAGGCTTGCATTGAAAGCTAAAAAATTATACAACTTTTTTTCTGTTCATGGGGGTATACACACGCACACCAAGTTTCAAAGCAATCCCATCATCCCCTGATTTTTGGGGAATTTTTGAAAATCGGGCACCCCATTCACACCCCTTTCCATAGCTCCGTCAATTTGCATGTTAGAAACCTCAAACACGCCACCATGAAAGCTTATCCAGGGATACATACGCACGCCGAGACTCAAGGCAGTCCCATCATCCCCTGATTTTTGGGGAATTTATGAAAATCCAACACCCCTTTCCATAGCTCCGTCAATTTTGCACGTTAAAAAAAACCCTCAAACTCACCACCATGACAGCTTATCCAAGGCAGTCCCATCATCCCCTGTTTTTTGGTGGGGCTTAAACCTGCAAAATTTGGAACTTCCAAAACTCCAAGTGAGCGCAGGAAGGACTTCTCCCCTGAGTCAAAGCCACACACACACAACATCCCTGCGAGGTGGGCAGGGGAGGAGGGAGGGAAGGCAGGCAGGCATGCAGCTGGCATTTCTGGGGGCATAAGGAAGTGAGCCAAGGATAAGCCAGTAATGCATATAAAATGGAATAAATAAACAAATAAACAAAGGAGGGGTGGAATTAAAAGCAGCAGTGTTGCTCAATAAACAGCAAGAAGATTTTTTAAAAAAAGGCTATATCTGTCTTTTACCAGCAATAGGGGGACGTGCCCGGGGGAGGGGGAAGCAGCTGCCAGTTCAACTCAAGACAGCCACCAACAGCTCTGAGATTAAGAAGTAAACACTCACTTCAACTCATAACAGGCATCGCTCCACCACTAAGAAGTAAACGCTCACTTCGACTCATAATAGGCATTGCTCCACCGTTTTACTCTCTTTGGAAGGCTCTAATGGCCTTCCAGTGCAGGAGAGAGTGGGGGCACGTCCACGATGAGATGCCCTAGGGGAGCTCATCCCCTTGCACCACATCTTTTCAGTTGTTCCCCAAAGTTAGGGTGGGTAGCAGTGCTGTGTTTCTATCTCTTATTCTTGGCTTAGAATATGATTTCAGGTTGTGTTTGTGCATTTGGTGGGGCTACTGTTTTAAAAAACACTGGGAAAAGCCCGTTCAGATGAAGAAAGAGAAGTTTCCCAGAATCCCAAGTTACCCGTTTTGCCTATGCCCTCCTCTAACTTTGGGATCTTGTGATCATGACCGGGAGCTGACTGCCCCTCAGCCCTTTGAAAAAGGTATTTTTCCCGCCGATTTTTTAAAAACTTCTAGCGCGCGACCCGTACGACGCAGAAAGTTGAGAGTAGTCTCAAAATGACCCCCATCCACGACTCTCTGTACACAAGAATTTTCAGAATGATAGCTTAAAAACCAACCCAGTTATGCCCGAGTCTTTCCCTCAATGCAATCCTATGGGTGAAAAGCCGAAAACGCCGTTTGAGCTGCGCGGTTGACCCGATTTTCAAAAAAATATAGCATGCGACCCGCACGATGCAGAGAGGTGAGAGTGGTCTCAAAATGACCCCCATCCACGACTCTCTGAGCACAAGAATTTCCAGAACGATAGCTTCAAAAAGAACGTAGTTATTCACAATTATTTGCCGCAATGCAATCCTATGGCGAAATGTTTTCAAGATGGCGACCGGAGCGCTCCGCCTGAACTAGGAGCTCCGAAAAATGGTCGCTTCTCTTCGCCTTGCTTCTAGGGGTCCGCGGTCCGCTCCTACTCCGCCTCTGGGTAAGGCGGAGCAGGCCAATCCGCTACTGCTTCTACGTTCCTAATCGGAGCGGATCACACCCCTACTTGACATGACTGGCCCCCAAGGGAGTATGGTCTTGGTCACTTGACAATATGGCCACCCTCAAGGAGGCGTGCCCACCTCAACATGCCCAGCCTTAGAAATTCCTTAGAAACAAAACAAAATCTCTTAGTGCAATTGGCCTACCTTAAAGGGCTGTTGTGTTGTTAAAACACAATGCTCACCATCATCATCATCATCATCATCATCTAGTAACCACTTTCCACAGATAAACATGCACAATTTAGGAAGGATGGCGAGGAGAGAGGAAAGACCAACCTCAAAGCCCTACTTTCTTGCCACTTGTGACTATTTATTATTATTGCATTTATATCCTACCTTTTTTCCTCCAAGGAACCCAAAGTAGCATACATAATCTTCCTCATCTCCATTTTATCCACACTAAAACAACCCTGTAAGATAGGTTGGGCTGAGAGTCTGTGACTGGCCCAACGTCACCCAGTGGGTTTCCATGGCTGAGTGGGGACTAGAACCCCGATCTCCCAATCCAACACTTTAGCCACAGCACCACACTGGCTCTCTTTAAATGATTATAACTCAGAGGCACCTATATCTCTAGCCAGCTTCACTAGTTCTACAGCAGCCTTCTTCAACCTGGTGCCCTCCAGGTGTATTGGACTATACCTCCCAGAATTCCCAACCAGCATGCTGGCTGGGAATTATGGGAGCTTCAGTCCAACACTTATTTATTTATTTATTTATTTATTTATTTATTTATTTATCATACTTATACCCCGCTCCTCAGCCAAAAAAGGCTCTCGGAGCGGCTTACACTTGGCAGAAAAAGACAGTCCCTGCCCTCAGGCTTACAATCTAATAAAGACATGACACACAAGGAAAAGGAGTCAAGGAGGGAGGGAGGGAGGAGAGAGAAAGAGAGAGAGAGAGAGAGAGAGAGAGAGAGAGTCCAGCAGGAGCAGGCCCCAATGTTACTTCTGCCTGCTCCTGTCTCCTCAGTCCTTCTTCTTCCCCACAGGACCAAGATGGCAGTTTGCCCTGTGGGGGGGGGGGGAAGAGTCCAGCAGGAGCAGGCTCTGATGTTACTTCTGCCTGCTCCTGTCCCCTCGGTCCTTCTTCTTCCCCACAGGACCAAGATGGCAGTTTGCCCTGTGGGGGGGGGGGGAAGAGTCCAGCAGGAGCAGGCTCCGATGTTACTTCTGCCTGCTCCTGTCCCCTCGGTCCTTCTTCTTCCCCACAGGGCCAAGATGGCAGTTTGCCCTGTGGGGGGGGGGAAAGAGTCCAGCAGGAGCAGGCCCCGATGTTACTTCTGGAGGGCACCAGGTTAGGAGGAGGCTGATAGACAGAAATGACTTTGAGAAACAATTAAATGGGCTTATGGGCCAGCAGAGATTTATGCTAAAGGCAATAAAATAAAATAAATCCTTGCTTCAAAAGTAAGTAAGTAGGTGAGTGGTACTGAGTTGATTACATTATTATCGTCATATGATATAAAAAGAAAATGATCACAACAAATGCTCTTAAAATACCAAGCAATTTTGCAAATTAAGCCTTGAATGTATTCAAGAGTAGGCATCACCATTCTACAGCTGAAAACTGAATAGCTCAGAAAGCTTCAACACAAGCAAACAAGACCAAACTCTGCTTTTTCTTTCAACACTAGTGGATATTAATCTCTCAAACCAACAACAACAGCCAAATCAAAAGGTGGCACCTCAATAAGATCACAACCTCCTGCTCTATTTCTATTATTCCAATATTTGGGAAGTTATTTATTTGTAACTATTTACAGTCAGTGTTAGATTACGATCTCTGCTTTACCCTTGAACATACATTGAAAAAATGAAGGAAAATCCATCTTTAGGTCTTTCTTAAACCACCCTAAAAACAAGTTCAGCACCTAAGTGGTGTTAAGTTGTAAAATCCAAAATTCATAATCACTAAAACAGATTAAAACTATCATGGTACCAGTAAACTGTTGCATTCTCTATTATGCCATGGCTCTGTTATGTGTGTAATAACAGAGCCACGCAAGACAACATGGACTTTAACACTGTAATAATTTTAATCCAGATGACAAAGTATAAAAGTATTTAAAGTGGTTTGAGAGGTGTTGTGTAACCATCCTGCACCTGTGGGCTCTAGACATGTGCCATCCCCATGACACAAAAAGAGCCCCCCCAAAAGGCACCACAAGAGCATCTGGTCCAGTACTCTGCCAGGGATGACTACCCATCTACCCCAATGTTCTTAATGAAAGAAAGAAATATCAGCAATCCTGTTAGTTTGTGCAGCACAAAAGTAGAGACTGAAAGGAAGGAAGGAACTCTAGGCCTCTCCCTCCCCTCCACCTCAAATAAAATCCAAGATACAAAAATGACACAAATCAGATCCAAGACAAGAACACTTTTCAGGGGGGCGTCCTCTCCTCATCCCTACCTTAAGGAGGGATCTCTCCCCTCAACATGTCCAGACTTGTGAATCTGGCCATGTGGAGTGTCCTGAATTCAACTGGGAACCAAGATGAAGCTTCAGGGAAGCCCGTTCCTGCTGACTCCACCTCTTTCATGCCATCTTTTCTCATGTTAGCCCATAGAAATGAATGGGAGCACTGGAGCTCTTCGTGCCAGCACAGGTGGATGGCTGCTTCAGCTGTGGCTGGTCTTCCTCTGAGCTCCATGGCATCTTGTCAGCCATCATTCATCTTGGAGCACACATGTGCCCCACGTTTTCCCCAATATCCACAACCCCTTTCAATTTGTGCGAGGTGGGGAGGGCGCATGTCTTCTATTTCTCTAGGAACTGCTCAGATCAGCTACGCTAATGGCATAGCACCTACGCTATTTGCGTAGCCACTACACAAATGGTGTAGCACCTACGCTGTTTACGTAGCCACTACACAAATTGCGTAGCTGATCTGAGCACCTCCAGGCATCTGGCAATTTTTCCGGACATTTAAGAGGATTTTGTAATCTCTCCCCTCCCCCACACTCCGGGATCCTGCTTGGGGGTGGGATTTCCGGATATGTCTGGGCAAATCCGGGCATATGGTCAGCCTAACAAGGAGTAGGTCTGGCCTTGTAAAAACAGGGAACATTACCTACATATCACCATTCAGCCCCATTTTGTTGTGCCTTTGACCTTCATTCGTGCCTGTGATAGGCTCATTGAATGGTATGCTTTTATTATTTTATTTAAAATGTCTATACCACTGTTCATCCAACATTTCACAGCAGTTTACAAAAATTAAACCTATATCCAATACAATGAACCATCAATACGGTTCCATGTAAACAGAAACCTAAAGCAACCTACAGATGAACAACTAGAAAAGAGTTCAAGAGCGTTGGGGTTGCTCCACCTCCTGCCTCCCTGTAAGGTGGAATCTGGAGCACGAATCATCATGCATGATCTGAAACTGGGGATTAGTGGGATGGAGGGAGAGACAAATAGAACCATGGCTGTCTTCCCAATCTCTTTAAAGTAGATCAGCAAGTGCTCTGTAAAAATTCAGAGTGAATATCAACTTTCATTTTCATGTTTCAGAGTTGATGGAATTTGCATCCCATGGAGCCAGTATTAGCCCCATCCAGGGCTTGCTTGAGCAACACGAAGATGCCAAATTGTTTCGATTTGTCCCTGGTTGCCTTTGGGCTTTTCTACATAAGTCTGTTAATCCACTGCATCGACTTTTGTTTTTTTGGCAGCATTGGGATCGGAGCACTACACAAGCAGACTTTCCTTTCCTGCTTTTCCACTAAAAACCTCTAGGTGGGACTGTGGTGTAGCAGAATAGCGCAAATGCACAAATAGAAAGAGCATTGTCATTCACCATCAGAAATAATACCCCATTTTCCCAGCTCTAACTGAAAGTTCTCTTGACAAACAGAAGCAAAACTTTGTCTAACCCCTCCCCACCCCCCCGTAAATATAGGGTGACCATATAAAAAGGAGGACAGGGCTCCTGTATCTTTAACACTTGTATTGAAAAGGAATTTCAGCAGGTGTCATTTGTATATATGGGGAACTTGGTGAAATTTTCTCTTCATCACAACAGTTAAAGCTGCAGGTGCCCTGCCCTCTTTTAAACCTGGTCACTCTAATATAGCTCCTGCACTTTAACTGTGGTGATGAAGAGGGAATTTCACCAGGTTCTCCATATATACAAATGACCCTCCTAAAATTCCCTTTTCTACGCAACTGTTAAAGATACAGGAGCCCTGTCTTCCTTTTCATATGGTCACCCTATGTAATCAGCTGTGAGTAGGGAATGATGAGTGCATAATAAATGCCTATGTAGAAAAGCTCTTTGTGACTAGTTTTAAACAGTATCAGAGTAGGAAGGCTGAAGGACAGGAGGCACACAGTATAGGGCTGTTGTTTTCATTTAAAGCCCTATGTTCAACATTACGTGCAATTGTACCCTTATGGCAGGGCTAGGGAGAATCTGTGACCCACCAGATGTTCATAATCCCCAGTCACTGTGGCCAGTGATTGGAGTGATGGGAGTTGTAATCCAGCAACATCTGGAGAGCCCCCAGTCCCCCAGTGTTTCCTTATGGGAAAGCTGATAATGGGCCTCTTCAAACAACATGCTAAGCCATTGTTAGGGCCTTTTGCAGCAAATGGTTAGTGGCTGTGTTTAAACCATGGTTATGTAGCCACCATGGTTAGGAATGGTTCTCAGGACACACTAAGTTATGGTTCACATGACACACCAAGCCATAGTGTTTAGCTCAAAATTCTTCACCACCGTGGCTTAGCGTGTCATCTGGTCAGGGTCAATATGGATATAACAGGCCTGTTCAGATAATATGCTAAGCCATGCTTAGGCCGCTAACCCGTTTGCAGCAAATGGTTAGGGAGCGTGTTTAAACTGTGGTTATGTAGTTACCATGGTTAGGAATGGTTCACACGGCATGCTAAGCCATAATGTTGGCTCAAAATGCTTATCCACTTTCCCATCCCTTTTACTCTTTAGTACACTAAATCCACATTTCTTCGAGATAATTACAGTTTTATTTGTATTGGTTATAGAACTATTGGCAAACGTGATAAGAGAAGATGATGCGATTGAGGGAATAGGATGGAAGGAGGAAATAAAAATAAATATGTTTGCAGATGATACTGTATTAACAATTAAGAATCCATTAAAGAAAATGGATAGAATAAAACATTATCTGAGGGAATTTGAGGAGGTGACGGAATTAAAAATAAATTGGACAAAGTCAGAGATGATGTTGTTTAATTATGGCAAAAAAGAGGAGAGAGAGTGGGAGAGTAAAGAGAAAAATATGAAAGTTAAAGAAACAATAAAATACCTAGGAATTAAGCTTACTAGGAATTTAGAGGATTTGGAAAAGGGAAATTTAAACAGTTTGAAACAAGAAGTTATGAGTAAATTAGAAAAATATAAAAGGATAAACTTATCTTGGTTTGGAAGAATAGCCCTTATAAAAATGAGGATTTTACCAAAAGTATTTTTTTTTATTTAGAATGATGCCAATAAGAATATCAGAAAAAGAATTAAAAAGTTGGCAAAGTATAGTAAATAACTTTTGTAATGGTGATAGAAAGGCGAGACTTAATAAAAAAAGTTGGTATGTAATGCAGAAAAAAGGAGAGCTAGGGCTCCCAAACCTAAAGTTATATCAAGTAGCTAATAGGTTGAGACACGTAGTAGAAAGTATGATAAGAATAGGAGATTTAAGTTGGTTGGAGGATAGAAAGGGAGAGGATATAGAATGGAAATTAGAAAATATATATTTTAGAGATTATGCAAAGAAATGGGGGGAAGAAATAGAGAACCCCCTTTTAAAAAATCACTGGGAAATATGGCGATTATATAAAAATGACTTACTTCCGAGTATTTCCCCAATATCACCAGTGATAATGAGGAGGAACTTTCCAGAAAATTTAAAAAAAGAGTTGGGAAAAAGTTTAAAAGAAGGAAAGGTAATGAAGCTAAAAGATTGGTTAGAAAGAATGAAAACTAGGGAAGAAATAAAGGAGAGATTAAAAGAGGGAAAATATTGTGGTTAAATTATATTCAATTAGAACAGTGGACGAAGAAATGGTTAAATGATAATGGAGAGTGTAGAGGAATTACGAAGTTTGAGGAGCTGATTTTAAAAAAAGAAAATGAGAAAAGAGAAAACAAATCAATAAAAGGTTTAACGAGTGAAATATATAGAATATTAGTGGAAAAAGGAGAGACGGAAAGTGTAGGTAAGATGGTATGGGAAACTGACTTGAAGGAACAAATAGGGCAACAGAGTTGGAAAGGGATATGGAAACAATGAGTGTTGAGAAATATGTCCGTGAGGATAAAAGAAAATTATTACAAGCTTGTCTGGAGGTGGTACCTAACCCCTGTGTAATTAAATAAAATAAATAAGATGAATTCAGCAATATGTTGGAGAGGTTGTCAAGAGAAAGGAACGTATTTACATATGTGGTGGGAATGTGAATATGTACAAAAATTATGGAAAATGGTGTTTAAAGAGATAAAAGAAATTTTAGGAATGGATGTTGAAGAGACACCTACTGTGGCATTATTATCAGTTTATGGAGAACTGAATTGTAATCAAGAGACAAAAGAATTGATAACGAATATGTTGACAGGAGCAAGATTAATGATATCTAGGAACTGGAAGGTTCAAGGGGATTATCATATAGAAGATTGGTATAAAGAAATATGGGATATTGCTATTAATGATAAATTAACATGTAACATGAAAGTTAGAAGAGGAATGATAAAAACGAATGATTTTGAAGGAATATGGAAACAGTTTTTAGAATTTGTATTACTAAAGGGGAGAGGGAAAACACCTCCAGAGGAAGTAATGAGATTTTGGAAATATGAATAAGATCCCGGGGTTGGAGGGAGCACACTTATGTTAATTATGTTATGTTAAATGAAATTAAGTTAGAACATACGTTTATTAAATTGTTTACTTTATATTATTGTGTATTATGGGGCATTGTTTTATATTGTATTGTTGTATTTGGATGTTTTAAAAATAAAAATTATTATAAATAATAATAATAATAATAATAATAATAATAATAATAATAATCCACTATGGCTTCGAGTATCTTCTGAACAGGGTCAATGAGTAATTCTCTTTTTTCATTTCATCACACTCCTTGGTTTGTATTATGGCTGTCTTTTTATTCCACTTTTTCCTACTTAAATGTTGTTTGTATTTACATTTGCTTTATGAAATTAATAATATCCACCTCATCTCGGGTAGCCGAGGGTACCTGTGGGCATCAAATAAGGACTACATAATACATATATAATATGCAGATGGTGTTCAACTGATTAAAAATGTGCACGCTGGAAGAACTTCACAGTGCCTGCATTTACAGCATAATACATTCACAGGCTTTACATCTGAGGGCTCATGCCAGCTTTCCCCAACCTGATGCTCTCCAGAATTGGTGGACTGCAATTCCATCGCCACTGCTGGTGTGACTGGCTTATACGATCTGGATACTTAGAGGTGTGTGGGTATGTGCATGTTGGCTATGATTTCTACATATGGGGAAAAATGTGTGTGAAGGTGACCCTTGCTGCATGTTTGCATTACTGTGGTAATTTAGATGTGAAGGCAATTTCAACCTCTGCCCACTCAAGCAATTAAGGAATTGTTGAATTCCCTAACAAATGCCTGAGGCCCAGCAGAGTCATGCCAGCAAAGCTGAGGTACACGTCATTCGCATGGAGCAGCAGAGGCAGTGGGGGAAATCATTAGAATGACGGCATGAGTTGGCTGAGAAAAGTGAGGCATTTCGTTAAACATTTGCTTGTTTCTGATAGGGCAGCTCTGTTGGCAGTTAAGATTTCGGGAGGAAATTTGGTCCACGTGCTACAGGGCATAATGAAATCTTGCCAAGTTCAAATATTTATTTATTTTATTTATTTATTACATTTATATACCGCCCCATAGCCGAAGCTCTCTGGGCAGTTTACCACATTGAGCTGCGTTCAGCAAACCCATGTGGCAGGGGTTGTTTGGGGGTTAGACAACTCTCAAATAACCCTAAAACAAGCCATGGGTTGTTTGAGAGTTGTCTAATCCTTAAACAACCCCTGCCACATGGCTTCACATGATGTGGCAAGCCAGATGCCTGCAGGTACCATGCAAAAATGGCGCCTGGAACAACATGGCAAACCTCGCAGGTCATGTTGTGCTAGGTGCCATTTCTGCATGCAGGTTGTATTCCAAAACACCTGGAGAGTACCAGGTTGCTAACCCCAGATATAGAATATCCAGCTATCAAATGCTGTCTTGTTTAATTGGTTGTACGTAAGCCGCTCTGGGATTCTTTTTGGCTGAGGAATGGAATAAAAATACTTTGAATAAAAATAAATGAATAAGAATTATGACAACCCTGTTGACAATTAAGATATTAGGAGGAAATTTGATCCACATGTTTGGGACATAATATACTTCTAATATGGCAGTTGGGTTTACAGGTGTGGGTTTTGGTTTCCACCATGTCTGGTGGCTCTGATTTTACTGGGACTGTGAAACTGCTCTGGGTTTCAGTCAGAACTCTATAGGAGTTGTCTGAGGACTCCTTTAGGAACCAGTCAGAACTCTATAGGAGTTGTCTGAGGACTCCTTTAGGAACCAGTCAGAACTCTAAAGGAGTTGTCTGAGGACTCCTTTAGGAACCAGTCAGAACTCTATAGGAGTTGTCTGAGGACTCCTTTAGGAACCAGTCAGAACTCTAAAGGAGTTGTCTGAACCCAAACCCCCCATTTTGGGGGTTTGGGTTCAGCACCTTCAATAGCTCCTTTAGAGTTCTGGCTGGACTCCAAAGTGGATTCACAGCTCCACTGAAATCAGAGCCACGAGCCTCCACTGTTTCCCCATGCTGTTTGCCTTGGGATGTCATCTCTTCAGGACAGTCAGTGCTTAAGCTCATGCATTTTAAATCTAAATTCCATTTTAGAAAAGGCTGCATGCACAGTGAAAGGAGAGAGGGAGAACTCACAATCATACACATTTGGATGTTGTGCAGACTTTATACTGTTAGTTTTACCCTACCCTGTGCCTACTTACCCTACCCTGTACCTGTTTGCATTCTCTTCCCCTCCTTATTGTTTTACTAGGATTTTATTAGATTGTAAGCCTATGCGGCAGGGTCTTGCGATTTTCTGTTTTACTCTGTACAGCACCATGTACATTGATGGTGCTATATAAATAAATAAATAATAATAATAATAATAATAATAATAATAATAATAATCATAGCTAGCTGTTTTCCAAATTTGCATTGGGAACAGTCATCAAGAAAACCTAACGGCAGGGTAAAAAAAAATTCCCACAGCATTTAACTGAGATAGGGGGTTAGCCCTTAGATCATTTTTCTTCAGGATAAAAAAACAAAACAATTCCCAGCCTAATTATATTTAGGATGATTTGGATTTGCTCCATCTAGTTCATTTTCCCAGGCACAAATCAACATTAATCTCTAAATTTATTTCAGATGTCAGTTTTACCTGACTAGTATAATTTAGTTTAGTAATGAATTGTTCAAATAGCCTACAGTCAAGAGAGTTAAAAAGTCATCGCTTCTTCAGTTAATTGGTCATCTAGATCTAGGCTGTGAGCCACAAACCCAGTTAAGAATGTAAGAGCTTTGCTGGATCAGGTCAATTTATTTACTTATTTATTACATTTCTATACCACCCAATAGCCGGAGCTCTCTTGGCGGTTCACAAAAATTAAAAACATTCAAAGTAAAAAACAACAGTATAAAACCATAGTATAAAATACAGTATAAAAGCTCAACCAGATAAAAACAGCAGCAATTACAAATTTAAAACACCAAGTTAAAATTTATTTATAGACTGTTCAAATGCTGGGAGAATAAAAAGGTCTTCACCTGGCGTCTAAAAGCATATAATGTAGGTGCCAAGCGAACCTCCTTAGGTTCGAACCTCCTCAAACATCTATGTGGCCCAGTACCCTGTTACCAAGAGTGGTCAGCTAGGTTTCTTTGGGAAGCTCATAAACAGGACATGAAGGCAGCAACTTTTCCCCAGTACTTGTCCCCAGCATTTAGGATTAAGCGCTCTACAGTGTTTCAAGAACATAAAGTGGCTACCAGTTTGCGCTGAGATGCAATTCAAAATGGTCCAAAATACAGCTGCGAGACAGTTGTGGATGGTGCCCGACAATCCGACCATGTTACTCCAATCAAGTGTCACATTTGTTGCCTTCTTGTTTATTTGCAGGGTCAATTTAAAGGGTTGGTGTTAGTCTTGAAAGTCTGGCACATTAGGAAACTGCTTTATACTGAATCAGACCATTGGTTCATCTAGCTCAGTATCATGCCCACTGATTGGCAGCCAGAGTCCAGCATTTCTGACAGGGGAATTTTCCAGCCCAACCTGGAGATGTTGGGGAAATGAACCTGGGGCATTCTGTATGGATAAAAAGAATGTGCTCGATCACTGAGCTATGACCCTTCTTGACCGGATCTTGGCAGGAATCAAGTTAGTGTCCGTGTCCGTGTCCAGGGGATGGGGGGTGGATTTAAGGAAAAGAAATGGCTGAGTGTGAAGGTTTAAATCTCCCCTACCCACACAAGGTGGTCTTAATCCAGATTGTGGCTCCATGTGCTTACACAGAACTAAATAAAAGAGCAAGAATTAGCTGCACACTACAGCTTAGCTCTCAGTGCAAACCCTATGGATTACTCTCTCTTTGGAAGGCCATCAGGCGCCTTGATTTTTGTTTTTCAGGCCTCTTTTGCAGTGCGGTCCTAGACATAACATCTCAGAAGTTCAATGACATTTACTGCCAATTTGATGTGTATAGGATTGCAGCTGTGCAGTGCAACCCAGTGCATGTCCACCCAGAAATAACTTCAGTCCCCTTTAGTTCAATAGGGTTACCTCCAACTAAATGGCCATTCCTTTGCAGCCATAGTCAGTAATCCTATGCACATATTTTGGAGTAAACTCCATTGAACTCAATGGGGACTCAATTCTGAGTGGACCTGTGTAGGATTGAGCTCTTACTAACCTATTCCAACAGTTTTTTTGTGTGTGACTTTAAATCTGCTGCTTTTAAAGGGTTTAGATCTTCCATCTTGAAATATATGAGATTTGTTATCCTCCTGTGGAGTGGGAGTTAGTTTGTTTTTATGCTTTTAATTTTGGACACCACTTTGTGCAGTTTTTGATCAGATAAAATAAGCCATAACCATCATCATAATAACGTGCTGGATTTGACTTATAGAGTTTTTCTTGGAGTTCATTTTTTTTTGTTATTGTTTCATGGACATACATAAAACTGCATTACATACATAACATACATTATTTTTAAAAAAGGAAAGAGAAAGGTAAAAAAAAGAAAAATTAAAAATTTAAAAAAAGATGAAAGAAGAAAGTTAAAGAACAAAGAAAAGAAAAAAGAGAGGAAAAAAATACACACATCAAGGTTAAGGTATATTTTCAGCTCTCTACACATCAAAATTGTGAATTATATTCTCTCCTTATTTAATACATTTAACACAATCTATCTTCTAAATTAACTATATCTCATACATTGAATCCGACTTATAGAGTTTTTCTAGATGAGGCTGTTAAGCACTACATCTGCTTTTGGTTTCAGCGCAGAAAAAGCGTTCAGAAAAAAGCAGAAGCAAAACTGGACAATCACAACACTGTCTAAAGAACCGTAAACAACCATGAGTAAGGAAATGCGAGTGCACAATAAATGCCTCATGTAGAAAAGCTCATAGTCCTGAGACTTGGGGTCTGAAGAACCACCTGCTCCAAAATGAATCTTCCCAATTGCTGAGATGGTGGTGGTGGCACCTCAGGTTGGATCTAGGATCTGTCTTCCATAAAAGGGACCTTTGCAGAAGGTCCTTCCACCCAATTTTTGGGGATTCCCCCTCTCACACACTCCACAGCTCACTTTCTCTGGAGTCTCCTCACTCTTTGTGTAGCATTTTCAGGGGGCTGGAGGGTTCTGTGGGAAGGATAGGATGAGAAAGTCCATGTCCATAAGTACAGCGGATCCAGCTTAAATCTGGGTCCGACCCCTCTTCTATAGAACTCATTTCCCTTTTCTGTTCATCTGGCACTCACTTTGACGGCTTTTAGGTGCTAGGTAAAAAGTATTTTATTTTTCTGGGAATTTAGCAGACTTTTGTTAATTTTGCTGCTGCTCTTGCTAATGAGATTTTGTTTATGGAAGTTTTTTTATCACCGTGTTTCCCCTCAGTTTTAGTACTGACAAATACAGAAGTGTTCTTAACAAATATTCTCAAGGGCCATGTATACATTTACATTCCTCCTTCGTCTTGCTCCCTGCCTCCTAAAATTTGTGAACATTTTAAAAGCTGCAAAACTGGTCTGGGTATGGGAGATATACGTCGGGTGATGGCATGGGCATTGCCCAATAGCTGCCCAACACATCTTTTCCTCCAACATGCTGGAAACATACCAATTGGGGGAGGGATTCCCCCAGAACTCACTTTAGCACAGAAAAACATACATATGCTTTCAGAGCAGCGAAGATAGCTTTCAAAGCATCTCTACCAGACTGAACATGTTTTATGTCTTCAAATGCTTATAGCAGTTTTTTATTTTTTATTTCTTGTTATTTAGAAAGAAACTGCAGGATGTCAAGAAAGGAACCATCCTTCTATAAGGATTTTTTTAAAAAGACCCTGATCTAGTTGTAGTTACACTGAAATGGGGGAAGCTGGGGTTAAAAACACCAAGCATAATGTCACATCTGATTATCAGGAACCATGTGGGTAAGATAGGGGTCATTGTCAACCACATGCTTAAGGTAACAACTAGTTTGATGTTAAGCCAGAATGAGCACTTGATTTTGGCTAGACAGCAGGTTATACATTTTATTATTACGATGCTGTTTCTCTGATCCCTGCTCCTTAACAAAAAGGAGTTTTTAATAATAATTTAAAAGGATAGAAATGGTCTGAACAATGACCGTCAATGAGGCCATTTCCAAGTGCACAAAGCGTCTTCCGTGGGTTTTACGTTACGAACATGGGAACTTTGTCAAAGCAAATGTTAGTTAAAAAGGCTGTTTACCAAAGGAAAGGTAGTTAAACATTTTATACAGGAGGTTGCATTGTTATCACAGATCAATAAAATGAGGAGAACATGGATGGCAGTGCTGTAAATACCAACACATGAAGAGCACCTGAGAGAGGTCACAGTTTGAGTTGCTTTTCATATATTAATGTATTTTATTGTGACTGAACTACTATAATACTCTGTTTTATATTGTACCTTGAGGTGTCTATTGTTGATGTTGATGATGTTGGCTAAAACCTATTTTGGTTGCATAATAAAGATTTGGATTTGCTCCTGTCAATTTCACAATTATAGCAATATAGATATATTTAACCCTACTTAGTAGTTTAAGTATTCAAATACGTTATATGCAAGGACTGAAAAGAGCTGTTAAGACTGGTTTACCACAATGTGCAGGAAATAAGTGAAAGATGAATGACTCTGCATGTTTTTGCAGGGGGTGGGGAGGGAAAGTCGTATAATCTTGAGAGATTATAAAATCCTATCATGCTTAATCAAGGCAAGCATCCCACAAAGTGGTTAATCAGTGAATTAATTCACTGAGATAAATTCTACTAGAGGGAGGGTAGAAAAAAGAATCCCACCAAGGTCAGGTCTTTAACATCCGGACATTAGACAATGAAGGACAGCTAATCCACTCACAATGGCCCCAAACAGCAAACAAGATTTCATACATCAAGGCAGCTTTGGCTAGCCAATTACATATTATAAAGTGTGTGGGGTGGGGGAAACCCAAATATTTCTACATGCTCCATTATTTGGTAATCGTGATCCTTTTGCGATGCGTAATGAAGCCAATTAGAGTCTTTCAACCGATTTTTAATGACTTTGACATCAGACAAAAATTTGTCCTTCTCATGTTGGAGTCAATGAATTGGGTTTATTTTGTTATACATAAGCTATCCCCATTTCCCTCACCCCCAATTTATTTACTTCTCACACACATAATTACATATGCAAAAAGAAACAAAATCTAAATCAATTCAATCAATTATTATTTATTACGGTCTCAGACTAGCAAAATCAATATAAAACATACAAGGGATAAATAAAAAGTGACGTAAAAACAAAATACAGCTTTGCGAAGTTCCTTCTCTCAGGAGGATTGCAACGCAATGTTATTTTTCTAATTTGCACTGAGGCCATAAGAAACATAGAGACCCTTTCAGTAATAGGGGAGGACACATCCCTTAAACAAATTAATACCAAAGTTGTGGGGTTACATCCAGAAAAGGCTGTTAATAATGGAAAGATTAACTTCTCAAAAAGAAACAAAATCTATGGATTGTATCCAACTGCGGTATTCTACTGACAGAAGCAGTTCAGTCAGCAGAACTAGAAAGGGCGGGGCCTTGATTCCTCCTCTTCTGGAAGCTCCGGAAACTTGCTCCACAGGGCTGGGAAACCCTCCAGAGTAGAGGACTTCATGCAGGGCGAGGAGAAGGGAGAAGGCCTTGCTGGCTGAGGATTGCAGGAGTCATAGCCCAACGTACGTGGGAGGCAGCAAGTGGTGAAAGTCTGTTCTAGAAGCCTTCAGAAATAATGACTTTGGATTTTACTCTCCAAGTATATCTACATCTTCTCTGCATTGCCCCCACACCTTTGGAAAAAGCTGCCATCAGAAGTCCACCATGTTTGTTCTGACTCTATACTGTTAGCTTCACCCTACCCGGTGCCTGTTTACACTTCCCTGTGCCTGTTTGCATTCTCTTTCCCTCCTTATTGTTTACTACAACTTTATTAGATTGTAAGCCTATGCGGCAGGGTCTTGCTATTTACTGTGTATAATCTGTACAGCACCATGTACATTGATGGTGCTATATAAATAAATAATAATAATAATAATAATAATAATAATAATAATAATAATAATATGATGTTACTGTGGCCTTCTCTTGATTTGGCTGCTGTTGCTGTTATTGCTGCTGCTGTAGTTGCTGGTTTTATTGTTGACATTTATAGTTTTTATTGCTGTTTTATTGTGTTTTTACCAAGAAATATTTTAAATAAATAAATAAATAGGACTTCTCCATCTCCTCTTGTAGACCCTTCCCCCCCAAATATGTTGCGAAGGGTCCCACAAGCTTCTTGAGAAGATTTATGGGTGAGGTGGGGGTGGGGAGACAGTTTTCCTTCTGCTGGTGAAATGGCCCTATTGAGTCCAGTCCTATACCTCTTCTTCCTAGTCAGGGAATAACACGTTGCTGGTTTTATTGTTGGCTATTATTGCTGTTTTACTGCTATTTTGCTATGTTTATGTTTTTATCGCTTTTTATGTGTTTATTGGTATAAGCCACCTTGGGAGGTTTCTGCCTTGAAAAGCCGCCAAGAATTGATTTAAATACATAAAATAAATATTAAAGAACAACCACAGCCATTATACGGAACATTCCTGTGTCATAGCTAAAATCCACAGAATTGACATCATTATTATTATTGTTATTATTAATGTTAACTATTATTATTGTCCCTATAAAGCGTCAATAACCCACCCCAAACACTTCCACCTTTCCCCAAATTTCCTCACCTCAGATACACTCTGACCACTCTGAGGCTGCCTTCATTAACATTTCTTTGGCCCACCTCTCACAACTGTGACCCTTGAACCATACTGGCTTGAACTGATAGGAGTCATGAGGCAGGATCTACACGACTGCTTTAAAATGGTTTATAACAGTTTTGACAACTGTTGGGGTCCATGACACACTCCATACACAATTTTCAAAACATTTCTAAAGTGTTTTGGCCTGCTCCGTGTAGATCTGACCATGGTCCAAAACAATCTGGGGGTCCTCTGGATGTTTTGGACTACACCACCCAACACCCAAACCACCATGGTTCAATGGTGAGCAATGATGGGCGCTGTAGTCTGCATGGGTCCAAGCTTGTCTGCCCAAGGCCTTGAGCTTAATGTGTGCCAAGGCTCAGCATGCATTGAGACAGAATTTAGCTGTTCAGCTTTTTGGAACTGTTGATTAATAAGTTATAGGATGATAATGTTTCTGCAGTATGTCTTTAACAAAAATAAGACACACCCTTTTTGCTTATAAATCCACATGGGATAAATTATTTCAGAGTAAACGAATGCAGCAGGCAAAAATTAGGACCACATAATAGGAGGGAGAGAAGGTGCGGGCCTTCTCTGGTATAGGAAAGGAGGAGAGGAGTGGCAAATATGGAAGAATGTCCCTATTTTCATCTGTGAAATGCTGAAGGGTAATTCTCCATGTCTTCAGAAGCCTCCAGGTGCCTGTAAAAGCTCTCACAGCAGTACCCAACAACACTGCCTGTGCAGTAAATGGACCATTAGCGCAATGGGAAGTCAGCAGTTTCTAAATCAACTGGAAATGAGCTGAAACACTCCTTTCTGGAACAGGGCAGAGCAGTAGAGTTTGCAGAAGGAAGCTCTGCTGACCTGCACAGCTCGGGAAATGAGCATTTCTGTTGTTTTCCAGATTTAGGAAGTATTAGCTGTTGCTGGGCAACATTGAGGGGTCTGGGGGTTATTTTCATCCCCTGAAGCCCTCTGCAGGCTGCATTCTGGGGGGCACAGCAGGTCCCTGAACTTTTTTTTAACAAAACAAAAATGGCCACAGTAGTTTTGAACCTAAATTTGACACCTATAGCAGCTACAGAGAGCTATAGGAGTCAAATTTACCTTCAAAACAAGCTAAAATTGGCCCATTTAGCACTTTAGTGCTAACACAGCCATATATATATATATATATATATATATATATATATATATATATATACCACTGCACTGCAGTGGCAGTATAGGATACTGGTGCTGTGCCAAAAATGTCTTGGACAGGGTTTTTTAAAAAGACCATTCTCGTTCAATTTGACAGAAAAGAAATTTGCTTTCCTTCTTTTTTCTAATATTTTAATTTAAAAATAAATAAATTTTATTGTTTCATAGTTCTGGTTACAAGGGTCAAATAATACATCACCTATGTACATTCAGAGTTCATATATATATACATATATATATATATATATATATATATATATATATATTCATTTATTCAAGCTTGGATATAGGGTGTTTAACATTGATTGATTTAATTTAATTCCATTTAAATTCAATTCAATTCAAATCATTTTAATTAAATTTAATTGAATTTAATTGAATTTAATTTAGGGCCCTCCGGAACTAAATCTCAATACCCATCTACCTATGTTTTCCATAGTTCTATATATGCCGATGGGGGTGTTCTCCCATCTTCTTCTTTATCCACATAATTAATGAATTTCCTCCATACCCCCTCAAATTTATCTTCTCTTTGTTGTCCTCGGACTTTCCTCATTTCCCCCCCCCCCCCCGTCAGCTTTTCTAGAAGGGCAATCTGCCAGAGATTTGCTTTCCAAAAGAAATTCCCTGTGTCTTCTAGGGTAACCATAAGAAAAGGAGGACAAGGCTCCTGTATCTTTAACAGTTACATAGAAAAGGGAATTTCAGCAGGTGTCATTTGTATATATGGATAACCTGGTGAAATTCCCTCTTCATCACAACAGTTAAAGCTGCAGGAGCTATACTAGAGTGACCAGATTTAAAAGAGGGCGGGGCACCTGCAGCTTTAACTGTTGTGATGAAGAGGGAATTTCACCAGGTTCCCCATATATACAAATGAAACCTGCTGAAATACCCTTTTCTATGTAACTGTTAAAGATACAGGAGCCCTGTCCTCCTTTTCACATGGTCACCCTAGTGTCTTCAGAAGCCCCCAGGTGCCTGTAACAGCTCTTGGTTCTCTCAGTGCCAGTCCTGCTATGGCTAGGGTGACCATATGAAAAGGAGGACAGGGCTCCTGTATCTTTAACAGCTGCATAGAAAAGGGAATTTCAGCAGGTGTCATTTGTATGCATGTTGCATCTGGTGTAATTTCCTCTTCATCACAACAGTTAAAGCTGCAGGAGCTATACTAGAATGACCAGATTTAAAAGAGGGCAGGGCACCTGCAGCTTTAACTGTTGTGCTGAAGAGGGAATTTCACCAGGTTCCCCATATATACAAATGACACCTGCTGAACTTCCCTTTTCAATACAACTGTTAAAGATACAGGAGCCTTGTCCTCCTTTTCATATGGTCACTCTAGCTATGGCTGCTGTCTTGTCCCTTAACCATGCCTGGTGACTCCTGGCAGCCGAGAGCAGCAATGGAGTTGACATGATGGAAAGCTGCGGCCACTTCCTTGTTCCTCTCTGCTGCCAGAACCCAGGTGCTGCAGGGGAGAGGGGGAGCAGGTGGCAGGGCTGATGTTCTTTCAGTGCTATGTGCAACAGCTGGAAGAAGTTCATAAGCACAATGCTATTTTTGTCAGACAATAACGACCCCCCCCCCATTTCCAGTCTGTAGCAATCCTACTCACGAGAAGGAGGTGCATTTCTTCGAGTTGCCCGCAACCTGCGACAAAACGTGTAACTGTGTTTTACAATGCAAGACTAGGAGGGGACGTTGCCACCTGCCAATGCAAAGAGGCCGCATTTTCGTCAAATCTCTGCAAGCTTAAAAGCACGGAACTTGAATAACAGGACTGAGCAAGCCTTAGCATGCTGCTAAAACAAGCTTGCTGAGTCCAAAACAAAATTATGCAAAAAGCGTTTCTGAGTTGCAGCTAGATGGCTCAGTTGATACAACACTTTTTATTTCTCTCAGCGTTATCGGCCTCACAATCTGACACAAGCTCTTCCATGAAATGTGCTTGGTTTCCCCCCCCTTTAAACTTTAATTGTTCGTTAGCAACCGCACAAATTCATCAGCAAACTGCTGTTTGTGCAACAAAGAGGGGATCATCGCTCCATTAGGCCTCCTGTTCAGGAATCTGAACAAAATATATTGTATGGGCAGGAGGCACATCTTTCCCATATCTCCACTGCAAGTGTTCCTACTTGTGTTGTTCCATGCATGCTTGAGGGGCATCATTCCTTTAAGTGGCACTGCTTCATAACTTATGGGGTGCTTCTTGGGTGAGCCAGGTTTTTCGGGGGGCATTGGGTGGAATTGGTCTGTTGCTGAAAAGTCCCACATGGATAAGGAACACCATATGCACTTTAGAATCCAGCGGATTGTTAGAAACATAGGAAGTTGCCTGTAGGAGTTGGACCGTTGATTCATCTAGCACAGTTTTGTCTATACCAGTGGTCTTCAACTTTTTCAGAACTGGCATCAACCTGCAGCCCAAACACCCAGTGTCGTGATTCCAAGTCCTACCGCTGAGATGCAAGTCTATAAAGAGCTCTGCCATCTAATCCACAAAGCTTTATTCAGCAAATAAACATCTCTTCACATGAAGGAAGTGAGAATGCTAGGAGCTTTTTCTAAGCTTAATTAGGATAACTAAGCTTGGCAGTTGCCCTTTCAACTAAAAGGAAGAGTTTCCCATGCAGTCCAAGAGCTACTTTCGCTCAGGGATGGCCTTTCTGGAGAAGTCTTTGGCATGTGGCTAGTCTGGTACACCACTCTCACCTGCTTGCAAATCCATCCGCTTGATCCTGCAGGAGACCCTGGGATCTGTCAATTCCGAAGTCCCCTCTCCCTCTGACAGAGGCTGAGTTCCCAGGGACTGGGGGACGATGGGCTCTGAGTCATTGGCATTCTCTCCAATAAGCTTTGGGAAGATTTCTCCTTGACTCCTTAGCTTCCTGTCTTCACTGGTAAATTATTTCTTCCTCCTCCTCCTCTTCTTCTTCTTCTTCTGATTCTGATTCTGAGGCTGTTTGACCTCCTGGAACCCCTTTCCTACACTAGGGAGAACAGGCCTGATCCTCACACACAGTTGGGGACCCACTTAAATATTTATTTTTACCACATATTTTTATGGTGGTAGCACTACCATCTCCAGCAAAGGAGATCATTACCTTGTCGTGGTGCTGGAGCTTGAGCACCTCAAGGATGCCATGAGCTAAACCGTGAAGGGACACCCAAGATGGGAAGGTCATGGTAGAGAGGTCAGACTAAATACGATCCCTGGGGAAGGTAATGGCAACCCACCTCAGTATTCTTGCCATGAAAACTAAATGGATCAGTACAACCAGAGATATGTCGGTATACCATCGGAAGATGGGACCCCCTGGTTGGAAGATGGTCAAAATGCTACTGGGGAGGAACAGAGGATAAGTTCAACTAGCCCCAGATGTGATGATGCAGCTAGCTCAAAGCCGAAAGAACGGCTAGCGGCCGACGGTGCTGGTGGTGAACGATGAATCCGATGTTCTAAAGATCAACACACCATAGGAACCTGGAATGTAAGATCTATGAGCCAGGGCAAATTGGATGTGGTTATTGGTGAGATGTCAAGATTAAATATAGATATATTGGGTGTCAGTGAACTGAAATGGACTGGAATGGGTCACTTCACATCAGATCACCACCAGAACTACTACTATGGACAAGAGGATTACAGAAGAAATGGAGTAGCCTTCATAATTAATAATAAAGTGGCTAAAGCAGTGCTTGGATACAATCCAAAAAATGATAGAATGATCTCAATTCGAATTCAGGGTAAGCCATTTAACATCACAGTGATCCAAATATATGCCCCAACCACAGATGCTGAAGAAGCAGAAGTAGATCAGTTCTATGAAGATCTGCAGCACCTACTGGATAATACACCAAAAAGAGATGTAATTTTCGTTACAGGAGACTGGAACGCTAAGGCGGGCAGTCAAATGACATCTGGAATTACAGGTAAGCCTGGTCTAGGAGAACAAAATGAAGTGGGACATAAGCTGATAGAATTCTGCCAGGACAACTCACTGTGCATAGCAAACACTCTCTTCCAACAACCGAAAAGACAGCTTTATACATGGACTTCACCAGATGGCCGACACCGAAATCAGATTGACTACATCCTTTGCAGCCAAAGATGGTGGACATCTATACAGACAGTAAAAACAAGTCCTGGAGCTGACTGTAGCTCAGATCACGAACTTCTTATTGCACAATTTAGAATCAAACTAAAGAGAATAGGGAAGACCCACAGATCAGTTAGATATGAGCTCACTAATATTCCTAATGAATATGCAGTGGAAGTGAAGAATAGATTTAAGGGACTAGATTTAGTAGACAGGGTCCTGGAAGAACTATGGACAGAAGTTCGCAACATTGTCCAAGAGGTGGCAACAAAAAACATCCCAAAGAAAAAGAAAACCAAGAAGGCAAGATGGCTGTCTGCTGAGACACTGGAAGTAGCCCAAGAAAGAAGGAAAGCAAAAGGCAACAGTGATAGGGGGAGATATGCCCAATTAAATGCAAAATTCCAGAGGTTAGCCAGAAGAGATAAGGAATTATTTTTAAACAAGCAATGTGCGGAAGTGGAAGAAGACAATAGAATAGGAAGGACAAGAGACCTCTTCCAGAAAATTAGAAACATCGGAGGTAAATTCCAGGCAAAAATGGGTATGATCAAAAACAAAGATGGCAAGGACCTAACAGAAACAGAAGAGATCAAGAAAAGGTGGCAAGAATATACGGAAGATCTGTATAGGAAGGATAATAATACCGGGGATAGCTCAAATGGCGTGGTCAGTGAGTTAGGGCCAGACATCCTGAAGAGTGAGGTTGAATGGGCCTTAAGAAGCATTGCTAATAACAAGGCAGCAGGAGACGACGGTATCCCAGTTGAACTGTTTAATATATTGCAAGATGATGCTGTCAAGGTGATGCATGCCATATGCCAGCAAATTTGGAAAACACAAGAATGGCCATCAGACTGGAAAAAATCAACTTATATCCCCATACCAAAAAAGGGAAACACTAAAGAATGTTCAACTATCAGACAGTGGCACTTATTTCACATGCCAGCAAGGTAATGCTCAAGATCCTGCAAGGTAGACTCCAGCAATTCATGGAGCGAGAATTGCCAGATGTACAAGCTGGGTTAAGAAAAGGCAGAGGAACTAGAGACCAAATTGCCAATATCCGCTGGATAATGGAGAAAGCCAGGGAGCTCCAGAAAAACATCTATTTCTGTTTTATTGACTATTCTAAAGCCTTTGACTGTGTGGATCATAACAAACTGTGGCAAGTTCTTGGTGGTATGGGGATACCAAGTCATCTTGTCTGCAGGAAGAAACATTAACAATCTCAGATATGCAGATGACACCACTTTGATGGCTGAAAGCGAGGTGGAGCTGAGGAACCTTATGATGAAGGTGAAAGAAGAAAGTGCAAAAGCTGGGTTGCAGTTAAACCTCAAAAAAAACACAAGATTATGGCAACCAGCTTGATTGATAACTGGCAAATAGAGGGAGAAAACGTGGAGGCAGTGACAGACTTTATATTTCTGGGCGGAAAGATTACTGCAGACGCTGACTGCAGCCAGGAAATCAGAAGACGTTTACTTCTTGGGAGGAGAGCAATGACAAATCTTGATAAAATAGTTAAGAGCAGAGACACCACACTGACAACAAAGGTCCGCATAGTTAAAGCAATGGTATTCCCCGTAGTAACCTGTGGCTTCGAGAGCTGGACCATAAGGAAATCTGAGCAAAGGAAGATAGATGCTTTTGAACTGTGGTGTTGGAGGAAAATTCTGAGAGTGCCTTGGACTGCAAGAAGATCAAACCAGTCCATACTCCAGGAAATAAAGCCAGACTGCTCACTTGAGGGAATGGTATTAAAGGCAAAACTGAAGTACTTTGGCCACATAATGAGAAAACAGGACACCCTGGAGAAGAGGCTGATGCTAGGGAAAGTGGAAGGCAAAAGGAAGTGGGGCCGACCAAGGACAAAATGGATGGATGATATTCTGGAGGTGACAGACTCGACCTTGGGGGAGCTAGGGGTGGCGATGGCCGACAGAAAGCTCTGGCGTGGGCTGGTCCATGAAGTCACGAAGAGTTGGAAACGACTGAACGAATAAACAACAACAACAACAAAGCACTACCATTTTGATCCATCTTAGATGATGATGTGGGCCCCAATCCATTGGTTGAAGACCAATGATTTACACTAGTCTTTCCCAATCTGGTGCCCTCCAAATGTTTGGACTACAACTCTTAGCATTCCTGAACATTGGCTGTGTTGTCTGGAGCTCTTGGGAGTTGAGGTCCAAAACTTCTGGATGGCACAAAGTTAGGGAAGGCTGGTCTACAATGTCTGGCAGTGGTTCTCCAGGGTTTCAGACTGGAGATTTTCCTAACCTTACCTGGAGATGCTAGGGATTGAACCTGGACCGTCTGCATGCAAAGCAGGTGCTCTGCAACAGAATTATACTACTTCACCATTTTTTCTGTGCCCACCTTTTCTATGGCCAGGATTCACTTTATGGTTTGATACCATCTGCCCACAAACTATGCTAAAGTCAAGCATTTAATGCTGCATTCATGTCCCACTGAGTTTCTGTGGACTACAGTCAATGAGACATGGATAAGGGGATGCAGAACTTGAGTATGACACATAACCTGGCAGCCAAATATCTTGATTTAACCAAGTTTCTTGGAACAATAAAATTTGAAATTGGTTAATATAGGATAGGAAATCAGCATCCTCAAGCTTATTTTTCCATCCTGCTATGTTCCAAGAAAGGCAAAGAAAATCTGTCTTAGGTTGAATTAATTGTCAATTATAGTTTGGAACCTGTGTTTCAGTGACAGTTTCTTCTGCTGCTATTAATCGATTCTCTGTCAGAGAAGGGCTACCATTTAATTGATGTACATCAGCAGTACAGATGACTGGTTTCCCCTTCTTGAGTTCTTCCATTTCATGTGGCTCTAGTTTCCTCATAGCTAGCCAATTTGCCATTGTTTGGCGTGTGTGATCAGAGATAGCATTCCTGTTTTTAGAAGGAGTCACAAAGGATATTAAATCCTCCTGGGACATTGGTTCTTGGTCTGGATTCATCACCACTCTACTTGATGCTGCTAACCTTGACCTTAATGTATCTAATCTATCGATTATGGCCTTTTTTTCATTCAGAGGTAGGCATTTGTAAGACCTAATTAACTGCTCTTCCTCCAGAATCCTAGAGGCATTGGATGAAGAAGCATGTAAAATAGCCTTTTCAGGTAGAGAAGATGGACCAGGGTTACATCAACAAACTAGTTCATCTGCTAGGAGCAGGCCTTTTGAAAACCTAATAGGTCTTAATTGCCCATTCATCACCAAGCCACCCTACAAGAGCTTGGTCTTTGAACAACATTACAATATTATATTATTTCTTTCATTTAATTTCTATACCACCCAATAGCTGAAGCTCTCTGAGTGGTTTACAACAATTTGTACAACATTACAACATGGTCCTTACATTACAACAAGGAACAATATATTGTTATGGCAAAATCCATTCCCACCCACCCCCACCCTGCCAGCTACCATAAGGATCGCTATATTGATATCTATCTCCCTTTCAGTTTCTATTATCCATCTTAAAGGGCTGACTCCATTTGCTATGGCCGTCCTTGTTAAAAATTCACAACAATCCTACATTCTTGTTAACATCTATGTTCCCCCTAGGAGCTCACCTTATTATGTTGAAGACTGCTGGTGTAAGCTAGAACATTATCTAAGTGGACTAAAACATGAATTTCCAATGATCCCACTTGTGATTGTTGGCGATTTCAATGCGCGCATAGGATCCTCAAATCAAGCTATTGCTAGGGCCTCAGGCATTCCAACTGAATTGTGTGAAGCTACTGAACATTGGAAGTCCAAAGACAAAAAGATTAATGACTTCGGCCTTGCTCTCTTTGCTCTGGTCCTTAAATTAAGTTTAATGATAATTAATGGCTCACAACTGGACCAGTCAGATGGAGAATTTACTTATATAAACAACAGCGGTGCGAGTATAGTTGATTATGTACTGATCTCCTATGCCTTCCATTCATTGTGCTCCTTCTTCCTAGTTGATTCCATAGCTGGCAGTGACCATCAACCACTTAGATTCTCTCTTCGGGGACTAAATGAGGTTTCTTCCTCTGTCAGTTATCATTTAGATTCTGATCAAGTGAAATTGATCAGAAATTGAAATTTGACAGTGGAGGGACCTGGCACGAAGGCAGGGTTCTCATGGGAACCAGCGCCACTATTCAGTGGGGAAGGCAGAGAGGGGTGGGGGTGGGCAATAGTTAACCACGTGTTAATAGTCAATTTCATGGATAACTATTTAGGGGGTATTCCCAAGACGACATGACAATAGTCATTTGGGGAGTTGACTATTAACACATGGTTGACTATTATGTCATCCAAACGCAGTCAAGGTGTTGAACTGGCAGTAACGTCCTTTCCATCTATCTCATCCAACGGATGATGTAGGAATCTGAGAGCAGCAAGAATACATAACACCAAGAACTGCTAGGAAGTGTCAGCATAGACCCCATTTACAGCAGGTGCTAGGCTAGATCTATACTACTGTTTTATAGCCGTATTGAAGTGCGCTGATAACTGTTGGGGCACCATCCACATTCCATATACCACTTTCATAGTGCTATTTCCTGCTTTTTATTCCACATTCGTAATGATTTGGCACAAGGTGTAGTTCTGGCCTTAGGCCATAGCTAGACCTAAGGTTTATCCCTGGATCGTCCAGGGGTCAAACCTGTTCATCTAGGTGACACACAGGGGATCCAGTGCTCAGGCAGGGGCGAACCCTGGATGATCCCAGGATAAACCTTAGGTCTAGCTGTGGCCTTAGTCACATGTCATCTGAGAAAGCGTGTGTAGTGGCAGCTTCCATCTGCACCTAATGAGGTCCCAGGATGGCCTCCCTTTTTCAGCAACTTTCATTTGTGGTTTTTTAAAACAACAACAGCGATAACAACGAATCCTTCATTCAATTATACCTATTATTTAATGAATCCTTCCAACTCTGAGCGTTTCCATACATATCATACTCTTGTGTGGATGCTCTTCTTTGTTCTTCACCATGCTGAAGCAGAATTAGATACAGTGAGTGATTCACACCGGCTTAATTAAGTCTCTTGGTTCATGTCAATAGCAGCAGGACTCCGTCTTCATGAGAGTAATAGATCTACTAGAAAAGAAGCTGATCTGATTAAGACTCAGCATTTTGCCTAGCAGGGAAGAGCTAAAGGCGCTTCTGCTGAGTTACAAATAATTAAATTGTTTTAATACATATGGGATTCCTCTTCAGGCTTTGTATCACACATAAAGAAAAGGTTAATGAAGAGCAATGCTATTCATTGCCTTGGGTTTTGTTTTGTTTTTTAAACTGAATTGCCACTTAAAAAGAAGAAGAAAGAAGTTGGCCCTTTCCAAACAGACGTGTGTCATCCTGCAGTGAACAGCTCATTTGTCCTTGCAAAATGTGCTTTGCATTTTTTTGGCTTTCCAGTAACTGCTTGGTTGGTATGAGATTAGCAGTTTCTAACCCAGATGCTGTAAGTTCAGATGATAAGAAGGTTGTCGAGTAAAACGAAAGAGGCACTAATATTGATTTATTTAATGTAAGGCTGTAAATTCTAGCTGGTTAATCAACTAAACATCTACTGATTGGTTCTACTCCTCACTCAGCCATGAAGCTAACTGCTGACTGTGTAACTTTAGGCCAGACGTAACTCTCAGCCTAACCTACATCGCATTGGGCTCATTGGAGGCAAGGTGGGATATAAATGTAACAAATAAATAAATAAAAGTGCTTCTTATTACTATGGTAACTTTAAAAAAATGTTTACTGATTTTTAATGTAAGTTCTGGGCCTTGTACGCAGAAAACACATTCCCTCTTCTGCCTCATGCAAAAGAGAATAACTCTTCTAAAATGGTATTTACTAAGATACATGTGTGAATCTTCTAGAGACAAAGGGTTGATCCAGATTAAAGCTATAATTCCTAAAATGAATTAGAGAGATTTGGAGATTTGGCTAATTTGGCACCTACACTGTACTCCTTTCGTCGCCAGCTGAAGACCTTTTTATTCACTCAGTATTTTAACACTTAATTTTAACTTAAATTTAAATTATACTGTTTTAACTCTGTATTTTAGCCTTATATCAATTTTGCTGCATGGTTTTATCCTGGTTGTGCTTTTTGTACTGTATTTTGTATTTGTGTTTTTAACCTGTTGGTTGTTTTATGGTGGTTTTAATTTTTGTGAACCGCCCAGAGAGCTTCGGCTATTGGGCGGTATAAAAATGTAATAAATAAATAAATAAATAAATTTAAAATGATGATAATAATAATAATAATAATAATAATAATAATAATAATAATAATAATAGATAAATTAATTAAAGCTCAGAGATGTTGATGGATTGCAATAGAAAAGGAGTTTCACAATGACTGGGCAGCCTCTGAGACTGCCTTTCTGCTTGACCTTTACTGTTCAAATTGGATGTGCTAGATTGATCTGTGGAGAAGGTGCTCTAGGCCAAGGGTGGGCAACTTGACCTACAACTCCCATCACCTGTAGCCAGCATAGCTAATGGTGAGGGATGAATGGAGTTGCAGGCCGGAACATCTGGAGGACCACAGGTTGTGTATCCCTGCTCTAGGTCAACACAAAAAGAAGCGTGGGTGGGGTGGGGAGAAGAAATGAAATCTGAGAGAATGCTTCTGTTGGTGGAAAAACAGCTGAGTCCACCATTATGTTTTTACATGAGGTTCCCCCACACCATGTAGACAGGGTTGTAGCTATAATTGGGTGACAGTGGCTAGTTCTACACTACTGCTTTATAGCAGTATTGAAGTGCACTGATAACTGTTGGGGAACATTCCATATTTCACTTTCATTATCCCACATTCATAATGATTTGACACAAGGGGCTCCATAACACCAGCGTTTTATTGCACTCTCGTCATGCCTGGTTTGCGGTTTTGCAGCATGGCACAGATGATGTTGTGCCTGTCCTGCAGACACCCTGCCTCTTCCCCTCCCTTTTTCGTGTTTTCCTAGAGCAGGGAAAGTCTGGATTATTTTCCCAAATGGAATTAAAGTGCCATTCAGCCATCGTCTCGCTACTTCCTTTGTTGGGGGCATGTGCTTTGAAGGGAAAGCTTGCTGATTAAAGGGGAGGGTGGGGCAGTTCTCCTCCAGCACCGTGTTGGTAAATCGCTAGACAACAAAGCCAGAGTGGGGGGGGGAGGAGCACATACCCATCACAATCTTACAACCAATGAACTGGAGGCGGAAGAAAGCATGGGGCGGGATGGGGCGGGATGGGGTGGGGTGGAGTGGGAGAGCAAACAAGTGAAAGGGAGGTTTCATCGGTATAGCGTGATACCACAAAACCACGTGAAAGGGGCCATTAGCTTGACATGCTAATGAAATGGAGCTAGAAATCACAGAGGAAAACCAGGGGGGGAAAGTAGGTGTGATGGAGCTCAAGGTGTAGAACTGGCCAGTGTGTAGTCTCCCAGGTTTAACTTTTAAAAAGAGAGCTTTGGACTATCTGAAGGGGAATTAGTCATGCTGTTTTTATTACTTGGCTTGTCTGCTTTTCCCTGTGTCTTGGTTGAAATTAGGATTTTTCCAAAATATCTTGGGCTCCAGACCACCTTCTGGGCATTCATCCCTTGATGGCTCTGCACATGAGACTTCACAAATCAAACACAGTAGCCTGAATTCTCAGTGGGTGGGTTCAGGATTTAGTCATACATTAATTCAAAGCCATTGAATTAATGGCTACTAACTTAATTCCAATTGATTTCAATGGATCTACTTACTCCAAGCATGACTAAATCTGGATCCATCCCGATGTGTTTGTTTTAACTGAGTTTGTTCACACATCTAGCAATGGACAAACATGTGTGAACCAGCCCTTACATGAGAATCTTGTTTAACTAAGGGAGCTCTGTTGTATCTGGGACTTGAATGCCAGTTTATTGTTTTTTAAAATGTTATTTTGCACCAAAATAACTCGGTCCTCCCAGCTGCAAGCAAGCTCTAAAATGATGCATTTGCTGCTGACTTATTGTTACTCTCTAGTTCTATTGATGATCTTTTAGCTCCAGGAGCCACAGCATATAAAGGAACAGGTGGCTGACACAGTATGTTATTTTTAGCAACACCTGCCTTTCAAATTCAAATTGCTTGTGTCGATATTTTTCTCCCATGCCTGGAGACCTCCTAAAGAACAAGGCCTCCCTCTGAAGGGCTGTCTTACACGCATTAAGGAGTGTTAGCTGGCACTCACCCAGCACAATGTGCTGGAGTTTAAAAAAAGAGTTTAAAGGCGCAGTGAAGTACTTAACATATTGAACCTCTTGGGTCTGAGTTTCTCTTTTACAAAGTCACATGCTGAAGTAGGAAGTAGCCTTTGGCATGAAGGGAAAAAACAAAAGCAAAACAAAAATAGAGCAAAGGGTTATTTTAAGATCCGAGGAAAATGCAATTAAACCCCTTTTTTGTGCAAATATAAAGCAAGAGACATAACTCAACAGCCAGATAATTCTGCACATATCATCTACATTAACAAACCAGCTGTTGCTGATTTTTTTTAAAAAAAAGTTTTGAAGATAAGTGCTTTAATGTCATAAGCAAGAATCCACTTGCGTTTACAACAAAAACAAAGAGGCAACAGTGTCTGATCCAACAATGCATTTGAGCTAGTTTCTCTATCCAGTTCGGTTTTATTAGAACTAACATTGCTTTATGAAAGTATTTAAATATTCCTTTTATTTTTTAACCAGCACGTTATCTTTAAGTAAATGAAGTGTTTCTGCAGATTGCCTAGCTTTACCGATGAACATATCCAACAAAAGCACCGTTTGATGTAATAGATTTGGCCCAGGGATAAACGGGTTCAGGCTTCAACACCCTGCTCATCAAGGCTGAAATCCTATAAATGCTTACCTAGGAGTAAGCTCCATTGATTGCAATGGGACTAAATTCTGAGTAGATATGTATAGGACCACACAATAAGCATCTTTGCGCAAGTCTCTCTGTGCCTAACCGACTTCACAGGGCTCTTGTGTGGATAGGAAGAGATCAGTAAGGTCCAGAAAGGGGCTAAGGAGCTGTAGGTACAAATGGATTCTTGTGGTGGAAGGCAGGGGCCAAAGGATATTAAGAAGAGGAAGGAGCCCTGGAGGCACCTAAGAGCTGATCTTTCAGCAGCCTCCCAAAGAGCATCCAACAGTTGTGAGAGCCATAGCAGACGTATTGAACTGGATCAGAGGGAGACAGGAAGGAGACAGATGCAACATTCAAAGAATTCACATTGGGGTCCCTCAACCGTAGTGCAAATCCCTAATTCCTCCCAACTGATGGACTGAATACACCACAGCTCCTCAAACACTGGTTCAGTAATTGGTTTTCCCCTTCGCCCCGCATGCTTCAGGTGCGCTGCCTGCTTTTTTATTTTTCAAACTGCCACCTGTGCACTTAGGCTGCAATTCTAAAGATGCTTAATAGGATTGCGCTGTTTCTAATTGCTCAGTGAAAACATGGTCACTAGCCAATTAGTGCTATGCTTTCTCCCTTCAATGGAGAGGAAAGTGTATGGGGATGGAACACTGGGCAATGCTTCCAGACTAGCCTATTCTAAACTGTTTCTGATCTCCCCACAGCTATGAAGCAAAGTTTGGGCCTGTTATTCTCTCCTTTGCCAACCTAGTCTACAAGGCAGAGAATAGGATAAAATTGGATAACCCTGAATTTCTGGAGGAGGAAGAGGCAACAGAAACAAGAACAATGAACACTATTGAAGCTTACATAATTTTCTTCTTGAATAAGCTCACTTTAAATACACTATTTATATCATCTTTTTAACATTTCTAAAAATAATATATATATACAAAGTTTCAAACCAGGAGAGCTACACTATTAAAAAGTAAGAATATTTTCAAATCCAAATACACTTTTTGAGGGTTGCTGTGAAATCTGGCCAAGCAAATAAAACATAAATATCAAACAGTACAGCATTCCTGAGGTACACATGAAATGATGAAGTTTCTATCGAGTCTGGCTTTATCAGCATCTGGGAAATATGATCTGAACTTCTCAATAACATGGATCCCCCCACTTGTATATACTTGTAGGTGCAAGATAGAAAGGCAACAGCCTTTAGCCTATTTTAAGCAGTTAGAAGAGGGTTTTTTTTTACAGCAATATATTGTGGGTCTGATCGTATAAAGAACCCTGAAAGCAGATCTTAATTTGGCAAGAACGCACTTGGGACCTAGCATGGCATCGTGCAGCCTTCCCCAGCATGGTGCTCTCCAGATGTTTTGGGCAACATCTTCCATAATTCCTGACCATTAGCCACAGTGGCTAGGACTACAAAACATCTGGAGGGCACCAGGTTGGGGAAAGCTGACATAGTAGCTGAAAAACTGAGCTATGAGAACCAAGGTAACCCTGGTTCATTCTCGACTCTGACACATATACCCCAGGTGGCCTTAAGCAAGCTACTATTTTCTTAATAGATCCCCAGCTTGGCCTGTCACAGTGAAAATGTCAAGAAATATTGTTAAATGGACACATCAGCCACCTTTGGCCAATTGACCTCATTTTCTGTGTACGATACTAAGACAATCAGCATTAAGATACTCACTGATTCTTCCCAACCCCCCCCCCCCAAGAATTACATTGTTTTGGGTTATTCTAAAGGAACTGCAAGACAGCTAGATCAGTTTCATGCCTATAATTATATTAATAACAGAACACCATGCCACTATCATGTCTTGCCTTTGAGATTCACAGGCACCTTGGTTGGTCGCATGCTGAACTGGGTGGACCCTTGGTTTAGCCCAGCAAGGTAGTTTTGTAATCTTTTGGCAGTCCAAATTCCTTTTCGCTATTGACTCATCCGAAAACACACCAAAATTAGAGGGAAAAGATTTGATATAACCCCCTCCGTAAGATTAGGTAACAGTATTTAAACAGCTTTATAGCCTTAGCTTGTGCTTGATAACTTAGAATCAAGGCTCACTCAGTTCTATGGTGTGTACTTCCTTTTAAGTATGCTTAGGATTGCAGGCCTAGATTAATTTACTTTAAGGGCAAGCTTCATTTCACTCAGTAGAAGTAAACATGCATAAGACTGGACTGTAAGCAGTATAGATCTTTTAAATCTCAGGCTTTTTAAATGCTAACAGTACTAAGGCCAACCATAAATGCATGTGCTTGTTATAAATGCACCATCTTAACATGGTACAGGAAAAAGAGTTAGAAAAAAGCCACAGATAAAATAGGTTTATTTAAAAGTTATTTTCAGCAAAATGAATATGCAAAATACAAACTCTGACAAAATGTTCATTTTTCACTTCATAGTTTACAAATATACAAAATAGAAGTCTCCTTAAATTTATATTACATATTTATTATGTAAAGAACTATATAGAAAAAAATTTGTTCTGCTTAAGGCATATTTGGGAATAAACCATTGTACAAATTATTGCACATTGAAACCACAGTGCATTACAGACTGTCTGCATAGAAGGTTAAGAGAGGCAAACACAAATAAACCAGGTTTATTAACCTGACTTAGGTCATCATTAACTGTAGATCGGAAGACAAACGTATTTCCTTGTCAAATATGCAGCAGTTTGAGAACTTTGGCTTCCTTTTTTTTTTTTGGTACCTTAAGAACCAAAAGTCATTCAGCACCATCAACATAAGATTTTTAACCACAACTCTGTACCTGAATTTCTTCTTCCTTGTTTGACTTAGTTTAGTAATGGCTTTTGTAAGGAAAAAGAAATTGCAAGGCTACAACATGTTCAAAATATTGCATTGAAAAGAAATCTTAAGGGAATTTAGGGTGAAGACAAATATAGCATTCAAAGAGAGATCACAGTGGATTCTTCAGCCATAGTATGAGAGAGGCTTCCTCCTGGCTTTGGAATTTCCATGGCAGATACGCCTTCCATCAAGTGAAATGGTGGATCCAGCATAAGTTTTGTCTGTTCCCTGTTTCTTAAGGTGCTGCCTGCCATATATATATATATATATATATATATATATATATATATATATATATATTACACATTACATGTCCATTTACTTGTTCACTCTTCCCCTTAAAAAAACAAAGTTTATGAACTGTTGCAAAACTGCTCTGGGAATTGGTGTGGGGGAGAGAGAAAGTGTCTTTGAAGTCATGAAGTAGTAACCAAATAAGTACTGGCTATTGTTGCTGCATCCTTGCAAAACCATGTTTTTCAGTCTGCAACACTGGAGAGGAAAAAAGGCATTTGGACTGAATGTGGCGAAGGAGCTTCCAAAGTAGCCCCACTGCTTCACAAATGTTACATCTGTCTTCACCCGTAGCCTCCCTACGTAATCTCCCATTCTCCCCACCCTCAAGAGTTTGTTTTAACCCTGATATCCTTGACTTCCAGTCAATCCTTGGCATTCTGTAGTCCAGAAAGATTCAAGTCAGATTTTTTTTTTTTAAAAAAAAATGGAATGATGATACAAAATCCAGTCATTGTTTCCCTATTATTATTTTTTAAGTTCCACAATTGTTTTTTTCATTGTCCTTTCATTTTCCACACTTTTTGGAAGACTTCACTGGGATCTTTTGTAGTGCTTTAAGTGGAGTTCTCCCCTCTTGTGGAAGACAGTCTTTTGTGCTGTCAAATACTGAATCTCTCATGGCAGTAAAAGAAAAAAGTTCACCATGTCCCGTTTAAAAGTGTCTCTTCATATGTAAGGCGAGATGATCAGATCTGGAAAATGCTCTGTCACATCTCTGGCACTGGAATGGGCGATGTCCTGTATGTTTTCTATAGTGACGCGTGAGTTCATCGGAGCGGGCAAATTTCCAGCCACAGCCTTCCCAATCACAGTGATAGGGCTTCTCACCTTCAGAAATAAAGAGCCATATCAATTACTTCAACATTTTGTACAGATATTGGGGGCGAGCATCACATACCCCAATAAATAAAAGTCTGTTCCAGTAATGATAAGGACAGATTTCTTCAATGTTTTCTTATTAGACTTCTGTCACCATAGGTACACATTTTAAAATGTTTGAATGCAAGATGAAAAAGTTAAGAAAAATGTCTCACATTGATTTCTTTGGTTGGGGAGAATTATTTTCTCAGAGTACTGGTATGATAAAGAGGCAAAATTACCTGTGGTATACATGCACCTATCCCACAATCATCTCTGTTCACAGGTTTTGCAGGCTTTTTCAAAAACCTGTAAAACTTGTTTGACCAGAGGCAGTAGGATAAAAGAAAATTAAATGTATATGCTAGGCTTGTAAATACTACAGGCACTCACCTAGCCAACTATGGCTACTAAGAATTGCTTCTGGCTGACCAAGAAAAGAAGCTTTACAACAATGGATTTTTTCCCCTCTTGTAGATCACAATTGGTAGTGCTGTGAAAAATCTTTGTGGGCTATAGTACTATTCACAGACTTAATCAAGCAATAATGTCATACCATCAATTATCATGAAGTATCATCTATTGCCTATAAGAACTCAGGAATCAAAACACACCTAGAAGCATAAAGGCCTAGAAGACATTGCAAGTTCCTTGACTGCTTCCAGAATTGATGTTGCATGTAAATATTTCAGACTACAAACTAATCCGTGTCCTTTCAGTTAGAAGGAAAGCTAGCGCACAGCTAGAGAATTAGCAATGGTAATCAAACCATTGTTATAGTTGCACTTTCTAGGGGGGAAAAGAAAACTATTGACAGCTGACTGCTGTCCTGCATTGTCAATGGGCATCTTCCTTACTGTTTTTATCAGGGCCAGAACTTCTGTTAATTAACCTTCCCAGAGAGTTCATTTTCCTAAGCCATCGTGAGATTCTGAAACAGTTTCAATTTAGCCTTTAACTGTACACTTGTACCAATATGGGCTATTCAAAGACCAGTGTCAACTTTATTTTAGATGTGCTGGCAGATGCGTGTATAGATAGAAGTGCAAGTGAAATCATTTAAAGCATTTAAAACTAGGATGTTAGCACTTTGATACTTTTACAAGGCAATAGTTACTCATGAGGCTACCCTGACTTCAATGGAACTTACTCATACGAATACCTTACTATCTTTTTATTCAGCACCCTATCATTTCATTTAGTACATTTTGGCAGGGGGTGGTGGCAGGGGAGAGTTCCAATTCTACCAAATTTGTCACACTGTTAATAAGAAAACATATGAACACTGTCCTTCCAAATATATTTACTTGAAATTAAATCCCATTGAAAACAAACAGGCTTTCTTCCAAGTAAACATAGTTAATGTCAGGGTAAACCAATGATTACTTCATAGCAAGATGAATATATAAACCTCAGCAGCACAAACCAAGTCAGTGGTTATTTTTATCATTTTATACGGACGGCTGGAAAATCCAGAACTGGTTGTTTTCTGAAGCTAATTAACGAAGTCTGTTGCTGATTGGCAGCTGCTTTTATACAGCAGAATTTAGAAGAAATTAAATTCAACAGTTTGTGGGAGGGCTGTCCTGCTTTCACCAAAGTCAAAACAGACCCAGATTAGATGTTGGTTTCCAAGATCATAGCCAATTATTAGCTAACATTTGTTGATTTAGAGCAAAGCAAGATGAAACCAAGATCTTAAACCAAAAAATAAGGACAACAACAAAACAAATGAATTATGACTATTTGCAACATCCATCCCCCCAGCAGAAACACATTGGTGGTATTATCAGGATAAACATACTTAATTCACTCTGGACTTCTAGCTACCTTGTAATTAACTAGCCACATTACCATAGCCAGGTAAGCAATGCTCACGCGTCTGAAAAACAATCCCTCTGCCATGGCTGAGTCACTTAGAGCCATTTTAACCAACTCCTCCAATCTATAAGCAAAGTCATAATTTTAATGGACTTTTGCTATTTAAACTCTTCCCTTGGATGGAACCACAACCAACACTCTGGTAGGATGGAGCTATCTCTTACCCTTTTTGATTAGTGCTAATATAGTTGTGTTTAAACTTGATACCGCAACAACACACACGAGCTGAACACTGGCAACTGTTTTTTTGGGGAATTGAACATGATCTGAGGGATTGCTGCTTTGGTTGTGCACTCTTGTTCTATTCTTGCCTTTGATAAACAAGTTTCACAGATTTATCTCAAAAACCTACAAAACCAATTTAGCCAGATTGGACAAATGGAGTGTGTGCACACACACACACGATAGGAAACAATGCTTTTCATGCACACTTGCTGGAGATACAAAAGGTGAAGGCTGCAATTCTAAGCTCACTAACTAAACGCAGTGGGATACTTCTCAGTAAAACCTGATTAGAGTTAAAAATGGTATGAAAGAGGCATCAGTGCCTGTGGTATACAGACCTATTTTTTTCATCCCAATATCACCTCTTATTGAACAGATTTTACAAGCTTTTGAAAGACTACAGAAGTTTGCAAAACTGGTGCATAGTGTTGACACCACAAGCAAAAAAGCTTCTATCATACCATTTCCAGGTTTTTAAAAACTTATCCTCAGTCACATATAACTTCTGACTAGCAGGGGGCAAAAGATGTGCACAGCTCTTGTTTTACACAGAAATAGGACTACACAGATTTACTTTCAGGTAAGGGCTGTCCAGCTGCCTGGAACCCTGGTAATGTTATTGAACTGGCCTTACCTGTATGGGTCCGAAGATGCGCTTTGAGGTGTGAGCTCTTTGTGTATGTTTTACCACAGCCTGCATAGTCGCATGTGTGTGTTGCGGTCCTTTTCCTGGGCCATGACCTCCGACCCCTCTTTGGTTTGGTCTCTTCAGAAAGGCAGCTCCCAGAAGGCATCAGCTCTAGAGGTGAAGAGGGCGGAGTCAGCATCATCCCTTGTACCAATCGAGGCATACTTAAAGGCTCTCCAAAAACATTTAGATAGTAAGACTGACCTTGATATTGGAGTGCATTGGGTGGCAGCTGCTCTGGAAGAAATGGAGGGTAACCTGAGCCCGGGTGGTAGCCCGGAGGAAGTGGCAGGGCTGAATGACTTAAGCCCTGTGGAGAAGGGTGGCAGTCTCTGCTATTCATCATTTCCTCTGGAGTCAAGGGAGGGTTAGTCCTGCTAGGCAGTGGCCGCCCCAAGGGGAAATCGTGCTGCTGTGCCCTTGGAGTATTCCCATGGGATTGACCAATGGTACATGAAGGGGCTGCCTCCTGCTTGATTTTTTGGCACATCCTAGGCACATGGTTATAAACAGGAGGTGGCACGGGTCCATCCGTGCAAGGGGAAGCTGCAGCAGCTGCACTGTTCTTGCTGCTAACACTGATGTGGTTATTGTATTCCCCCATGTTCACTGTGGCTTTCACCACAAATTTCCCATGCAGGCTGCCCAGTGGGGGTGGGTGTTGTTGTTGCTGCATATAAACAGGGTCCAGATCTGGCCTCATCAGCTCAGCCACAAATCCACCAGAAGGGGATACATCGTTGATGTCAGCTAAGTTGAAAGGGGCAGCTGGGGCCTGTTCTCTGTTGTACAGGATACCCCCTGCTCCTCCTGCACTGTGATCCTCCCTTTGCAGTTGGTAGGTGAAATCGCAGGTGGTCACAGACGGGCAGCTGCTGCCAGTGACAACAGGTGAGGAGCCAGGAGCAGAGCTCACAACTGCTGCAGCCGCTGCCGTGGGTTGCTCCTGGGGCATCAGGGAGTTGGATAAGATGAAGTCAAAGTCCAGAAGCTCGTTCAACTCCTCTGTCTCCCGCCTTGTCATAGCAACTCCACTGCCACTTGTGGTGTTTTCCAGCTCAGAAGAGAGGTCGTAAGGCCGTCCTGTTAACACAGGGGGGAACCGCTTGAGGTGAGACAGCTCCTCCCGCCACTTCTGTGGGTAAAAAGATAAAACAGCAATGGTTAGGGGAAAAGTTTCCTTTTACTGAATGAACACTGGCTGGGGAAAGTGCACCAAGCTTTCTAGTTTCATAAAGCACTCTCTCAGGCAGCAAAAATACGAAGAAGCCCCAACGTAAGACATAAACCCCAAACAGGTCAGACGTCCTTAGTAGCCACCCCTTGGGATATATAGTTGAGTTGGTAGTTCCTCCAACAAACAGGGACAGTATTAATTAAAATGGACAACTATCTATTCAAAGCAGTGATTGCATGGCCCAATAAAATCAGCTGCTGAATTACAGAACTATAAAGCTAATTTCTGAAGACTGTGAGACAAATCTTTGTTGTTATGCATGAGTAGCAAAAAATACATTAGGAGTCTCTTGGACTTCTGGTGTTTAGGCTTCTAGGGCAAACTATAAGCAATTTTCAAGCCATGACATGATACAGTGAACTGTTCATTTCCTCCCTCTCCATTTTGCGTTATGTGATTTTATGGGGACATGCTACAATATTAATTTATGGGTTTAAAAGATTGAAAGGATTTAAACATGAGGGTTGAAATTATTACTTACTGATATGAAAACCTCTCCATGAATACATAGCAAGAGTTGATAAAATTAAAGGCATCAGTTTGGCTGTAGGCTTTCTACATATGTTATTTGTATAGTTGCATATATCCCCTTATAGCCAAGTTACATTAACCTACTTATTAGAGTTATATTATAGATACATCTGAGACATGATGAATTATACATGCTAGAAAAATATAAGGAATCATGTGGCTGCCTGATGTAGTCACAGACAACAGGAAGATTAATACAAATGAATGGGTTTTGAAATAACTGCACATGCAACATTAATGCCTGCATTTGACAGTAGATTCATGTAGGCGTTTTCTAAAACAGCATGCATTATACAAAAGCAGCTGTAGGTGCAAGCCATCAGTTTGAGATGATAGATTGAAAAGCTAACCTAGGCACATGTGTAGGTGTGTATATTTCCAAAGGCTGCCGATGTATTAAGCATATGCACCCACACCCATGATTTTGGTTTGTGATACGTCAAATATTTCAGCTGCTTTACTTCATCGTACTCACTCCTGGTGTATCTGTCCCTGCTTCTCCCCACACCCCCACGAACCTGAGACAATGGCTAGGCCCATGCAGAAAGTAGAGGGATTCCCTGATTTTTGCTCTATGAGCCACTCAATCTGAGAGTCCATGAAAAAAGAGAGGAAAGGGTTTTTTTGGGGTGGGGGGTGGGGATTCACCTCAACAGTTGCATTCAGGACCTACCTTAGTTTTACACGCACAAAACCCCCCATACTAATGTATGTGCAAATCGGAAGTGGTGGAATACTCCCTTTATTTCATTTTCTAAAGTCCCCCTCCCTATTTTAGAACACAAACACCTGAACTGGCCAGAGAAGAATCTTTGGGAGATGTCTCACTGGAACTCTGTTCAGATCTGATCACTTTCCCACATTTCATGGTATTGCGGGCAGCCTACCTTCGCTGGCATATCCCACCTCCATCATCGGAGCCTGAATAATCGCACTTCCCCCACAACCGCCCCCTCCCACACCCACACCCCGGAGTATCACCAAGCCCAAATTTCTAAAAACAACAACCCCCCCCCCCCAAAAAACCCAGTGTTGCTGAAACTCAGATCTGTCTGGCCACCTCTCCCTCTCATCTAAAAGCCCTTTCGCCAGTGGTGGTGGTGGAGAGAAGAGATTCTCTGAAGTAGCGTCTGATGTATGAAAGAGATGAACTCGACACCTGTTCGGGGACCCTTCTGCGTCCCCTTCAAACTCACAGGCGGGGGCAGAAGGCCCAAATCCCCACGACTCCCTCTTTTGCACGCGGTGGCCGTGCCGCCCCCCCTCCCCCCTCCCCGGGCTACTCACGTTGTTAGCACCTGCTGGCCTCAGGACTTTCTCCCTGCCGGCCGTGCCCGCCGCGGCGAAGGTGGAGATGGAAGGGAGCAGAGTGCCGCTGAGAGCCATGTCAAACTCGCCGAGGGGCGGCTGCCTGCAAAAATGTCAGAGGAGGAGAGTAAAACAACCGGCGAGGGAACGAAGCCCCGGGTCCATCCTCCGCACAGGTTATAGATCCGCTCCAAGTCTTTTCCGCCAGGCTTTTAGACTTGAGATCCCAGCATCCTCCTCGGGGGAGAAAGGGAGACGAGGAAGGGGTCGAGGAAGAATGGGGAGGGGGAGGGGAGAAGAAAAAAAGGGGGGAGAAGAAAAAAGAGGGGGGAAAGGACGCCACCCACCTCATTAATGTGCCCAGGGCCGGTGCTTGGTCGGAGGGCGCAGAAGAGAAAACGGCAATCGAAATAATGATATAATAAAAATATATAATAAAAAATATAGACAGAAGAGATAGAGAGATCTATTGCAACGGAATATCAACTTTTGAGTCGGTTGATTGTTTTAAAGTGTCCTTTGGATGCAAAATCGCGAGGGTGACTCGGAGCTACTCCTACTAGGAGGAGCAGCCCCGCCACGGAGCAAGAGCAGCAGCAGCAGCAGGAGCGAAAGCCGCTTCGCAAGTCGGCAGCGGCGTCAGCAGTAACCCCAACAGCAGCAGCAGCAGCAGCTGGAAGGCGCGAGACAATTCCTGGGGATTCCCTGCTCGCGCCGCTGCCATGAGGGGAGTTCGGGATTCTCCCACAGCCGCCACCGCCGCGCGTCCCTGGCTGGCTGGCTGGCTGGCGAGCGACTGAGTGAGTGACGGGCGGGGCTGGCTGGCTGGCTGGCTGGCGCGGGCTCCTTCCCTCACGCGCTCAGGCTTTCACCCCCCCCCTCTCTCTCTCTCCAGCGAGGGCTGCTGCCGCCCTCGACGCGCCTTTGCTTTCCCGAACTGTCAAGCCGCGCGCTCGCCGCCTCCTTACTTATAAACTTCACCTCGCCCCGCCCCTCAACCACCTCCCCGTAAGCCCCGCCCACTCGCGGGGGCTCGGGATGCCGTCGCCGTGACGACGGGAGAACAACAAACTTTACGCTCTCTCCAACACGTGGGGGAGGAGGAAGAAGGTGGAGAGGGAGAGAGAGAGAAAGAAAGCAGGGATGGGCCGTGACGTCAGTACAGCAGCTGGCTGGCAGCTCGCGCCCAGCGCTGACGCCAGCGAGGAGGAGCCCGCGAGGCAGCCGAGAGCCGTCGTCGTGTTTTGTGCTCTCTCTCTCTCTCTCTCTCTCTCTCTCTCGTTCTCGTTCTCTCCCCCCCCCCTCCCCCAGCGGCCGCTTTTCTCCCTCCAGGCTTCGTGCGCCAATGGGCAGCGCCCTGGCGCCTCGCGCACCTGAGGGGCTGAGGAACGTTGGGGCTGCGCGGGAAAATAATGGTGGAGGGGGGAGGGGCGGCTGATGGAGCCGTGAGGGAACCCGCCACGGAGGGAAGGGCGATTCAGAGGACGTTAATGTGCGTCCTCGCTCGCTTCATCCCGCTCAGGAAAGGGCGACCGATAAAAGCGCCTCTGCGTCTTCCCCTCAGCACTGAGGGCCAGCTAGACGTCTGGAAGGCTATTAATCGCGTGAAGGCTATTAGCGCTCATGTTTATTGTAGCCGTTTTGTGGTTGCTATAATAATTATTATTTACGGCAACGAGCGCTTCCCCTGCAATGCAAATCGCGCCTTCGAAGAGGCATCTTTTTCCTCAGGACCGAGGCAAGGAGAGCGAGCGAGCGAGCGAGCGCGTTAAACCTCCCCCCACTCCCAGTCCCGAGGCTGCTCAGGCTTCTCCTGGGTTGCTATTTACATACTAAAAGCATGCACGTTAATTAGTCTACTTTTGGTCCTGGCTGTATAGCCCAGCCTACCCACCACACATCTGGAATTAGAAGGCAGGGTTTTCAGGGAAAGGTCATTGTTTCCAGACGAGCCTTGGCAACTCCCACCCTTTCCCTAAGTCTAATGACTAGGATAGGTATCTTATTATTGATCACATGTGTATCTTTCCTCCAAAAAGTTCAGAGCGGCGCATGGGCTGCTAAACCTCTTTACTCTCACAAGAAACACTGTTCGGCTGAGAAGTTTGCCCGAGGTTACCCGGGCAGTTCATAGCCGAGCTACACGGGGGATTTGATTTCAGGTTTCTCTAATTCAGATCAAACCTTCTATCTGCTGCTATCACCAACCATCACAGTTCAGGATTGTTCATTGTTCGATCTGCCCCCAAAGTAAAGTTTCATCCTATTCCTCTTCTGTTTCCCACTTTGGGTGAAGGCAACGCATACATGACGCAGTCAGACAGAATTGCAAGTATAGGGTTTGGGACTAAAAATAATGCGTGGGACCCCCATAATATGGTTTTCTATGCTCATACTGGAGCATGGAAAGTCTCCTTTGATATACTGTTAGCAGGATGTTGGCAGCAACCTTGGACAATTTCAATAATATGGTGCAGTTAGTGTTTGGACCAAGCTACAGTTGGCAGAACTGTGGTTCTGCTCTATACCCATCGACCATCCTAGTCAGATACCATAACTGTACTGAAATAGTTTCTCACAGCTCAGACAATTTCAAGTAGCTTGACAAAACCCTTTTTTGCATTATATTGTACTAGGAACGCTGGGAAAAAAGATACTCCTGTATGGTGGTCACCGTTTGTATATTGGCAAGAGTCTGCCTAACATCTGCACATTTCGCTGTGGTAATAAGCTGGTAGAGCTAAAGTTCTGTGCAAGGATCAATCCTGGCTAGATGTTTGCTAGTGATGGAGTGTGAGAAAGAGGGAAGGAAGAGCAGGAAAGTAAGAGTGGATTGAAAACGAGGGGAGAAAAACTGAAACTGTGTTAAAGGGATGTAATAAGAGGATTTTCTCCTGTGATGAAGTTACAATAGTTCAGATCATTCATCTGTGTCACAAGTTCAGATGTGTCACTTAATTGCAACTAATTGTCCTGCCCTTGCTTTAGCTGTTGAAAGGGAGAAGGAACATCTTGTCTTTTCTCTAGCTGACAGACACTTTGTTATTTCATGAGGAGAGTCTTTTCTCTTCTTTGCTAAACTGGCAAGATTAGTGTGTGTTCTTTCAATAATGTCTTTGGCTGGAGTATGCGGCTCTTTTTGCCCTTCAGAGCTTGGATTGACATGATTTGATTATATTTTACAATTGCTTACTGCGATCTGGTTTCGCTAACCAGAACATCACAACTTCCAGAACTAGTAACTTCATTTACTGCACTAATTTTTTTTTAACATTTCTTTATGTACCCCATGTGCATGATTCAAAACATGATTATGTTTCAAAGCATGCAACTAAACTGCAATCCTATACACACACACACCTGGGAATAAGCCCATTAGATTGGACCATATTTGGAAAAGATGTTTGGATAATGTACCTCACTGAATATAGGAATTATGGAATAGATTCTTCATAATTAAATGCAATAATCTGCACCATGTTTAAGCAAATCACACAATAGTAGAATTGGAAGGGGCCTATAAGGCCATTGAGTCCTGGTTTCCTGCTCTGAACAAGCACCTCAGAAAATCATATTGACATGTAGCCATATTAATAGTTTTGCTGTCCCAGATTGCATTAATTCTTTTCATGAGATACATTTTGGAGTGCCTGAAGGACGTCATAATTTTGAATTAGTAATTACATTGAAGAACTGAGTTGTGGCATGGTTGTCCTCTATATATCTGAGATAACAGCAGCTCAAGAAGCTGAATACGTGCTTCTCTATGAAGCTCTGTTTATGGAAATGGCACTGGAGTTTCCTTTTTCTGTAATATTCTGCTGTCTTTCCACATAAATATATACAGGAATTATAGTGAGAGAACTAAGAAAAAGAATGTGCAAAACTGAGTCCATAAAGGCATATATCAGGTAGAATGTTTTCAATCTGTCTTTAGTTTGGCTGTCAGCTATAGTGCTATAGATACTTTATTTGTGTAGAAATACAGTAAAATCCCCAGCTGCAATTTGTCCATGCAGCTGTAGATATTAGAATAATAACAAAATCAAAATGATTTTGTTCTTTTGTTAGGTAAAAAGGCAGGAACTATTTTTTTAACTCTTAAGGCTGCAATTCTAAATCCACTTACTTAAGAGTAAGCCTAATTTAACTCAATTGAATTTCTTTCTGAATAGACATACAAAGGGTTGCACTATAAGAAACTTTTAAAAAGTCAGATAAAGCAAAGCCTTGCTGCATTTATATATATATCTAGGAGCACAATATTGGAAATGTAAAATAAGTAAACTAGGACTGGAGAAACCTATTTATGATAACTTACAGGCTTTTTTGTGTAGGAAATGTTATTTTCCTCAAGCACTTCTGTCCAGAATTTATTGCACCATGGCAAACAGTTTCTGCTTAATGCCTTTTAATACAATGTGTCATTACTTAAAGCTTCTTTTCTCCATGAGTAAATCATGCACATGGGCTACTCCAAGTTTACTCAAAAGTAAGTTTTACTAAATTCAGTGGAACTAAGTAACCATGTCTTAACATTCTTTTATAAGTAGAAATGGTTAACAGTTTTACCCCTGCAATCCCAGCAGCAATTTTATGTGGATTCTTTTAGTTAGGTGTGGTAAAATGTTTGGCCACAGTTTCACTCATTAAAAAAATGCTTTCGAGAAGTATGGAGTAGAAATATTCCACATTTGAAGATTCTGTCTATCTGTCTTTCTTAGATTTTGTCTCAGGTATGCCTGAGTTCATGAGCTTCATAACTGCCAAGTGAGTCCCTTACTTATTCTTGACAACATGTGAGGGGGTTGGTTTGTACACTTCTAGCCCCAGCCGCCTTTACAGAGAATAGGGTGTTCTTCAAAAATCCTGAGGTTTCCTGTCCCTGTTTTAGAAATATGGAATGTTACTGAGAAGCTCAGTCATGTGTCATGATTCCAAGCCCTCCTGCTGATGTGAGACTATAAAGATGTCTGCTGTGTAATCTACAAAGCTTTACAAAGCTTTATTCAACAAATAAACATCCCTTCACACCTGTAGGAAGTGTGAATGCCAGGAGCTATCCTCTAAGCCTAATTTGGTTAACAAAACTTCAACTGAATTTTTGCCTTCAACTGAAGCAGTAATGCCTGCAATCCCAGGCATTTTAGCTCAGGAAGGGTCTTTCAGGAGGAACCTCTTGCCACTATCCTAAGAGACTGCCTCTCAACTCTGCCTGCTGTACTCTGCGGCAGGCTCTGGGATCTGTCAACTCTGATGTCCCCTCCCTCTCAGGCAGAGGCTGAGTTCTCAGGAGTAATGGTGGTGGGGAAATGGTCTCTGAGACATCTGTATTCTCCACCATAAGCTCATGGGAAGAGTCTTGGATAATCTCCTCCCCCTTTTCCTGTGTTGGCTAATACACCACTTCTTCTTCTTCTTCTTCTTCTGATTGACCCCTTGAAACACCTTCCCCCGCACTAGGGAGAGCAAACCTAATCCCGACACCATGCTGGTTTATACACATGTATTTGTATTTGGTCTTCTGTTATTATTACCCTAGCAACTTGTTCAAATCACTTGTGTTTGTACCCTTGTGGCTCTTCACAACTGGTTGACAACTTGTGGCCACGAATTGTGGACTACTTGTGGCCCTTCAGGTGTTTTGGCTTATAACTCTCCTCACGTTTGGCTATGTTGACTAGGACAGATGGTAATTGTAGGCCAAAACATCTGGAAGACCACAAGGTGCTTACCCCTGGCCTAAAGAAAGAGGCTTATGGCAACTAAGAGGAAGAAGATTCTGATGTTACCATGCTAGGCTACCTGGCTTTATTGTAATTGCTTTTTTGACCTGTATATCCTCTAATGTTACTTAATGAAAGATCTTGTCCTTCTGCATTATGCAAACTCTTCAGAAGGGGACTCTAGATATAAGCAAATGCCTTCCTGCCTACCAAGTTGCCAGCCTAGTCAGGCAACCTATGAGGGTTCCTTTACATTAGCCAATTTATAGGCTTGTGGAAAACATGGTCAAATCCTGAAGCCTCAGAATAGATCAGCAGGTTAAAGTACCCCATGGACACTCCTCATTGCAACTAGTAGTTCTGTATTTCTCTGCCTAATAGTCATTTTGTAATACTTAGCTTGTTTTAATTCAAGCAAATAGCCAAAAACTTCCTTGAGGTTCTCTTTCATTACATAGAGTAAAGCTATTGACGTGCTTTTTCTACTGCCTCCTGAATCCACCCAAATTCATTGCCCCTTTGTTCTCCCAACTTGAAGTCTATAAATGCCCTTGAGTTTAGGCACCTAGGGCTGTAGGCCTTGGTGGCTTAACTTCTTGGGCCCTTGAGGCAGATACAAATTCTGGAAAGTATGAGGGTTTGCCTCATAAATTATCTTTGAGGTTGTTCAGATATTTAAAGGTTATGAACCTCCCTTCTCTTAATCTATTATTTCCAAACAGGTTAATCTGGGGGAGTTAAGTTGTGCTCTATATAATTTATAAACAGGAGGGTGAGTAATCTTTGATGACTAAATTAAATCATGAAATAATAAAATGTGCAGCTTTCTTTCAACAATCTGGTATTTCAAGTTTTCCCATATCTGGCCCCTGCAAATGGAGATTTTTCTGTACAAAGACTGTTTCTTGACAGAAGATGTGTTGAGAACAATTAATGTAAAATGATTAATGCAGGAACATGAGAAATGAAAACAGATTTTTTCTTTTATGAAGGATTTGCCTTCATATCTGAGATGTATACCATCTTCTGTTTACAATACTTGTTTACGGGTAATCCTGGCTAGTAGTTTATCAGGAGCTGCTACTGAATTTTTTTCAAGGAGCTGACAGAAACTATTACAAAGCCTTTTTTAAAAAGTGAATTTGCACCATTACATCCATTTACTATTCAAATTTCATTTGCTAATTTCTTAGTAGAAGTTAAAACTGGCTACTTCTTGATCTGGAACAGACATCACAATTCCTTGTTCTCTCTTTGTTTTTTGTTTGTTTGGACAAAATATTGGGACAAAATTGTACAAATTAAGCATTTGTTAGAAAGAAACAGACTCCACAATTTGGGGAAATATGTATGAGAATCAAGTAAAGACAGTGAATGAAAAAAGTACATTGAAATAATACTGCTGGTCAGAACATACCTTTAAACTACTATCCATAAGTAGAGGATGCAAGCTGCAATCTTTCTCACACTTACACTTTCTCACACTGCAATCTTTCTCACACTTTCTCACACTTTGGAGTAACTCAGGACCGGGATAATTAAAAGATTGCCTGATTCCCTACTGGCTCGTTCAAGTTGCTGAGATACCCTCTCAGTGGTATCCAAGATTTTGGAAATCAGTCCATCATGGTACAGAATAGGGCCTATAATGTCATAATAAATAAATAAATAAATAAATAAATAATCATGCCCACTCTCTGGAGCTCCCTATCACTACAAATTAGGCAGGTGTCAGTCCTGGGGTTTTGTTGCCTACTAAAAGCATACCTTTTCCAACAGGCATTCCAAGGAAGATAACCTTATCCTCTGCATATCGCTTAGACATTTCTTTAAGTAATTCATAAATATTGTTATATGAGGAAACACAATTTTGGGTCATTGCCAGAATGTGCTAAGAAAGAGTCAGCATAATCATTTTCACTGAACGAGTAGTCCCAGCTGAATGAGTAGCCCCACAATTTCATATGTTGCTCCAATGAGTGATGACCAAGTGCAGGTGAATGTCTCCTCTGAACTGCCCACCCCCAGGACTTGCTGAGCTAAGGGAGGCAAGATGTGTGGTGGCAGGGCAATTTGGTACTGGCAGCTGTCAGGATTGCTGGCACACCCACTTCCCTGCAGGGCTCCTTTACCCTATAATAGAATTTAAGCACAAGATTACCTCTCTGAAATTGTTCATATCAAATGCAGGAGCAAGCAGAAAGCTCTGCCTCTTGACCTGTCCGTGCCTCATCCCCTGGTATAAGCACAAGTACCAGTATTTTGACAACTCCTCTATGAAGTGTAGTAATTGAAAAGGAACTTGTATGGAAAACTGTGGTATAGAAACTCTTTCAAACACACAACACTTTCTATACACATTCCTTTTCAAGGGATGGGATAAGTGTTGGAACTACAATAGCAATTTGAAGTAGAAGCAAACTTCATTTTATATACAAATGGATGTAACTAAGTGCTAACTTACTTTTTAAATGAAAATTAGCCTTGGAAATCTGTGATTTGAGAGAACGGGTGCTTTCAGATGGGGGAGGCACTTAATGCTTCCAATTAGAAGGCATTGTGCATTTATTCCATCTTTTCCCCTCAATGGACTCGCTGCAGTAAGAAAAATGACAGAAGAAGCACTGGGAAAACATGGCAGGGTTATCTGTGGAAGACGACATCTGGGCCCTTTGTAAAATTCTGTGAATGAGGCAGAGTGAGGACACAATAAAAACCTTATCTGGAAGCACCCAAGGAATGTTGTGGTGACGTGTGTGCTTAACATTTTCTCACCATTCCTCCACCCCCCACAACACAAAATCATAATAATCCAGTTTGTTTAACTGCCCTCCTCTAGTTCCAGATGCATATATAGTCTTGTAAATATGCATTTGTTACTCTGGGATGGGTGGGCATCACAGCAGGAGGAGTCTTGAATGTAAAAATGGATTATAAGCAAAGGTTAACTAGTTCCTCCACTCAAAATCACACTTCCTAAACCTGCTTTTTATTGAAATTAAAAAATAGGGCTTCATATCAATCATTTGCAAGTAATCTGTAGTTTGCCCTGGGCTGGGACATATAGGAAGATCAGAGGAATGTGATAGCTAAGGTGCCAGCAGTGAGTATTGCATCATACAGTGAAAACACTATGCAATGAAAAAGAATGCCAGGTGGGATGGGCATGAGGCCAAATAAAGACAGTTCTTTTGGTAGGTAACTTTTAACAGAACGTCTGCAAGCCAATTAGTTAAACTAGATATTTGTTCAATGCCAGCAGTTAGCATTACAGTACAAGATGGCACGACAGAAAATCTTTCTGTTTTAGTTTCTTTGAGCAAAGCTTAGGGCAGGCTAAAAAACTGAATTTTGGTCAAGAAGATTTGCATGCATTAAGTAATAGTCTGTTCAAATTTGTGGTGAAATTGAAGCTGACTAATAGATAAGCAAAAATGAGGTTTCTATTTCAATTCAACCATGACTCGCTCACAGCTGATTTTTTTTAAAAAAATTGTGCAGTGACAATTGTATTTACCACCAATTAAATAGATGCAGTTCTAGGGGGGATTTTTATTAGGAGACAGAGCACATTGTAGTAATAATAATAATAATAATAATAATAATAATAATAATAATAATAATATTCTTACCTGCCTTTCCCTTTGGATTTCCCTTTGGATTAAGCATGACACATTTTTCCCCAGGGAAGAGCTATGTACTTTTTCATAATTCTTTGTCTATACATTCTATTAATTACTCAAACATGTTTGTTTTCACATTAATGAAAAATATTAGATACAAAGGTTATTATTCTATGCAAACTTCCTTGGGGATACACCCCAAGTTTACTTCCAAAGAACTATTGTAGGATTATAGCGCAAAGTATCTGTATAACATTAAACTAAATTATTTTAGGATGTAATCCTATACATAACTTACCTGGGAGAAAGAACTATTGACTTCAGTGGGATTTACTTTTGAGTAGATGTGCATAGGATTGCACTGTAAATCACCTATATGTTCTTTTTCATTTTCATAAAATGGAGATTTTTCAAATTACAACATGATTTGATAATGCTCTCTGTCCTGGACTCCAGTCCTTATGTGAATATGCTCATTGAACATCCTGGCCTTGCCCAATAACATTCACTCATCTCTCCAGTCAGAGCATGTTATGTACCTGTGACTCAACAACAAGTTGACTGGGTCACGGTAAACCAGGTAAAATATAATTTATATCACTATCATCAGATAAATTGCTTATGATCTCTTTCGAGCTTAGGTAAAATCCTGTCTGAGAGCGTCATGAAAGCCATGTAGTCAACTTTTTGACAAAGAAATAAATAATTTGTTTTTTTTCCTTTTCAGATCAAAAAGTAGGATGAAAGGTTTGGGAGAGGCTGGCTGACTAGCAGCTGGTGTAGTAACGGATGGCATCTTTGGTGTCATGAACAGTCTGATGAGGGTTGATGTCTGTGGTTGGCATTGTTGGGTACATGCTGAACCCACACCTTAGAAAGGACCCACTGCCAATCTCTGGAACTTCTTGGGCCTGCTTCTCCTCATTGCTGTCATTGGCTATTTATCTGCCCTCTCAGACTGAGCAAGCAGTAAAAGAAGTGAGGAGAAGGAATAACCAGTTCTGTGTACCTTCTTGTCTCCCTCTGGGTGGTGGCCAGGGGGAAGGCAAAGCAAATGGCAGTGGCAATAATAGTGTGAAGATGGATGTATTCAGGAAGAGGGGCCCACTGAAAGTACTGAAATAATTATCCCAGGCAGCCTTGCAATATTTGATTGGCCTTCGATTCTACAAACTCTGATGTAATGTATTTGGTGACATAGCAGAGACAAGGTAGCTAATATATCAGTCTAAATCAGCTGTAAAGTTTTGACCTACTTACGTGAAAGGTTTGATGGATCAAACGCTCCATTAAAATCTGTGGGTACTAATTTCAAGTACTGTAATTCTTCAATTCTAAGATGCCATCGATTGTAAGACACACACTAATTTCACTACCACCAACAGAAAAAAAGCTTTGATTCTAAGAAATAATAAACACACCTGCGATTCTAAGATGCACCCCGTTTTTAGAGATGTTTATATTGTGTCTTAGAATTGAAGAAATATGGTATATGTATTTAGGATTAAGGGATAACTGCATCTCAAATCATTTTCTAAAAGGTTCTGCACTTTGTTTATACCAGTGCTTACTTACAGCTAAGTCATGATGGTGAGGTGTTGCAGTTCCTATTGTCACAATGGGAAGTTTTCTTCATGCAGATTACCATTCAGCTTGTGAGGAGAGTTGGGGAAGTCCTGGGGACAACAAGAAGCACCACCATTGGAAGAAAAGCCTCAGATCTATGCCTTGTGTCAAATCATTACGATCCCATCATGGTAACACTATGGCTGTAGAGGAAGGGAGGGGGCAGGATCGCAGACTTACCTGCTTCTGTGATCCTCCCCCAAGGTCTAGATGGCAGTGTGACATCCCAGGAGGAGGGATGTCCCAGCCACCATTTTTATTTTTTTATTTTTTTACAGAAGAGGAGCTGCATGTGGCCCCAATCCACAAAAAGGTAAAACAAAACAACAACAAAAAAACACGCCCTCTTCCCCCCCATCCTGGGGTTGGTGAAATTGCTGTCTCCCACCCCCATGGGCGCAAAGCCACCCAGTGTGGCTCCGTGCCTATTTCAGGCCCCGGGAGCATTCAGCACACCAGCCGCATCCTCAGGATGGTTCCAGGACCACGGCGAAAATGCAGGGCTCATCTCTGCCTGCCCCTGGGGTTCCCTGTGCATCATTTGCATGCACAGGGATGACCAGGGACGACCCCGGGAAAAAGTCATGTGTTGACATTCCCACAATCTCTCTTGTGCATTTATATCTTGTAGGACATACAATGACATTTGTTGTGCTTTGGACAATGTGGAATAAAAAGCCACAAATAACTCTATGAAAGCAGTATATGGAATGTGTTCCTAGTAGTGATGAGAATGAGAAATTGTTGGAGGCTCAATCCTGATGCTCTTTAAGTTTCAGCAGCTGCAGCCTTAGGCATGCTAAGACAGCCTCAGTGGGACTTACTCCTGAGTGAGTATCAGTGGGGTTGGGATGCAAGGCTGCCTTCCAAAGCATACTTCAAAGCAAGTTCCATTGAAATCAAGGGATTCATAGGAGTTAGCATTGCTAGGGTAGGCTTGTAGGCCTTTATACTTTGTGGTGGACATTAACATTATCTTCTGATCTCAGGACAAGATGGAATCCATTTATTCATTTAAAATACATTTATGATTTATTTACAGCATTTTCACCCTGCGCTTCAGACAAAAAAGGCTCCCAGAACAGCTTGCAAATTTTAATAAGATAGTTCCTGCCTTCAGGCTTATAATCAGAAATATACTGCCTTTCAGTAAAACTGCACAGGCTGTTTACAGCAAAACAATAGGAATGTGAAACATAATAATGAAACATAAAACTAACGATAATCAAATAGATAAAACACCAACGAGCAAGACCTAAAAATCAATAATAAAACCCACTAGACTATAAAAGGTTGGGCAATATAATGCCATTGAAGCCGGCACCAGATTAGATAGGTGCAATGACTAAGAAGGCCCTTTTTTTCACCATCACTCCTGTCCTAACTTCAGATGGTGGGAGGAACATGGAGGAGGGCCTTCAAAGGTGACTGCAAGCTTTAGGGCAGTAAAAGGTTCAGTTTGTATTTTTAGGGGCAACCTACATGTACGTGTGATTGCATTTTATATCTCTATATTTTCTTTGAAATAGTAGCCATGATCAGGATTGAGACCACAGCAAATGGAGAGTGGGGTTTAATTCTTTCCTACTGCAACATGGTTCCCCCCATCACCACCACCACAAGCTGCTACTAGTACCCTTTTTCTGATCTCATCAGAGGTTAGCCAGTAAGAATGGAACTGTTAGTGCACATAGGTTACAATATTATATCTATGCTCAGCTGAAGAGGGACATGCACACATTTATTGAATTTACTGATCAATTGAATAGGAACGAAGAATTCAGTCCTAAGTTATATTTAAATGCAAACATGTCCTCACTGTTTTTAATGGGATTCTCTTGTATGTATGTCTGAGAGTGGGTTTTTTGCCTCTATAATAAAAGATGGAGGAGTGAATGGATGTTTCCTGTACTGAAAGTAAATATTTTGTTTCAAGAGTTTGCCTTAAATGTCTCCAGCTTTGCTTTGGCATTTATGTAGCAGCAGGAGACCATTATCCTACGATAACATTCTCTTGCACAGACATGATAGTTTAATTAGAGCAATATGGAAACAACTTTAGTATCTTTGACATAGGCATTGCATAGTGAGTCATTGATACTATAACCAAAGACAGACTTTTGGCATCATAATGTACAGTAGGAAAAAGATTTGGAAATGTAAAATTCTCCTCCACTGGAATGGCAGTTTTCCAGGAAGGGGCAGCGACACAGGGTGGCAACGTAAACATTTGCCAGGGCCCTAAAAATGGCAACAGGAAGAATGCCCCAACAGCACTACCATTCTCACTGGGAACCCAGAAAGATCAGACACATCGCTCCATCAGACAAGCATTTTATAGCACACTCGTTATTACTTATTTATTTATTGCATTTCTATACCACCCAATAGCTGAAGCTCGTTAATGGGCACTCATAGATTTTTGCAGGCCCCTCTCATGACATCGTCTGCCTGCCATACACCTCCAGCCCCTTCTAGCCTTCTTCATGCCACAAAAAAAAAACACAAAACAAAAAACAAAAAACCAACAACACACCAGTAAGTTCGACTTATTTTTAAAGACGGAAGTTGCTGCTATCTCTTGCTGTGTGCAGAAGAAGCAAAATGCCCCCCCCTGAATGGGCCACACATCCATTGTTTACTTCCTCTTTCAAAAGAGGAAGTAATGAGGGACAAATGCATGGGCGGAGAAATGATGGTAAGCAAACACATTTTCCCCCTGTGTGATGATGCTCACAAGGTGTCAGAAATCTCAGTTTGCATGCCTTGCTTTTCCAATTTTAAGAGATCTGGTGGAGGTACTTTGGAGAGGGACCCAACTCCTGGAGCTAGCAGAGTTTCTAGGATACTTTACATATCTGTTTCCCCCCCCCCCCACTTAGTTTGTGCTTGTCCTAGTGGAGTAGGGCTTAAGGCACAGTTCCCAATCTGGCTCAGCAGCATCTTCCCCAGTGCTGCTGAGTGATTTAGTCCTGCTTACTTAGTAGACATGCAGAGGTTTGTCCTGTTTATTTGGAACTAAGCATCCTGCTCATCCTTCTTTGTGAGTAGACATGTAGATGCTTTGCATCTGAAAGTGCTGGTGAGTGATTGTTCTGCTTACTTGTGAGTAGAAATGCAGAGGTTTATCCTGCTTTCTTCTGAGTAGACATGTGCAGGCTTGATATTTTGGGATGCAATTTGAAAGGGAAGCTGAATGACTTTGTTCTGCTTACTTCCAAATAGGCCTAAAATCAATAAGAATCACATTTTGGGTCCACCCACTCTGTCTTTGAACCACCCACAGAAGGAAAGTATCTTGAGACCTTGCCCAGATTGTAAGGTGACCATATGAAAAGGAGGACAGGGCTCCTGTATCTTTAAAAGTTGTACAGAAAAGAGGATTTTAGCAGGTGTGGTTTGTATGCATGCAGTACCTGGTGAAATTCCTTCTTCATTGCAACAGTTAAAGCTGCAGGAGCCCTGCCCTGTTCTGTATCTGGTCACTCTAGTATAGCTCCTGCAGCTTTGACTGTTTTAATGAAGAAGGAATTTTGCCAGGTGCTGCATGCATACAAATGGCACTTGCTGGAATTCCCTTTTCTATGCAACTGTTAAAGATACTGGAGCTTTTCCTATGGATATACCCTACAGATTGGAATTCAGCAATTGGACTGCAAAAAGGTCTCCCAACTTGGTTTAGGATTTGTGCTTACAGGGGCCATAGTTTCAGTATATGTCCAAGAGGCACATGTAAACAGCCTAAACTTATGCTTGTTTACTCAGAAGTAAGCCCAGTTGTTTTCAGTGTGCTTACTTGCAAATAAGTATGTTTAGGATTGCAGTCCAAGGCTGCCAGGGGAAATTATCACCCATGAATATATCTAATTTAGTTTTTTATTTTAGAGGGACAGTGAAAACTATTTATAAATTTGCCCTTTATAAACAGTCTTGTACCTCAGCATAAAAAGATAAATCAGGCATATACTAAAAGGCTAACAAGGAAAGGATGAATAGACAAATGAATATTCACCTTGGTTAATAATTACAGGAATGAATTGAGGGGTTCCTGTGAGCAGCCCACTGGATTGGTGACTTTTCACTCAGACTGAATTTTGATTGCCAAAGAATCCTCCCAGCCTTTCATAAATACTTCCACTTTATTTGACAATCATCTTTGATTGTGTTACAAAATATGGCGTCTTGTCAGTATGTCACAAAATTGTCAAGACTGGTATTTTAAGCAGGAGGATTGTCTAATGGAGTTAGGTTTGCAAAGAAGGACACTTCAGCATAAATCCATCAACCAAATATGCCAACTTTAATAAGTCCACAAAATATTTTTTCTGTGTTTTATTTGAAGTGTTATGTGCTGGCATTTAGTGACAAGAACTAATCCCATGCTGATCTGGTAAAATGCAAAGCATTTCTTTGGGTGTGTGTGTGTCTCTCTCTCTTTTCATTATCAGAATTGCTAAGGATATTCCTGCTTGCCAGTCATGATGTAAACTACCCTAAACAGAATCCAAGTTGATATTCAAGTTCTTGTTTAATGTTGTCATAGTTGAAATTCTCTTGCCTAGTGCAAATACATACATTTTATTGAAAGTTCTGCATGTACAGCATTCTGATGGATTATTTGTAAATTAGCTTTAAACCCATCTTGAACATTGTTCACGTTAGATACTCTGAGATGGATTTATGTAGAGACAACTTGGAGAATTGTTATTGAAAAGTGATTATTAGGCCCTTGTGGCCATGTGGTATGCATTGACTACCAGGCAGATTATAACATAATAAGGAAAGAGCCCCTCATTTTCCACTTGGCATCTTTGTTTTTTAAAATGTTTAAAGACAGTATAATCCTATGCATGACTATTCTGAAATTAGACCTATTCACCAGAGGGACATTCATTTAGAAATGTGTCCAGAAGAAAAGTCAGCTCAAAGAGCAATCCATTATGCAGAACATCCACCTGGTTGTAGCCCACTTCTTTATGTGTGTTTTGGTTAGAGCTTGGTTCTCATTCAAATTTACAGATATTTTCTCTGAGGCTTTGGGCTTTTTCAGCTTTTGCTCCACCTCATTTCAGACTTTGAAGCTCTGGGAAGGAAACTGAAGAACTTTGGGGCCCAGGTAGTTTTCTCATCCATCCTCCCGGTTCTTGGAAGAGGATTAGAAAGGGAAAGAAAAATACTCCGGAAGAACGACTGGCTATGAAGGTGGTGCCGACGTGAGAGTTTTGGATTCTGGGACTACGGGCTATGCTACTTGGAACATGAACTGCTGGCAAGGGATGGGTTGCACCTCACAAGGGCTGGAAAGAATGTGTTCGGCCACAGGATGAAGAATTTATTCAGGAGGGCTTTAAACTGAATCTTACAGGGGCGGGAGACGTAAACTTCGAGGCAACAATGGATGAAGGCCAATGCACCACAGTACAGAGAACAGCTCCAATAGTGCCACAAAATAGTGTCCGCAACAATGTAGGAACAAAGCCAGACTATAAAACACATGGTCTTCGATGTCTATATACTAATACCCAGAGCATGGGAAACAAACAGAATGAACTTGAACTCTTATTACATGAAGGCAAATACGACTTGATAGGTATAACTGAAACTTGGTGGGATGACTCCCATGACTGGAATATAGCAATTGAAGGATATAGTTTGTTCAAAAAGAACAGAAGAAATGGAAAGGGAGGTGGAGGTGCACTATATGTTAAAAATACCTATCCCTGCACAGAAATACAGGCGGATCAGACTGGGAGCCCCATCGAGAGCATCTGGATTAAAATAAATGGGGCAAGGAATAAAAAGAACATGATAATCGGAGTCTACTACCGACCACCCAATCAAGGAGAGGACGAGGACAAAACTTTTGAGAAACAAATTGCCAGTGTTTCAAGGAAGTGTGATGTAGTAGTGATGGGGGACTTCAATTACCCTGATATCTGTTTGGAGACAAATACTGCCAAAAGCGGCCCTTCCAAGAAATTCCTGACATGTATGGGTGATAACTTTCTCCTATAGAAAATGGAGGAAGGAACTAGAGGATCGGCAATTCTTGACTTGATATTGACCAATAGGGATGACTTAGTGGATAAAGTGGCAGTTACGGGAACTCTGGGGGAAAGTGACCACCTCATACTTGAATTCTTGATTATGAAGGAGACAAAAGTTGAGTGTAGCCATACACGTACTCTGGATTTTAGGAAAGCTGATTTTAATAAACTCAGAACTATGATAAGTAAGGTCCCGTGGCAAGTGAGCCTAATGAGAAAAGCAGTGCAGGATGGGTGGGAGTATTTAAAAAAGGAAATTTTAAAGGCACAGTTACAAACAATTTCAACAAGGAGAAAATATAGAAGACAACAGAGGAAACCAATGTGGCTCCACAAAAAGCTTAGAGATGACCTGAAAACAAAAAAGGAAACATATAGGAAGTGGAAGGAAGGCCAGGCTACAAAAGAAGAGTACAGACAGGTGGCACAGAAGTGCCGAAATGGCGTCAGGAAGGCTAAAGCCGTGAATGAGCTGAGATTAGCGAGGGATTCTAAAAGCAATAAAAAGGCTTTCTTCAGATACGTGAGTAGTAAAAGTCAGAGGAAAGAAATGGTGGTCCAACTGCTTAATGAGGATGGCAAATTGATAACAGATGACAAAGAAAAGGCTGAAGTGCTCAATTCCTACTTTGCCTCAGTCTTCTCCCAAAAGCAGGTCTATGACCCCCCTGGAAAAAGAGAAGCAGAAGTTGAGGGGGCAGGATTGCAGTTTGAGATTGATAAACAAATGGTCAAAGAACACCTAATTTCCTTGAATAAGTTCAAATCTCCAGGGCCCGATGAACTGCATCCTAGAGTAATGAAGGAGCTAGCGGAAGAAATCTCAGAACCTTTGTCTATTATCTTTGCAAAATCATGGAAGACAGGTGAGGTGCCGGATGACTGGAGGAGGGCTAACGTCCCTATCTTCAAAAAGGGCAAAAAGGAGGAACCTGGGAACTACAGACCGGTCAGTCTGACATCCATCCCTGGGAAAATTCTGGAGCAGATTGTAAAGAAGTCAATCTGTAAACAACTTGAAATCAATGCAGTGATCACTAGAAGCCAACATGGATTTGTCAAGAACAAGTCCTGTCAGACTAATTTGATCTCATTTTTTGATCGGGTAACCTCCTTTGTGGACTGTGGGAATGCTGTGGACGTCATATATCTTGACTTCAGCAAAGCTTTTGACAAAGTGCCCCATGATATTCTGATTAACAAACTAGCTAAAAGTGGGCTAGATGGAACAACTATTAGGTGGATTCACAGTTGGCTACAGAATCGGACTCAAAGAGTACTTATCAATGGAATCTCTTCAAACTAGGGAGAGGCAACGAGTGGGGTACCGCAGGGCTCAGTCCTGGGCCCAGTGCTGTTCAACATTTTTATTAATGATTTGGACGAGGAGGTGCAGGGAACACTTATCAAATTTGCAGATGACACAAAATTGGGTGGGATAGCTAATACCCTGGAAGACAGAAACAAACTTCAAAGTGATCTTGATAAGCTGGAGTGCTGGGCTGAAAACAATGAAATTTAATAGGGATAAATGCCAAGTTCTACATTTAGGAAATAGAAACCAAATGCATAGTTACAAGATGGGGGATACTTGGCTCAGCAATACTACAAATGAGAAGGATCTTGGAATTTCTGTAAACCGCCCAGAGAGCCCTGGCTATGGGAACGGTATATACGTGTAATAAATAAATAAAATAAATAAATAAATTGTTGTAGATCGCAAGCTGAATATGAGCCAACAGAGCAATATGGCTGCAAGAAAGGCAAATGCTGCATTAATAGAAGTATAGCTTCCAAATCACATGAGGTACTGGTTCCTCTCTATTCGGCCCTGGTTAGGCCTCATTTAGAGTATTGCGTCCAGTTCTGGGCTCCACAATTCAAGAAGGACGCAGACAAGCTGGAGCGTGTTCAGAGGAGGGCAACCAGGATGATCAGGGGTCTGGAAACAAAGGCTTATGAAGAGAGACTGAAAGAACTGGGCATGTTTAGCCTGGAGAAGAGAAGATTGAGGGGAGACATGATAGCACTCTTCAAATACTTAAAAGGTTGTCACACAGAGGAGGACCAGGATCTCTTCTTGATCCTCCCAGAGTGCAGGACACAGAATAACGGGCTCAAGTTAAAGAAAGCCTGATTCCAGCTGGACATCAGGAAAAACTTCCTGACTGTTAGAGCAGTTACCTAGGGAGGTTGTGGGCTCTCCCACACTAGAGGCCTTCAAGAGGCAGCTGGACAACCATCTGTCAGGGATTCTTTAGGGTGGATTCCTGCATTGAGCAGGGGGTTGGACTTGATTGCCTTGTAGGCCCCTTCCAACTCTGCTATTCTATGATTCTATGATCCTTTTGGCTGTATTGTTCTCCAGCAATGTAGGGTAATGAATTGCTCATTTCCCACTCTGTGGGAGGGTGTCTGTCTCATAATCATTTGAAGAAAGAGGTAAAAAGAGGTTACCCACATAGGAGGGACCAGGTCAAAAGGGCAAAAGGAACAGGCTACTTGCTTCTAGTATTTCCAAACTGGATTGAAGCTTACCAGAAGAAGGTCAGCAGCAGTTTGCAAGCAATAAAGGGCCAGTATGCTCCTCTCATGAAGATGGCAGCTCCCTCTAGTTACAGAAATGCATCTTGAACTTGAGAATTGCATATGTCTACAACATATATGCATCTTGAATTTAGAACTATATATTTCTACACACAATCAGTTATTGGTTTAACATATAAATGTTTGCACTATACATTTTGAGTGAGTAAAATCTAGTTTTAAAAAGAATTTCATTCATTCCAAAAGTGAAAATATTTCCTAGAAGCCCCCCCACCTTGTTCCCCTGAATTTCCAATTTTTCCATTGGAAAAGTGTGTGTGTGGGGGGGAAAGTGTTCTCAGAAAAATTGTTGGGTGGTGAAGATATTGGTTATCTGAGTATACATTTAATAGTGCAAATAAAAAACATTTTTGTAATAAAACAAATTAACTGACATGAAAAGTGGTTGAAATTAAAAGTCAACACTTCCACTGATCAAGGCTGTCATTTTTGATCAAGTATAGGTGCCTGGAGGATCACTATTTCCTAAAAGTTACTTTCAAAAAACGCTAATATGAGAGGTCACTGGCCTAGAGGATTGTCAATGAAAGTTAGGTGTCACCTTTCAAAGGCAATTTCCTAATTTCATTAGTCTATCTCATTAGTGACATTAAAACCTGCAGCAACTTACAGGAAGTACCTAGAGTGATGATTTATCACCCCTTGACAACGTTGCTCCTCTTTGTTGTGTAAACATAAGGTAATATGTCATCCATTGTGCAAAGTCAGTGTTATAAAGTTCATCAGCCTGGTAAATTTTGCTCATACTATAGAACTAAAATCTGTAAATTTCCATTGTAGCTCCAGAGATAATTTCAGTGGGAAGGATACAGGGAATTATTTACATGAGATACATAAGGATCAAAACTTTCTGCTATTTATTTATTTAATTACATTTATATACCGCCCCACATCCGAAGCTCTCTGGGCAGTTCACAAAAGCTAAAAACAGTAAACATAAAAATATACAAAATTTAAAAACCATCAGAGACATGCTGACTTGAGAACGGCAATTTGGCTACATGTTGACAAAGCTATGTCTTATAATACGTAGCATGAAACTGAAGCTCTAAAGGCTGAAGGAGTGTGCTTAATTTTCACGCCAGAGTCCATCTGGAATATGAAGTGGAAAATAATTTCACTGCTTCCATTGCCTCCTCAAGTAGCTGTCTTGCAGAGCTTTTTAGAGTAGCCTGAAGATTATTAAATCTTCCTTGGTGAATGGAAGCCCGATTCCACCAGAAGCCCAATGATAGTCGATAAAGTGATGCTGAATCCTGGCAAGGTGGAGGCCTTGTAGGTGAGTGGTTCCCAGGACCAGGAGATGCGTAGGCTCCCTGTTCTGGATGGCATTGCATTCCCTCTGAAAGATCAGGTGTGCAGTCTGGGGGTATCTCTGGATCCATCTTTGTTGCCGGAGTCCCAGATGAACTCAGGGGCTTGGAGTGCTTTTTACCAACTTTGGCTATTATGCCAGCTGTGGGCATTCTTGGACAGGGATAGTTTGGCCACAGTAGTCCAGGCACTGCTTGTGTCGATGTTGGACTATTGTAATGGGTCCTAATTGGGGCTGCCCTTAAGACTGGTCCAGAAACTGCAGCTAGTGCAAAATGCTTTAGTTAGGCTGCTGACTAGGCAACATATAACACCTCTGTTGAAGGAGTTATACTGGCTACTTATTTGTTACTGGGCCAGTTTTAGGTTTTGTTGTTAGTGTACAACTTGGGACCTGGTTACCTAAAAGACCACCTTCTCCCTTATAGACTCATTCAGTCATTGAGATCATCTTGGTGCTACATGCTCCAGAGGTTTGATCTGCAGTTGTTTGGAGGAAGGCATTTAGCATGATGGTGCCCATTATGTGAAATATCCCCCCTGTTATTAGACATACACTGACAATTTCTGTTTTTAGGCAGATGCTGAAGGCATACCTATCTATGCTAGCCTTACCTGTGTAGTTTAGCCTACCGTGTATTTTAAACTTATGGATAATAGATATTTTATATTGATTTTTTGTATTGATTTATATTGCATGTTTTATGATTTGTGCAAACCACTTTGAAATCTTTAGATGCAAATGGTTTATAAATACTAAACAAATTAAATAAATATGTGGTTGCTAGCAAATCCACATTATAGTAAAGGTGTCAAAATAGTCACTTTCTGTGCCAGTTATCACTGTTCATTTTCATGTGGGTAGCTATATTTGTTTCTAATCCACAATGCAAGAGTTGCATGAATCAATTTGACTTGTAGATGCTTGTTCTCAATATTGAAAATATGGCCTAGGAATTCTCTGTTATTAAGGTCAACGAGGCTGTACTTACTCAAAGATATGCAAATATATGAAAACGAATGTGTAATCCAGTGTTTCAAAAGGAGCTTTTCACTGCAAGGCAATTGATACTTTTTATTTAATCAGTAGTTTAAGAATTACTTAAATGTATGATCATGCAGATGCTTCATAGTGATGCTATCCCATGACACAGGATTAACATTAATGTGTCTTACCCTGTGGCCTTGGGCAAGTCACTTCTTTCAACTTCTTTCTGCTACACCTCTTGACTGCTCTTCAATGTTAATTCTTTGACAGGATTCCCATGATCACTGGAGCACACTATGGCTTATTGAACTTACAGTGGGTTGCCGTGCGTGCTGGGCAGCTCTAAATACTCAAGCCACAATCACAGCTTGCTGTATTGTCTGAACCTTATTGTTGTAAGCCGCCTTGGGAGGGCTTCTGCCCTGACAGGAGGCCAAGAAATGTTATAAATAAATAAACTTGGTGAGGGTGGGTTGTTAGCATGATTAACAAGCCAACCAGAACCATGGGTTGCTTAAAAGTTGGATATTCAGAATGGCTGTCCGCATGCACGGCAGCCCACCATGGCTTCAGCCATGGTGGACCTGATTGTGCAAACAGGCCCAGCAAGTTCAAGAAGTGAACTTGAGTTTGTGTGTAGTTTGTGTATTATTTGTGTATTGGTTAAGTTCAATTTAATGTCTATAGATGTGCTTTCTATCTGTACTTCCTTTTCCTTTCCTCAAGTTTCAAACTACAAGGTGAATTTCCTAGATATGTTTAATCAAAGGAGCAGGTTGGATCCTACTTTCTGGTGAAACCACATAAGATCTGCCTGCTTTCATCTCACAACATTGCATGAAGTTTGGGGGTCTGTTGACAAAGGCACAAACAACAAAATTGGTTCCTTTGAATTCAAACAAGGAAATCAATGTTTTCCAGCTACTGAAGACCTATGCTTAGTATTTTTCTGAACCATCATCCCTTCCTTTAGAATTGCCTCTCAATGTTCTTCAAAAAATGGCCACAGTTAAATTGTTCTTCCTTCATAAATGGTAGGCTGACCTTGCTAATCCTAAAATTAGTTTAGGATTCAAATAAGTCATAGGAAGTTCACTTGTGAAAGAATGACATTTTAAAAATATCAGAATTAATTGGAAGGGCATCTTGGAATGAGTGCATCTCACCACCAGATTTTCAAAGTTCTTTCTTTGAATGTGCTTACAGAACGCCTGTGATTGGAAACCCTAAGGCAGGTTTCATGCTCACAGAGGCCTTTGTAGACCTTAGGGCTCAATACACCAATGTCTGCCAACTGGGTATATAGAGATGTTGAGGCAGGTCTTACGTGTGTGCCCATGACCTCTACCTCACTTTTGCCTTGCACATAAGCAGGCAAATTCCTGTCTCACTGCCATGGAACACGCAAAGAAAGTGTTGAGCAATGAGCACTTTTGGGTGGAAAGGTGGAATGCAAATTTAAGAAATAAAACCAGTTTCCCTTCATCCCTCGTATGCATTTTGGCCCACAGCTGGGAGAGTCTTTTGATCCTTTTACTGCGACTACATGCATTGATGAACAGACTTTTTTTTCCAGTGCAAGAGGGTGTACTGGATTCTTGGAAGAAACACCAGTCCCTTCAGCTTTCTCCTTTATTATTTTTGTCATGGTCTTGCAGACCACCTGTTCATACACTGTGGATTTTGTATAAGGACCAGCAAGCTATGGGAATAATATTTCTATGGCAGATAAAAATGCAATGTTTTAAATGCAATGAATCTCAGTCTAGCACCTCAAACATCAATACAACATGTCTTTGTCTGTAAACATTCTTCAAAACACCCCTATACATTTCCTTTTTTGTTTGGCTGTCTTTCCCCCTATTTTCTTAGATTTTAATTTCCATGTGTATTCATCCAATGTTTGTTGCTGTTTTGAGTTCTCTTTTACAGTTTACTCCCTTAAGGGAGATTATCAAATACTTTATAAAATGTCACTGCAGCAATAAGAGTTATGCTAGGCCTCTCAGCAACAGCAGCTTTTATTTCCTAAAAGTTGTGTTCATCTGTTGGATACACAGCAACTGGTGTGATTTTGTTTTGTTACTTTACGAACTGTTATTTACACATTTCACCTAGATTTAAGGGTGCTTCTAGATGAGTTGTTGTTTTGCAATCACCTACCTCATTCACAGAATTTTACAAGGGGTCCAGACAACATGTCTTGAATTTGTAATCCTCCCATATTTTTCCACCTACTTTTCTGCCTTTTTTTATAGTAGAAAAATCAAATAAAATCTTAATGTGGAAAAAGATGGAATAGATGCACATTGCCTTTTGACTAGAAGAGTTAGGAGAGCTCTGTCTGCAACCTTGCCAAGTTTCTCAATGGCCACATCTAATTTTATGCCTCACAGATATATATGCTTCTCTAAAATATATAATTTGTATCTTGCTTGTATCATATCTTTGGTGCTGGAGGTGGGAATTCCGTTCATTTTAAAGATTCTTTCCTTTCCTTGAACCACTTTCTTTCACTTCCATATTCTCCGTATTTATGGGTAAACTTGTTTCTACTAGTCAACAGTTGGCCATGGCTATCCAAAGTTGATGTATGTGGATAAATTATGCTTAATTATGTTTGCTATATACTTCTATTACTTTTGCAAGTGAGTTGTTTATTGGAAACAAGTTTTCACATGAATGAGGAAAATCTAGAAAGTTTTATTGGATTGGCCTCCATTGGGATTGGCATTAAATTGCATTGTTGCTTCCTTCAAGGCTGTTTTTCAGCTTGAAGAACCTTTAATTGCAATTGACTTGAATAGTGTAGTGGATATTGGGTTCAAGATCTTATTCATAATTGCAAGTGTTTGGGGGCTTTGAAAAAGTTTCATATTTAGTGATAGTCCTTTATTGCAACATGCATGTCTACTTATCTGTTAGATAGCTTTTGGCAATATACATACCTTTATTGTTAGTTATTATTTTTTAGGGCACAATCCTATATGATCCATCCTGGGTACTTGTAAGCCTTCAAAATCAGAGGCTTATGAATATCCTATGCAGAGTGGCAGGCATGTTGCCCATCTAGCGGAGGTTTCAGGGGAGGAAAGGAGGCTGGAGTGGCCATATGGGTAATGCCCCAGTTTCCTCTCCTCTCCACCCCTAGGAATGCTCACTTTCCCACTCTCTGCACTCCATTTCCGAGTGCGGAGATGTAGCTGGCATGGAGAGAACTATGTTGGCTATGAGAGGTTTGGGGCATGTTTTTTGGAGTCTGATTCTGACCTCGGAGCCTGTAAACTGAACAATCCTATGTTCCCCTAGACACTGTTCCCTTATAGTATAGACATTAATGTGCTTGTTATACCAAGTCATTTTTGATAAACCCTTCTTTTGTGGTTAGTGTTGACAATTGTTTTTGGCATCCTAAAATGGAGATCTATACCTTATGTCAGATCTATATGATCCCATCATGGTGACGCTATATCTCTCTTGTGCATTGATACCTCATAGCACACATCTGTGGCGGTATTTTGAATAGTACGGAATAAAAAGTGGGAACTAATGCTAGAAAAGTGGTAGACGTCATCCATAACATCCCCCCCACAGTTATCAGTGCCCTTCAATACTGATAAAAAACACTACATAATCACAGGACAATTTCACAACTAATATTACAGACAGGATGATTTTTCTCATGTAATGTTTTATGGAACTGTGGGCAAGATGGCCCCAGGCAGCACCTGCACTGTTGGCAGCAACAAATACATTAAAACATACCTTGAATTTAAAATTAAAATTAGACTTGAAGTGCAAGTTAAGCACTCTGGAGTGCCGCCAGCTACCTTCCTGTAGTGGCAAAAACTGTTTAAAATTATAAAGTATTTGTTATCATTGAGCAGAGCTGGTGCTGCATGTCTCTCAGGTGGGTGGGTGTTTAGGCAGCAGCTGCTGTATCCGTGTGCGTGGGAACACACAAGTGGTGGGGGCAACAGCAGGGACGATCCACTACTCTCTCAATCAGCCACCTAAGCCACATGGCTCACTGCTGCTCATGGTATGGCACTTACATGGTAGGGCAAATATTATAGGGAGGGCGCGATTCCTTGTGGTCAATACAGCGCTCTTCAGTTTTTTCATGCTGCTATGCACTTGCAGCATTTGGCTCTGGTGTATCAGATGTGGAAACACTTAATAATATAGTTAGCTCCATGGTAATCAACATGCTTTTAGATGGTCCATATTTCAGGCTCCCAGTGACATCATGCCCCAGCCCCCATTTCATCCCATGTCTGTTTCCTAATGCCATTGTGCAATGATGCATCTGGTAATAGTGATTGTTCCCAATGCAGCAGTGCCCCTGCATAGCATACTATATGGTGGCAGTATGATATACCAAAGGCTCATGAAGCTGGCGTGTGTTGCACCTACAGAGTGGTGGTTGCACCTGGTAGAAAACATTTAATGGTACAATGGAGTACTAGTCTTAAATATACGTTCCATGCAATTATGTAAATGTTCCAGCAATGGAGAGTGTACTTCCTCCTTTCCCTTCCCATAGATCTTCAGGGGAAAGAGGTAATAACTTTACCTGGAATCCCTCCTATACCTCTGTCATAGGAAACCACTGGCTCAATTTTGGGTATTAGGCAGGGTGTTCCCTAAGAATACTAAGAGCCTGGCCAGGCTACAGAAGTCAGTACTGTATAGTGCAAGATTAGGGGCAGGACTGGAATCGCCATCTTTAATAGAAAATTATGGCCAGTCCAGGCATTCACTTCTTGGGACCATGATACAGCCAACCGGATTTAGTCATATCATTTGACTTAACGGTATTTAATTAAAACAGGTCACTAATGCTTGATGGTCATATTTATTTATTCCAATTATTTATTAGTTGCTTTTCAGGGTAAGCCCTCACAAAGTAATGTGCATAAAATGGAAGAAATAATGGGAAATTAGACAGAATATGCAAGCAAAAGTTTTACACAACTAAACAGAGGCATTCACTTAAGGAAATACAGTAGTAAAAAGATGCATTCATAAGGTCTTCTTCAATGCCACCACTCTAGGGCCCAAGTGAATGTTGTGGGGAGGAGAGTTGTTCTACATCTGCGCAGTCACCACCAAGAAGGCTGCTCTTGTGCACTTGCCAACCTAACCAACTTTAGCTTTTAGAGTGGACAATACAAACAAATCACTACTATGCACTATATTACTATGAAACAACTTACCCTTATTTTTTAAAAATATTATTATTTGAAGATACTATACACATATCAAATATCTCCATCAAATAATAATAATAACAATAATAATAATAACAATAATATTTTTAGAACTTATTGGCATAGGCCCATGTGCCCAATTCACTTTTCATATACAAATTCATTTTAATGGTATGTGTTGTCCTACAATTATAATTGTATCCTATTGTATTTTAATGTTGCATCCCCCTGAAGAAGGCCTTTGAAAGAACACAGGACAAAACGTGTTGGGCTTTGTAATAAAATGTTTGCATCCTGAGAACTTGTTTCTCCTTTTTTCTGACTTTTATTCCATATGGGAAATAGCTCTTCAGAGAAAATAAAAATAAGAGTGGATAAATTCTATCCGTAATAGATTTTCAGCAGTATTTGTGTAAGTCTATCTCTCTGTGTGAATAATGGCAGAGGAGACAGCATTTTGTATTATCTACATTTGTATCCCACCTTTTCCTTCAAGAAACCTAAGGTGATCTTCCTCATCTCCATTTTATCCTCACAACAACAACTCTGTGATTTAGGTTAGGCTGAGAGTCAGTGACTACTCGAAGTCACCCAGTCAGTTTCATGGCAAAATGGAGACTAAATCCAGGTTTCCTGAGTCCCAGTCCAATACTCCAACCACTACACCACACTGGGTCTATTTGTCAGAGAAATGTGGGACCCATTTCACTGAATGCCCCTTAAAGTCCTTTAATTGGGCACCTGCCAAAGAGATATTATTACCTCCTCCTCTATGTAGGTTATAGACTGTTGGCATTTAAAATTAAGCAGTGTTTAACAATGGAAACAAAGCCATGCTGGAAGGTAATGCTTAATAATGGGCAAACTTCAAAACACTGGATTTTGTAAATGGTAGATGTACATAATTGGCAGTTTGACAGGAAGCAGAAATATAATTAAAGCAACACCTGCCTGGATTTTTGAAACAAAATCTCTTATGATTGTAGAAACAACCCCAAAAGTTAATATCTGATAAAACTCTGAAATGGAATGCAGCCTGGTGGTTTCTATGGACATAATATTTCTTATTGCTAAACTAGATACCCTTTTAATAATAAAAAGTAATCTACGCTTAGAGTAAGATAAAGGAATATGTCAGATAAGTACATAAGATGTACTAAAATGTATTTCTCCCAATAAGCTTTCCCAGTGATCTTGTCATTTTCTTTCCTGCCTTGCTATTGTCTCTTCTAAGATTTTTTACATTACTTTATTAAGCTTTTATACTGTATTGCTTAGAAATGTCCTTTTAATATAAGCAATTCACAAATTTTTGGTAAATGAATAATAACATCATTATGAAAAAGCCCCATTTAGGTATTGCTTAGAAAGGGCATAGAGTTAGTTTATTTCTTGGATCAGTCCTTTCTTTGGGGTAACTTTAAATCAGATCTACACCAAGCAGGATATAACACTTTGAAAGCAGTTTGAAAATGGTATATGGACTGTGTCCTGGGCCCCAGCAGTTGTCAATACAGTTATAAACTGTTATAAAGGAGTAGTGTAGATCCTTCCTATCTGTGTGGCTATTAAAAATGCTGAATATGAAACCCCCATTGCTTAAATTTTGCCAAGTGATTGTTATTGACAACTGGTGTCTTCTTAAAGTATAGTAGTGCATTGACATTAATATTGTGCTCTTTTGAGGTGTTTGGGCTGTTGGCTTTTTCCGATGGCTACATGGAATTGTGACACATGGATGTGCTTGTGATAACCATCACAGGTATTTTGCTGCTGGGTTTCTTTTTAACAGGTGAAACCCTAAGGATATGTAGTTAAGACACCAAGGCCGGATCGTCAATTTTCCATGGTTCAAAGCAAGTATTAAATGGAACAAGAGCACAGCTGAATGAAAATGCAACAGATTAAAAAAACCAACAACCTTTAAAAATTATTTTAACTTGCCAAATCCCGCAAATCAAGGCTGTTCTTCCAATGAAGCTTTTAAATCATGCCCCCATCTCAGTACTTCCCAGTTGCATGATTAGTTGTTAATAAAGTTAGAACTCCCAGTTCAATGTTTGTCAGCTTTCTTGAATGATTTATCCATGCTACCAATGGATCAGTTCAGACATGCAGCCCTCTTTTTCAGTGGCTGGCTAGTCTGATATTGTATCAAGGGAATGTTTTTCTGTTGCCTTATAGAGGTATCTTAGAAAAACAGTATTCTAGATCAAATTTGGTGAATGGCAATAGCAGTCGGGGTCTATGTTTGCCTTCACTCTCTCAGTAAAATTAGGTAAAATTCCTTCCAGTTCCCATCCAGATCTAGAGCTGAGGTTGATCAGGGTTTTTTGGATCTCAGGTGCTGGGTTAGGTTTCAAGGATTTCTAGGATATTCTGTGGTCACCTATAAAGATGGACAGGACAGTCCAGCTAAACCTGGAACTGCTTTAATATGAGTGGACCTCCATATTAATGTTAGTAGCTAGCAAATAAATCAGAAAGAGGCTGTAATCTTAGGGAGCAATCCTATGGACATATATGCAGACAAAACATTCAGAAGATTGCATCTTTGTAAGTAGAAATCAGATGGGCCACTCTTCGAGTAGATATTTATAAGTCTCAGATGATTAGTGGGAAACAGTAAATGTGAAATAACTTGAGGGGAGTAATTAGGTAAATAAGTGGGTGAATTAGAGGTAAGAACTATTTTTCCTTTTCACTAAATTACACAGCTGTTGTCACTGTTAGAAAAAACTAGGTTGCTTCAGAGAGATTTAGGATTTGTTCAAAACAGGCTGTCTTCTGAACCAGACCAAACTTATTCTTTCCAAAACCTCATACCTGCTTTGTAGATTCAGCCAGAGACATAAATAATGTGTCTATGAAAATGGATAAATCCACCCGCCCCCAAGCTCTAATTTCCAACCAAGGAATAGCTCTACCAATGTGTTTGTACTCTCTCTCTCTGACTCTCTGGGCATGTCTACACTTACCTGTAGCAGGGGGAGGATCTTGGGCTCATCCCCCAGTGTGCACCCGCCTGCGTAATGTCCTGGAAGTCAGGAGGGACTCTTTGGCATGGCATTTCTCCCCAGAAAAGGAGATGTTTGTGTGAGTGTGAGGGTGCGATCCAGCACAAAAGTAAGTTTAAACAACAACCAACAACCAACAACCCCAAAGCTGGTGTTGTAAAATGCGGACAGTTTCAGTTGGTGAGTACTGAGGATGTGGACAAACTGCTCGGAAGAGTGAAGAGGATGACTTGCCCTCTCGATCCCTGACCTTGTCTGGTCATCCAGGGAGGAGATGCAGTTAGATTACAACTACAATATCTTATTAATACATCTCTCAGGGAGGGGAGTTTTCCACCATGTTTAAAAGAAGCGGTGGTACGGCCGCTTCTAAAAAAGCCCTCCCTAGACCCCTTGGACCTTAATAACCACAGACCAGTGTCAAATTTTACATTTTTGTGAACCGCCCAGGGAGCTTTGGCTATTGGGTGGTATAAAAATGCAATAAATAAATAGATATTCCATTTTTGAGCAAGGTGTTGAGAGGGCAGTTGCCTTCCAACATCAAGCAGTTTGGGATGATGCAGATTTTCTAGACCCATTTCAGACTGGCTTCAGGGCGGGATATGGAGTTGAAACAGCTATGGTCACCTTAGTGGATGATCTACGCCTGAGTATTGACAGGGAATGTGTCCCTGCTGGTGCTTTTGGACCTCTCAGTGGCTTTCAATACCATCGACCATGGTGTCCTTCTGGAACGCCTGGGAGGTTGGGGAATTGGGGGCACTGTGCTTCAGTGGTTCCGGTCCTATCTCTCGGGGAGGTTCCTGATGGTGATGCTGTTGGAAGTTAAACTCTCTTCCGAGATAAGCAGAATTAGAAGCGTCTCTCAGCGTAGAATACAGCAAAGACACAAATAAGGCTCAGGATTCTTTGCTTAAGTTAAAACAAAGCCTTTACTGGCATAGGATTTCAGTTGAATAACTCAGTTACAGCATCACAAGTATACTCACAAACGATCATATTAGTTACACAGCAGCAGCAATACAGATGAGGTAAAGATGGAGGGGGTAATCAAAAATGCACAAAACACAGTCACATATATAGGGCAAAAACTGTACAGATCATCTGGAGGCATGGGGTGGGGTGCTATTAGTACGCTGATGACACCTAAATATACTTCTCTATGCCTTCGACAATAGCATCAGCTAAGGATAGTGTGTCTCCTCTGAATGAATGCTTGGAGGCGGTAATGGGCTGGATGAGGAAAAAAACTGAAGCTGAATCCAGACAAGATGGAGGTGCTTACCGTCAAAGGCCCCAACCTGGGTTTGGAGGTGGGTCAACCACTTCAGGATGGGGTTACACTTCTCCTGAAAGACTGCATTTGCAGCTTGGGGGTGCTCCTGGATCTGTTGCTCCAAATGACAGCTCAGATACACGCGATGGCCAGGAGTGCCTACTATCAGCTTTGGCTGATATGCCAGCTGCACCCGTTCCTAGAGTTGGAAGACCTAAAGATGGTAGTGCATGTGCTGCTAACTTCGAGGCTTGACTTCTGCAATGCTCTTTACATAGGGCTACCTTTGTGCCTAGTCCGGAAACTTCAACTAGTGCAAACTATGGAAGCCAGGTTGGTCACCAGTACATCTAGGGCCTCATCTACACCAAGCAGGATATTGCAGTATGAAAGTGGTATATAAAAGGCAGGAGCCACACTACTGCTTTATAGTGGCATTGAAGTGCACTGACAACCGTTGAGGCCCATTGACACAGACCATATACTGCTTTCATACTGCTATATCCTGCTTGGTGTGGCTCCTGCCTTTTATATACCGCTAACATACTGCAGTATCCTGCTTGGTGTAGATGAGGCCTAGGAGTGACCATATTACACCAGTTTTAAAATCATTACACTGGCTGCCAATTAGTTTCTGGGCAAAGTATAAAGTGTTGGTTATCACCTTTAAAGCCCTACATGGTTTGGGTCCAGGTTACCTGCAGATTGCCTTCTCCCCTACAACCCCCCCTGCACACTCAGGAACTCTGGGAAGAATTTACTTCAGCAAAAACTAGATTAACAACTGTTACCCAGAAGACCTTCTCTGCTGTCGCTCCCAGACTATGGAATGGCCTGCTGGGAGAGATCTGCCAACTCAATAGTCTTTCTGAATATAAAAAAGCAATAAAGACTGATCTCTTCCGGCAGGCCTGCCCAGTCAAATTTTAAGACGTCTGGCTGTTATTTTAATAATGTATTAGTTTTTATATGTTTTAATCAGTTTTATGTATTTTATAGTGTTTTGTGTTCTATGTTGTTCCCCGCCTCGATCTGAGGGAGAGGTGGGTAATAAATTATTATTATTATTAATCATCATCCTAGGGATGTCAAAAAAGCTCCCCCCCTTACCCTTGATGAGCACTGAGCAGAGGACAACTGCAGAGCTCCGTGCCCATTTGTTGTGCCGTGCTACTCGCGGGGAGGAAGGAGGACCAGGGAGCATGCACCACACTGCCTGCTGTGCTTGGGGTTGTCCTGGGATGGCAGGAAAAATCAAGATAACTGCCATCCATTTTATCCCAGGGAAAGTGAGAGGTCATCCCCTGTTGACCCCAGGATCCCCTGTGCATCATTTGTATTCACAGGGATGACCTGGCGACGATCCCGGGATAAATGGATGGTGTTGACATGCTCTCTCTCTCTGGTCTTAGCTAGACCTAAGGATTATTCCAGGCAAATAGAGGAGTCATCCCTGCCTGCTCCCAGAATCCCCTGTGTGTCATTTGGGTGCACAGGGATGATCCAGGGACAATCCTGGGATATAGGCCTGGTCTAGCCATGGCCTCTGTCTCTCTCTCTCCACAATCAGAGTGCTGGGAGTTTTAGGACTTTCCCCCCCTGTCTAAACATGCATAGGATTGCTCCCTTAGAAATGCTAGCTGTCTTCAGAAGGATGAAAAAAAGACCAACAACTTCCAAGTGAGTGAGGTGGAAGGGCAGCTTAACCTTTCCCCCTCATCCTTGTTGTTGTTTATTCGTTCAGTCGTTTCCGCTTCATGGACCAGCCCACGCCAGAGCTTTCTGTCGGCTGTCGCCACCCCTAGCTCCCCCAAGGTCAAGTCTGTCACCTCCAGAATATCATCCATCCATCTTGCCCTTGGTCGGTCCCTCTTCCTTTTGCCTTCCACTTTCCCTAGCATCAGCCTCTTCTCCAGGGGATCCTGTCTTCTCATTATGTGGCCAAAGTACTTCAGTTTTGCCTTTAATACCATTCCTTCAAGTGAGCAGTCTGGCTTTATTTCCTGGAGTATGGACTGGTTTGATTTTCTTGCAGTCCAAGGCACTCTCAGAATTTTCCTCCAACACCACAGTTCAAAAGCATCTATCTTCCTTCGCTCAGATTTCCTTATGGTCCAGCTCTTGCAGCCATAGGTTACTACAGGGAATACCATTGCTTTAACTATGCGGACCTTTGTTGTCAGTGTGGTGTCTCTGCTCTTAACTATTTTATCAAGATTTGTCATTGCTCTCCTCCCAAGAAGTAAACGTCTTCTGATTTCCTGGCTGCAGTCAGCGTCTGCAGTAATCTTTGCACCCAGAAATACAAAGTCTGTCACTGCCTCCACGTTTTCTCCCTCTATTTGCCAGTTATCAATCAAGCTGGTTGCCATAATCTTGGTTTTTTTGAGGTTTAACTGCAACCCAGCTTTTGCACTTTCTTCTTTCACCTTCGTCATAAGGCTCCTCAGCTCCTCCTCGCTTTCAGCCATCAATGTGGTGTCATCTGCATATCTGAGATTGTTAATGTTTCTTCCTGCGATTTTAACTCCAGCCTTGGATTCGTCAAGCCCAGCACGACGCATGATGTGTTCTGCATACAGGTTGAATAGGTAAGGTGAGAGTATACAACCCTGCCGTACTCCTTTCTCAATCTTAAACCAGTCCGTTGTTCCGTTGTTTGTTCTTACCGTTGCTACTTGTTCGTTATACAGATTCCTCAGGAGGCAGACAAGATGACTTGGTATCCCCATACCACAAAGAACTTGCCACAGTTTGTTATGATCCACTGAGTTCAAACTCTCACTTTAAAACATCCTTTTGAATAGATGATGATATCTTGTTCAGTCTGCCCTTGAAACATTCTCTATCTGTGTATGACCTTAAGGGACAACTATAGGTGTGATAAAACAGGGCATTTTTGATGTCCTCCTATTACCTGGCTTCTTCAATGGGTTGCTACCAGAGCTGACAATGCACATTTGTGTTACATTTTTTATTATCCACATGGTGCATGATTGTTCATCAAGAGGTGGGAGTTTATTGTATCTTTAGACACTAACATCTTTCTCTGCCAAAACAATTTGCCAGTCTTATGCCCAGTGCAAATAAATGCTTGTTTTCATTTCATTTAAACATATGGTTGAGATTATAATATTTTCCTTTGCTCAGGAAGATCTTTAGTTCTTATTTTTAATTAGGCATTAGAGAACAATATAATTTTCCTGGCAAACTAAAATAGATGTGTAAATTGAAGAAGAAGAAGGAGGAGGAGGGTTGATTCAACTGCGGCTAGTAGTCCGGTGGAGAATTCTCAAATGCAGCTAGGAATAAACTATAGCAGAAAAGTAATTTGTGGCTATAGGGCCAGAAAAGCAAACCAAAATCCATGTTGTGGAGGTAAAGCACATGATTAAAAAAATGTTCACAGTGAGAACAATATAAAATCTGCATTTGTATCCTGCCTTTCCTCCAGAATGCTCAGGGCACCACACATATTTTTCCTGTGATGCAAGATAGCTTGTGAGATGGTAATTGGTTCATTGTCACTCAGTGAGCTTTGTGTCTGAACTAGAGACAAAAATCCAGTTCTCCGTAGCTTGACCTATGTACTACACAATGGTTTTATTTTATTTTATTGTGAATTTAACAAAACAGAGCAGAAAATAAACTATGAAAGGAAAAACAAACATATACATAGGAATGTCAACTTTTTCTTTATCAGATATGCCATTCATAAAGAATAATAATAGGGAGAGAGTTATGTATAGGTTTCAAGAAAAGCAGACCAAATATCCATGTACTTATCCACTCACAAGTGGCATCTATATAACACCCATTTAAATGTTGATCGTGTTGTTAAGTCCTCAGTCCATTGCATTATGGGAGGTGAGCATTCATCCTTCCAATGTGTTAGTATAAGTCTTTTAGCTCTCACAAGGGCTCTAAAAATCCATTTGCACTGACCATGTGTTACTGTAGATAGTTTAGGAGGACATGCACATCATTCCACATTAAAGACTGTTTCAGTACAAAGTTTATCCTTATTATAACCTCCTCCCAAAAAGATGCAACTACTGAGTATTGCCAAAACATATGAATTAAAGAAGCATTAGGTGCATTACATCTCCAATAATTATGCAAGTTAGACAAACCCGTATTAAAGAGGCATAGTGGAGTCCCCTAAACCCATTTTTTTTGCTGAATAAGGCATAGCCTAAGATCTATAGAAGCTTCAGATACAGGCAAACCACTACACAGTGGTTTTAAGAACACAGTAGATTTGCGGATTCAGAGGAAATGTAGCTGAATTCAGTTTCTGATATATATATGTGTGACAGCACTGTCTAGTTATTGGGAATCCACACAACTTTTAGATGCAATACTAAAACTTTAGATTCCAATACTAACGATCAAGTTTTGTCTTGTTATTGGGGTTCCACATAACTTTTAGTGAAACTTTCAATTGCAATGCTAACAATCAAGTTTAGCCTAGTTACTGAAGTTCCACATAACTTTTAGTCAAACTTTAAAGTGCAATGCTAACAATCATGTATTTCCACAGAAGCAGCATTATACTCTGTCATAACATTGGGTGCTTCTCCCATGAACACCAGCCTTTCCCAATCTGGTATCTTCCAGATGTTTATATTACAACTCCCATAATTTAACTGGCTGGGGGATTATGGGAGTTGTAGTCCAACAGACTTGAATACCACTGGACTAGTGTAGAACTACATTATCCCTGCCTCCCATTATTTGTTACATGCTCTCTCATTTATTACTGAGAATCAAGATGATGTGCCTTCTGGACTGTTGTATTTCCATGTTTTCTCTGCTGTCAGTCCCACCCCCTTTTAATAAGAAGTTTGTTAACAGACTTGCAGTGCAATCCTTTCCAGTGTGTGTGTGACTCACACTGCTGTTCAGCTGGAAAGGAGAATTGGGCACTGATGTGACTGGTGATACTGTGTGACCCTGCATCACCTCCTGCCATTTCCTTTAGCGTCCTTCCCACAAGCGTGCCCCACTTTTTTTGTGGTGGTGGGGAGGTTTGCACTTGGGAACTAGATAACATGTAGTTGTTACAGAAAAGGGCTAATTCTAGCACTTGTTTTCACACCTTTGAAGTAACGTGTGAATTGAAACTCAGTTATCCTTTGAAGCTCAGTTATACACATCTCCAAATTTTATAATGGGGTTCTACAATCAAGAAATGTGTACACACATGCATATGTTAGGGAAATGTACACAAAATGCCCATATTTTTTAAAAAATAAAGTGAAAATGCATTATTTGTGATATAAAATGCATTATTAGGAAAACTGCTTGCAAACCCCCCCCCCCCCCATGTAACCCCTCCAAAAACATGCACAAAAATGCAAACGAGTTTTCAGGCAAACTTAAAAGAATATTCTTGGGGTGAACCGAATTTAAGATTGGACAAATGAGAAACTGAAACGGGCAGATTTGTCCATCCCTAGTATAGTATTAAGAAAAGAATTGGGATTTGTCTTGTAATCTGGAAGCACACACAATTTTTCATATGGCTTCATTTACCTCATTTCCTCTACAAGTTTAATAGTGCTTGGTTTATGATTAGGCTTAACCGAGTGAGGTGTGGATGTGTGTATCTGTTAAGAACACAGCCTGTTCCTCTGTCCTTAAGTCACCTCATTGCTGCTGGGCATTACAGGAGGCTCTGAGCTGAAGTCAAAACTTGAATAGCTGCCAGGTACAGCATGTCATTTTAGACATGAGGAAAATATGGCAAAAGAATACAAGCCTGTTCCTGTAGAGTTTCCTCAAACAATGATCCTTCTGAACTTGGTGGGAGTTTTTGTGTGAGGTAAAATCTTCAAAATAGGGTTTGGCCAGTCTAAATTCATAATAACCTGTGCCATCCAGGGAATACGAAAGAAATGTGTCTAACTTCCAGGATGAAACTATTCTGTTTTTTTTTTTTTGGGTAGCTTTGAGTATGCCAAGATGGTTGCTAGTGTTCTTTGAAACTGAAAGTTGCATAGTTTCTTTGAAAACATCTTGTACACAACCTGCATAAAGAGAAAACCAACTGGCACTGGAAGACGAAACAAATTTAAGGCACGAACTATGATTCCAAAAGAACTTGAGTGTTTTTGTAAGCGAGGCAAATTTCATTTGCACTTCTCTTGTGCTATGAATATCTGATCGTTAATGCAAAAATGAGTATTCTGACTAATGAAGGACTTAGATTCAGATTACGAACAAAAATGCTTTAAATCTCACAGATGAGATCTATATGTGTTTTAACAACACAATCTTCTGCATGTTTACTGGGACTTACTCCCAGTGAAGTGTTCCTAGGATTATATAGTTTAGGAAGATTTAGAAAAGCTTCAGAAGTCTCCACACAGAAGTGCTGTTTTAAGAATTGGGGCTGGCTGGCAGAACTTTAAAACATTTCCTCAGAGAAATTGTAGTGCCGCAGTTCCTGCGCATTGTTGTAATGGGGGCTCTTTATATTTTCTACTTTCAAACAACCACATCTTCTTACTCAAGGGCCATCATGTGGGAGGCTGTTTGAAAGGCTCTTATGTGGCAATGTTTTCTTTAGCAGCTGCAATGTACACCTCCAGTATATGGGGAATCTTTATGCCACTGCCAGACATGGGTAATGGATTGGAGACTGTCTGCACTGGGTGTTACTTTGACATTGTGGCTCTCACACGGAGTATGGCTCACCACAGAAAAGCCATTCAAGTGGTCTTGATATGGTGGCTATTGTGTAACTGTTGGCCTCAAATAGTAAGATGTTGGCTAACACTGCAGTGATACTAAGCCTTCATACATTTATTTATTTATTTATTATATTTATATACCGCTAAATGTAATAAAATTCCTAAGCAGTTCACATAAACTTAGCAATGTCTGTTTGCTACCTAGTAAATCTTCCGTGTTCTTTTTCCTGTACAGTATGCCTGTGGAAGCAGCTTTTAGGTCAGTTCTTTCCAGAGGTTACTCTATTGCAGCAAAAATGCCAAATAATCTTGTAGCATCTTAAAGACTAACAAATTTATACTGGCATAAACATATAGCCTACTTCATCAGTTCTTGTCAATGTTTGCTCTGAAAAACCAGCCCCCCCCAAGCAATAGTCCTTGTTATCTTATCGATCAGAAATGCACTTGAGACTACTAGTGTTTTGAGGAATACAGTTTATGAATTACTGTTTTAGTCAACTGAATAATGAAAATTACTACCATTATTATGCCTATTTCGCTGCATGTATTATGGGAAAATGCAGTTAACTGAAGGGAATGTTACTTTGAGGTTAACTATGTGTTCCACAGGGAATATGAAATGATTACAGGTTTGATTTATATGACTGGGAGTACTTCTATAAAACATATTTTATTTATTAGCAAATCATCAAAGCATAATTTGTTTCTACCATATATGAAATAAAGGTCCTATAAATATCTCCCTGATGTGATAAAATATAGCCATTTGTTATGGCACCTGTTAATAATCTTGAAACTATTATTACATGCACTCCTAATATAAAGTGTGCATCACTTCCCATTTGGGTATTTGTGCAGACAGTACAAAGGCAAAGAGGAAGCATGAACCGAGGGAGTGGATAATGGCCCATTGGAGGGCAGGTGATTCCCCATCTTTTGCACAGTGCCTCTACCAAGGGTTACTTAGGTCATGGCTAGACGAGGGGGTTGTACGGCGACGATCTCAAAATTTTATGATCGCGAGATCATCGCCCTGGTCTACACGGGGTGCGTGACATCGCGGCCGCCATTTTTTGTTTTTTAAACAAGAAGGAGCGCACAAGCGCTCGTGCGCAAACAGATGAGTTTTTTTTTTAAAAAAACCACCTCCCCCACCCCCCGATGGGCACAGAGCTCTGAGGAGCCCTGTGCCTGGGTCCCGGCTCCTCGTGGTTACTCATGAGGAGCCGGGACAAACTGTGATGCCCTGCCACATGTTCCACGGTCTCAGGATCATGCAGAGACTTCAGAAAAAGCACAACAGAAGGGTAGGGTGATATCCCAGGGAAAGGGGAGGGATCATCCCTCCCTGCTCCCTGGATGCCCTCTGTGTCATGTGGACGCACAGGGATGATCCCCGGGATATCACCCCGTCTAGCTGGAAGTAAGAGTTTTAAGCTACAATATGGTAGTATTTTTGGCCCTGTCCCCTTTAGCCTTTGGCCCTGATCAGCATGGGAATGTGGCCCCTGAGCAGGGCCAGCCCTACATGAAGCAGCCTGATGCATGCACATCAGGAGGCAGAATATGGGAAGAGCAGCAAATGGCACCGCTCTCTCCCAGCAAAGGTATCATTGCTTCTTGGTCCTGCCCACTGCCTGCATGGCTGGTAAGACCAAGGGGTGTCTGCTCATTTGCTTGCATGCACTCATCCTTCTGGCTTGCCTACTTAGGCAGCTAGGTGCATGCATATGCATGTGCCTCACCATCATTCCCACTTGCTGTCTGCTTCCACTTTGAGCACCAGATTTGGGGCACCTGCAAGTATCACGAAGTATCACGAGAGCTCCCGGCGCTCTTGCAATACTTCAGCTGATCTAGCATAGGCATCCTGCAGCTGCTGCAGAGGGGGGAAGCATCTGACCAGTGGCAGTGAGGTGTATGCATTTATGTGCACACCAAAAAAGTAAACTGACGGGCAGGCAAGCGGTGACAGCTGGGTTAGCAGGCTACCAAGCAGATGGGGGGGGGAAGAAGTGGAGTGGTTGCAGGGAGTACTCGCTTCAGGTGGGAATCTGCGTGGGGCCGGGACTACCCTTGAGAGCTTCCCCAAAATGGAATTCAGCCCTTGTGCTGCAAGAGGTTCTGCATCAGGTGCAATCGTCCAGTTTCCTGGAGAAGAGAATTCCAGGAAATAGTAATAGCCCTACCATGTGAGCATTTCCTGAAATGCTTATGTTGGTCTGATTCGGCCTTAGCTCTGAAGTTCTGCCAAGAGAACCACATTGTTTGGATCGGTTCCAAGATGTGATATATTGGTTCTTGGAATTTTCCCAGCACTGTTTGCTGTTTTAGAACAATTCTCAATTCACCATCAAGTAATATCTCCCACTTGGATGATATACAAGTGTTGGTTCTAAAAATGATGGTTCACAGTCGTGGGCAGTGCTTTTTTATATGGCCCTGCCCACATGAATTAAGACTTAGGGTCAAATATATAATTATGGGACCTTTTGCAGGATTCAGATCAGATAATGGCTTAATTCTTCCAGTGATACAAAAAGCTGGTCTATGCCTGCAGACACCACTTGTGGTCCCATAAAACATGTCACGCATGTGTATGCTCTTGGTCATTGGGAGTAAATTGGCTGCTCTTATAGATGTGCGGCCTTCTGGTATGCTCCTCGTACTTTTCATTCTCTCATAGGTCTCTCATATTGGGCATGTTCTCCACACCAAGTTCATACCTGCTAAATAAATATTTTCCTCGTGCTTTTGTTCTGCCTAATTATGGACTATATGTGAACTCACCAAATTAATTTATGGGGTTGTGTGATTATTCAGACTTTGAATAAGGAAAAGAGACCTGGGCACTTTACTTATTGTGGCCAGACTGTGGAATTAACTCATCAACTTAAAAGTCTTTTAGCATTTAAGAAAGCTGTTAAGACTAATCTCTTCCAGCAGACCTACCCAGTGGAATTTTAGGATGTTTTTAGGATATTTTAATAATGTGTACTATGTTTTTAATCATTTTTTATGTATTTATACTTATTGTTGTTCCCCGCCTCAGTCCAAAAGTCCTCCAAAAGTCTGGTAAAAGTCCTTTAAAAGTCCTTTAAAAGTCTGGTGAAAGCCCTTTAAAAGTCCTTTAAAAGTCTGCTAAAAGTCCTTTAAAAGTCTGGTAAAAGTCCTTTAAAAGAGTGCTAAAAGCCCTTTAAAAGCCCTTTAAAAGTCTGGTAAAAGCCCTTTAAAAGTCTGGTAAAAGTCTGCTAAAAGTCTGGTAAAAGTCCTTTAAAAGTCCTTTAAAAGTATGGTAAAAGTCCTCTAAAAGTGGGAGAGATAAGAGGGGGAGGCAGGGATGTTTGTGTTATGAAAAATGAGGAGGACCGAGGCACACTTTGTTTCTGAGGGAGTGGGGGTGGTGGTTACAAAGCTGGGAGATAGATTTATTGAGCTGAAGAGGAGGCACAGTGAAAACATTGACCTGGTGAGTTAGTCCTCTCTAAGCCAAGAGCCAGGCTGAAGTTCAGTAGGTCATCCCTAACAGGCGTTGCGAGTTAAAGCAGCAGGCCAATAAGGAGATGCTGGTAAGAAATTATTATTATTATTATTATTATTATTATTATTATTATTATTTGTTATTATTATTATTGAAATGGGAAAGTGGGACAAGATATTGGAGGAAGGCTGTGGTGATAATAAGGACATGATGGGCTTGGCTGCCTGAAGGTAGTAGCCAGTGTCTGGATACTTATCCACATAGGACAATGTGTCCAGTCATTCTCTACTTGGGTTTTGACTCATATTAATATTATGCAAATCAGCACTAACCCCATTTGAGAAAAATCTTGAGCTTAAAAGAAAAGAGACATTGCGTTTCAAAGACACAATGGTGTGAGGGATCACATTGCTCCTGGAGCACCCCGGGAACTGTTCATGCTTGCCTGCATATAGTGACCCCATTCCTTAAACAGGTTCTACCATACATTTCTTCAAGTCTTGCCTTCTCTTGGGATTTAAATTGTGTTGTTGCAGCATGAAAGCAATCTTCTTTTGTGCTCCAAGCAAACATTCCTTTTGTTATTACATCCCCTGTAGGATTGAGAAATGGCCACATTGATGGACCAATCACTACGCTGTGTTCCTTGCAGGCCAAGGTTTACACCTACATCAATAATAAAAATGATTGTTAAAGTGAATGATTGTTTTCATCATACACCACTTCCTCATAAAAATATTCACATGGCCTGTTTTCTCCCAAGTTTAATTCCCTTGGATAACCATAGGTTAGTATTCCACATTCCCAGTCAAAACAGATTCACAATGTTTCTTTTAAGACAATAGAGCTTGTTAAAAAAAAAAGGTCTCTGTATTAAATAGAAAGAAAGAAAAGCTTAGCACAGTTGAAATCCTAATCCTCCTTCTCTCTGTAATTATTTCAAAAAAATCAGATTAAAAACTTCCTTAAAGAAAAAGGTGGGTACAGGAAACACTGACTGGACGTGCCTCTATTTTGTTGGAGTTTCTGTACAGCAATTAATGAGGCTTGTGGAAGGGCGCAATGCTACACTGTTCATTGCTATGCATGCATGGGCTTTTCCCCAGATGTCTGTCTCTAGAATAGCAATTTTATTCCATTTAAATTGAAGGAGACAATTGCACATATAGTGTGAGGGCTCTGACTTCACCCAAAACAATAAAAGAAAAGCAATAAAACCTTGGGAACAAAACGTGTAAATAGCGCATAACCGCAGTGCCTCACTGAAAAGCAAAACATAGAACTATTATGGGAATGTTGTCAAATATTGGAATTAGATTCTCCCAAACGCACCCTCATGTATGGGAGGCAACAATTGAATTTAGTAGCTCAAAGATAAGGACGTTGTACCATGGACAGCAATAAAAAAAGTATAATTGGTAAATTATCAATACCTATCCATGGGGTGACAGTTTTAGAAAGGGCGTGCCTCTAAAACTAAACAGCCAAAGCCGGGCCCCAGATGATGATGATGATGATATTATTTGTACCAAAATGGTTTGCAAACATCTCATAAGAAGAGCCATGCTGAATGAGCTGATTAGTGAGATTGCATGAGATATAGATACATGGGCACCGTTAAAGTTGAGTTTGTGGGGTAAAGTCAGCACACTTAAGATGAATGTTATACCTCGAATTCTCTGTGTTATGCGTGGGATGCCTTTACTTATACCTGGCAAATACTTTAATGTTTTGTTTCGTATTTTTTGGGGGGTTCTTCCTCACCTCAAATATCCTTGAAACAGATGCAGCTTCCAATTAAAGAAGGTGGGTTTGGTTTTCCAGACCTTGGTTTATACCACTGGGCCTGTCTATTGGCTTGTACTAAGCTTTGGTCTTTTCCAGTTCACTTAGATTTGCCACCTTGGAATCCTTAGGTTACAACCTCTTCACAAATGGATGGTACTCAGTTCTTGATATATCAGAATAAATAACAATCCTCTTATAATCTTGTCTGCTAGGGAGGTGTGGTGTATACATCAATTCCAGTTTGATCCATTCTCTCACACAGAATTGACTTTATGGAGATAATCCAGATTTAAGAATTGGAAAGAAAGCATTCTTATGGAGGACATGGATGGGTAAGATGATTTTTCTTTCTTTGGATCAATTAATAGGCCCAGATGATGAGTTTTTGTCTTTTTCTGATTTATGTGCTAAATATAATTTACCTACCACAGCAGAATGGCAATACTTGCAATTGCAACACTTGCTGGAATCTAGGTTTGGTTCAGCTGCTTTCACAGCTTCAGAGCCTCCATTATTGTTAGAAACACTTATAGCATCTGAACAGACATGTTGACCCACAACCCATAAAAGCATGTAGTAGTAAAAAATATACGATACCCACGGTTTAAGACAGGACTGGAATAGAGAATTGGAGTGTCCTATTTTGCCTTATCAATGGATTGTTGCCTTAGAGTGTGCATCTGAAGCTACTATGGATCTTAGGCTATGTCTTATTCAGCAAAAAATCTTGTTTCGGGTTCATTGGACTCCACAATGCCTTTTCAATAAGGATCTGTCTAACTTACATAACTGTTGGAGATATAGTGCACCTAATGCTTCTTTAATTCATATGTTTTGGCAATGCCCAGTGGTTGCCGTCTTTTGGGAGGAGGTTATAATAAGGATAAACTTTGTACTGAAACAATTTTTAATATGGAATGATATGCATGTCCTCCTAAACTACCTACCGGCTTCTTGAAAGTTAACTCATGGTCAGCTTATATGGATTTTCCGAGTCCTTATGATAGCTAAAAGACTTAAACTATTACATTGGAAGGACAAATGCTCACCTCCCATAATGCAATGGATTGAGGACTTAACACTATCCACATTTGAATGGGTGTTATACAGGCATGACTTGTGAGTGGATAAATACATGGATATATGCATAATTTAAACCCATGCATAATTCTCCTTCCCCTTTAAATGAATGGTATATCTGATGAAAGAAATGATGGTATTCCTATATAAGTAATGTTTCTTTGTTTTTATTTTCCCTCAATGTATTTTTTTTGTTCCGTTTTGTTAATATTCGCAATGAAAAAGGTAGGGGGGGGGGGAGAGAAGAGCCATGCTGGATAGGATCAAGGGTCCATCTAGTCCAGCATTCTGTTCACACATGGTCTAATTATACATTATGGGAGCAGAAACCCTATCTTAGAAATTGGGTCATGTTGAAATGCTGCAAAGTGGTTGTGGTGGGGTTGATTTCAAGCACAGAGGTGGGTATTGAATCAATTCACCACTCCTCCTCACAGACTTATTTCTGGCCTCAAAGCCAGGTTACAAGGAAGAGTTGAAATTGTTCCTCTGTTGCTATGCAGCATTTGGCCTAAGCTAGGCTGACCATATGAAAAGGAGGGCAGGGCTCCTGTACCATTAACAGTTGTATAGAAAAGGAAATTTCAGCAGGCGCCTTTTGTATGCATGCAGCACCTGGTGAAATTCCCTCTTCACTACAGTTAAAGCGACTGGAGCTTTACTAGAGTGACTGGATACAAAACAGGGCAGGGCTCCTGCAGCTTCAACTGTTGTGATGAAGAGGGAATTTCAGCAGATGCTGCATGCATACAAATGACACCTGCTGAAATTCCCTTTTCTATGCAACTGTTAAAGATACAGGAGCCCTGTCCTCCTTTCCATATGGTCACCCTCCTCATCCTCTCCTCACATCAACACTGTGAGGTAGGTTAGGCTGAGAATCCATGACTGGCCCAAAGTCACCCAGTTAGCTTCATGGCTAAGAGGAGACTAGAACCTGGATCTCCTGAGGGCCAGTCCAACAGTCTAAACACTACACCACAGTGGCGCAGGATTCAAAGCCCTTGAAACACTCCGACAAGGGAGAAAAACTATGGCAGTTCCCCCTCCCACTGGAGTCAGTGGAAGGTGATTTGTAAAGAAGGAAGGACCAAAAGTTTACATAAAAGAAGAACCACCCCGTCTTCTTCCCTGGCTAGCATGAGACAGCAGGGCTTCAGAAGTGGTGTTCTCCCCATAGGATTGATGTGCCAAAGATGCTGTTTTTGGCATGCTTTTGTGAAACTGCACTCATTTTTACAAATCAGTGGTAGTTGCTCTTGGACCCAGAAATGCTTTGGCAAGAAAAATCACATTAAAGTTCATGTAGCCAAGCCGTGTGATGACACCAGCCATCATGCCAGACTGATGTTTGGATATTATAGACTTGTTGAATGCCAGCAGGGGTGCTGTGCCATTCTCATAGGTCTGTGGTGCAACTGGCAGAGAGCTAGTGAATAACCACCCTGTAGAATTGCGCTAACTGAGATTGCCCTTAGAACAAACAACTGTTTATAGATTCTTAACCATAGAAAGGGCAAATTCAACAGTAATGAATTTTAATGAGACGGTTCAAGATAATGAATGAATGAATGCAGAACTGAGCCCTTAGGTTGTACATTCTTGCCTAGTATTTGCTTGTAAAAGACCACACACCTTAATTTCACTATCACGACGGTTTGTAGAAAATGAGGTTAGGCTTATATTTAATGGGAAATGGCCTGAGTCCACTGAGTTCCCAAAAGTTTTACAAGTGAATTGTACCAACTCGCCTCGCCTTTCCAAAATAGCATCATTGTTTACATTTATTTTGAATCTGCTTGGCATTTTACTAATTGCTTTGGTCTGCAGTTCAGTCTTAATTTCTGAAATAGGCAGTTTTGGAGCTCAAGCCTGCCTCCATGTCATACTTGTTGAACTACAAGCCCTGCTCCCTAATTCAAGATGTGTGTAGGAGCTGTGGGTACTCCATGGTAAGGGGGGATGCACTATGTGTATGTGCTGGGGCATTCTCCATGTCACTTCACTTGTTCCTGACATTCCCAAGAGATTCGCAAACCTTGCTGAAATGGCCTTGCACCAGTTTAATCCCAAGTACAAGGAACCAGACCAAGTAGTAATTTCTGTCTGTGTGCTAGCACAAATACTGAGATAACTTTACCTTGAATATACGCCAACACAAAGCGGACCCATATAAATTGTCCTACAGAGTAGGGCTGTGCTCTGCTCCGCTTCGGTTCATAGAAGTGACATCGGATCGGCCTGATTCGCTTCTGCCAAAGGTGGAGACGGATTGAGTTGGGGTGAGGCGAACTGTCACGAAGCAGGTTGCCCATTTGCGGAGCAATCTGCTTAGTTGAGAGGCTCTGCCCGCCATTTTGGAACTTTTTTCGTCTAGGATTGCATTGGGTGAAAGAACACCTATAACTTCTTTGTTTTTAAAGCTACATTTATTTATTTATTTATTTATTTAATTTATTTATTTAAGGATTTTTATGCCGCCATTCAGCCAAAAAAGGCTCTCACGGCGGCTTACAAAAGTATTTCTTGACAGTCCCTGCCCACAGGCTTACAATCTAAAAGACATGACACAAAAGGAAAGGGGATTGGGAGGGAGGAGGAGGAGGGGGAAAAGGAAAGCAAATTCAGGCACTACAATCTTAGTTGCAAAGTTCAGCAGTTACAGTTGACAGCAGGAGGGAGGGGGCTCTCAGCTGGAGCTGGACCCAGGCATGGTGGAGAGGTGCCTGGCTGCTGCTTCCTCCCTCACTGGTGGCCTCTGCAGTGACAGTTGGTAACATCTCTGAAACTTACTGTGCTTAGAGAGTGATGATTAGGGGTCATTTGTGTCAATTTCCAGAATTTTTTGTCCTGCGATTTGCTTGCAATTAATTTTTATTGTATGGGTAAAGCGGGAGGGGGGAACCTTTTTTTTCAGCATTGAAAAAAATTATCCGCATCTCCTTCTTGGCCTGCTGCTTCAACTCGCAACGCTTGTTAGGGATGACCTACTGAACTTCAGCCTGGCTCTTGGCTTAGAGAGGACTAACTCACCAGGTCAATGTTTTCACTGTGCCTCCTCTTCAGCTCAATAAATCTATCTCCCAGCTTTGTAACCACCACCCCCACTCCCTCAGAAACAAAGTGTGCCTCGGGCCTCCTCATTTTTCATAACACAAACATCCCTGCCTCCCCCTCTTATCTCTCCCACTTTTAGAGGACTTTTACCATACTTTTAGCAGACTTTTAGCAGAGTTTTACCAGACTTTTACCAGACTTTTAAAGGACTTTTACCAGACTTTTAAAGGACTTTTACCAGACTTGTACCAGACTTTTAAAGGACTTTTACCAGACTTTTAAATGACTTTTACCAGACTTTTATCAGACTTTTACCACACTTTTAAAGGACTTTTACCAGGCTTTTAGCAGACGTATAGCAGACTTTTACCAGACTTTCACCAGGCTTTTAGCAGACTTTTAAAGGACTTTTAGCAGACTTTTAAAGGACTTTTATCAGACTTTTAAAGGACTTTTAGCAGACTTTTACCAGACTTTTAAAGGACTTTTACCACACTTTTATCAGACTTTTACCACACTTTTAAAGGACTTTTACCAGACTTTTACCAGGCTTTTAGCAGACTTTTAAAGGACTTTTACCAGACTTTTACCAGACTTTTAGAGGAGTTTTACCAGACTTTTAAAGGACTTTTAGCAGACTTTTAAAGGACTTTTATCAGACTTTTAAAGGACTTTTAGCAGACTTTTACCAGGCTTTTAGCAGACTTTTACCAGGCTTTTAGCAGACTTTTAAAGGACTTTTAAAGGACTTTTAAAGGACTTTTAAAGGACTTTTACCAGACTTTTAAAGGAGACTTTTAAAGGACTTTTACCAGACTTTTAGAGGACCTTTGGATTGAGGCGGGGAACAACAATAAGTATAAATACATAAAAAATGATTAAAAACATAGTACACATTATTAAAACATCCTAAAAACATCCTAAAATTCCACTGGGTAGGTCTGCTGGAAGAGATTAGTCTTAATAGCTTTCTTAAATGCTAAAAGACTTTTAAGTTGATGAGTCTCCTCCGGCAGGCCATTCCACAGTCTGGCCACAATAAGTAAAGTGCCCAGGTCTCTTTTCCTTATTCAAAGTCTGAATAATCACACAACCCCATAAATTAATTTGGTGAGTTCACATATAGTCCATAATTAGGCAGAACAAAAGCATAAGGAAAATATTTATTTAGCAGGTATGAACTTGGTGTGGAGAACATGCCCAATATGAGAGACCTATGAGAGAATGAAAAGTACGAGGAGCATACCAGAAGGCCGCACATCTATAAGAGCAGCCAATTTACTCCCAATGACCAAGAGCATACACATGCGTGACATGTTTTATGGGACCACAAGTGGTGTCTGCATGCATAGACCAGCTTTTTGTAGAGTACCTTCAAAATGGGCATGTATCTGGATACTTTTATAAGCTCTCATGGTGCCCATTGTGATGTTTCTAACTTGAAAACTAAAAAAGTTATAGGTGTTTGACATTTTCAATGCAAGTCTATGGGGGGAAAACACGGAGCTCCGATCCAGATCCGGAGCCCCGCCGTGGAGTGGAGCAGACCGTAGGCAGATCGGGTGAAAACAGAGTGGACCCTATTAGAAAGTTGCGGATCGTGATCCAGAGTGGATTGGGGGGTCAGTGCACAGCCCTGCAACAGAGTAATACGAACACTGTGTCATGAGCCATATTGGTAACATTACATGGGACCCTGATTAAAAAGGTATAATCTGTATCATCCCATCTTTCCTCTCTGGATTTGCAGGAATGGGCTTGGCCCACATATCTTGCTACTGCTTCATCAAAATGACAAGGCTTTGGTGAGTTCCAAAGGTTAGAGAAATCAGTGTTCTGGATTATAATCTGCAAAATGGCTTTGCCAAATGGCCTAGCTGCATGTTCTTGTTACACAGACGGTGCAACAAGTGACTTGTAAACTTAGTAGTGGCAATTGAACATAGACAGGAGGCTGTCTTTAAGTTGCAGAGCCTAAAATAATTTTAGACTTTACTAGGCAAAGGCAACCACTTTGAACTCTGCCCAGAAGGCTACAGAGAGCCAGTGCAGATGCTAATGTAATATGCCCCTGGAGACTCAGTCCTGTTGGGATCAGCTGCTATGTCCTGTGCACCAGTTGCAACTTCTAAACTGACATCAAAGGCAACCATGCATCACACTAGTCCATACTTGAGGTTAGGAAGTGAGATATGACTCTCACTAAGTTCTAATCCAAAAAAAGTTTCTTGGCAGATGATGGAGATAGTGAAAGGCACTCCTGGGCATTGCTCCATTAGAAGTACCAGGCAAGGGATGTCTCTTACAGATCATAGGAAAAGAAGCAAAGTGCCTTGGGACTCAATGACTTATTTATTTAGTGGCACTTAGTGGCACTTCCCTCTGTCTTAATTTGAGGCAGAGTTTATCTGAGCTTTGCTCTGGAATCTGTTTTCAATGCCAGGCCCCAACCTTGGAACATTAATAATAGAGTACCTGAATTAATAACAGAGTATGTTTTGAGTATGCAATAGTGCCATATGTAGCCCCATGTATTTTGGGGTAAGGATTTACAAAGTGAAAGGTATGTCTAGTAGGTTTAAACCATGCCAGCTCTCATTCCACATATTAAAAACAGCTCTGGCTTAGCATCTTTGGGGTGACCATATGGAAAGGAGGACAGGGCTCCTGTATCTCACAGTTGTGATGAAGAGGGAATTTCAGCAGGTGTCATTTGTATGCATGCAGCACCTGGTGAAATCCCCTCTTTGTCACAACAGTTAAAGCTGCAGTAGCTATACTAGAGTGACCAGATACAAAAGAGGGCAGGGCTCCTGCAGCCTTAACTGTGGTGATGAAAAGGGAAGTTCACCAGGTGCTGCATGCATACAAATGACACCTGCTGAAATTTCCTCTTTATCACAACCTTTAAAGATACAGGAGCCCTGTCCTCCTTTCCATATGGTCACAATATCTTTAATTCTGTGTGTGAGTCCCTGGGCTTCATCAGACGGGGGGGGGGGGAAACCACAGCTCCCTGCCGTCATTTCTCTTCCTACCACCGCTTTGGTTGCACAATACTTCCTCTTTCTCATGGAGGAGAAAGAGGAACTAAACAAAGACCACGTGGCCCATTCAGTGGGCATTTTTATTGTGCTGCTTTTCTTGCACACAGTAGGCGATCACGGCACGTTTCATTTCTAAAATTAAGTCGGACTTACCGGGGTTTTATTTTGTGATGGGAAGAAGGCCACAAGGAGTGGGAGGCATATGGGAGGTGGACATCGTCATCAAAATGCCCCGTGAAAAACCGTGAGTGGGCAGTAACGAGTGTGCGATAAAACGTTTGTCTGATGATGCTCCCTTTGTTTGATGAGCTTTCAAAAGGCATTGCCCATGCCTTTCAAAAATCTTCCATGAACCATTAGTTGCTGGAATCTAGATCTTTTTTTTACATACCCCCAGAATTGTCAGAAGGCCTGTTTTTGTTCACTTCTCATATTCAGAAAAGAGCCATTGCCTTACTTTTTGCTCCACGGAATTCATAAATTCATGTGTCTAAAAAGCTTGGGCATTAGAGGCCTCGCCTTGCTTGGCTTAATCATGCAAGGAAAACCACACTGGATGGGAAGAGCAATTAAAGCACGAACAAAAAATGCTTCACTGTCTTTTCCATGATCTTTCCTTGTTTGCTGGTTGGCCACCTGTAGCCCTCATCAAGCGTGGCTGCATGCTAAACAGTCTCCTTTTAACAAACTCCTTAAAAAATATAAAGTGATGGGTGAGGTTGAAAAAAAGAGACAAGCTCGCCAAAGAGCTGACCAGGACCTGTTCATGGAAGTGGAAATGGGAAAGCCCAAGTGACTTGTTTTGATTAACTTGTACTCTATTTTTAATCTGTGATGAAGGACTTCATTGGTAAGCCATTTAATGGTTAGCCATTGTATGCTTTTGGCCCTAATAAGAAGCAATTTTATTGTAAAAATATGAGTAGGAGGTGCCTTCAATGACGTTACCAAATGAAAACTGACTTGGGAGTCATTTCTTTCTGCCATTTGTTGATGTTGCTGGGAGCTGAAATCATTGGTTTTTAAAAGTCTGTGTTGAAATCCTTGCTATATTTCCATCAGTTTATTACTTCTCATTAAACATATTTTCCATTCTGTTTAATACTTGAACAGCTGCTATTGATGTAGGAAAAATAATGTCTTTTATAGTGGGTTTGCACCATGGACTAAAGACACAACCACAACAGCCCCAAGTATTCTCTTCCCCCCCCCCCCGTTAAATGCTTTCTTTGCCCTAATCTACACCAAGCAGGATATTGCACTATGAAAGTGGTACAAAAGTGGTATATAAAAGGCAGGAGCCACACTACTGCTTTACAGCGGTACTGACATGCACTGACAACTGTTAGGACCCATTGATACATACCATATACCACTTTCTTCCTACTTGGTGTGGCTCCTGTCTTTTGTATACTGCTTTCATACCACTTTCATAGTGCAATATCCTGCTTGGTGTAGATTAGGCCTTTGTTGACCCAATTGACTTCAAGTATCTGCAAATCTCTATATTATAGCTCTTAATGTATCTTTAGGTTTGCTTTAAAACTACAAAATGTCATGTGCCCAAGTAAAGTCGAAGCACGGAGTTCATCAACTGAGTGCAGTCTTAATTGACTTGCATTTCTCTTTTCCCTTCTGTGCATTCCTGGTTATTATATATAACAACATAAGAAGAGCCATGCTGGATCAGACCAAGGGTCCATCTCGCCCAGCACTCTGTTCACACAGTGGCCAACCAGCTGTCGACCAGGGACCAACAAAGCAGGACACGGTGCAACAGCACCCTCCCACCCATGTTCCACAGCAACTGGTGTCTATAGGCTTACTGCCACAAATATGGGTGATTTTTTTTTGTAAGAAATATTACATTAATGGCTTGGGACCCAAACATCCAAAACAGCGACTCTCCCTATATCAGCCTGTCTGTGCCTTATGATTGTTAGGGGAAGCTCTACTCTAAGCATCTTGGGCGTGTTACGTTGTGGCACTCTTTGTAGAATGTCCTGCCCCTGGAGGCGTGAGTAATGCCAATGTTACACTCTTTCTGGTGCCAGCTAACAACCCTTGTTTGTCCGGGCATTTTAAGTGTTTGCTATGATCTCTCTGATTATGGTATTTTCTGTTCTTTTGGGGGGTTCTTTGCAATGTTGTTTTATAGTTTTTTATATGTATCATATGTTGATTTTAATCATACTCTTGTAAACCACCCTGCAAGGATAAAGTAAGGCAGTAAGCCTATAGACACCAGTTGCTGGGGAACATGGGTGGGAGGTGCTGTTGCACTGCGTCCTGCTTGTGGGTCCCTGGTCAACAGCTCTTTGGCCACTGTGTGAACAGAGTGCTGGGCTAGATGGACTCTTGGTCTGATCCAGCATGGCTCTTCTTATGTTGTTATGAAGGGCAGCTTTAAAACTATTTTAAACAAATCAATACGTTAAAAAAACCCTGATAGTATTCCAAACTTCCTTTATATTTTATCCTCATAAGCACCCTGTAAGGTAGATTAGATGGAGAGCTTAGTGTATTTCAATGTCTGGACAGTAATTTGAACTTGGTTCTTTCCCATCTAGACATTCACACATATCCACACTGCAAAGGATAATTGACTAAGCTAACTTTGTAAAGGTCACAACTACATTAGAAATGCTGATCAACTTCAGAGTCACCACAGAGGTTTTTGTCTTTTAATGATGCAAATCTATTCAACCTCTTTTCTGGAGAAAAAAAAAAGTATCATAGTCTCCTTAGGGGTGGAACGTTACTAGTGAACTAATGAACAGCTGGGCTGAACAGCTTCAGATATTGTGCCACAGGGCTTCCATTTCTCCTGCGCAGTGATTAATCCCAGGCAATCAGCCATAGTGAAGTCATATTTACTTATGGGCCACACTCTATGACAGATTATTTCAAGATGGCCTCAAGCACAGGAATGGGAGGAACCCAGCATAACCATTACCTTGAATGGATGTACTTGGACAAGTTACTATCTCTCAGCCTGATCTACCTTACAAAATATTGTCATGAGATAAGGATGTTCCTTCCTTCCTTCTACCAAGGGTTTACACATCCTGTCACAAAACCTTTGTTTAGGGTAGGATAGCATTCTAAAGGAAATGACTTGAAATGCATAAGTGCTATGGGTATGATGTGCATTCACATCCAGTCCTTTTCAACACTGCCGTACAGATGCACTTACAGAAGGCTGCCTGGTTGGGAAAGCCAGATAATGGTGTGAATCTAGTGAGAACAGGAGCACAGATATATCGGGATCACATAAAGAAGATTGGAAACAAGACTTAACCTACTTCAGCCATGAAATGCAGTACTCGCCATCGGTCATACTGATGTCTCTTTCCTCATTATATCAGATAATTTGCATCACGTGGTATGATGTGTGCTGGCCACCATTTTGAGCCTTGAATAATCCACCATTTTGAGCTTTGCATAACTCACACCACCTGTCTTTGCACAACACTTCAGTAAGCCATGGTGGGCTGTGATGATCGTGCAAACTGCCCCAGAGAGCAGAGTTTGAGCTCTGTAAGTCCCTTAAGATGGTGGCTGACTCACTCATTCTAGAGCCGTGATGTAGGAGCAGTGCACTGGGGCAATCCGCTGGGGTGTTTAAGCTGTACCTCCCGCATGCTTAGCCTGTATATTTCTAAATAAACATAAATATTTCAAGATCGCAATACATCTCCAATTACCTCCTCCCAAAGGAAACCAAATCTAGGCAGGTGCTGCACTCCTGGAACCTCTCGCTGCTTGGTGAAGTGGGGTGAGCATGACCCTAACACATGTTTATTCAGAAGTAAGTGCCTTTGTGTTCCACAGGGCTTACTCACTGTTAAGTGTGTTTAGGATTGCAGTCCAGCAGAGGCTGATGGCGCCAATGTCAGTTGGTCTATGGATCGTGCTCTGGGTTTCAGTCAGAAACAGTCAGAAGTCTAAAGAAGCTATCTGAGATGCTGAACACTATCCCCAAAATGATTTCAGCACCTTGGTTGGCTCATTTAGAGTTCTGACTGAAACGGAGAGAGGATTCACAGTCCCACTGACATCAGAGCCACCAGCCGCCACTGTTGCGGCCTAAGTTTGACTGAAGGCTAAGCTACCTGACCCAACTGAATCCATCATATCTTCCTGTACCATTTCAGATTACAGGTGATTGACAGCATATTTGAATACTTACCTGTCTAAAAAGCAACTCCCTTTCCAAAGAAAACAGATGCTAGTTTTCTAGGTGCTGGGATTGTTATTATGTGGAGGAGTATGTGTCAATTTGCCATTAGAATGGGAGCAAACAGTGGTTACGGATATGCAGATGAATGAATGTTAAATTCGGAACCCTACAAATGTTGAAGAATTCCTGTTTTGAATTCTGTTCGTTGAAACAAATTCCATTCACAAATTTTTAAAAATGTCCATTTCCTTTCAGTGCCTAAGTTTTATTATTCTCAAGGGAGCTGATATTACCGCTAACATATCACACCATTGAACATGGTGGGATGACTCATATCTTATGGCACTGTCTGGGAAGTTGCTTTGGCCCACAGTCTGACTGCTTTATTCACGTTCGGTAAATGTCACCCTTCTGCAGAAGGTTTCCATGTGGTAGGCAGCTTGGAAGCAGATTGCAAAAAAGTGCCTTCTTCCTGCGAACATTTTCAATCGAGAACTGATATTTGTGGGTGTTCTGAATGGCCGCGTTAAATAAACTAAAGTAAACAGATTTTTATGGCTCCAGAAAACAAAAGCTACATAAAAAAATATTCTAAAGATCTCATGTTTGTATAACATAGTGGGTTGTTGAAAGATATTGGGGTGGGGGAAATGTTCTGGTAACTGTTCAGCAACACTCATCAGGAAGGATTTACATGTCTTGATGTCTCAAATGAAATGGAAATAGACACTTTTCCAGCCATTTCCACATTACGTTTTACCCAGGGATTGAATATTCTTTATAGGAATAAAAAATGTATGAAGCATTTATGAATCCGACCCGTGAGTTCAGCAGTGTACTGGCTTTCCCCCATTTGGGCAGTTTCTATGGGTTTGCGTACTGTTTTTCTAACTTTATGGAATTTTACACAAATTTAATAATAGAAAAATACACAAAATAAAATTTTAAAATGGCTGAAAATGTGCCTTTCCCCCCATAGGCTAAAGTGTGAAAATGCACATTTTCTCAAGTGAATTTGCGTAATTCTGTCAATGAGCGGATTCTGGAATGAAAGCTGGCTGACAATCCATGAAATACACAGAATGTATTTTACATAATCTGTATATCCCTCGTTACTAGAGCATGAATAGAATGGCTATCTATTTTCTGGTGATCTCCTGATTCAATTATTGCACTATTCTATACATAGGGCTAACTTTGAAAGAGGTTTTGAAGTTTCAGTACATTCCAATTATGGTTGCTAGTATTTAATTGGTACAGTTCATTCAGATCACCTCTTAGCAGTTTTACTTGAGCTTCACAGGTTGCTTGTTTGCTTCTGAACCCAATTGATATGCTGGTGATTATCTTCAAGACCCTGCTGTGGTATCCCAGTTATGAAATGTTGTCTTGGCACCAATGTTGTTAATTTTCAGCCAGCCATTTTAATTACCTTTCTTTGGGCATTTTTTTTTAAAAAACTGCTCTTTTATGTGTTCTTATTATTATTATCTTAGTGTGTTGCATTTTAACTGGGTGCTTGCTCTTTTATATTATTGCAATTTGCCCCTGGAAATATTTTAAATACGTACATAAATTTGCCTCCTAACAGGTTGCAGCAAATACTAGTTTTGAATTACAACTTATTTAGAACCTTTTTCATCAGAGTTTTATATTAGGGATGTGCATTGGATTTGGCCAAATTCTGGGTAGAATCAGGCTGCTTTGGAGTGATGCTTTGGTTCCCTAAGGGGAAACCTAAAAGTAAGCAGAACTGGACCTTGACTTTCCTGAAGCTTTGTGAGCATTTTGGCACTTTGGAAGGCTTCAAAAGGCAGACACGGTGTCTGCAAAAAATGATTACTTTAATTTTGTTTTTCCATATATGGAAAATAAGGTGGGAAGAAGAGGAGGAGGGAGAGGACTTGAGTGACTAATGTGTTGAACTTTTAATGTCTAATCACAAGAATGGGCTCTTCCATCACAGTACTTGGGAGAGGGATGTTTACTCTGATGTAATGCTTTGCCCAAGTCTTTGTTGTGGTCTTTGTTGTGACTTAACTGAGTGGGAAACATTTAAATGAGCTTGGATAGACAGGGCTAGTGCCAGACTATTTTGCACCCTAGGCAAGGCGAGCTACTTGCACACACACACACACACATACACAAAATGGCCAACTTCTGCTGTTCAAGAAGAGTTTCTGAACTATTATATTTTCCTTTTATTGTGTTTTTCCTTAAAACAGCTAATTTGTTTTAAACTGTGACCCTTAAAGGGCAGTACTGTGCCCCTCTGAGGTCTGTGCCTTAGGCCGCTGCCTAGTGGATAGACTGAGGGATGAGTTCTGTTTTTGTGTACTACCCTTCTGGATTCTGATTCTTATCCAAGCCAATCCTCATCCTAATGATTCTTTCAACTTACCATTCCTTTTCCTAAATTCTTCCTTTTCCATTCCAATCGATTCATTCAAAAACCTCTACAATGTCAGCTGAAATTTCCGAAAAAATAATAGCAGGTTGTTTTTTACCCCTGCCCCGCCAAAATAGTAAAGTCTCCACTAGGCCTGCTAATATTCCACTAGGGAACTGCACTGGCTGCCTATTCGCTACCGGGCCAGGTTTAAGGTTCTTGTACTTGTGTACAAAGCCCTAAACAACTTGGGACCAGGATACCTGAGAGAGAGCCTTCTCTCTTACCAACCTGCCCGGTCACTGAGGTCATCCGAGGGCCTGCTCCTGGTGGTTCCACATAGATCCATCCTCCGATTGGAATCCACCAGGGGAAGAGCCTTCAGTGTGGTGGCCCCCCTCCTGTGGAATTCCCTGCCTCTGGAGGTCAGGCAGGCTCCAACCTTGTACTCCTTTCGGCGCCTCCTGAAAACATCTTTATTCCAAGAAGCCTTTCCTTAATATGCAGCCTTGAATCTCTGTTTTTGCTTCTTTTAAATTTTGTTTTAACTGTTTTATTCTGTTTTTATTTTCATTTTATCTTGTATACCGCTCTGAAATTTTTCAATGGGGAGCGGTATATAAATATTCTAAATAAATAGTAAATAATAATAAATAGTGTCACCCAATTCTGTTTCAAACTTTTTTAAAATTAGAGCCATTTGATGATTTCCATTGACAGCCAGTGGGAGATGCAGCACTTTGGATTTCCAAATCTTGTTTCGATTTGACCCCAAGTTGAATCAGGCACCCTTTGAATCAGTCTGACTCTAATCAGGCTGTTTTCTGAATTGGGGTCTGAACTGAATCTTGTGGTCTGTGCACACACCCCTACTTTATTTTTTAAAAAAATAAGAGATAGGTTCCACCATTGGAGTATAAAGAGTGAGAAAGGGTTTGTTAGTAAGCAAAGAATTTGCTGGAACTCTGGACAAAGGTGCTTCTATATTAAGTGCTTACTCTGGAAGAGGTTCATTTTGTAAACTCGTGTTTTATGAGACATCTAAATGATCATCAGGACCTTCTGTGTTTCTCCTGTAGTTCTGCCATGACAGAAACTTCAACTTTGGGGGAGAAAGATCAGCACAGTAGCACAATATTTAAAGTTGTTAATTTAAATTGCTCTTTCAGTTTGTGCTAAGGCATATTTTGGCTGTATGATTTTGAGAAAAAAATTGAAATATTCATACAAGAGTTCTTAAATGCAAAGGCATTTTAGTGAAATTTTTACCACCATCATGTCTAGTGTGTAAATGAAATATTTATGGTTTATAAATCCCATTTCATGAATCATGCCCAAATCAGTTTACAGTAAAAACACATTTTCTCTAATGATGATCTAGATAAAGCATGTAATTTACTACGATCTGCTCATGATCTGTTCACCTGGGGTGGGAATTTCCCCCTGGAAAGAGACCAAGCAGAAAATATACTGCCTCCTTCATAATACTCTTTTCCTGCCTGGAAAACAAAGTGAAGTGCTGCAATGGCTGTGGGTGCCAACCTCAATACCCACTCTATTTCTCGAAGGGAAAAATGAGTCTCCGCCCCTCACATCCTTTTCACCTTTTCTCTATCCTTGGGCCTGTCTTGATGATGTGTTTGCCCCAAGGTAGATTTGCAGTGGCGTCAGATCATGTATATGATGCAGCCGCCATCACAAAGATATCTGGAGGCATTCCCCCAATAATAATAATAATAATAATAATAATAATAATAATAATAATTTTATTTCTTACCCGCCTGTCCCTTTGGATTGAGGCGGGGAACAACATTAGTACAGGAATAAACACATCTTAAAAATTCTTGATTTTACATTGATCTGGGTATTATTATTATTATTATTATTATTATTATTATTATTATTATTTTATTTATTTATATAGCACCATCAATGTACATAGTGCTGTACAGAGTAAAACAGTAAACAGCAAGACCCTGCCGCATAGGTAGACCTGCTGGAAAAGGCTAGTCTTCAAAGCTGCCTTAAAATCACAGGGAAAGTTAATTTTACAAATCTCCTCTGGCAGGCCATTCCACAATCCCCCAAAGCTCCACTTTTTCATTCCAGCGAGGCACAGAGGTGCATCTCCTGTCTAAACCCATCCTCTGGCTTTGCACCAGAGGCATATCCCCAGCCACTGGCAAACCCTGATTAGTTGCCATTGGCCATGACAGGGGGAAGGGCAGTGCAGTGAGCAGAATGGCCACCGGGCTGCCTCCATGGGCCCACGGAGCAGTGCAGTTAAAGAAAGAAGTAAAAACAACACCAACGCAAACTGGAGCCAAGCGCGGCACGCTGGGACAGGTAGGAGGGGGCGGCTGAGCAAACCAACTCACTTCTGGGCCACCTCTGCACACTATGTTTGTTTGTTTGCACTCCCCCCTCCGCGACTCTGGTTTTTTCTGCCACAGGGAGGAGGAGTAGTGAAACAACGGGTGTGTGTGGAGGAATGGGGCGCTAGGGGAGGCAGCGGCCCCATGGTTCCAAACCCCACATTTGCACTCCTTTCCATGGGCATTACCCTGGAGGAGGGCAAGTGCAGGATGTCGGATCACGAGGCGCCAATGCAGACAGGTCCCTTATCTAAATTTAAATGGGGTTTGTGGTTTCCACTGAGGTTTGATAGATAATAAAATTGTACAGAATTGTACAGAACTTCATCTCTGAAGATAGATGTAAGTTTTGTAGAACAACGGGGCTTGTTTTGCGATGCCTTCAGTACATTAATTCAAATATATGTTTTCTTCATCTGGGTTGAGTCCTGAAAAGATCAGGTCTGCACTTTTGCAGCAGATAGCTGTTCGAGGACAGTGCTATTTGGCTAGTGTGCGTGCAGTCACCAAGGTGCTTCTCTCAATCTCAGAAAAGTTTTGCTACTGTTTTAAAAACAGGATTGTATTTTTATTAAATAAGACAAAGGATTAATAACAGACATGTGGCATTTAAAACATGCACACGCACGCGCGCATGCGCACACACAGTCAGAATAACAGAAGTGTGAGGCAGAAACAACACTACCAGTGTTTAACTTGCTGGAGGAAGAATGCTCCTGGTCTTTCTTTCTTTTTTTTTCAGCGCAAGAGCAATGACGGCACTTCTGGAATGCCAACCAGATAATCGAGCAGAAGATGGATCCTTCATTCTTTTCCTTTGATGGAGCTCCTTCTTCACCCTAACAGTTTAAATGGTCACACTTCTTTGCAAAATGGTTTGCATGTCTAATTAAAATCTAACGGATGCATTTCAGCTGGACGAAGGCCTTTGATTCAAGCTCAATGTGTTTTCCAAGTTGAACCTCTGCAGTCAGAAGTAAGCACTGTTGAGTTCAATGGACCTTCTCAGACCTTCCTCCCAGGTAATCATGCATAGGATTGCAGTGATGCTGATCCAAATAAAGTAGGTATTATGCTATGTACTACTGCTCTTTGGTGTGCATGTGTGTATACTATCATGATGCACTCCGCCACTTTATCTGCCTATCTGCCTTCTGTATGAATTGTGAAGGCAGGAGAATCTCACCCCCATGAATGAATAATATGTCTTTAAACGTGACATCTGTTGTCAACCTCAATGATGTCACAGCCCCATAATTGTCATTCAGGTTTAGATGTTTTGAAGTTTTTAGATTTAATCCAGTTCATTAGTGGGAGATACTGACAGTATTTTTTGTTGTTTCTTCACGAAACATCTTATAGTGGAAGATGAGCAACTTTTATTTTTTTTATCTGTTTTAAATGATTTTATTATTCCAAACATCATAGACATACATACCACAAAGTCATTACATAAAATACAAACAGAAATACAAACATAAAATACACACAGAAATACAATAACAACATCTAAGTTTAAGGTGTACTTTTGGCTTTCTTCATATCAGAAATGCTAACTATCTTCTCTCATTCCTTAATTACATTTGACACAGAATCAAATTCATTTCTTCTTTCTGTCTTAACTATATCTCATACATCGAATCCACAGACAAATACATCGTTTCTCTCTGTTTCTTGCAAAAATTCTATCAGAGGTTTCCATTCAGATATAAACGTGGATGTAGACCTTTCTCTTACTATCAACGTAAGTTTTGCCATCTCTGCCAATTCCAGCATCTTCAATATCCACTCGTCTGTTGTTGGTGTTATTTCATTCTTCCATTTTTGCGAGATGAGCAACGTTTAGTGAGAGATGAGCAAAGCAACACCAACAACAATACTCTACAAGAGAGTGATTGTTACTCTGAGCCTCATAAAAAGAAAGGATTGTTACTTCCTAACTTTAGGGTGCAATTCTATGCATGTTTAGGAAGAAAAACCTCCTTCAACTACCACTTTGCTTCCGTGTTGGGAGTTGTAGGACTTTTTCCTATCTAAACATGCATATAATTGCATCCTTAATCACATCTCTATTACTCTCCATATAATATCAGTTTAAGTATTGTATAGACTAACTTTGCCCACCTAGGTGGTCACCAGATGTTTTGGGCTTCAACTCCCATCAGCCCCAGCCAGCATGGCCAATGGTCAGAAATACTGCGACTTTTAGTCCAAAGCATCTGGAGGGCACCAGGTTGGGGAAGGCTGGCTTCGCCCCATGGTAAGTAGCCAAAAACATGTAACATATACATGTAGTCAGTGCCATCATTCATGACTAGAGTTGAGTTGAGTTTCCAGTTACAGAACATTAACAGTCTGCTTGTTGCCAAGTTGCTGGGAGTGCTCCAAATTGGCTGTTCTATCTCTTGGCCTTTGCTATTCTTTGGCAGTTTTTCCTTCTGATGCTAATTAAACAGCATTAATGAGCTGGAGTTAATTTTTCCCACCTTTGCCTCTGCCTTTGCTTAGCGTAACGTCTGAATTGTATAGAGACAGCATGTTTATCAGGGAGGGCTGATGAACAAATAATTAAACAGAATCTCAGCAATTTCACTAAATATAGAATTGGTAGATGCAAGAGCAGCACTGTAATCAGTTTACAGATTACACTGAGCTATAAAGACAAGCTTACTGCTGCCTCACATGTTCTATTTTTTGTACAATGATGATGATATTATTTGCGAATGGGAGAGTAACAGTGCAATTCGATGCAAGTCTATGTAGAAGAAAACCTAGTTCAAAGAGACTTACTACCAGGCAAAAGTGTATAGGACTGTAGCATGAGTGTCTCTGTGTCTCCAAGTACTCATGTTGGCAAGCCAATATAGAGACGTAGCACATAAACAGCATGCAAGCAGCTACAGAAGCAGATTTATTCAAAATTCGAATTTGGCAGTGAAATCCCAATATGTCTTTGGCTACAAATATTCTGATTCTCTTTATCAGCGAATTCTGTTCATCAGGGTGCTGTCAGCTTTGGAAACACAGGATAGTTCCTTGCCACCACCACCCCGCCACCCTTCACAGATGTATTCTGAGGTGTGTGTGTGTGTGTGTGTGTGTGTATGTGTATATAAGAGTTAGGAAGATACAACATGTAGAGCACAAACAGTACTGATGATGACACTAGCCTGTCCCCAAGTCATTTAGGGCTTTGAATGTCAATACCAACACTTTGAATCGGGCCCAGACCTGGACAGTGAATTTGGAAAAGGACAAGCATAATGTGGTATTACCAAATATTACCTCCCCCAAAACCACAGAAACAAACAAAGCTCTGGAGAGGAGAGAAAAGTATAGAAAAAGAAAAACAAAGGACTCTGTTGGTTAGTAAGCAATGTTAGTCCTATGTAAAATAGACACCATTAAAATGAATGGGACTTAAGTTAGTTGTAACTAACTTGTCTCATTCATTTCAATGATTCTACTCTACAAAGGACTAACATTGAATACTACCCTTTAGAAAATCAGAAGAAATTTATTATTGCCATAAGAAATCTGATGATCAAAATAGGGAGAGATGTGTTAGAGGTAATATGCTCTCCAAGGGATTCATTTTAACATAAGGCATTACTAATTTAGTATGCATAAAAATATACTCAAAGGTCCCAAGCCATTTCCCCCATGTGTCCTAGGAAGGTAAAATGCCTCACAACCAAAATATGTTTGCGGTGTAAGAAGATAGGGAATTTCACCAGGTGCTGCATGCATACAAATGACACTTGTTGAAATTCCCTTTTCTATACAACTGTTAAAGATACAGGAGACCTGTCCTCCTTTTCCATATGGCCACCGTAGTGCTAACCCATTGACACCCAGTGTATTTTGACCTGTTCCCCTAGACCTGTTTTCTTTGGAAAAACCCATGGGGACATTTTATACCCCCACACCCAAATTTTGGTGATATAAAGGGCTCCACCACATCACGGTTTTTTCCTCAGGTTGTCCCTGCGCTATCCACCTCCAATTCAACAGCGTGTCAAGCGCTGATCACTTCCAAGTGTGTGCGTTTTTGCGCTATTTCAGCATGTGCATCCTTTCACCTATGCAAGCTCGCATTGCTAACATACCGCCCTGTCTCCTCCCTTTTCCTTCCCCTTGCAGTTCATTAGTTGTTGTGGCTGGGAGGGACTTTGAGATGGACGTGAGATGTGGGTTCCTTCCCTCACCCCAATTCATATTTTCTCATTTTTTTATTTCTTTATTTCTGCGCAAATGCAATTGAATGCAATTCTGGTAGGCTGAAATGGTGTAATGATGCAATGGTGTATTTAAGGGATTAAGGATTAAGGGATTAGGTAAAGTCAACCCCTTGCATGTCCATGGACTGCTCTACCTATTCTAGTTTCAATGAGGTATTGTTGCACTGTAAAACTTAGGACAGGGGGCGGGGGGAGAACACACAATGCTTTCCCTAGGATCCTTATAAACTGAGTAGGAGAACTGAAGGTACGATGGACTGACTCAGAGAACTCTGTGCCAATGATCCAAGGGGCATTCCTAAGGAGAATGATGAGGAAAGGAAATTGAAATGGTGCGCTGGAGAAGAACCACCCCGCCCTCTGCTTTCAGCAGTGACACCACCCTACACACTGCTTTCAGCAGTGACACCACCCTACACACATACACACCCCCAGCAGAAAAATTGGGATGATCTGAAATAGCATCGAAAAGGAAATTACATGGGAACAGAACAGCAATGGTGAGAAGACTAACAGCAATGGTGAGAAGACTTTCCCCATACAAAAATACAATGGAAGAGGAGGGGGAAACTGTGTGATCACAGCAAGATCACAGCAGGATGGGTACAACGTCATGTGAGGGCCATGCTGCAAAACCGGACACCAGCTATGTCAAGAGTACGTTAAAATGCTGGTGTGATGGAGCTCAAAGACATTCCAATGGTAAAGTCAATAGATTCTGGGGTATTTTATGCCCCACATTGTGGATAAAGGATATGGAGCAGTGATTGCCCCATTTGAGGTTGGACAGTCCTATTGATAATCTATCTGAAATGGATTAACTTGATATAGGACTTTTTATGGAGTATTGTGTTTCCATGTAATAGTATTGGGCTATTAGGTGTCCATAACAACTGACTCTAACTCTAGGCATCTTGTCGGGTGTGCTACAGAGGAGCAAGGATGCATAAGTCTTCCATCTTGTAAAATTTCTTGTGGTCCTCTTTTACTCTTCCTCAAAACAGAACTCAGTTTCCAGAACAATTCATGCATGAGAGACAAATCTTGCTCTCGGAGTCTGCTTTATCCACCTTTGGTTCCCACGGATTATGTCTTCTAGTGCCACTACTGGTCCTCCATGTTTGATAATTTATGCCAGGGATGGGGAACATGTGGCCCTCCAGACATTGTTGGACTAAAACTTCCATCAGACCTAGCCAGCACTGCCAATGATGAAGGATGGTGGGTGTTGCAGTCCCAAAATATCTGGAGGGCCACATGTTACCCACCCCTGATTTATGCACATTTACTTGGGGACACTGAAATTCAGAGCTGTAAGTGATGAAGTTGCATTCTTGGAAGAGATCCACATTCAGAAGGAATACACTCAGCATGGGGCCCTTTGTTGACTCTGTAATAGCTCGTCTCCCCCGTATTCCTAACTCCATGACCCCATATTCCTAACTTCCCTTTCTCTTTTTCTTGACTCTCTATGATGCTCAGACAACCATTAGGAAATGTGGTGTGTGTGTGTGTGTGTGTGTGTGTGTGTGTGTGCATCTGCTAAATGAGTTAACATTCCCAACAAGAACGGGTGGGAGACATAGTTGGACAGCGTGCAAATAAAAAATTCTGCACTTTAACACACACACACACACTAAAATCTCTTTTAGCATGATATATGGAATTTCTAAACTTGAAAAGCACATGCACACGCACACACATGCACACACACACACACACACCAGAGAAAACTTTTTCATTGATGATGAAAAAGTCTTGAGAATATAAAGTGGCTTTTTCATGGCTTCAAAGGGCAGAAATAGAAATATCATTTTGTTTTATGCAGTGTGTGTGTGTGTGTGTGTGAGAGAGAGAAAGGCTTTCCTTTGAATATTATTATTATTAATAATAATAATGATAACATATTTTAAACAACCTGTCCTTTCCCCTCCCTCTGTACATTCTTATGACTGTAGCCAGCCTCACCCCTTCCTTTACACTGCATATTTTCCATTTTAAGATTTCCTGTTAAAACTAAAGGGCAAAGATCTCGTCAATAACTGCACGAAGCTGGGATTATTTGCTGTGTGTAAAAGGTAGCCTCCAGGCTCTTGCTTACTGGTAGTGGCAACTCTCTTTATCAAGGGAATCAGGGTCTCAAGTTCACTGTCTTTGACTTCCTACTGATTTGTTCGACTAAAGTCCTGATTCTCCGTGCAATCTGAGGAACTTCTTAAAACAGCATATGCTCTTGTACTATAATAGGAGGTGGCAGGCTGCCCCCGCCCCCTGCTCCAGGGTGTGTTTCCTATCTTATTCCTTCTCTATCTCCAGCTGAACTTATTTTCTAGGTGACACGTACATATGCTTTTGTGTGGGTGTGAGCTTTAGAGTAAAAAGGAGTGGAGCCAATGAGGTAGAAGTTAAGTTCATTCTTCTTGTGAGGAATAATTGGAACAGTCCAGTATAAATTTGTTTTCTCTGAATCATAGGCTCAAAACAAGCAAAGCCTTTAACCGCACAACTGCAAGAATGTGAATATGCATGGAACAAATGCTCTTTGAACATACCTAAGGTATAAATACCCAGATATAAAAATTCACACACACCGTGGCCCCACATGGCAATAAAGGAGCGTTGATCGCTCTGTCGACATCATACGAGTTGTATACGTGTGTGCGTGTTAATGAATGACAGGAAATGGAAAAGAGCCACTGTCAAGCTGAATGCACATTCTGGCTCTTGTAAATTTTATAAATATACTGCCCAGTTGTAGTTGAAAAGCAACTACCTAGCTGCGTTAAGCTAATTAAGCTTAGAAGATAGCTCCTTGCATTCACAGTCCTATCAGGTGTGAAGAGATGTTTATTTGTTGAATAAAGCTTTGTAAATTACACAGCAGACCTCTTTATTGTCTCACATCATGGCAGGAGGGCTTAGAATCACAACATATATGAAGAACAAACAACGTCATCAGGTGAGCATTTTTAACGCACGCTCGCTACTGCCCACTTACGGATGTTCACGTGTCCGCCTCCCAGGCTCCTCCCATTCCTTCTGCTCATTTTTCCATTGCAGAATAGACCCCTTTTAATCCGCCTTTTTAAAAAACAGAATGTGCCGCCATTTCTTGCTGTGTGCAGGAAAAGTGGTGTGATATAAACGGCTCCTGAACGGGCCACATGGTCATTGCTGCTTCCTTTTTCTCTCCCTTTGTAAAGAGACCATCACTATTGTGGGACAGCAGCAGGAGGCCATAGCGACAGTAGGGAAATGTGAAAATCCACCCGTCTGATGACGCTCTTTTAACATGACATATGAAAATGCCCTCCTAGGCTTGGGGGAACAACTTGGTGGTGAGTAAATTGGTATAAATTTAATATAAGATTGTAATGAAGCTACGCCGTAGGTTTTCTGAAACAGTTTTCATTTCCTGGTAGTTAAACCATTTATGTGGAGTCAGCGTTATGCCCTCCTATAGTTTCCCAGTGTGAGGGGCAAAGACAAACATATCTAGGCATTTGTGGCAGCTAAGAGCTCTAGGGTATTAATCAGAGCTGAGCACAAATGGCTTCTCAAAAATTCTCCAGAGTATTTGTGGGCTGAGAAATTGGGGAGACAATTTTGCCAAATTTCTCCAAGGGAAGTAAAAATTGTTCAAAGTTTCTCATAGACAGGACTCACTATTGGCAGGGGTTGTAGAACAGCTCCTTTCTTTTCCCCTAAAGTCCCCCCCCTCCCTAGCTGGTACTACAAGTATTGAGATTTCTGTTGTTCATCATTCTCAGGGCATTTTATAATTTATTTTGGTGGGGGTTTTGAGCTTTCCTATCCACTGGAATGTGGTAAAAGCTGTGTGTATGTGTGTGTGTGTGTGTGTGTTTTTGAGTACACATTTCTCAATTGCTCTGCAGCCTCCCAGGCTGCCTGTGTTTCCTGGTCTGAAAAAAAAACCTATGGGAGGAATGGTTTTATTTTTATCTTCCCCTGGACTTGAATTGAAGTGTGGGAAGCTGAGGAGATAATTGTACAATGAAAGACAGGGCACTTGTGCACACTCCTCAGCCATCTCATAAGTAAGGTAACCACAAGAACCCTGAACCCAACCCATGAGAATTTCTCCAAAATTTCTTCACCTTTGAATTTGTTTTTGAAAGCAATTTCTTTTCTATCAAATTAATGAGAATGGTTGAAAAAAGAAATATGGGTGACATTTTCGCACAGGACTAGTATTAGCATTCCAATAATCTGGCAGCCCTGTAACCCTTTTTACCATTGCAATCTTATGACTGGGATGCAGTCACACCGCCCTAAACCTGCAGTTACGCTGTGGTGAATCAAACCTCCCTTATCACCTGCATTTAATTAATCACACTACTGGGTAAAATGTGATATTACGTTTCGCCACCTGGTGTTCCATCCTGCCCGCTGAATCAAGACTCTGGGGAATGGCACAGGGAGCAGATTAATTTTATCAACAACCGCAAACAATCCAGAGACCTTGATATGATACTGTGGCTCCTGCTTGACTGAGCGCTGTGTTGTAAATTCAAGTTGCTGTCTGGCATACGGCTGTCTGATGGGCTGTCATAGAGGATGGAAAGCAGTTAAAATGTGGATGTCCTGTTTTTTAATTCCTACTGTTTAGACAAAATAGTGTACTCAGTGCAGCTATGGAAAGCCAGCCAATACTAAACAAATACAGTCCCTATATACTAGCATCCCCCTCCTCACTTCTTCAGGTGTATGTTCAATCTGTTTGGGGTGGTGGTGCTACATCACAGGCATCTTCCCTGACGAGCCATGGGCAGCTATTTTACTATCAGATTATGCTGATAAACAGTAAAATGGATGAAATGGGAGTGAAGCATCCTCCTCTACAGAAAAGGTGAAGCACCTTGAGGAATAGCATGCATGATGAGTGTCCTTTAGTGTCCATTGATGATGCTTACTGATCTGGTGGCAACTGTAGACATGGATCTGAGTTTTCAGCATAATACACATACGTCATGTAATTGAGCTTCTTAAACGAAACAGGATGTTCTCCTTATGCTGAGCCGGCTAAAGGAGATAGCTGATATAATGGTAAAACTGGTGCCAAGGCCCATAACTGGTTTCTTTTTTATGGCAACCTGCTATCTAGACCTAGTGATAAAGTAATTGTTTTCTTCTGAGTCACAGACATTGATCTGCGCTGACACGGTTACGTGACTAAGTGGAGAGAGGGAATTATAAAAGAAATCTTAATTTCTTTTATAATCATTTCCCCTTGATTATGTTTACCTCTGTTTGTTTCCATGCCCATAGTGCAACAGGCTTGTGCAACACTGTACTGAGAAGTATTCCTCAGAGAAGATGGTCTTTGCTTTGGCACAGGCCATTTCCCTTCACTCCCATCTCCAAATATAAAGTCTTATGGTGCAATCCTATGCATGTTATACAGAAAAAAGTCCTACAACTCCATTATGGCCGGAGCATGTTGGGAATTGCAGGACTCTTTTCTGCCTAAATGTGCACAGGATTGCACCCTTGGTCTATGAATAGGTCCAGAAACAACTATTTATGTGTAGTCCTCTGAGAAAAGCTGAATTAGGGACTCTTGTTCTGGTGCCAGAGAGTACAAATACGCATATATCCCATCATGTATGAAAGGCATGTGCAGATATAATTCAAGGCATTCCACTTGATAACACTTTCAAGCTGGAGACTTATGCTTTCTTCTGCTTGTTTGTTTTTGAAAGGAAGGCCTAATCTACACCAAGCAGTATATTGCTTTATGAAAGTGGTAGGAAAGCAGTATATAAAAGGCAGGAGCCACACCAAGCAGGATATAGTGTTATGAAAGTGATATATAGTAGGGGTGTGCACGGACCCCCCGCTCCGCTTCACTTGCAGATCCGCCATTTTCCGGAGCGGGTCGCTCCGCTCCGCCCCCGCTCCGCCCACTTCCGCTCCGCTCCGCTCGGAGCTCCGGATCCGGATCCGGAGCTCCGTTTCCCCCCCCCATAGGGTTGCATTGAAAGCTAAAAAAGTAAACAACTTTTTTTCCGTTGAAGTTAGAAACCTCACGTTTGGCACCATGACACCTCATGGGCGTATACACACACACGCCAAGTTTCAAGGCAATCCCATCATCCCCTGATTTTTGGCGAATTTTTGAAAATCGGGCACCCCATTCACACCCCTTGGGATAGCTCCGTCAATTTGCATGTTAGAAACCTCAAACTCGGCACCAGGGCAGCTTATCCATGTGTCCACATGCACGCCAAGTTGCAAGCAAATCCCATCATCCCCTGATTTTTGGCGCGGCTCTACCCTCTAACGCACCTCCCATAACCCTAATTCACACCCCTTTAGATAGCTCCGTCAATTTGCACGTTAGAAACCTCAAACTCAGCACCATGATAGCTTATCCACGTGTCCACATGCACGCCAAGTTTCAAGGCAATCCCATCATCCCCTGATTTTTGGGGAATTTATGAAAATCGGGCACCCCATTCACACCCCTTGGGATAGCTCCGTCAATTTGCATGTTAGAAACCTCAAACTCGGCACCATGAGAGCTTATCCATGTGTCCACATGCACGCCAAGTTGCAAGCAAATCCCATCATCCCCTGATTTTTGGCATGGCTTAACTCACCCCAAATTGTCCCATTCTACAACTACGTCAATTTGCATGTTTGAAACCCCAAAGTCGGCACCATGATAGCTTATCCACGTGTCCACATGGAAGCCAAGTTGCAAGGCAATCCCATCATCCCCTGATTTTTGGGGAATTTATGAAAATCGGGCACCCCATTCACACCCCTTGGGATAGCTCCGTCAATTTGCATGTTAGAAACCTCAAACTCGGCACCATGAGAGCTTATCCATGTGTCCACATGCATGCCAAGTTGCAAGCAAATCCCATCATCCCCTGATTTTTGGCGCGGCTTAAACTTTTTAACTCACCCCAAATCAAGTCCCATTCTACAACTACGTCAATTTGCACGTTAGAAACCTATCCTTTGGTCCCATGACAGCTTACCCATGTGTCCCCATGGACACCAAGTTTCAAGGCAATCCCATCATCCCCTGATGTTAGGGGAACTTTTGAAATTTGAACACTCCAGTATGTCAGGGATTTAAAGTTGCAATTGCAGGCAGCTCAATGGGGCCAGTTCCAAGGCAATCCCAACATGCCACGAGATAACCCTAAATCTTCTGGCACATTTGAAAAAGGGATTATTGAATTTGATAAAGTCTAAGTGAGCGCAGGAAGGACTTCTCCCCTTAGTCAAAGCAAGACACATACACCATTGCTGCAAGGCGGGAAGGGGAGAAGGGAGGGAAAGCAGGCAGGCAGCATGCATTGTAGTGCCGCAAGGATGGCTTGAGCACTAACGCATAGCAAACCAACCCATAAGTGGGCGCAAAGTGAGGCAAAGATGGCTGGTTCTTTCTTTCTAAGCCAGCAGTTACGCCTTGAGGGGCACAGAGGAGGACGATTGGGAGCAAACCAGGCACCAGGCGGGCAGAGAGGCAGGCAGAGTAGGCGAGGAGTCAGTCCTGGCAGATGCCCCACCACAGCAGCACCCCGGGGGAGGCGGGCAGGCGGGCAGGCAGGCAGGCAGGCTGCGGGCATTTCTGGGGGCACAAGGAAGTGATGGCTGGTTTCTAAGCCAGCATTGCAGTTAGTCACGCATTGCAAACGCAAACCATCCCAGCGAGTCGGTCACCGAGGAGGACAGGCTAGCAGAGGGGCAGGCAGAGTGACATGTCATAGATCTAGTATTGGGGAGGAGTCAGTCCCGGCAGATGCCCCAACACAGTAGCACCCTGGGTGGGCATTGGAAAACGCCATCTTGTGGGTCAATACTTCCCCCACCCCATGTCCTGCAGGGTTGCCTGCCTAACCCTTGTGGGGATGGGAGATGGAGAGCTTAGAGTGGCAGTGCCAGCAGCAGCCTTCGGCTTTCCCCTGGAACCAGTCGCCTTGCCCGCCTCTTTCCCCAGCAAGATCGCCTGGTGCTGCCTATGAAGATGCATCTTCATGCTGCTGGTTCCATAATGCCCTGTCGATGAACCCCTGCTTAGGCTGAGTTTGCAGTGGCGACAGACAGCAAAGCGGGGATCCGCTCCCAACTCAAAGTGGTCCCACACGATGCTTGTCTTTCGTTTCCGTGGTGACACCACCAATTGCCCGCCTGAGCTCTCTGGTGTTGCCACAGAAACAGGGGTGTGGGATGAGACTGGGGAGAGAGCCTTGGCCTGCTGCTGCTCCTCCTCAGCCCCCACATCCTGGAGGCCCACCGCCTCCTCCTCCTCCCCCCCCTCCACTGTGCTGAGGACCTCGTCTAGGTCCATCATCGGGCTCGTGGGCTGAAAGGAGAATGAAGGAGTTGGGGATACTCCTCCTCCTCTAATGGCACTGCTGCCACGTGCCTCTTGCAAACGGGCACTTTTCCCATTCCCACCCTCAAAAAGAGAACGCCGGGCACAAGTTGCAGAAGAGAGTGGCTCTGCCTGCTGCTTGTCCTGCTTCTGTTTTGGAGCAGTCAGCCAAGGAGTTGCCCGTTTGAGTTTCACAGGAGGAGAGGAAGCCTGCTTACTGCTGGCAGACTGAGCCTTGCTGCTTTCAGCACGCCTGCTTCCTCTTTTCATGATGACTAACAAAATATTAATACTACTAATACTATGTATAAGGTACTACTAAGAATATGTATAAGAAGAATATAATATGTTTAAATGTAGGGAAATGGGACAAGAACAATAAAATATACTACTACTAATATGTATGAGAATATACTAATATATATATATATATATATATATATATATATACTACTAAGAATATCTACAAGAATATAATAATATGTTTAAGAATATTACTAATAAATGTAGGGAAATGGGACAAGAAATGGGACAACCACTACTATAACAAGAACAAAATATGAATACTACTACTAATATGTATGAGAATGCATACTAATAGACTACTAAGACTATGTCAAAGAATATAATATAATATGTTTAAGAATAGGGAAATGGTGTGCGTATGCTTTCCCCAAAATGCTCAATCTGTGGCTGCCTGTTGAACTTGACAAAAGCAGCCCACTCTGTCCAAGTTACACAGAGAAGAAAAAGAGAATCCAATTTTTTTGGTATATTTGGTATATAGAAGATAGAAGGAAACACAATCAGGATTTAAGAGAGGGGAGGGGGGAAAAGAACCAACCACTACTATAAGAAGAACAAAATATGAATACTAATATAATATGTATGAGAATATATACTAATGGACTATGTGAAAGAATATAATAAAATATGTTTAAGAATATAAATGTAGGGAAATGGGACAAAAAGTGTGTGTATGCTTTCAAAAGAAAGCTTTCACAAAAGCAGAACAGTCAGGCTTTAATACAGGGAAGGGGGGGGGAACCAACCCAACCAACCCAAACACACACTCCAAAATTCAAAAATAAAGTTTATATTAAATCAAAGTAAGGGGAAAACACAGGGCAAACTAAGCTACAAGTCAGAAAGAAGCAAACAAACACACACACGCGCCAAACTAAACCTATCCTAATCTATCTCCAAAGTCCAAAGCAGGAGCACTAACTAACTAAGTGTTCCCTCCACGAACGCCAACCCACAAAGAGACACAAAACAGAAAGTTCTCAGGGTGGGTCTGCCTTAGTCCCCCCTCCAACGCTGGGATTGGAGGAGGATGCTTTCTGAGGAGATCAATTCTCATCAGGATTGGGAGTTGAATGTGCCTGTCATCGCTTCCAAAAAAATAAAAAAATAAATAAAAAAAACCCAAACCCCGATTTTTAAAAAAATATTGCACGTGAACCACAGTACGCAGAAAGTTGAGAGTGGTCTCAAAATGACCCCCATCCACGACTCTCTGTGCACAAGAATTTTCAGAACGATAGCTTAAACCCCCCCCCAGTTATCCCCGATTCTTTCCCTCAATGCAATCCTATGGGCGAAAAGCCGAAACGCAGTTTGAGCCGCGCGGTTGACCCGATTTTTTAAAAAATATTGCACATGAACCACAGCACGCAGAGAGGTGAGAGTGGTCTCAAAATGACCCCCATCCACGACTCTCTGTGCACAAGAATTTCCAGAACGATAGCTTCAAAAACAACGTAGTTATGCGCGATTATTTGCCGCAATGCAATCCTATGGCGAAATGTTTTCAAGATGGCGACCGGAGCGCTCCGCCTGAACTCGGAGCTCCGAAAAATGGTCGCTTCTCTTCGCCTTGCTTCTAGGGGGTCCGCGGTCCGCTCCTACTCCGCCTCTGGGTAAGGCGGAGCAGGCCAATCCGCTACTGCTTCTACGCTCCTAATCGGAGCGGAGCACATCCCTAATATATAGTATGTAAAAGTTGTAAAAGCTCCTGCCTTTTATATACCACTTTTATAGTGCAATATCCTGCTTGGTGTAGATTAGGCTGAAGATAATGTGAATTATCCAGTTGGTTGCCTTTCATGACTGATGCAATATACAGATATTTGTGCTCAGCTATGGAATTCTGTGAAGTCTTAGGAATGACTTGGGTGGGTGGGTGGTGCTCAGGAGACTCTAGTTGGAAGGGCACAGAGACAAACACAGAAGTCTTCACAAAGTCCTTCAAATCCAGGCCTTAGCTAGATATTCAGTTTGTTAATTCTTTGAAGGCTTTTTGCTGCCTCCGCCTGCACTCCTGGTGTGGAACACTGATTATTATTGTTAAGCAGGAAAAATGAGGCCAGCAGTCTCCCTATTCAATATGTGAGAATGGGGGCATTGTGGTACTATTACTGGATCAGAGCTAGTATGAGTATACAAAATGAGGGCTAAACTGGCACCAATCAAGAGGTGGGGTTTTTGGGGGTCTTATTTTATCCCTTTTATGTGGGATTTAGGGGGAAAGTGGCTGGGTGGGAAGGTTTAATCCTCCCCAAACCCAGTGGCCCCAATCTAGATTAGGGCCCTACACAATTATTCTGAGGTGAAAAGAAAAGATCAGCTACACACTAAATATTTAGGATAACAGGTAGCTTAGCCTTGAAGCAAAATCCAGGATGGTTCAATGAACCAGAGGAGTGGTACTTAGTTTGTGCTGTGTTCCTCTTTAAGCATCAGGTTAACAGCTAGGAGTGGGTGGGGTGGGAGGTTGTTAGATCCCAAGTCTTTGGATGCCCAAGTGGTATCTGTGGCACACATAGCACCTCCCTATGAAGGGCATTTGACTCAACTAGCCAAAATGTCACTACACACATCAAAATCCCCATCAAAAGACAGGAAAGCAGCAACAGGGATCACCCACACCTGCACAGTTTGTGGTACTGTTCCATTTTATTTTTGAAAGTCAGATTTGCTGTGATGGAGAAAACATGGAACAATCACTGGAATATACGGGCTGGTAACAATAGGATAGCAGTGACATCTGCATCCCCACCCACAATAAATTGTGAGTGGATGGGACATGGCTATTCCCTAAGAAACCCTTGTCCGGAAGAAAAGAGAGAGCCTATCCATGCTCTTGTAGCAATCAAATTGGTCTGCTTTTCAAGATTTCTCAGCAACTCCAGTTGCCAAAAATACTGGTGTTACCTGCTGATTAGAAGTTCCACCCGACCAGTGTTTTATTCCACGCTCATTACTGGGCACTCATGGAGTTTGCTGAGGTCCCTCACATGACGTTGTCTGCCTCCTGTGCCTCTTCCACCCCTTCTGGCCTTCCTCACACGACAACCCCCCCTCTTTAAGTCCAATGTTTTTTTAAACTCGGAATTGCTGCTCTCTCCTGCTATGTGCAGGAGAAGCAGCGCCATTAGCATAGCAGACTCAATGGGCCTCGTGCTCATTCTGTACTTCCTCTTTTGAAAAGAGGAATTAACTGAGGAAAAAACACCAGCGGAGAAGCGAAGGTATGGAGCATGTTGACCCCTGGTGTGATGGAGGTTTTAGTCCAGCTATACGGAACATATTTTTCCAAAGATATCTTGGATACCAGTCCATTTCCGAGCTCAGTTCAAATCTCTAGCACTTGCTAGCGGGACTCAGATATCTGAAGGTATTCACACAAGAACCTGCCAGTATGCTGAGGTCATTTTCAGAGGCCTTTCTCTGAGCGTTTCTGCTCTTGGAGGTCACAAATGGTGGGTGAGGGTGGTGGTAACTAGAAAAAAGCCATGATTGTGAGGCCTGTCTCCAGAGTACTCTCCCAAGAGTGACTCAACTGGTGCCTGCTCTCATATCTTTTCAGTGTAAGACAAAGTCCATTTATTTTCCCAGGCCTTTTAAAATGGTGGCTGAAGTGATCTCAACTCTGGTTCTGTTGTCGTTTTACTATTCTGCTTTTGTAATGTGTTTTAATTTGTCTTTGAAAGGTTGGCTTTTATTATTTATTTGATTTTTTAAATATTACCTGTCAACTGCCCTGGTAGTGATGATATTGAAAGATAGGGAAAATAAATAAACAAAGAAAATCCTAAGAAAAGAGATCTTTTTTAAAAAAATACATAAATCAGTCTCGAAAATCTCAGAGGCTGTTTCTACATCTGCCTTTCCCCCCCTGGATCACCCCTGGATTGTTCCTGTACATCCAAATGCCACACAGGGGATCCTGGGATCAGGCAGGGATGATCCCTCCATTTTCCTGGGATAACCCTTAGGTTAGAAAGGGCCAGAGTGTTCTGGGAGTCGTGAAATGTAACATCTCATATGTGACATTAGTATACACCATTAAGTCTCATTTTATGTGTCCACCTGAGAGCACAACTGGTATGAAGGGATGAGTCAAAGGCAAAAACAGGGTAGGGCAGCTTTCCCCAACAGGTGTTCTTCCAGATGCTTTGGTCTACAATTCCCATCCTTGACTACTGGTCATTCTAGCTGTGGCTGATGTTTCTGTAGGCCAAAATACCTGGAGTTGAGGAACGCTGGATTAGGGAAACAACCTGTACTTGCACTAAAGGTGAGAAAGAGTTTCAGCACTATTATCTGTGCTATGAAGGGGGGCATCTCATTACCATGCATATTCCTTATAGAATAGTATCAATAGCTTCAGAAATTTCCAGCCCTGTATGGCTTCCATTTCATCTGCTACTAAGAGATGCCAGAATATGTCGTAAACCAGAGCCAGTGTGGTGTAGTGGCTAAAGTGTTGGACTAGGAGTCAGGAGATCCAGGTTCTAGTCCCCACTCAGCCACGGAAGCCCACTGGGTGACTTTGGGCCAGTCATAACCTCTCAGCCCAATCTACCTCACAGGGTTGTTGTTGTGAGGATAAAATGGAAGAGCATTATGTACACCACCTTGGTTCCTTTATATTGCATATAAATGCAATAATAAGTAAATAAAATAAACAAACAGGAGGCCAACCTATGGAAAAAGAAGCATGGCAGGGAGAGGGGCGTGGGGAGCCCAATGGGTATAGTGGTGGAGAAGGAAAGAAACCAAAGCCTGGCCTTGGTTCAGAGCATCCTTGGAAGTGCTCAACATGGCCCCTGCCCTAAATCTCCCTGTAAAAATGGCCGAATCTGAAAATAATTTCCTCCGCTCTCTCTGTTAATAGTTTAACATGGGAGGCCTCGTTGGCCTTTGAACTCCCAAGTGAGAAGTCATCTGCATAGCATATGTCGGTCCTCTCATCTTGCCACATTCTGTTTTACTATTTAATTTGCTTGGGAGACAAATGGCAAACGCGAAAGAAAAGAAAAAGAAGAGGATGCTACGTGGGGCTGGCTCTCAGGAATGGAATCCTCAGCAAGCGTACCCTGCCAAGGCATTCCCTTCCTCTAGGATGTGAAACTGCGTGCCAGCGATTTGCTTGCAACATTTTGAAACCAAATGTTTTGGGCCAGGTTTGACATCTGAGTTGATCTGTTTCCATCTTTTCCTGATTACGCAAGTACCACCGCTTTTATTATCTGAAAGCGTTAGATAATCAGTTTCTTGAGCCCAAGCCTGCCGTTGGGAAGGGCCTCCCATGCTGCCAATAATTCCAATTTATTTACATGAAGCTTTTATAGTCCTAGTTTCTCTGGCCCAGTTGAATTTTCTCCCACTCTTGTATGGTTTTTCATACTCTGTTTCCAATATAGAGCATAAAGGTATATGATTATGATGTTGGCCTTAACATATGTAATAAATTAACAAATCAAAATGTGCAGGTCTAGAAGGTTTTCTTGGCTCTTGCAGGTCAAATGGGAGCAGGACAGGGCAACAGGGGAGAAGGAAAAAATGGAACTGCACTTTAGTCTATACTAGGGATAGATGGATCATTCTATTTGTGGTCCATGTCAATTTTGCTTAACTCCATTCCATCATATTTCTGCATTAATGTGCAAATTTACAAGCATGTATTGGCTTGGTATTAAAAACCCACATTTAACAAACCATGGGTTGTTGAAAAGATAGTTGGAGTGAGCGTGCAAGCTGGTTCCTGCCTGCCAGCCAATTCCTGCTGTGATAAATAACAATAAACAATCTCTGGGTTGTTTATTGTGACATCCATTACTTCCAAACCCAGAACTCTGAGTTGTTGGAAAACTAACAACCAAAATCTGAGAGGTTAAACCCTGGGTTCCAACTCTGGGTTGTCTCTCCTTCAACAACCCAGAATTCCAGTTTTGGCCATCGTGATAAACGACCCAGGTATGTAGTGTCTCTGGGTTGTTTATCTCAGTGGGACTAGGCAGGAGGCTGGGACCCTGCATGGCCACTTGCTCCCACTCATCTTTTCAATAAACCATGGTTTGTTAACCATGGGTTGTTATGACATGTGAACAAGGTCATTATCTTAAATGTATGCATTTCTAAACATACTTTATTCTAAAATACACATTTTAAATGCATTTCAATGCTTTTAAAGACACATTGGTATGTGTGTTTGTTTGTTTTTGGACACAAGAGCTGCATCACAAGTTTGGAGAAGTTGAAACCCTGTTGAAGTTCTGATTTGCAGATTAGTCCCTGAGGTGCCGATCAGCTCAGTTCATCTATTGGTATTCACAAAGACTGAATTCCTCTAGCATCCCCATCCTTTCATCTGGTGTTTAACAGCTCCTGTGTCTTAAAGAACAGGTGGGGTTTTCCCAATCAATGCATTTGTATACTGGAAAAAGACTTCATCCCTAATAAAGGACATGCCATGGGTGGGGGGTTTGTATTGGAGTCCCTATATGATCTGAATCCAATTTGCCCCTTATGCTTGCCTTTTGAAAAAGAAAATTAACTTGCCAGTTCCATTCACAGAACTCTGAAACAACATGTAGTTTGGCCCAAAGACGGATTTTACTGTGAATGTTTTCCTATGTTTCGAGCCTTACTTTTTAAAACTGGGGGCTGCTAACTGAGAGAAAAAAAATCTGTAAATCTTACCATTAATCTTCTAGCGCCCCAGTTTTCTGTCTCTAAATAAATATCCACAGACACATAATGGCCTTAGCTAGACAGGGCAAAATCCCAGGGTGATCCCTGGAATCATCACTGTGCGTCCACATGCCGCACAGGGAATCCCTGGGATCTCACCCTACCCTTTGAGCTTGGTGTAGCTGGGCACCGCAGTTTGTCCCGGTTCCTCGCGAGGAGCTGGGACCCACGCACGGGGCACAGAGCTCCTCAGGAGCACTGCGCCCATCGGGGGTGGGGGGGAGCGGGGATTTTTTTTTTTTAAAAAAAACACCTTACCTTTTGTGCACAAGTGCTTGTGCACATCTTCTTCTTTAAGGGAAAAAACCCAAAATGGCAGGTGCGACGCCTCTCCCTCTGAGGTCATCACGCGCCGCATGATGGGGAAATCTCATTCCACAATCTGGGTGCCACAGCAGAAAAGGCCCTTTCCCTGGTAGCCACCTGCCTCACTTCTTTTGGCAGGGGCTCCCAGAGAAGAACCCCTGATATGACCTTAGGGTCCAGGCAGATACATATGGGAGGAGACGATCCTTCAGGTAACTTGGCCCCAAGCTGTTTAGGGCTTTGAATGTTAATACCAGCATTTTGAATTGGGCCCAGAAAGGCACTGGCAGCCAGTCAGTGTACTGGCATTATATGATCTCATTGGCCAGTCTCTGTTAACAATCTTGAATAGGGCTTGCCTCTGCCTTATATGCGTACTATCTCTCATCAGCTAACTGTGCACTCCCAGAGTGAAACTAGTGTGTGATTCCACTTTAGTTGTCATGCCAAAATAAATGTTCAAATCTGTAACATTTAAAGCATCTGAACTTGAAGGGAACATTCACTTAAATGTAAAGAAAGGTTGAAATAGAAACTGCGTTGCCTGTCTAGCTGTATTTGGGTGCAGATGTCTTTTGGATCGCCATCTTCTCCAAAATCCTGTTCCTGGATCCAGTAAACCCAAAGTATCTCTTTTGTGGGCATGAGAGAGCATTGTCTGGTGTGTGCTGATTGCTAATTGCCAGCTTAATCCTTCCGCTGTGTCACAGCTGGGGCATCGCCAACTGACACAGCACAGCTGAAAGAGATGGTGTTGTGTTTAACTGGATTAATGACTGTACAATTACAAGTCTCCCTAAATGCTCTTCTACAATTAGAGCTCATCATATCTTTGCAACCTGGCAGGCTTTTAAAAACATAATTACAGGCCACCAGCATTATTTGTGTTCGACTCCAGGCAGCAGGAGGAGAAGGAATTACTGGGAGCAGAAGGTGGCTACATGCTTACAAGGTACCATATTGAATTTCTTTTGCAAAGAGACCTCTACAGTGAATATATCTGTCCAAACAGGCCACTATAAGATTTTTTTGTCCGTGGTATGACTACATTTCAAGTAGTCTTTTTGACACATCGGCATCTTATTTGCAAAACTTAACTGTTTTAAAATACAGACAAGCTTTCACTTATGCAAGAGTGAATATACTGCCATCAGCTGTATTGAGGGCTGATTTAAAAGAATCCAATTGGAAAACCACATATGCCCATGATCGAAACAGTAGCTCACATATTATTATTTTGTACTTTTTACAGAGACTTGGGGAAAGAGGTGATCACTCCACTACTGTTATGTATTCCGGGGTGGTCAGTTATGGCTTCTGTGTCTTTCCTCCTTGAAGACCAAAATAAGCAGGTGCTATCAAAATAAGATCTACCATTTTATTAGAGTCCTAATTTCTCACAGCTCGTTTGACTGAACAGAAGTTTATTGGTTCTGTTTACTTATTCTTATTTTATGTGTAAAGACTTGTATTAATTTTGGAATTAGTATTTAACGTAATTTTTTAGAATGCAACTTGGGTAATTTTGGTCAAGTACAATTTTGCTTTTATTCTTTTGTACATTTCATTTCAAATACTAAGGCCTGTGGCTGATGCAAATAAAGGAATTCATTCATTGTGTATCTGTCCAAACATATATATTTTCCTCACACACTATGGTGTCCTTGGCATTACCTAGGGGGAAAAGACAGCTTACCCCATGGATTGAATGCAAGAAAAGGGCAGCCTGTATGCCATCAAATTCTCTTCCAATGTCCTGTGCACCTTGAATATTTATACACTCTCCACCCATTAAGTTTCTCCTAAAGAATGTTGTCAATCTCTGCCAAATATCCTAGTTCCCCAACACTTGATCCTGGTGCTTTGTATCAATTACTCACCACCTACTATGCCCGGTTTGATGGCTTTTGTGGAATCTCCATCAAACCCTTTCTGCCTTGCATTTATGCAAACTAGCAACCCCCTCAGTTCATTCACTCTCTTTTTACACTTCTCAGTGAGGCTTGGATTGCAGGTCGCTACAAGTTGCTGCTGTTTGCATGGGTAGCCATGCATGGGGCCAAGGTCTCCTAGGCCCAATCTACATGGAGCCATATTCTGGCACTGATGCAGTTAATTTTCTTGAATTCGCATCTACTCCTTCCATGGCACACATAGCTGATTAATGCGGTGTAGACTTGATATAAACCTCACTTTTTGTGATGCAAATATAATCCTAAACTGCATTAATTTGGCTATGTAAGTGGAGTTTCAGTACATCAACAAGTTTCCTTCCCTCCCCACCCCATCCATTAAGCTAATGCACAGGTGTGATCGTAAGAAGGAGTGAAGGTTTTTTTACTGGCCATGTAGCCAGTAAACCGATAAAATAAAATAATTTAAATGGGTATTCTCTCTATATATTATCTGTTTAAAGTTTTTATATTTTTAAAATTTTGTATATCTGTTTTCTTAAATGTTCCATGTTTTAATCTTTGTAAACTGCCCAGAGAGCTTCGGCTATGGGGTGGTATATAAATGATAATAATAATAATAATAATAATAATAATAATAATAATAATAATAATAATATAATATGGCCAATAAACTGAAACTTCAGAAGACATATCTGAGAGACCATGAAGTTATCCATTCCTTTATTAGCTGCGCAAGGCTTATAAAGACTTACATGGCTCAGGACATAAACCTCTTCTGGCATAAACCTACCCATGCACTTCATGCATCATCGAAGGCCCTCCTCCAGTTGCCTCCTACAAGGGAGGCTCAGAAGGCAGCAAGAAGGGACGGGGCGTTCTTGGTGATGCTTCCCACCCCCAAATTATGGAATGATCTCTCCAACGAGGCCCGTCCGGCACCAACATTGTTATCTTTTCAGTCCCAGGTTAATTTCGCCCTCTTCTCTCATATATATATATATATATATATATATATATATATATATATATATATACTGTATTCTGGTCCCAGGCAAAAGCAAACAACCAGTTATTAGCATAACAAACTCTAAATGACAGGCTTTTCTTTGGGCAGTTTCTCTTGTTCTGTTCTGATGCTTTCTCAGTTCTCCTTTCTGTTTCCTCAGCTTCTGATTCATTTCAAGATGGAATATTTTAAGCCTCTGAAAGCCACCTCTTGCCTTTCACTCAAGAGGGGAATAATAAAGCCCTCATAGAAGTATGATTGTGTCACCAGAACCCAAAATAAAGCTCGACTGCTTTGGGGAAAGTTGTGAAACTCTGCCCGTCGCTGTTTGGTTTGTAAAGGCTGAGCAACCTTCATTAGACTTTTCTGATTCTTGAGTGCTGCATGTCCCCTCCTGCACACAGGTCTCACTACATAGGCAGCAAGCACACAGCTCCCAAGAGACCCAAGCGAGAGGCCCCAAATGCCACTCCGTGCACACAAGCACCCCATATTCAGGACCCAGTCAGTCTTCTACTTGCCCCGCACTGGACCAATGTCCCCCCCTCCTCTGGAATTGCCAAAAATAGCCATATTATTTGGCCAGTGATCTGCATTTGGATTGTTGGATCAGGTGCTGAGCAGCCGTGCCTTAATCCAAATAAATAATTCACATTTCTGTCTCACAGATACATGCACACATGTGTTTGCTTGTGTGCATGTATGCATGCATCATCTCTCCGGCATTGCATACTAATAATTTATAGCATGATATGATTTTCACGTAATCTTCCTAATCAAATTGGGCAGATGCTTATGTGGTATCCAGATAAGCAGGAAGTTAGCACATCAAATATAATTCAGTGTGAATAATTATTATTTTTAGCATAATGCAGAGGTTCAGAGAATCTTGGCTGGTCTTAAGGTGCAGCTGTGTAAAACCTGGTAATATTAATCAAGGTGTTTGCGCTTACTGTATTTTGCAATTTCATTCATGCAAATTTGAATTCATACTAGTTGAGCTGCAATCCTATAACCCTTTAATCGAACTGGGACTTCTCAGAAAAAATACATAGGAACATACTTTTGTTTACCGAAATATCAGTGTTTTCTTGCCCAAATAACCTTGACACCAAGGTTCCCAAAATAGCAATCTGCTTTAAAAAAAAAAAGTATTAACAATCAAAAAAAGAAAGAAAGAAAAGGCAACAGTACTGATTGTGATTTAAATTGGAGGCTTCCTAGTGGTACTATGGTGCTTCCTGTTCTGTGGTGAGTCACTTAGAATTGCAAAGTAGGGGAAGAATGAGGCAATATCACTCTCCCAGGTTCCACCATGCCTCCCTGGTTCTCCTGGACCTGGCCTAGCCCTAAATACTTCCAGATCAGGCCTGGGTCTTTGCCTGACCAACACTCTACCTGGTCATGGGCTACTCTATCTTCTCTGCTTCTAAGTTCCTGCTACTGATAGTTAGACAGGCTTACTGGGTTCACACAACACACTAACCCATGATGGTTTCATGATGGCTTAGTGTGTCATCTGTTGAATGTTTTCTCTTCCTAAATAAGTCACCCTGAGAACCCATGGTCACAGTAAGGGTTATTTTACCTATGGTGGGGTTAGCTTGTTGTCTGTCATGCAGGGGTTACGGTAGGGTGGCCATATGAAAAGGAGGACAGGGCTCTTGTATCTTTAACAGTTGCATAGAAAAGGGAATTTCAGCAGGTGTCCTTTGTATATATGGAGAACCTGGTGAAATTCCCTCCTGATCGCCACAGTTAAAGCTGCAGGAGCTATACTAGAGTGACCAGATTTAAAAGAGGACAGGGCACCTGCAGCTTTAACTGTGGTGATGAAGAGGAAATTTCACCAGGTTCTTCATATATGCAAATGACACTTGCTGAAATTCCCTTTTCCATACAACTGTTAAAGATACAGGAGCCCTGTCCTCCTTTTCATATGGTCACCCTAGTTATGGAGATTGCTTACACAGCTGCTCAGCAAAAGTGGCCAATTCCTGCCACAAAGGAAGGTTTTAATCTTCAAAGGAAGATTTTAATCTTTATAACACCCCCCACCCCAGAGCAGTATAGAAATGTAATAAGTGAATGAATGAATGAATGAATGAATTTCCCCACTACCCTCCAGCCAGGCTTTCTTGATCATAAGCCTGCATTCCTTGACCTTTAAAATGTTAACTATCCTTTTCTCTCTCACCTTTGATCTTCACACTATGTTGCAGCAATGAGCCCTGCATGATATGAACATGCTTTTTCATACACGCCTGCCCTAGCGAATTACTACTGGCATCGTTTAATTCTTCTGTTGTGTGAGATTTGGGAGGAGCTGAGCAATGTTGCTCTGGGGCTGCTTTGAGATGCCACATTTGGCTGACAGTCTGGCAGTAATTCCTCATCGGATATTTCCACTGACAATATGACAATGACATTCATAAAATGGATGATGATAGTTTGAGGTTTAAGTGGGATGGGACTGGGAATAATTTGGCAAACAGCAACATATAGCTATGATTAGAGACGGAGAGGATGGGAAGCCCAGCTGGTTTGCTGCTCATACTAGACCAGGGGTTTTGAATCTCAGCCCAGCCCACCTGGAGTCCCAATCCACCCCTGGGGTTCTCCAGAAGACCCCATCCTTTCCACCAGCTATCAATATTTAGTGGTTTGTGGCTTTTATGCCGCCCGCCCTCCTTCTAAAAGGTTGAACTACTTCTCCGAAGGGTTAGTAGCTGGCAGTAAGAGCTTTAAGCTAAACTATCCTGATATTTCTTTGCTATATTAGCTTTGCCCCTTTTGCCTTTGCCCCCCCTTTCACTTTCAGCCCCACCCACAGCTGGAATAGATTTTTCAAAGAGCTTCTCCAAAATTGAACTCAGACCTTGGGCCAAAAGAGGTTGGAGGTCCCTATACTCAACAGTAAGGCTGTGCACATCACTTTGACCCAAATAGGATCAATTTAGGTCTCTCTTCTGAACCTTTGAATATATTCACAGCACAAGGCTAGAGCTGCTCTCTGCCTCTGACCTCCGATGCTTTGATGCCTGGTCTGCTGCTGTCTGCAGTTTTCATCTGAGTGCCCTAGTAGGTGTTAAAAAGATCAAAGCAAAATCAGTGCTGCATAAACATGGGGCTACCCTTCAAATCCTCCTCCTCCTCCTCCTCCTCCTCCTCATCTGTTGGTACAGCAGAACACATGGACATATGGGGTGCTGGATGTCCAGACTTGATTGTAGCAGGTAGTCAGCTGCAACAGGTAGAAAGAGACACAACCTTCTCTATCCAACCTTAGCTCCCTTTCTCTCCTCCAGGCACAATCACATGGCCCTTACTGGACAGGTGGCCAGTACTTAAGATTCCCTTGTAACAGGGGATGGTTGCTGTTCTCCTTGTTCTCTGCTGTGGTCAACTTTGTTTCACAGGTGATCTGAAGTTTAGTTTATGCTACAATGGAGGGCTTAAGAGTCACTGATTTGTTCAGACAACACGATAACCAATGGTGGTTTAAATAGTCAACAATTGATTATTTTACCCACTGTGGGTTATCATGCTATGTGGTAGAATGTGTTTTTTTAACCAACAGTTGGCTATTTGGCTGAAATAACCAGTGCAAATAACTAATGCTGTGCAAACTTGGCTATTTGAACCAACATTGGTTGTGTTGTGTGGAGAGCACCATTGGTTATTTCCACGGCCACCATTGGTTATTTCGTCAGCCACAGAGTCGTAAGGCAAAAGTAGTCAAAGCAGCTGCTGCTGCTCTAGTCCAGCCATCAGGATAGATTTTCCCCAGCAATGGCTGATGGGATACTAGCGGGAGAACTGAGGGGAGGGAGAGAGGGCAGGGGATGAGTGAGTCAATTCTGCGTGGACTAATGGTCAACTCAGCACTTCCTCCTAATCCACAACACAGTTGATTATTATCATGTTGTGTGGGGAGTACCCCCTAGATAAACAACTGTTGATCTGATTATTACCCCACCATTGACTATTGTGTTGTCTGAATGCAGCCTTTGAGAATCTGTTCCACAGAGGCCCTGCTGATAGCATTATTTTCAATTAATGATTTCACTGAAAATATTTCTTAGCCACACTTCATGCAGAGGATGCCAAGGGTGATTTACAAAAAATTGAATAAAACGATTCAAAAGCAACACATGACCATCACAGAATACAACATAATAATTAAGCAATTGGAGGGGAAAAAAGCATAAAAATAAATGGAATAAACCAACTTGCTTAAGCCAGGTCTCTCTCTCTCTCTGTGTCCGGTATTACTTTAGACCAGGGGTGGGCAACTTGTGGCCCTCCAGGTGTTTTGGTTTACAGCTCCCAGCATCCCTCACCATTGGCTATTCTGTTTAAGGCTGATGGGAGTTGTTGGCCTAAGGAACTGGAAAGCCAGAAGTTGCCCACCCCTGCTTTAAACTATGGCCAAATCTACTCCTTGCATCAAATCATTACAATGCCATCATGGTAACACTATATGCACATTTATTCCCTGTAGGATCCGATTCCTTCTTGCGTCTTTATAAATCTTATTCCCGCTATCCTCCCTTCCTTGCTTCATATTATTAATTTTTCTCTGTCCTCTGGTTCATTTCCTTCTGCTTTTAAACATGCTACAGTCTCTCCCATTCTCAAGAAACCTAGTCTTGATAGGCTATCTCTGTCTAACTACCGACCTGTCTCTGTTGCCTTTTGTTTCAAAGATCCTGGAGCGTGTGGTCTACTCTCGTTGTCTTGACTTTCTTTCTAGTAACTCTGCTCTGGATCCTTTTCAATCTGGATTCCGTCCTTTGCATTCCACTGAAACAGCCCTTACTAAGATCACCAATGATCTCCTTACTGCCAAGTCTAAAGGCCTTTATTCTGTTCTTATTCTCCTTGATCTAACTGCAGCCTTTGACACGGTTGATCATGATCTTCTCTTAGATTCCCTTCATGACCTTGGACTTTGTGGCTCTGTCTATAACTGGTTTGCCTCCTATCTAGCGGGTCGCTCTTTCAGCGTGTTGGCTAATGGCAGCTCGTCTTCCTCCTTTCCCCTTTCAGTAGGGGTTCCGCAAGGCTCGGTGCTTGGCCTGTTGTTGTTTTCTTTATACATGTTGCCCTTGAGTAAGCTTATTCAATCTCATGGCCTCCAATATCATCTGTATGCCGATGATACACAATTATATCTCTCATCTCCGGAACTTTCTCCTGATGTTCACGACCGTATCTCGGCATGTCTTTCAGATATCTCAGCTTGGCTGCTTCATCGTCGTTTGAAAGTTAATATGGCAAAGACTGAACTGCTTGTTTTTCCTCCTAAAACTTCTCCCCATCTCTCATTCTCTCTTACTGTCAATGATGTTACGCTTACTCCGGTCAAGGAAGCTCATAGTCTTGGCTTTATATTTGATTCCTCGCTCTCCTTTATTCCTCATATTGAGACAGTAGCTAAATCCTGTCATTTTTTCCTGTATAATATTGCCAGGATTCGATCATTTTTGTCTCTCTTCTGCCAAAATGCTTGTTCATGCACTGGTTATTTCTCGGTTGGACTACTGCAACCTTCTTCTCTCTGGCCTTCCTTCTTCTCACATCAGTCCGTTGGTTTCTGTCCACCACTCTGCCGCTAAGATCATCTTCTTGGCTCGCCGCTCTGACCATGTTACTCCACTTCTGAAATCTCTTCATTGGCTTCCAATTCACTTCAGAATCCAATATAAACTTCTCCTGTTGACCTTCAAAGCTTTTTGTGGTCTAGCTCCTTCCTATCTCTCTCTCTCATCTCACACTATTGCCCCGCTCGTGCTCTTTGCTCCTCTGATGCCATGCTTCTCACCTGCCCAAGGGTCTCTACTTCCCTTGCTCGGCTTCGTCCATTTTCTTCTGCTGCCCCTTACGCCTGGAACGCTCTTCCAGAACATCTGAGATCCACAAGTTCAATCGCAGCTTTTAAAGCTCAGCTAAAAACTTTTCTTTTTCCTAAAGCTTTTAAAACTTGATGCTGTTTGGACTTTATACTGTTATACTGTTAGTTTTACCCTACCCTGTGCCTGTTTGCATTCTCTTCCCCTCCTTATCGCTCTACTATGATTTTAATAGAATGTAAGCCTATGTGGCAGGGTCTTGCTATTTACTGTTTTACGTTGTACAGCACCATGTACATAGATGGTGCTATATAAATAAATTAATAATAATAATAATAATAATAATAATAATAATAATAATAATAGGACACACAATTACATTTTTTTTTGCAGTATTTTGAATAATGTGGAATAAAAAGCAGGAAATAACACTATGGAAGTGGTATATAGAATGTGTAATGTACCCCAACAGTTATCAGTGCACTTCAATGCCGCTATAAGGAAGTAGTGTAGATCTAGCTTATATATCATGAGAATAGGAAGAAATGTTTATTTTCGCAGTCCTTTTCTAACAGGCTCCTACTCTCAAAAGCTGCTCCTCCCCACCCTAATTGTCCTGTTCAGCCACACCCAACATTTCAAGAATTTGAAGAATTTTGCACTTTGTTATTGTTGATAAAGGCTTTCCAAACGTGAGGAGGTGTTTGGCTGCTTTGAAGAAGGAAATAATGAAGGGAAAGCTGATTTTTTTTTAACTCCAAACATGGCACAAATCCACGCTCTAAAATGGATAAAAAAAATATTATAGTTGTTCTTTTCTTACTGAAACCTAGTTTCAGAAACAGCCAAAGTGTGGTCTTTCGCTGTGTGTGCTCCAGGAAATTAATACTTGGGAGAGGTGGCTGAGGTTGCTTTAAATGGATTAAATAATTGGAACTGTGCCCCTCTCTCCTCGCTGTAGGAAAACTCTCTTTTGAAGGGGAATGTGTGCGTTTTACATTTTTAGCTCAGAATTAATGGGATTTCAGCGATAGCAATCTCTGGGTATGTGAAAGGATGGAACTAATTATGAGCCACTCACAATTAGGGTGCCTCTAAACATGGTCGATTTAGCAACACCCAATCATTTCTTCTCTGCTTTAAGCTGCAAGCGGAATAGCAACACTGCTTCCAGACTTCTGCAATCCAAATCACATTCTGGTGCCAAATGCTCCCCTTTCCCCAGGGAAGAGAAAGGGTTAAATGTCCTCCTCTCTTGCTGCACTCCTATCCATGATCCAAGTTAGAAAAAGAAAAGAAAAAGGCATAAAACCAGTTCTGATTGGAAAGGGCAGGGTTAAAGGGAGAATGTTAATTCCTTTGCCCAGGATTTAAGATCGGCCAGGGAAGCTTTGCTTGTGATGCCCTTGAGGAATGTGGCCTGTAGGGCTACCACAAGTGGCAGAGCCTTCTTGCTGATGGCACCACAACCTGGAACTTTCTTCTAGTAGATATTAGGTGGTCCCACACACTGTTGACATTCAAGCACCATCGTGCCTAGATCCAGCTCCAGCTGAGAGCCCCCGTCCTTCCTGCTACCAATAGTCACTGCTGAAGCCATCAGAGGGAAAGGAAGCAGCAGCCTGGCATCCCTCCATCGTGCCTGGATCTGTGTGAGGCTACTAGAGGGCGAGGGAGAGGAAGCGGCAGCCTTTCCACTATGTCCATGACCTACTGAACTTTGCAACTAAGGATCTAGTGAATAAATTTGCTTCCCCCCCTCTTCCCTCCCAATTCCCTTTCCTTTCATGTCATGCTTTTTAGATTGCAATTCTGTGGGCAGGGACTGGCTGAAAAAATAGCTTTGTAAGCCACCTTGGGAGCCTTTTTGGCTAATGTATTTGTTTTAAATTTTGTACTGCCGCCTTGAGGCCCAGTATTGGGCAAAAGGTGGGATATAAATATAATAATAATAATAATAATAATAATAATAATAATAATAATAATAATAGGCTAAAGGGGTGGGATAAAAATGCTAAAATAAATAAATTTATTTGCATAAGTGTTTGGGGTATGAGCAAGTGTTTTATCTGTTTCCTGCTGTTGTACTGCTAGTTTTATTGTATTTTATTGTGTATTTGTAATTTTGGAGCTAATGGTGTTAATAGTGTTCATGTGTTGTATTATTTTATACAGATTGTTAGTTGCCCTGGCTTCTTGCGAGGAAGGGTGGGATATATATAAGGATGCTTCTACGGCCCTTGTACCAGATAGTTATCCTGCTTTCACGATCACCTTCTATGCTGTGTAGAGTAGGCCTGGGACCAGAGAGAATGTCAGCTTTTCTCATGCATGTGAAATGGAAAGAATGCGGCAATTCCATTCCTTCTGAACAGAAAAGATCCATCTTTCTCTTTCATGAGTTGTGGTTGTGTCCCTTGAAGGCAGGCTCCACAGGCCAAATATGGCCTGCCTGCAATCCCAAACCAGCCTTCCAGGCTCCCCATGTGACCTTTCTTAGGGCTCAGTTACTGGCGGTAAGAGCTTTAAGCTAAAATATGCTGGTATGTTTGGTAGATTTTTGCCCCTCCCCCTTTGCCTTGGGCCCCACCAATGGAATGCAGCCCTGAGAACCTCTCTGAAATTGAATCCTCTCTAGCCTCCTACTACCCACCACTTCTTTCCTGGTAGCTACAGTTTATCTAACAAACTGAGATCACTTTTCCAGTGCAGATGGCTCTGCATTATTTCTTGTGTACTTTAGAGTCAGTAGACAGCACCCCACCCCCTTCACTGGCGTGTCTCTGAGGAACCATGTTGTTCAGAAAGTGAATATTTGAATATTAGCAATTAAATAGAATCATTGGGTCACATCCAATGTTGGTATAACTTAAGTCCGATTCATCTCTAGATCCAACCCTCTGTAATTAGAAGTGGAGCTCATCATTCATTGTGTATTTTGTGTAACTTTGCATTGATGTAGTGCAATTTTAGATGACTGTCCATCTACTTATTCTCGTATTAAGGACTCTATTTTTTGCAAATAGTTATGTACCTTGCATTATCCATAAGATAACATTTCATTCTTGAGCATCAGTATGCCTTTTGTATTGATGCAGTATTGCAAAAGGCTTATAGAAGTTAATGATGAATAGATGATTCTAAAAGACATATTTAGACTGCTAAACATTTGCTAATTGGGAGCTAGTTTTGCGGGCTTTACAAGCTACCGTGAAATCAAAGTCAAGATTAATAACATATGTTCAGAAACCTCAGTGGAAGGAAACCAGTTTAAGTACTGGGAGCCTCAAATCCATTACTCCAA